>NC_134984.1:7875925-9125925 GCF_050947335.1 Megachile rotundata
TTTCTTTTAATGTTGCAACAATGATTAGCTCTGACTGACGCAATTGTAGAAAGAATGTTTCCCATAACTTAAGCACTAATAATTATTCATTAAAAAGTTATTATCCATAAAAGATATGTAAAAATCTAGGTCTGTGTGTAATCTGACAACGAAAAGGCGCGGTTTCATATTTGGGGCCACCCCTACCGAGGGTATATAACGAGTTAATTAATGAGTGAAGCTGAAAAGATTCCACTCATTTTGAATTTCAAGTCGCGTAATCTGAAGAGTACTATTCTATCCTAACCCAATTTAACATATTTTATAATATAATTAAAAATGAACGTCAGCAAATTGTTACCATGAATAATAAAGCATGCTAGATTGAGTTAGGTTAGTTTAAATTAATATTGTTCCAAATACAGTTACTCGATTTAATATTCGGACACTATGGTATTTGCGAAATTAAAGCTTCCTGTACTTGCAATGTGATTATCGAATTTCCAGGTCCGTAATGAGTTAAAGCGCATATTCTAGTTTACAAATATGTAAAATTAAATACTTTAGTTTTTATTGTTTTCCACATAATAAATCATAAACGAAATTAGACCCGATATTGGTGTCGAAAACATATTCGGACACTTACAATTACATAAAGATTTTTCTTATTTAAAGTGTATGTAACAACAAAATTATAATTTTAATATTAATTTAATATTTTGTGGGATATCCCTTCTGTCTGATGACGTGTTGCAGACGTGTTGGCGTGTTTGAAATTATTTTCTTTAAATAATTTTGAGTAATGCGTTTCCACTCTTCCGTCAGTCACATTTTTAATTCGTCTTTTGTTTTTATAGGGTTGGCCTTAACATTACGATCCAATAAGTCCCATAGATTTTCAAGTGGACTTAAATCCGGTGATTGTGGTGGAGGATGAAGCACCTTTGGGCAAGCATATAATAAATATTCCCGAACTATTCTCGATTTGTGTTTCCGATCGTTATCCTCGTAGAACTTAAAACTGTCGCGTATACCCATATTCGTTGCACTTTTTAGTAAATTTTGCTTTAATATGTCTAAATATTTGTTCTTATCCATAATATCTTCAAAACCAGCCTCCCTACTCCAGCACTAAAAATATAGCCCTATACCATCAAGTCTCCACCACCGTCGTCGGTCGCATATTACTTATTTTGAATTGTTCATTCGATTTACGCCACACTAACTGTATTCTTCATTAAAAATTTTGTACTAAACAATAAGTAACTATTAAGTTACAAAGAAAAACTACTGCGGACGACAACCTCGACAACATATATGACAAGGTCGAGGTCATTGGTTCTGGGTCCCCTTTTGTCAATATTTACCTAAAGTCTCTCCGTTCGAAAATAGAAGTTCGAGCTGCTGGGTTTCATAATAAAACGTGGAATCTTGATTGTTTTGAACGTAAGAGTTCCATTCATCTCGCAGAGGACCGCATTCCTTCGTTCTTGGCCAGTGTAGCAATTTTCCGAAACTGGCGTCATTTGCATACCCAACTCCGACATACGAGTTTCCGACCGAACAAAACCGGCCGAAATGCCAAAGTCCCAACGGACGACGAGAAAACGAAATCGCGCGAAGCCGGGTCAAAACTCTACTCGGTGCGAAACTCTCTAATAGTTGATTAAACTACACGGCCACCGCGAACATTGTATGTAACGCCATTAATAGTTGGAGATAAGTTGTTCCGTGGGGAATAATGGAAAAAAGAAGGGTAACCCTAGAAATGACGCGACGAGTTTTGCAGGTCGTGTCAGGATTTGTAAACGATGGACCTGTCGTAGGATTACGGGTGATCTGCTATGCCCGGGGGATGAGAACGGACGTGAAAAAGGTGTTCCTGGGAAAGATGCGCGCGCACTACTACTCATCGCCTGGAACCCTGGATCCATCGAGCCTTACCAGCCCATTATACACGATTATATAGGGTATATCGGAAATCTGTGTCCAACAGAGAAAGTACATTCGAGTGCAATGAGGGACAACTTCAAATAGACACATATGGAAACCTGATAATTTTCAAATTCAATAGTATTTGGATTTCTTTGGAAACTTTCGGATTTTCAAATTTTTTTTAATGGTTAAATTACTATATATCCGGCTTTTCTGATTTCTAAAATTTTATAGTGTTAAATTTGTGTACTTTTAAATTTTTTAAACTCGAATTTCCAAATTTCGCAGAATCTTAAGATCTTCAAATTCCTACGTTCCAAATTCTAAACTCGTTAAATTTCTAACAACTTGTAAGTCTAAAATCTTTATGTATTCAAACGTTCTCGTCTCCAAATTTTTAGGTCTTCAAATCACTAGAACATTTCCTATATCCAACGAATCTCAAATCTGAATGTTCCCAAATTGGAAACTCATCAAATTCCTAGATTCTAAATCTGTGAATCCTAAAATTTTTCAATTGAATCAAATTTTTAGATTACTAAATTAGTAGCCTTCCAAATCTCTGAATTTCCATATTAGTTGATCTCTAAGTCCCAGAATCCTCAAATCCCAAAGTCTCTAATTCCGTAGGTCTTTTGTTCGTTAGATTCATTTTCTCTGTCTCCAAATTTGCAAATTATCAAATTACTAGATCAAATTACTAGATTACTAAATTATCAGGCTTCCGAATCCCTAAATTCCAATATGAGTTGGTCTCTAAATTCCAAATTCTTCAAATCTCAAGATCTCCAATTTCCTAGGTCCTTTATTCGCTAGATTCATAAATTTTTCTGCCCCCAAATTTCAAAATTATCAAATCACTAGATCAAATTACTAGATTATTAAATTATCAGGCCTCCAAATCCCTAAATTTCAATATGAGTTAATTTCTAAATCTCAAATTCCTCAAATCTCAAGATCTCCAATTTCCTAGGTCCTTTATTCGCTAGATTCATAAATTTCTCTGTCCCCAAATTTCAAAATTATCAAATTACTAGATCAAATTACTAGATTATTAAATTATCAGGATTCCGAATCCCTAAATTCCAATACGAGTTGGTCTCTAAATCTCAACTTCCTCAAATCTCAAGATCTCCAATTTCCTTGGTCCTTTGTTCGCTAAATCCAAAAATTTCTCTGTCTCCAAGTTTCAAAATTATCAAATTACTAAATTTCCATATCTATACAAATTCCAATTACTGCCAATGTTCTACACTCCCAAATTCTTAACTCACTAAAAAATTTCCAACTTTCTAGCCTAATTTTTAATTATATTTGAATAGATGATACTATTAAATTTATTCTTTTCACACGGTAACTTTTCAGCCATATTGTACGTCCTTCTTCTTTGTGGAAAATGTCTCTCATGCAATTTTTCTTCTCCTACAGAATATTACCTCCTTGTTGATTTAGCGTTTCCTAGGTTGCCAATATGCTTTGAGAACCAGTTTCCACGCTCCTGTTAATTCTCTAGTTACCTGTACAAAGGGGAGACATCGAAGCCTTCTCCTTATCGACATTCTCAGGATTCAGTCGATCTTTGTGCAAACGTTTCCAATTGGAACGCTTTGAGACGCAACAGAATAATTAGCGGGGCGGATCCACGATTTACTAAGGCTACTTACCCTCTAATCGGAGCTTTTTCTTGCTGCAATAGTTTAATAGTCAGTATATTAAGTTGCTACTTAAATAGCCGATTTCAAAATAGATTGATTTGTGGCGTTGATTTAGCGGCCGCCACGTCCCTGCCTAAGTTATTGTATTTAGTCTAGGCTTAAAGATTTTAGGTGTGAATGAAATGCGTAACGAATTGTTTGCCTGAGTCCGAGTGGATGCTGCGTAGCGTTTGCGAGAGGATGTGTGGATCGTTAGTTCGAGTGTCGCGTTGGGTGTCCGAGTTCGAGGAATACCTGAGAAATGCGCGTGTATCGTTGAACGATTGGTTTAGAGTGAGAGCGATTCGTTTTGGACGAGGCAAGAATGATTCCGAGTGAGAATGCACCAGGGTGTGTGGGGGTGAATGTTTTAAGAAAAAGTTAGTTCATCACTGTAAGTCGAAGAGCACGGTCGTGAACCTGCTTGCGAAATAAACGAAAAGCTAAAGGTGAAACGTAAAGTTATTATTTTTCCCTGTCACGTCCTCATCCCATAGATTAAACACAATTTAACCAGTTAACTGTGTCGTTCTTTTTGCAAAGCGCGCACCAGTGTGTGTCGCGATAATCAAGCGATGATGAGTTAGCTCCAAGAATTTACGAATCCATCTCAAATCATTTACACTTTTTATTTGTTTATTTCATTTCGTGTTGACCTCTAAACATTTTAAACATATTACAATTTACGAATATAATTTAGTTTTCATCAAAATTACAATTTAAATATCAAAATTGTAACAATTTTATGCATGACGGATACGTCATGACACAAAATTCTGCAACATCTCCATGACGATATAGCCGTCAAACAGACTTAACTGGTTAAATATGTGTTATATTACATAATATTATCATGAAAATACTCTCAACGTACGATTGTTGCGAATAAGCAACGATTTCCATACATTTATTTTAACAAATAAATAAAAATTATACTAATGTGGAAAATAAATTATAATAATGTCATATATAAATATTTTACTATATCAAAAGAAACATAATAGCAGGAATTGTTTTTTGGCGAATGCCTGTAGATGATTGATGTCAGTTTTATTTTCTTAAATAGAATGTTTCTTTTTATGCGAAAATATGCAAAATGATGTTGAATTTTGAGTAGAAGTAAATACACCCTTCGTTTCTATGCTCTGAAATTAACTAAATGAAAACAGAACTAATTTAAATTATACATATTATAAATGTATATTGTGTAATATATTGTATATGATGTATTAAATATTAATTTACATTATACAAAACGATTATACAATAGTCTGTAAAATCAAGTAATCGGAGTAATTGAGAATAAAAAGAGATTTATTAATAAATTTTTATTTAATAATAGTTATTTATTTTTTAAAAAATTTATAATTTTGTACTTTCTTCATTTTTTTAATTTAAATATTAATCTCTCATTATTTTGACCAACCAGTATTATTTTTGTTAAAACTTGTAATATTTCTTCTATCTAGAAATATGTTAGTTAAAAATACATAGTTTCTTTTTATACTTTATATAAATAATTATGTTCTTATTTCAGTAATTTTCAGGGTGTTTTATACTTTTGTTTACCGTAATGTTTCGACAATTTATTTTGTTTTTACATTGAAAATAAAACAAGATTTTATAGCTGTCCCTGTTGCTTTCTTTAATTAAAATATGTATTGCATTATACGCTGCGAATAAATTTCATCGTATTTGAAATAAATTAAAAAATATCAACAAAAGTTGACACATTTTTGGTATCCTTTTCACTTTAATCATCATTTAAATACTAATAATGTAATAATAATTTACTTTACTTATTAAAGAAAATCCATAAAATTGTTTGGAATCAGAAATAACTCACTAATTATTAATTCAATATTAAACACATCTTCACACATCAGAATTTTAAATCTTAATTTAAAATTAAGTTAAAATTTTTAAAAGCTGCATATATTGTAAACAAATTTTTGACCTACATATATGGTAACTTATAAATATAATTTTTAAACCTTACGAAAATTTATGACATTCAGATATTCAAAGTTATAAAATCGAAAAACAGTTGAAATGAGTCGAACACTGTAATATATGAGCCACTTATTTTAAAAGTAGGGCAAGTTCGCTTTTTGTTATTGCGAGATATTTAAGGGTTTGTATTTCAATAAATTTCAAATTTTTCGTACTTTGTAATGTTAGATAACATATATTTATTATCCTAGTGTTGAACAACTGCCTAAAAAATAAAGGTTTTATTATACCCAAATGCACTGCTCCATTTTCAAAATTAAGAAATTATTTTAATCGTTAATTAAACGGATAATATTTCAGTTTTTCATTTACTCTTTTTCTTAATTTCTTTGAAGCACTTTGAACCGAATAGTCTTCATATTTAAGTTATGATTCCAAGATTCTTCTTTTATTACCACTTTTTATTACGACATAATAAAAATAATAAAATTCCTTGGAAATAAGAATTTTATTGAACTGATGTTATTATCCAGAAAAATACTCATATTTTATTATTATTAACTACTAGCTTCACAGTTACAATTTTCATTGAAATGATTCTGAGCATATTATTTTTAATAAAATAAACCGTAATTGGATTTTCAAATAATAGTAAAATTGTTAAGGGTTTTTACACAGATATTAAAACAAGAATCACGTCTACTTTGTTGAGCATTTATTAGAAATATTCTCACTCATATTGAGACTATGCCAGCAATATTATACAATTTGTAGTTTTAGCAGTATTGTCAGTATTAATAAAATTTACCGGTGCTAAATTTTACCTTAATATATTCTGCTAAACATAATTTCAATGTAACTCGCAACACTTTCAAAATAAATATCCTTCCAATACCGTTAACTTCCATCTCCTAAATTTTAGGAAATTTGAATTATCTACAGATAAAAATATCATTAAGTTTTATCTGTTGTTATCATTGCCATTATTTTTTTAAAAAATGGCCTTGCTCCACTTTCAAAATAAACGGCCCATATAAATGTCGTGTCATTTTGAACATAGTTATTTCTATTATTTAAGCTAACGTGTTCATAGCATTCAAGTAATTTATGAATGAGAATGCGAGAAGGTAGTTCAAAATCGCCGAAAATTACAGTCGGCAGAAATAAACGTCGCTAATGATCAAAATGGCTCGGATGAAAGGCGACGGTATTAACGGGCCGAAAATAGTTGTTCGTGATTCGCCACGCTAGACAGATTTAGACGGCTGCGCTAAATTTAGAATGTTTTCTGAACAAACAAGTTAAGTGGTTTTAATTCGTATTTTAACACACCAGAAATGCCTTGAAAAACTACCGCTTATGAAGTCGTTCAGTCAATGAACTGAAACCGATAAAATATTTTCATCGAATGTTAGGCAGAAATATTTTTAAATGCAATATGCGTTTTACGACACAAAATCAGTGTTGTGTGACAAATCAGAAAAGGACATAAGACAAAAGTTTCTCACATGCTAATTTAAATCTGCAAAACGATTTAATTTAAACTATGTTAAATTCGTAAAAGAATAACCATAGTGTTCAAGGTGGTTTGTGCATTTGTATGAAGTTATAACTCCATTATCAATACAGAAAAATATTATAGAAGAGAAATGATTTAAAAAGAGCTATATTCGTGGGACCAATTTTTTTTTAAAGTGAAGTGATGCATTCAACAATGTTTTCAAATAGAAATGCATAATTTTTTTACATTGTTAGATTCCTCTTGTCATTCATAAAATAGTGTTGGGATAAATAATAAAAAAGTTATTAGTTACCTAGGTATGTTAAGAAAATATTTTTATTAACGGAGATGCTCAAACGCTCCTGCACTTCGCACATTTCAGATAACACTTTGCAATTGTTTTCATAGTTGAGTTCTAGTAATCTTTATTTATTGTTCCACATTATTATATTACTCTTGAAGAGCCTCTGTAGAATTTATAGGATTTAAATAAATCTTTATAACCTGGTAGAAAAGATCAAAGGTATTTAGATTGGATAATCACATAAGGTGAATGCCTTGCATTTGTTTCTCCGCGGCGATCTTGTTTGTTTACATTCTGCCTCAATCTTGCATCTTCGAAAATTCGTAAGAACTTCATTTTTGTAATCATCGAACCTCACAGTCGAATTCACGAAATCGACTGATCTTTCTCGCAACATCAAAAGACAAGTGCTACCTACATATTATATAATTATTTAAGGTGAAGTAGGGTAAGTGCAGACTGGTTTTTGTAAAATTGGTATTTAAACGTAAGTATTTTCAGTCTGCTATGTAAATACTTAACGCTGTCGATATCGAACGCATTGCACAATTACTACTATTTAATTAATATTAACTAGGACCTTAATTTTCCTTGTACATTTTGATTTTGATAGGAAATTGATTAAAATGTCAACTACTCTGCACTTTCCCCGAAAATGGGGTAAGAGCATAACTTGAAGTTAAATACTTTGAAACTCTATTTCATGTGAAATGGGGCAAGAGCAGAATTATTAACAAATCTGCTATAAAATACTTTATACTGCATTATGCAAGTACTCTATACTGCAAACAAGTACTCTTAGCTGAAATATAAAAGGGGATATAACACATCACTCAATAAGCCTCCGGTCTAACTAAGAAAAACAAATTTTTTTTTAGAAATTCCACTTTAATCATCAATATACTTCCCTTCCAGTGTGATACATTGATTCCAACGCTCCTCTAACTTTTCAGTTCCCCTTATATTAAACGATTTGTCTTTGCCCCCAAAATAAGCTTCAGTTTCCGCTATCACTTCTTCATTTGAGCCAAATTTCTTTCCCTGGAGCATTTTTTTCATATCTGCAAAGAGCCATTAGTCGCTGGGATCCAAATCTGGGGAGTACGGTGTGTGGGGAAACAATTCAAAATGTAATTCATTCAATAGAACTATCGTGTTCATCGACTTGTGACACGGCGCATTGCCTTCGTGAAACAGCAAACGCGGCACCCACTTTGAAAGCAATTTGCAGATGCCCAAATTTTCATGCAAAATTGTGAAGACACTACCTTCTGATATCTTCAAGGCATCAGCTATCTCACACAATTTAAGTTTACGGCCCTTTAAAACTATTTTGTGGACATTTTTTATGTTTTCCGGAACGACTGCTGATTTTGGGCAACCAGAGCGTTCAGCATCATCGGTGCTTGTATGACCGCGTTTAAATTCAGCATACCAGTCAATGATAGTTAATTTCCCTGGTGCAGAGTCCCTATAATGCGTATCAAGTCACTTTTTGGCTTCAACAGTATTTTTTCCGATTAAAAAACAGTGTTTAATCAACACACGAAATTCCTTTCTATCCATTGTCTTCAAAATTACGAAACTGGGGGTACTAAAATGACTGTAACTTCTAAACTATTGGTCAGAATACCATGAAATTTTGACACGTACTGTTTGAAGGTTAGTATTATTCAAAAATTACGTGGGTCTGTCACCAGTGTCGCCATATATGTGTCAGATCGGGGACTTATTGAGTGATGTGTTAGTGAAACAAAACAAGGAAACAAACATGCTAAATGGAGAAATTTCGCTCATATTGTAATAAAAATAGCCTATATACGCACTTGCCCCGTTTACGAACTAACTCCACTTCACCTTACTAATATTATGTATAATTGGTGTATGTAAATATAGAACTGGAGAAAAATGTTCACTTATACTATCGTTCAAACTTCTTTGTTTCCTTTGATCGTTCTCTCTCTTTTGCAATATATTTCCATTTCTGGTTCATTTCACCTTGTATCTTGTTTTCTTGATTTTCCATTTTTAAACATTGGCTTCATGTTCTTATCTCTATTTTCTTTCATTTCGTTATTTGTTGACTTTTGTCGTTTATCCTTATGTTATCTCATTCCACTCTTCCTCGGTTTATTACGTTTTCTTTATTTATTCTCTTCTTCTTTTTCTTTCGTTGCTTTTTATTTTTTTCTGTATCTTGTTTTGCTTCCTTTAATATTGCTTACTTAATATAGTACTCCGCAGTCTCTTTCGGACTAATTAAAGCACACGTTTTAGAAATTCTTTGTCTTATATTCTGTGACGTCGTGGGTTTTTCTTGGTAAACAATACTCTTCAATGTCTCCTATAGATAGAAATTTAATGGAGTGAAGTTCGAGAACTGGCTACACATTGTACCATTTTCCTTTGACCGATCTGACGTCGTAAAAGTCCGGAAATATTCTACAGACAATAATACATACACTTGCTCACGTTAATATTCGTATACATTACCACTCTTGCGCTTATTGTTTTATATAAAGGGAATTAAGTTATTATGTTACTTATTTTAGAGCGAAATGAATTCACTCTGTTCAGATAAAAAATACATCAGTAACGTCATTTTTCTTTAATATTTAGTTGGACAAATAACTTTAAACAAAATGTATTTTTACGTCTTGAACAGTAATACACTTTCTACGAGCTAGCAACTCTTTGAACACTGAGATAGGTTTGCTTCGTAGATAAACGCCTGGAATATAATTCTACTTCAGTATAAGAAACCAACTAAATAACGTGTTACAAAAAGGAAAGAATACCAGGTTTAATAAGAGACAACTTGTAATTTATCACAGAAAAAAGGTAAAACTTATTAAGAAATAGCACAGTTATTAGTAATGAAATATTGCTAATAGCAGATATTTAATAGCAGACATTGTTAAAAGACATAAGAAAAACGATCACATGGTATTTAGGAAAGAAAGGAGACCATCTCGAATTGTGAATGGAAGAGATAAAAAAAAATTAATGGGAAGAGTTAGAAAACATCCGAAATTGTAGTGCTGTACAATTAGCTTTAGTGGTTTATCACGAAAGTGATAAAAAATATCAGTAGGTATTGAAGAAAACCGTTCATGACATAAATAAAAAAAAGAAACTAATTTTCGTTACAGAATTTATGGAAAAAATCTCAAGATTGGTGGAATGATGTTATTTTCGTTGACGAGAGTAAATATTGTATTTTAGGTCGAAATAAATGTGTTGAACGAACCTATGCATGTTAAAATTTCTTTAATTTGTATTTCGGTCAAAGTAAGAATAAAAGAAAACATATGGTTCCTTCTAAAAAATAATGATAATCTTGAAATGTTGAGAAAAAATCTTTTCTATCATCGCATTAACAGCTTGAAAGAGTACAACTATTTTTATCTGAAATTTGTTCATGTGATTAATAATAGGAGAAATATTTAGATGTTGTCATTTAAATGACCCGCCCCGTATACTCCCTTTAGAAATCCTGACAGTGCTCACAAGCAGCCTCGAGCACTCATGCTCGCTTTATTACTTGTTGTCGATGCCTGATTTACAGGCACTGTATTTGTCCAGGCAATAGTTTAATAAAGCCGTCAAATCAGGTTGACCGGCACGTGTGTTATCCAGCGGTTCTCAATCTCTTTACAAATACGCACTACTGAAAAAAATTAAAGAATTTCACATCAATAAGGAAAATATATCCTGTACATAAAAAGTACTTTTGTTTGCAAAACCATTTTTTTAACCTTCCTGCATAATCTAATAGTAATCTAATTAGTAACGCCATTTGACTCCCCACTTGAAATACTAAAAGACACGTGTCAGTTTGTTTTTTTTAAATCACACGTCTTCGAGATTTTTTATAATCATCTTTAATGAAGCAACCTGTATATTGTACATGTATTCAAAAGTAAATGTTGAGCACTTAACATAGTCGAAGTTTATATTATGCGCAAAAACACGATTATTTAATATTTTGTCGCCCTACATTTTTTATTTAGAATCCTAATAATTTCGCTCGAAATGAAGTCAAGGTTTTCATCCAACCACTAACAAACGTCCAAAACAAAGAATTTAATATATTTTTATATCCGCACCAGCGTTTTAGCTTATCAATGTATCAAATATCAATAACATAGTTAAATGAATTCAAATCTTCAAGCTAGATAAATGTTTATATACATAGATGATTTGCTGATTGATTCGAAAAATATAGAAATTATTGAACTAAAATATTTTCAATTTAATAAAATTCTGGGATCCTTTGTTTAAAATTACTATATACAAAATAATCTATATGAAAAAATAAGTAAAAAATATGCAATAAAATGTTGTCATACACGATTTCATTTTCGGAAAAATGGAGTTTAAAGGTTTTTCCAAATATTTATAAAAAATTATGCTTATGGTATAAAACAACGTTTTTTAATAATTTAACAATTAGTGGATATTGTAAATTAATAAAAATAATTGTTAATTCAATTAAATTATATTACTCGTCGTTATTCTACACTATATTAATATACTAATGTGTACCGTGATAAATTTCTTCGATAGTATAATAAAACACTTAGGTAACAACATTATAAAAGATACTGATTAATAATAATCCAGTTATATGTAATTGTAATTACATTTGTTAATTTATAACACGCATTAACTGTTAAATTAATCAAACAATTTTTATAATTGTCATCTTTCTTTTTCTAAACAAATGATCGTACAAATATCTACAAAAATATCTGCAAATATCTTCAAAAAGCTTATGTTCATATAATATTTTTTAATAATTTGTATTTATAGAACATACTGGTAAAGTTTTACGTATAAAAGTAGGACACGTTGTATGTGGCATCAGAAAACAAAGCAGTTGAAAGTCATTTTGTACTTTTGTTACAACTTTTTAATAAAGTGTTTAAACCCCTATGTTAATAGAACAACTTTTTCTTATTTTCGCGTACAAAATATGTTGGTAAAGTTTAACGGTAAAAAACTGGAACGCTGTGTATTCAGTGTCTGCATAGCGTCCTAAAAACACTCATTAACCAACCTTCTTTAATACTTAATTATATTATTTTTAAGTGTTGATGTACAACATAAATATTTCATACTACGTTACATTATATTTCTACTCTTCGTCATTTTCTTGGTTTAAACTTTAATTTGTGTCTTATTTTGCTCTAAGTGTTCGCAAAACTGTAAGACACGTTTCACTTTCGTTATTTCTTTTTGTGCAAAAGAGGTAACTCCATAAATAAATAAATATTTACTACAAATAAAGTACCATACTTTAATCTAACTTTTTATATTATTCTTTATAATAATACTTTTTACATTTAAGGTGAAGTGGGGTAAGTTCGTAAACGGGGCAAGTGTGTATACAGGCTATTTTTATTACAATATGAGCGAAATTTCTCCATTTAGTATGTTTGTTTCCTTGTCTTCTTTCACTATATCCCCTTTTATATTTCAGCTAAGAGTACTTGTTTGCAGTATAGAGTACTTGCGTAATGCAGTATAAACTATAGCAGATTTGTTAATAATTCTGCTCTTGCCCCATTTCACATGAAATAAAGTTTCAAAGTATTTAACTTCAAGTTACGCTCTTACCCCATTTTCGGGGAAAGTGCAGAGTAGTTGACATTTTAAACAATTTCCTATCAAAATCAAAATGTACAAGGAAAATTAAGGTCCTAGTTAATATTAATTAAATAGTAGTAATTGTGCAAAGCGTTCAATATCGACAGCGTTAAGTATTTACATAGCAGACTGAAAATATTTACGTTTAAATACCAATTTTACAAAAACCAGTCTGCACTTACTCCACTTCACCTTATTCTAATTTTGTATATTATTTATATGTATAATATGCAATATAATTTAATATACATATAATGCAATATTGCATTACTAACACGAAAACATTTTACTAACACGAAACGTACATGTTATTAATATGAATAGCTTTTTCATTAACACACTAATATATATTACTTCTATCATGTAGCATTAATTTTGTTGGTAGAAACACGTCTCTGCTTTTGACAAGCTTCCAAAAATTTCATACTAGGTGCAGTTACCCTATACCTGTATTATATAATACTTACATAATGTGTGACAATGAGTATATGTAGTATCGTGTTCTCACGCGCTTCTCTGTCTGAATACTGACCTAGAACAACACGATATTGGCTACCTACTTGGCTGCGAGTTGTTTGAGATACGTGCGCCAAAAGTTGATTATCCAACTTTCAATTGTTTATATCTCGACAAACAGAATCGCAAATTACTAAATGATAAATTAAATCATGAATTTACATTTTACTGTCTAGAATGTGTAGTTTTTGATTTATTCGGTGTTTGTATGTTATTCTGTGGACATACGTGCTGCAGAAACCTGAACATGTATAACTTATGGCAAGACTCTACAAAGAGGAATTGGAGAGAAATGGAATATTTAATTAAAAGGAATACATGATCCAAAAAGTATTATTAATATCTTGACTACTTTTTCATCTCTTAAATTCAGAGGTAGTATTTTCAATGTAGCATAGACTTGCAACTGTTAGTGTGATATAAAGTGAAAGCGTTAAAAGCACTTATCTATCATCCAAAAAGAAAATTTGTCTTTTTTTCTTTCTTTCATAGTTGTAACTTTGCAATAAATTGAGTTAAAATTGAAATATTTTTTCGTAACAATTTTACGTATATATTCATTTATAACAATTTATGTAATGATATGATTAAACTAAATTTGACTTTTGGACTTCGACTTTTCTAAAACTGACTATACCGAAGTGCATATGATCAGTACGTAAAGGGAGATGTTCAGTCAAGTGATCTAACTTTCTTAAAATTGAATATAATGAATTACATTTTTTCAGTATGAGAAATATGATACTCAATTAAGTATCCTAACTGATTGGATATAATCTATGGAAATTTTCCATTTTGAATGCGTAGTCTTTTTTAAAAGTAAAAATCGTTCAGAAAACTGTCAACAGGTTTATTCTGTGCTGAGTAGACTTTTTAAACCCCGTGTCAAGAATATTTATATTTCTAATTTCTAAGAATTTTATATTTATACTAGGAGGCGGTGCCCCCTGGCCGCTTCGCGGCCCAACCCCCCGAGGCGCTTCGCGCCTATTTCGTGTGCATACGCTTCTAAAGTGACATGGTGAGTGGACCTTGGACTGTAGAGTAAAGGGGGTAGCGATCCGCGTTACAGCGTTACGCGTGACACCGTTACCTTATGATTTTATACTATAGAGTAAGATATATGTATGAGGGGTCGGTTTGTTCGGGGCTCGGCAGGTGCGATCGGGCGACTCGCACGATTGGCGCCAAGATAATTCGGCGTTACCATGATTTGGCGCGGAAAATTAACGGAAGAATAAATGATCGCAAGGCATTTGTTTCCTTTTACGCGGGAACCAAGAAAGAACGAGGAAAACGGCGTGGTGTCGCAAGCAGTCGTGTCATAACGTTGGAAGTAGTAAGTCGTCCGAAAAGTTGCCGTATCATTGTCTGTACTTGATTTTTATATTTTTGTACTTTTGTTAAATTATTAAAATTATTCTGTTATTGTTATTCCCAAAAAACTATTAATCCGTCATCCTCGATAATTTCGATCCTACATGTATAAAGAAAAATATGATGATATAATACGCATGAAGCTATGAAAGCAATTGAAAATTATCAGGCAAAATATATACATTTAAATTTTGCAATTTTTGTCTACTTTTGCAAAAAATTATCTTTCTGACTGTTTATCGTACTGAGATAATTATTCATTTAGATTTTCATTCAAGGGACACATAATTGCCATTACTTTATAAAACGTATCTTGACAACATATTTCAGGGTGATCGAAATTGAGGATGGCTCCCTTATTCTAAATATTTACACAATCAGTTATTTAGTTATTTAATTGTCTGTTGCAGTTAAATGTAAACAATGGCTTTGACGATTCATTAAGATGAGTGTCTCCCGCAAAGAACGTGCATAAGTTCTGTTTTAACCTTAAGGAAACAGCATCAGAAGCAGTAGAGAGGCTTCGAGTTACTTTCGGTGACAGAAGTTGTCAGCAGACTCTTTTCTTTTCTCTCGTCTGAAACGAGAACTGAATGGGCGACGTTTCAGTACTCGAGAAGACATAATTATACAATCACAGGAAGAGTTGAAACGGATTCTGAATCGGTTTACCAGGAAGCGTTCGCAATTTGAAAAAAAGGATTTTATTAATGTATACGCACAGGAATATATTTTGAAGGCAATGTACTCTAAATGCCATTAAACATTCGAATAAACGATATGTAACAAAAGTCCACGAACTTTGTAAATACGTTTTGAATGCTATATGCGGTCCGAATCATTAATAGTACATGGGAACGTTACATGCGATTAAAATAATTGGAAGTACATAAATATTGTACGTGATTGGAATAATTGGCAGCATAAATATAATAATTAAGCGAAATAGCAATAGTAATACAAATTTAATAGTATCCATAATATTACTGTTAGAGAACGGTATAATTTATGGCGGGGACTTAGGGTTTCCGTGACGAAAAACAGTTTCTCTTGGGACCCTTAGTTTCGCCTTGAGTCCTACTTTCATCAACCTTAGTTTTCTTCTTTCCCTTCCACAAGGGAGAGCGCTAAGGGCGCACTGGAAGGGAAGCTCAGAAGGAAAGGAATATTTTTCAGTTAGCCAGTTCAGTAAAAATAGTCAACCAGATTAGTTGGTTCCAGTTAGTTAGTTCAGACAACACAGACAGATTGCAGTAAAAACTCCACGCACACACAACTACACATCCATACACGACACCACACACTAAGTAAAATAAATAGTTTTCCAAGAATCAGCTTGGATTTCATTTTTTCCCAATTCAGCTATTTGGTGATCCTTCGAGCATTAGACGGCACTACTGTGCAATACCTTAGAAGCATTACAGCTCCTTGACAATTACGTATTTGTATTTTTTAGATTGTGTTTTTAAATATTAAATAAAATATTAGTTATTGAAATACAGGTTGTCTCAAAATGGTGGTACATTTGATTTAAAGATGAAACTAAAGAAAAATGGCATTTTTTCATACTCGACTTCATTTTTCAGGAAATTGAATTAGAACATGATTTGAATATGAATTGATTTAGAATGAATACTATACATTAGCAAATATAATTACAGGTATTGTTAAAATTATTATTGTTAGTGTTTGACATTTGTGATATTGTTATACGAGTGTATTTATAATATTTCCGACAATATTCATTGCGCTATACATGTTTTATTATAAAGTATCATGGTACATTAATAGTATTATGGAAAATAACAACTGATACTGTATATTAACCCCTTCCCGTGCCATTTATTTAACAGATGCGTCAATCAAGACTAACTATTCAGGGCTAGAACATTAAAACGAACAAAGAAAATTAAAATGTTGTAAGTATTTTACATTCAGGCATCCTTGATAATGTAACTTATAGCTGGACATAAATTTCAAGATGAAAAGTATTAAAAATTTCAGTAAGGATTGTCACATTTGAGCTGTAAATGCGTCACGACTGAGACTCATCAAAGTACGGGAAGGGGTTTATGTTATCATTATTCGCACTAATTGATTAATCCAATTATTGTTAAATTAACACTAAAACTTTCAAATTGATCAAATAACCGGCTCATAAGTTTCTTAATTTAAATTGTAAAATTTATTAAGATGCTTTCTTTGAAATCTATGTTTAATTAATTATTCATCTACTTTATTTCTACGTTATGTGCTGGTATGACTAGTTTAATGAAAAACTTGTTGAAATCTTACCAGTTACAAATTTTTTTAGAACTATATTGAAGAATTTTTTAGTTTAATTTTTTCAAAAACAGAGCAGACAATGGAAAAGTGTTTTCCTTCCCTTTTGATCTATTTCTGCATAAAATCAGAATTAAGTCGCTTGTACCATGATTCTTTAAATACCCAATACAATTTACTCTTTATTTGTTTATGTCATTTCGTGTTGACCTCTAAACATTTTAAACATATTACAATATACGAATATAATTTAGTTTTCGCCAAAATTACAACTTAAATATCAAATTGTAACAAAATTTTACATATGGTGGATATAGTCATCATGACACGAAATTCTGCTACATCTCCGTGGCGGATATAGTCGTCAAACATACTTAACTGGTTAATGAATACGTAAATGTATCCTGAAAAGGAATACCATTCTGAGAAAAAGAAACTCACGAACAAAATACAGAGTGTTTATCGTCTGGTGGTACAAACGAAAAAGAATGAACCTACGTGAGAAAAATAAGTCCAAATATAAAATGAAATTCATTCACGCGCAATCTCATTAAAAAGGAAATGTATGTAAACAGTTTTAAGGCATTTTTAACAAATTTTGTTTGCAGCACAAAATATTGCAGGTGCAACTTTTTCCTTAACTTAAGAATTAATGAATGTTATTAAATAAATAAATCTAGTTATTATTTCCACCAAAGTTTATGAATCATTTAATATACTATTATTGATGTAAATACTAATGTATAATGTAATGAATGTAGTCAATGATAAGAACACACATAAGTAAGAATATAAACTATAAAGAATGAGGATAAACATATTTTAGTTTCATTAATAGTTACCAGACTGCGGATGTTTATGCATTTATGACATATCAAACACTGCAAAGTAAACGTAAACCATATATCTCCTAGACTATACATCTTTTAAACACGATTTATTCGTACTTTGCAGACGTCAATGTATCATAAATGCATAAACGTCCACAGACTAATTGATTACATTTACTGATTTATAACATGTACTGACTATAAAATTGATCGCTTTATTTTGTCATTTTATATGTTGTTAACAACATTCCTTACAAATATTTGATAAATATTCAAATTCAAAAATTAAGCCACATACAAAATTTTATTCTATATGAACCGTTTATTTTGAAAGTGGCGTAAGTCCATTTATCAGTTGTTTGTTGTTAACTCTAGTAACATGTACCACTTGATGTTAGCCGTCACAAAAGCATTTTGCGGTTAAGTGTATTCAGAGTACACGATCATTTTGGACATATAAATTCTCACAGTTATTTTGAGAGTTGAAAAATTGACTTTGAAACTGGCCTAAGTCCAATTTATTATTGATGATTCGAGAAGGCAGTAACGATGGTAATTGAAATTAGTTACTAATTAGCTAATATAATAATTAATTATTATTAATATGATATATACCACCGAAGCATGACTTCTTCAAATGCCTTATACACAAAATGCAGACGAGCAACAAATTGTTATGTAATTTATATAGTTAGATTTCCTAAATTGCAAAAATGGTGTTTTTCAAGCTTTGTAATGAAACATAAAATAAATTGTATATTATTTCTTCAATTCGAAACATTTTAGATTATACCAAATGAAATTGAGCTGTTTCAAATTTTATAACAAATCTAGTTGTTAATTTTGAAAGTGGCTGAAGTACATTTTTGGTAAAAACGCACATAATATTCACTTAATAATTGTTATTATTTTAATAGAAATTAAAAATTTAAATCTATCCAATAGACTTCAGGAGTGTGATACTTAAATATTTCAATTTAAACATAAATGGACTTAAAACACTGTCAAAATAAACGACTCATATATTTCATTTATATTTTCTTGGAAAATCCTCTTTTCAATTATACCATTTCGGAAAATGTTTATATTTACAACAAAGTTTGTAAGATGAATATACAGATATTCATCCTTAAGTTAATTATTATATTACCCTTAAGTTAAGTCATTAACTCCTTCATCCTCATATAAGGACCTAATAAATAAATGCTTGGTGTAAATTCGGTAAATTTTATTGTTTGTAAATGTTGTCCCCATATAGTCATAACAATAATCTATTTCTACGTTACTATCTCAGAAATATTTTATACGACTGAAAAATTATAATTTAATTCAAAGAACTACTCGACGAAGCCATGATTTTTCCAGCAATAAACAACTCGCAACCAAAAGGGTTAAAATGGCCGACTCTGAGCATTGCAAATGGAAGTTTCTGTTCGTGCCGTTCAAAGATGAAATCAAGTCGAATCGTGTAAAAAAGCTGCGATACGCAACGAACACGAATGTCCTCGTTCGTTAGTCCATCGAGATGACGTCACTCGGACGACAGGTAATAATGTTAAGTAATATTTACTAACAGGCAGGTTCGACCTCGGGTCTCTGAGGAGGCTACGAATCGTTCCTGAGGGTGCTTCATCGAGGGCGCAGCACCATCAACTAAATTACCCGCGAACGGCCTCTCCGACTCGACTCAAGAAGAATTTTGGCGTCCGTACAAACGCATTCTTCTATCGTTTCTCAAGGTGTCGCATTCCTACGAATTTATATCGGACCGCTGTTCAATTTACGAACTACACGGCTCAATTCTGCCGGAACGTGGCGAGTTAATGGCTCTTTCGAAATCTGCTCCTCCTACATCTCGTTCTGCTTCATTTTCGTAAATACGATTTTATTAATACGTGGGACCACGCTTTTAGCCAAGTGTCCGGATTTATTTTTCTCTCCGGCGAATCGTTCGTGAGCAATGGGCATATTAGCGCGTTGATTACTATCGTGACAATGGCCATATGTTCCATGACGTGGTTTAATCCGCTGCAACTCGCAGACGACGAAAATTTCATTATACGGCGTCCTCGTTTTAACAGTCACCATGATTTTTCAGATATTCGCGATGATATTAAAATTCTTTTAATACTTTATTAATTAAAGTGGGCTACGGTATGTTATTATTTAATTAAAACTGCATATTTTACAAACCAACGTTGAATAATTTTTTAATCTTCTAAAATATTGAATATTTTGCTTCGAAATTGTAGAAAATGTTACAAAAGTTTTTTTGCAATTTTCATTGAATTATTGCAAGGATGATATTCGTAGAGAAGAATTCGAGGAATTATTTTTTATAAGTAAATTGTGGATCTGGGTGACTAACGCATATCAATAAATTACACTAATTATACTCATGCAATGAACAATACGTGAGCTATGAATGTACATGTATGTAAAGAATATGCATCCATATACAAATTTATGAGTAACACGTTTAATATACATCTGATATGTACGCTGTTACTTATATGTTAATTGCAAAACAATTTCGCTGTTTTATTAGTGAATAAATAATCTGGCAGTTCTGTTTTTATTCTTAACTTTCTTTATACTCCTTCAGAAACATGTGACGTGTACACATTGTTTGGAGTTTGAAATGTTTTCACTTTCCAAATTCTCAAACATATAATTCATTATTTTAAATTTTCTAAACTTGAAATATTTTAATCTTCCAAACTTTCTCATTCGTAGATCTCCAGGTCCTTAAATTCCTAAATTCTTTAATTTGTAGATTCCTAGTTCCTAGATTTCAAAATCTCAATACCCCCAAATTTGTAGACTCCTGTATCTCTAAATCCCTAAATCCTAATATCTCCAACTTTATGAATTTTCAAATTTTGTTATTTTCAAATTTTCAAATTCTATATGTTCTCACACTGTTTTGTGTGTTTCGTATGTTCAACACCTATATCCCTAAATTCCTAGGTGCCTAATTCCTAGACTCCGACATTCCTAAATTTCCACACCAATAGATTCTTAAATTTGAAAATAAGAAATTCGGTAGATGTTAACTTGTCCAAAAATTTTCATGATATCAAATATCCCCAAAATTCAGCCAGTAAGAAGTCTCTTTCCTCTAACTGCTATAATATTTTTCATATGGAATCCAATTTTTCTTATGACTACAGATATTATCACCTTCACTATTAGCGCAATTAAGGTTTTTTTTACTTCCTGAGTGTTTGCATTGCAATAAATTTAATATTTAAAAAAATATTATAAGTACGCTTTTTTCCATTTTAGAATGTTGAGATGAGGAATTTTCTTAAAGAAAAAGATTATATAGAATACAAATGTTGTTTAAATATTTTAGTGGCAAATTATAATCTCTTTCTTTGTTAAAATGTATAATTCATTTAATCAACGTTTTTTCAAAAAATCACAAAAAATGATTATTTCTCAATTTTTTGTTTAAACAACTAAATTTATCAAATAGATGGTTACATAGAAAAATTTGCTATGCAAAAACACATAAATCCCATTTTGAATTTTTTGTCTACGTCTAATAGTTCCTGAGATATTCAAGAAAATATGTTTTGTAACCCCAACTTTGCTAATTGTAAGTCTGTCAATTGGGTAATGTCTCTTGTTAGTATTTTAATTAAACACTATTTATGTATAGTATATCAATTTTTTCACGTTTTTGCCGATTTGTCATATAAAAAGCGCTATTATTTTTATGCAGATACATTTGAAATAAGTAATTAAAACTAATTAAAACTAATTTTACAGACTAATGTCAATTTACATTAATGAAAACGGTCTCATATCCTTTTAATACATCTAATAAGTATTCTGGACAGTAGTTAATCTCTTTTAGAATTATCTGATTAATTTTTTTGTGGCAGTAGTGACTAGCAATAACTAGGTTAGCCATCGTGTTAATTTTACACTGTTGGCCAAGTTCATGCGGACCACGATGAAATATGAACCTGTGTTCTTTAAAAAGACAAACAAATAAAGTTTTTTCAGAAAATTCATTTGTATATGTCATAATATTAATTATTGTTTGCATAAGTCATAATATTAATTTAAAGATAAAGTAAACTGTTAGGTAAAAAATATAAAGTACTATTAAAACAAAGGAAAATGGCCTTGAAAATTATAGAAAAATATTTTTCAAGATTTTTTGCAATAAACAATTTAGAAGCGATCGACTTTTGTTTAATATATTTTTTTACCAGATTATCGCAAGTACTTGAAAAATGGTAAAAAGTGTTTCGTGGGACACCATGTATTTAAGTCTTATAAATATAATTAAAAGTTTGTATATATGAAGAAATCTTACAAATTGCTTATGTTTGAAAACACAGTCATTTACAGGAAAAGAATTCGTTCAATAACTTCAAATTGAAGACACGAGTGAATGAAGATATCGTGTCACAAATTCAATATTCGCTGTTTATTGTATTTTATAATATTTTTTTATTTACCTTTTCATTTTCGAGATCACTAAAAAATCAGGGTATTATAAGCTTACAATTATTTTTTGCGGTAATCAAAGTTTTACGTTAAAACAGGTGTTAATTTGGAAAAGTACCGAAGACTTTCAACAAAAAGTTTCAATGTGACCTTCGAAAAATTCTTTTTATCGCCATGAAACTATCTTAAAATCGTTCAAATTCGTTTCTTTTTTCCGGCCTTTAATAGTAACTAATTTCAATATTCAAGTTCAATGGAAAACTGTAATTGGTTTATTATGACACAATGTGAGCTATATAGTGATTAGCATTTTAACTTAAAATTTCATTTCAAAACATTAGATGTACTTATCGAGTTGTGCCCTACATTAAAAATCATGAAAATTAATTTATAGAGATTACAGAATTTTAGTTCTACAATTCGATCTTTACTTATAATTTAAGCAACAGTCTGATTTTGTTAGTAACAAACATTGTTATGTTTATTAAATTAAGTTAGGTTAGGTTAGGCTCATGTATTTTTAGGTTATGCATAAATGCATTTAAATTTATGAAGAATTAACTCCAAAATTACTTGTTACTTAAAAAAATATTTCAAATTAAACTTACTGTATTTAGAGGGGGACGTTATTATGGACACAAATTTTGTTATACGGTGGCGCTTTTGAAATTTCAAAGTGATTTTTCTTCGTTTTGATAAGACTGCGTATCATTTGTCACGTAGATTGATTCTTCAGATCGTTCAGCGTAACATAAGATCATACGGTATAATGTTCAAGAAGAATCAACAACTTCTGAAATATTTCGAATTCAAAGACGATGCATTTTGTTTAAATATTTACAATATCTCTTGAATAATTTATCCTGATAGCTTCGTATAGATAGAACGTAGCACGTTCCAAAAAATCGATCTGTGTAAAACAAACATGTAGTTCCATTAAGGAAAAACAAATGCAAAATGCAACTGCACATTTATTATTCACACAGATCTGCTTGAAATTTTAGTGTAGAAAAGTATTACAGCATAAAGTAAACTGTGATTCGCCATTACCGGTGCTTGCGAAATAATTTTGATATTTATTACAAATTTCCTTTTCGCTTTTATTTAAATAACTCTACATTGTCGAGACTTTTTACATTTTTTGTTAACATAAATGCATAATATAAGGTAAAAATTTCATTACAGTAAGAGGTCTGAAAAAATGTTGTTCAAAAGAGGGTTCTCGGACTTCAGAAGTTCAACCCCTTGCACTATGTCTTATTTGTCAGGTGCGTCAGTTAGAACTGATTAATTATAGCTACAATATTAAAACAGACAAAAAAATTTGAAATGTAATGCAATATGTTATTATGCAATCGTTTACTATGTAAATTATAATTAGACTTGAACTTCAAATTGAAGCGTACTAAAAATTCGAGTAAGATTCGAGTAAAATGTACGAGTGCGTCACGAGTCAGACTTGTTAAAGTAGTGCAAGGGGTTAAGAATCTCTGTATTAGAGTACAATTCCAAAAATCAACAATTTGTGAAATAATATTACAAACTTTTGCGCACATTTTACTCCGGAGTTTAAAATATTTCACAATCTCTTAATTTTGCTAGTAATATAATTTTGTATACAGATTAATCCATGAAATTTAAGAAACGAGTGCATTTATACTTCTTCATCGTACCATTATACTAATAAACAAACTGTGGTCATAGGAAAGTAAACATTCTTATGCCGTATAACTTTTTCATGACATTTAAGCACTTAGCTACTAAAAATGTTTTTTACAAGGGACGTATTTCTTATTTGATCTTGAAAAAAATTATGAATAATCTTTGTAAGTTGTTTCAACATATTTCACAGCTGATTTCAGTAAATTTAAACGTTGAATATGAACAAAAATTCAAAAACGTGAAAAAATAGAAAAAATGACGGTATTCACAGAAAAATTCAAAATTTTTGTTCTGATTTTAATATAAAGAGCTAAAATTTTAGCTGAGCGCTCTTAAGATATAGTTTGCGAAAAAATAAATGCAAAAATATCGATGTTCCAGAAAAGGTATTCATTTAGATATTCAGAATATGAAATGGTTAAAATTGAAGCGAAATTGGCTGGGGTCGCTTCATATCCCAGTGTAACGGTTAAAGGTTAATTACATTCTCCTATCCTTAACCGTTTCAAAGATATAGTATGGGTTAATTATTAAAGTTATCTAGTACGTCATATTCAAATTTCGATAATTATACGTCAAAGGATGAAGTCTAGTAGTTTTACTGTTCAATTTTACTGTCGACTTTGCTAACAGATCCTGAGATGAAATAACGTTTGTGAACATTCTAAAAAGACCGCTACAATAAATATCGAACAAGCGTCATCTGTCGGTAATAAGTAGGACTATTTACAACAAACATTTGTCTATGTTGCAAAATATGCAAATTTCAACTGAATGTATGAATTCAAAAATCATATTTCCTTGGTGACGTCAAACTTTCTGGATCAAAGATTTGAAAATAAAACCAATTTTATTTGCGACTGAACAACTGTTTATTCAGAATGTTTATTCAGAACAACTGTGTTTCAAAGAAGTAGAGATAAAATACAAACCACTTCGACGTGGTTAAAGGTTATAAAAAAGTTCCAAAATATTTTGAAAAATTTATTACAATTTAAGGTTTTAAACATTTTGTAAAATATTATTGGTACCGGAAAGTAATCAAAATTTTGTTTGCTGGCGAAAAACATTTATTTGTCAAAGAAATCTTAAATTCTAAAAAACTTTCGTGTTTGCGGGGCAGTGTCTCGACACAAATTAACTGTGAATGAGCTCATCGAAGAAATTTTAAATACTTTTCGGTCCTCCTAATATTACAAATCTCTTAACCAGTTAAGTGTGTTTGACGACTATATCCGTCATGGAGATGTGGCAGAATTTTGTATCATGACGACTATATCCGTCATGCTGTAAAATTTTGTTACTATTTGATATTTAAAATGTAATTTTGGCAAAAACTAAATTATATTCGTAAATTGTAATATGTTTAAAATGTTTAGAGGTCAACACGAAGTAAAATAAATAAAGAAAAAGTGTAAATGATTTGAGATGGATTCATAAATTCTTGAAAGCTAACTCATCATCGCTTAATTATCGCGACAGACACTGGTGCATGCTTTGCACAAAGATCGCCACAGTTAACTGGTTAAAATCTTGCGAATGATGAATTTCTTGCAAAACTTATAAGTTATGAAAACTTCTGAAAAGCACCTTTTATTGTCCGTTTTGAACATAATGACGTTTAATTTGTATATTCTTTTGGTAAAAATGTTGAAAAGGGACCCTAGCCCCAATGACCTTGACCTTGAAGTATGCGGTCAAGATCGCAACCCTGAATAATGTAAAAAAGGTTTTAAGCGTCACTCATTGTTTCTTATAAACACAAGAAGTATACATATTTTTAAAAGAAATGTTAGATTTAAATTTGAACTCGTGTAAAAGAATAAAAAAAGTATAACTTTTGAATTATAATTACTTTTCTTGCATTGAAGTAAAGCGCACAAAATTGTTATCATTAAAATGTTAACATAAAACTGCATATAAAATTACGATAAATATAAATTGGTAAAATTGCTAATTTTAAGAGGAAAAATAATGACAAATTTACAAATTTTTCCTTGCTAAATAAAATAATTAATTTGAGAAAAGCTAAATGTAAATAAAACTGATTAACATTTAATCTCTAAATATGTATTATTAATTATATTTTCACATGAAAACTATATAAATTTAACTGTTTTATTTAAAATTATTAAATTAATTTTAATTAGCCCTAATATAAAAGGTAGTAAATAGTTACATTTTCTAAAATTTTATATATTTTCATTTGCGTTACTATGTATACATATAAGAATATTAATTGAAAGATAGAAAACATACATTCGAAAATTTTCGTAACGATTATTTGTTCAAAATTATCCACTTTTGTTTTCAAACAGGCCTGGAATAAGAATTTTTCAAACTTATGAAATCTCCAAAGAAATTCATATTTAAAAAACGAGGAAAGAAAGAATAATAAATGTTTGTAATAAAACGAAATATATGTATAAGTTTTTAAAAATGAACATTCATTCTAAATAAAATAAAATAACATTTAATCAAACCAACAATGATAATTTGCAAATAAATAATATCAGATAATATTGCATAAATATTTATTTTCACTGTAAATATATATTTTTATATGTTAATAAATATTATCATAATATGCTAAGCAAGTTAATAACTTTTATGTTAATAATTTATTTGCTTTAATAAAAAACGTGATAATTGTTATTTTTTAATAACTACAGTGTAGTTTATTTCTACATTGAATGCGAAGTTTAATTACTTGAGAAGTAAAACAATGATCAAAATTTTATTTAATTGTTTAAGATTAACAAATTTATTTTGTGAATTTAATTACATTATTTTACGAATAGAAGGTTTAGAATGCTGTCCAATAATAAGTAGGGCTAGAGGTTACAACCCCCTAGTCTTGCCATTCATGCAACTCTGTTTCCAACTTTCAACACTAAACCTTCCAATGAATAATATACACTTACTACGAAATTAAAAAAGAAGTTAAATAATAAATAAATAAACGATAAAACCTAAATGAATATACATATTGATTCTTCATCTTAATAAACATTACGTAGATTTTAAGAAAATCGCATTAAAAAATTTTGCAAATATAAATAAGGCACTTATAAATCGGCTATTTCAACGCTTTTGTGCTTTTAATGGTAAGGCAACTTTTAACCCTTGATTTTTTAACCCAAATTATTTATTTGTGAAGTGCTTCAGTTACAACAGAGTAACCTCGGCTACAATATTAAAACAGACAAAGAACATTCAGATATTATGTCAATTTGATATTATGTCATCGTTGACTATGCAAATTATAATCGGATTTAAACTTCAAATTGAGGCGTATTCAAAATTCGATTAAAGGTAATCACAGCTGAAATATAAGTGCGTCACGAGCCAAACTCGTCAAAATCAAAAGATTAACACAACTCTTTATATGATATAAAGAACTTATAATAGAATACTATAAACATAAAACATGCATAATCTACGTAGTGAGAAATAGCCTCTAAAAATGTATGAAATACTAAAAATTTAGTGCTTAAAAATGTAGAACACTCCATCCGTCTCTTTCACTTTTAGATGACCAGTAAAAAGTTTGAAACCACTTAATTCGTAGTTACATTATACGATACAGTGTTCAGCCAAAATGAATTCTGGAGTATTGGATTTCTGTCCATACCGAGAACAGTTCTCCATTAACACATTAATTGAGTTTCGCTTAAATTTCTACATCCATTAAATGCACAAAATAAACAAGAGGTTAGAAAAGAGATTGTAATCAATGTTGACAATTTTATAGCTTTATAGAATTCTGCTCCTTTCATAATGTTTGTTTTGTCATAAATTATGTAACGAACAGTGCCATTACCATAAATCAGTATTATTACAATTGTTTTACCATAAGTTTTTCAATGAATAAAATGATTAACTTATCAACATGAATAATAATAAATGCCATTGCACTCAAAATTACACATAAAAGTTGTATTACTCTTGTAACACATTTCAGTAAAGATTTTAAGAGGTCTCACTAAAGATTAAAGATTTTAAGGAACAAAGATGTATAAAATTGCAAATTCAGAAATATAGTTCACAATTGAATATTAATTTAATTCAATATAACATTTAATTTTGGATATACTTCATAAATTTACTTAATGTATCAAGGAAATTATGGAATGTGACAAGTATTCCAAACAGTTATTTTAACATTTCGACTATCAACGCAGTAACGGCGACTGGGATATGCCTGGCTCTTTACTTATAAAAATAAATCACAAAACTGCTCTAATCACAATTATTAGATTTTAGATTTCCATATTCAGAACTCTTCTCATATTAGGCAAATTTCTTCTATATTATTAGCATATGAACATGAGTATAAAAATTAAAAAATTAGAGATTTACTAAGGAAAGGAGAATTTCGATTTTACATTGCACAACTCAGATTGTGCTTTTTATTTGGTGTAAGTTTAAGAACGGTCACAATTTAATATACTATTTAGTAAGAAAATAAGTTTCCTGAGTTATTTGGATGTCGTAAAAAATAAGTAGTCTTAACAAATTAATTATTGGGTCAACAGATTATTGTTAAAAAAATAAAATAAATGTATCAGTAAAATCTTTGAAGGTAGTGAAATACACAAAATTACATGTTTTACAATATAATAGGTTAACAATGGCAAATATAAACGGCCATCTATTTCTTCTTGAATTATAGTTTTGTACTATTCTAATACAACGAGAAAAGCCTTATACGATTTTCACTTAGGTAAAACCCCTAACATGACCCTAGACCACTTCCTCTAACACACTCTAAAATTATATTATACAATAAATACTGATTGTCCCAACGTTAACAGCTTTTGAATTTTTCATGTTTTTGCAATAATAATAATTTGTAATAAAGAGATTGAAAAATCTTCTCAAACAAGATCGTCATAGTCATCTCAAAAAATCATCACAAGGAATATGTCCATTCCAGAACATATTCATTTAAAAATGAATGAGCCAATCCTTTCCAAATACCATTAAGGGGGGCAATACCTTTAGACCGATGAAAATAGGCTGATTTTTGTGAATTTTTTTGTATAGGATATCTTTGTTTTGCGTTTTTGAAATTTCAGGTATAATTTATTATAACTATTGCCTATTACACAATATTTTTTGTTTTTAAATACACTTAAAAATGGCGGAATTATAACAATCCTTTCTGGAAGTGTTTGGGCGCGTCTCGTGAATCGATGTGGGTTCTAGCTTTAGATATATTGGTCTGAAGCAAGTTTGCAGACAATGTTTCGAAAACTAACATTCACAGTTAGTAGATGAACCTCAGAAATGTTCAAAATGTGTAAAATTAAAGAAATGGCGCGCTTTTAAAGAAAAACTTCGAATTTTACTAAAAATTTTTGCAATGTTTTGCAATAAAAAAGGACTTTAATGTTCAATTTATTTCATAATTTAGGTTCATATGTTGGATACTATTGTCATGGATATGTGCAAAAAATTTGAGCGCGATTGATAAACTAGTTTTTGAGTTATCAGCCACACCAATTGTAAAAATGTAGTTTTGAGAAAAACGCGTTTAAAGTTTCAGTCCTCCGCATTGAACGCGTGAATACTCGCGGCGCTAATCGGCCATAACTTCAAAAGGGCTTCGTATTTCACTTTAAAATTTTGAGACAATATTTTTAAGATGTTACACTAACATTTTATAGAAATAAAAAATTGTTTAATTTTTCAAGATTCTAAAGGTATTGCCCCCCTTAATAAATCTTGTCAATAAATGTTAATTTTAATCAATAAGATATCGTGGATTTTATAACAGAAATGCTGAAAAACAATAATTACTTTAACCTTCTGCTCTCAAAAGGTGACATTCACCATTTGGTTCAATACAGCAATTTCAAACAAATGTTTTTCAACTAATACATAATACTAGTATACATAACAAATATACATAAGTATACATAAATAATGAGTACATTATACGTGTGATGTATAAACATGGTGAAACCGAAAATAATTTATAATAGAAAAAACTCTTCGAATTCGTCAAACTTTCTAACTACAAAATTGCAGAGTTGCTATCTGCTAACAGCAAAAATACTTTCGCGTATAAAGGGTTAATAAGTATTCAAATTATTCATGTGAATGGTAAGACAACGATATAGACGAGCTCAATTTGAATAATGAAATCTCGACGGCTTATCACAGGAACATCACCGTCTCATCCAGTCACATTAAACTTGTATTACGATTCGATTTCACGAGAACACTGTTAGCGTAGTAAGTAGAAAGTTGGCTATAAAGTTTACGACGCGAAGAAAGGATGGATCTTAGCGTTTTTCTCTTAGGGCTTTTTAACGTGTTCTTGTTATACCGGACAGCTGATACAAAGGACAACAATTCCTTTGTTTAAAATACGGTTTCACGAACTTCTTTTACTTGCTGTTAACAATCTACTGAGCTTTATATCGAAAAATAATGTGGACGTTGGTATAAATATACAGAGTGTACAAAAAGATTATTTAATTTTTATATAGGGTACACTGTACTAATAAGGGAGGTTTCATAAGTGTTAATCGGTTTTAGTAAAACTTAATTTTCAAACAAATATCTTTTTTATCAGCTTAATGCTTAGATTAACATTTGCAAATTATCCCTTGTTATATTATATTTTATATTAATATAATAATACTGCATTAGTGTGTAATAACTAAATAAAAAAGCATCATATTTACCCATGAAAAGTTAAGTTAAACTTCGAAATACCGTCATAATTCAATGTTGGCCAAATTTCGCAAACAAGCTCTTTTTTCCAAACAGAAACATCTATGAAAATTACTGTGTAACTTAGTGTCAATACGATATTGTGTTAACAACATACCTTCCCATATGTAGTACATATAAGAAACGATTAAAGTAATCATGCAGTGAAATCAGTTACTGATAGGACTACGGAACTGCAGGAGCGTAAAGTCTCAGCGAACAGTAAAGACTAAAAAAAAGCTAGATTCTTTCCGAAAATTTAGTCGCGGCTATGATATAATAATTTTAACAGAAACATGGCTGAAACCTGACTGCGAATTCGAAATTGAGGGTTTTAGAATAATCAGAAATGATCGGGAAAATAAGAGAGGCGGCGGTGTTGCTATTCTGGTACGCAACGGATTGCGATACGAAAGGACATCAGAAACTTCTTGCGGAGATCGTCATTTGCAGTTTCTCGTGATAAAAGTGATTGGAGAAACTAATGATATTCTCGTAGCTGGTTGTTACAGGCCACCAGCTAATCCCATTCGTCTACAAGATAGGAATGACTTCTTTAAACAATTGAACGATAGTGGTAGCTATGTATTGCAGGCGATTTTAATGCACACCATCCTACGTGGAACTGCATTAAAGCGAAACTTGACGGAAATAAGCTTCGGCAGCTTATTAATTATTACAGCTGCAAAGTACACAATGTAAAGCATCGATCATATGTTGGAAATAAGAAATACCCATCGAGCAATGTAGATCTAATTATTACAGATTCACATGTATCTGGTCGTATAAAAACTCGTCAGTTACATGATAAAATGGGATCTGATCATTTTCCTGTACAATGTCTCATGGATTTTGCTTTCCGCGTACTTATTTAAGTATTGTTTGAATATTTTCTGACATAATGTCAGTGTTGCATAACGATGCAATGTTATAATATACAATATTAATGTACCTAATAAATAACAGAGATAATTTGTACTGTAACGAGGCATATTTTTATGCGATACTGTAATATAATTAAATATTTAATTAAAAAAATAAATTGGCAAGCAATATTTTAATCGTAGGCCCTTTAATCTACGGTTAAATATTTAATCACGCAGCTAATGGTTTACATGTGTTAGTATATTGTACTCCAAAATTTAAATAGCAACTTCAATTATTAATATCTTTTAAACAATTAGTCTGCCCCTAAAATGGAGTATATGAATATTCAGTTGGATGTTCTCTGAAGTGCCAAAGTTTCATTTAAGTGAGCGTAACACTTGCAGAGTTCCCCTAGTAAATATTCCTCTTTTGTCCAGCAATATCAAAAGACGAATTTCACGACTGAATGAAAATTTCATAACTAGCCTCCAGCATCTAACATCGAAAGATGTTATATCAAAAGTTGTGTAATTAATAGAAGGACTTATACAATCAATTGTTTCGAAACCCTCAATAATATATTTAAAGCAGAAACAATGTACTTAATAGAGTAACACGATGAAAGCGTCGATCGACAACGCAAATGGCACCCCCGTGATACTCACCCTTCACTTTATCGCTCTTTTGTCTCTTTCTCTCTTCATCTCTCTACCTCTCCCTTCTTCCTCATTCTACAACTCCATGAATTCCTATATCCTCCCCATTGAGTGCCATACGGCTCTCCTGCGGCTTCTTTATGAGGTAACATGCCGCAAAGTCTAAAAACGCATTAGTAGCAAATGGTATCGTCGCGTAAACTCGTTTTGAACACACACGGTACTTAAACTTATACAGAACACAGTGTTGGTGACACGCTCATAAGTGGTTAGCAGAACCGAACGTGTTGCGACGATTCTTCAAATGGAACGCACTTTACGACCTCGTGTACACGCCAAAAAAATATCCCTAGTTCCTTGAGAACTCGTGAGAATGCTTTCAAAGGTTCAATTATGTCCATAAGTAATATCAAAAAATTATAACTATTTTATATAAGATTTACAACAAAGCAGTACTATATTTTGTCTGTGTTTTAAAATCTGCTATTTGTCTTCGTTAATGGAAAAACTGAAGTATTTTATTTTATTGTTGTACATTTAAATAGGAATACGATTTTTTTTAGTTTTTTAACATTATTTAGGAATTTAGGAATTTGGAGATTTATAAGTTTAAAAATTTCGGAATTTGTGAATTTGAAGATCTGGAATTTTGGAGATGTAGAAAATAATTTACGAATTGTTTAATTTTAGAATTCAGTAATTTGAGAATTTAGAAATTAAATAGTTTATGAATTTTGGAATTTGAGAATTCGAAAATTTCGAAATTCAGAAATTTGAGAATTAAGAAAATTAAAAATTTAGAAACTTAGGAAGTTGGAAATTTAGGAATTTGAGAATTTGGAAACTTGGCAACTTGGGAATTTAAGAATTTGGGGATCTGAGGATTTGAAAATTTGAAAATTTATTCTTCTTTAAATATAACAATTGATGAATTTAGAAATTCGGAGATTTTTTAAATTAAAATTTAGTGATTTTTATATGAAAAGATTTGTAAATTTAAGAATGTAATTATTCATTAGTACCCTAGAATACACACTACATACAAAATGTTCGCGCGATGGGCAAAATATTAATTATTTATAGTTAATTTCGAAGGTTGTAAATCTTCGTCGACCCATGGCGTTTCCACAACTTGTTACGGTAGTGGAATTATATGTAGAGTTAGTATTATAGAGTAGAATTGATAGAGTGGCTCAGAGTCCTCCACACTGGTGTGCCCAGGTCAATGAAGGATGTAGTTCATCATCCCACTGGTAGTAATGATTGTTGTATGTTGAAGTCGTTGATAGTAACAAAGTTAATGTAAGACTGCTTGAAGTAAGTATATTCTAAGGAAGTTAATCTAAGACTGACTAGTCGCCTCCAAACAGCCAGAAAAGTAAGCAATGCAGGAGGTTCAGGACGCGAAGGCGTTACCAAAAAGGGCCAATCAGGACAAATTGTTATTTGTGAAAAATACTGATTGGTGAGATGGTTCAGCGAATAGAATTGTAAGATTTTTAGCTTTCAATCCAGGGTTGTAAACAACGTGTCGTTAATAAGGTGACCCAAACGGTTAAGAAATTTGGGTCCTTCAAAGGAAGTAATAAATGGGCATCACGTGTTTATCATCGGAGTTCGAGCGCGTAGGCCCACTTTAGTGGGGTGCACAGTTTAGGACCATGGAAATAAACTTCTTAAGAAAAGGTATATTGGTGTTAGGAAAACGTGCTTTTCTGGCCTGTTAGAAGGCTATTGTCAATTGTTAAGAACGTCAAGCTGTGGAAACGTTCATATGGTCTTAAATATCAGTTTAAAAATTACAAAGGTGAAACGTTTTTGGGCTTGAGAAAATACCCATAAATATTACTTTAATTATATTCCGAGCAACTCGGAACACAAAATTTAACTTCACCCACGAAAGAGCAGTAACATATTTTTATAAAAATTCTACAAGAAAAATAATATAAATAAACTATTAAAAAAGAGAACCAAACTAGAGAAGACTATAAACTATCTCACTTTTTCCTTTTTAAATGCCGAAAAACTTGAAAAATTAAAGTATTTATTTACAATGTCATAATAATAAATTATCTCACACATCATAATAGTAAACTGCGTCATAATATCAAAATAGTAAATTACGTCGTAACACGATAACAGTAAATTATGTCATAATATCATAATAGTAAATTGTTCTTTAGTATGCACCATCATCCGCTCTAGGGAATTTGACGACCTGCATGCATGCACGCATTGCACACCTACTATACGTGCACGTATGTGGAACTGAACCTGGATAAGATACTAGTACATCTATCTCCTCTGATCTCTGCCATGTGGTTGATAATACACACAAATTTCGTATGTAAAATCTCAGTATCCTTGGGTATCATGTTTCTTTTACTTCTTCCAATTCCTTACGGGTTTCCACAACAAATGATATTACGTCAAAAGCCATATACATCTTATGAGCCTTGAGCTTTAAAGGTAGTTTTATATTTCTTCTTTTGCTCCTACTTTTATATTCAGCCCTGTTTTCTGTTTCATTTTTATCTGAACTTTATATTTCCTCTTTTATGCTCTCATGTCTTCCTTCATTTTTCAAAGCTACGTTACTTTTAGGCTTTAACTTGTTTCTTAATCCTATTTCATTTATTTTATTTTCATATTCATCTAATACGAACGTGGCTTTTCTTTTATATAACATTAAGATGATGCTATAATTTAACAAATTTTATTACTACTGTAGGTTACTTATTATATTCTCAATTATATCTCAATTAAGTATCAATTACATATCTTTATATTACTACAATACATCCAATTTTATGGAAATATTAACTTGTTGTTTTACAGTAAAGCCTACGAACAAAATGGTTCTAATGACATTTAATAATACAATTGAGAACGAAATAATAACAATTGTAGAAACAAAATTCTTCTCCAGAATTATTGTTTACTTTCTAGGTAAAAATGGCACACAAATACTTGAACACTATTTATATAATATTTGTGTAATGAGGTTTCTTCTTTCAGTATATTTTAAAAATTATAGTAAATTAGTGGTCTTTTATGGCCTATAAAACTTTGCAATATTTTAAACGATATATTGTTTAAATAGAAAATTCTCCTCTAACACCTCAGATATCAAAAATTTATATCTCATCAAGTCAGAGAGTACGTTAAATTTCATTATAAATATAAATATGTGTATCAAATTTATCCGAAAATACAATATTCCATAACTTTATTAATAAATGTATACAAAACGATTGTCGTTGCGCTTCAAATGGTACGTCATCAGGTATTCATGAGAGCTGTTAGCATATTTGAATCTCGCGACATGAAATAAAGATGTAAGCAATGGTGTGGACATATATGTTTATGTATGTATACTTTATCAATTTTTTAGTGAATTTCGCTTTTAATAATCATATTTTGCAATTGATATGCAGAATATATGATTAGAGTAGAGTTGTACAGTAGTATGACAAACTTTCAGAATATTTTCTATTTTATAATAAATTAAGAATCAAACGATATTTTGACTTCTAATGAATTTATTTATGAAGAATTCTATTAACTAAAAAGTACTATATGTATCTTCACACCAAGATTATACATTTTTACAAAACGCGTATACAAAATAATGGAGGAAACAAAATAGTAGATCTCTTTAACACAGTAGATCTCTTTAATAATAAATTAAATTAAGGTACTACAATTCGTTCTTCATTCTTTAGTACTAACATTAAATTAAATTATCACAATTTTTTCTATATTTTTTAATGCTGGATTAAATTATAATGTTGCAATTTATTCTGCATTCTTGAATACTAAATTAAATTAACACAATACATCGCAATGCTTTGCCTTTAATTCAATAAAAAATCATCAATGATCTGATATTAATGTCAGTATTCCTTCCCCTAATTATTGTACTACGCTTTTACTAGAATTATTATACAAATATTTTGTACACTATTCTTCACTAATGCAATGTAGAATATCAGCAAAATTGCAATCAGAATAGAACTGAATTACTCTCCAATATGGCGTCATTTTAAATTATGGCGAGAATATTTTTTAACGTTTCTTTGACAGTTAATTATAATTTACCGAATATTATTTTTTGAAATGTGGAAAATTAGAGTACCCATCATTATATAGTATCTTTAATTCTTAACATAATTATTCATAAATAAACTCATCACAAATAGAAATGTTGAAACGGAAAAACAAAAGGAAATTCTAAGTAATTTTTTTAATCTTCGTTGATGAGTAATTATAATTTATTAAATAATGTTTCTCAAGATTTTAAAAACTAAAATTTCTTTAATACTCAGTAATTAACACAATTACATATAAATATATCCGCGAAATACTTCAATTCTATTTATTTCTTCATTTTTACATATAATTTCCACAAAAGCAATTTCTAACACTTTTTCGTATCAATATATATTACATTTACAATATAGAATGAGAATATTCTACATAACAAAGATTTACTGCATTGTCAAATTATTCAAAATCATTTTTGTACCACTCATATATGAAATGATTATGAAGACGTGACTATGAGGACCTACTGTATGATAATGATTATAATTTTAGACATAACATATAACAGTATTAAAAAATGTTCTAACAAACTTCGTCCTATATTTAACCCTTTGCACTCCTATGTCGAATGTGGCTCGATATCACATTTCCTTGGATCCTATAAATAACTCAGATATAATAGATACGTTGAATACGTATATTATCATCTATTTACTACTTGTAATAAAAGAAAAATGTATTTATCATATATTTCACCCTGTTGCAATACATCTTGCACCCTTTTTTTCATTTACTTTGTAAATTAAGGAGTCAGTAGATAAAAGAAATGAAGGAGTGTAAAGGGTTAAAACTACAAATATCTAACGGTCGAATTAAACTCGTTATTCCCTTCCATATAGTTTGAAAATACCACTTGCTTTTCGTGCTGTACTTCTGTTTCGAAAATAGCTGAGCAATTGCCACCACAAGAATCAAGTAATAATACGCTACATTGTTCAGTATATGATAAATACACAGCGATGAACTAATTCTTGAGCTCCGTTACCTAATATCAACATTGTTTGTCCTAAAAACGGTTTCCTTACCCCAGGTTCTGGAGTTCCAATAAACTCGTTCAACGCAATAAATAGGGGTGAACGAACCTTCCCACTCACAGTAATTGTAAGTAGAGTCTCATAAAATTGGGTAACTGTGTGCAAGAGATAATGGAAGCTGAACAACTGCTTCAGCTTTTCTTTACATTTTTTTCTGAATGCAATAAATCTGAGCTTCCATTATGAACGTGATATTTCTCAGAGTTATTTACTAATTGTTTTGCGTCACTCAAAGAGCAATGTTCTTTGTTATAGGATTATAATTCTTCAATACTTTCATAAATCAAACAATGTGGTGGTTACTCTGCGATTTTATTGCATTCCTTTGTTTCAAATTTTAAATTAATTAATACCCTGAAAAAGGAGGGATGCAAAACTAATTTTGTAGAATTTGGGGCTATAAGGATATATGCTGCATGTATCTACAGCATTATTTCTGGTTAATTATTTTAGTTTACGTCGTTTATTACGTTACATTTGTTTATCGTACATGATGAATAATATATAAAGACACTTTTAAAATATGCAATATAAAACGATCGTTAAGCGTTCTGGTCCAACAACTAATAAGTCGATAAAATATTAGTGTATAAATTCGATACATTATTGTGTAATTCTATACAGTATTGTACTAATAATATTAAGAAACAAAATTGTACCAGTACAATTTTATTTTCCAAATCATTTTGTAAATCAATATTCAATTATGTATGAAAATGTATTGAATTATGTTAAACCATACTACAGAAAATTTGTATATTTTAAAACAACTGTTTTTTTACATATCATTGCATTACAATACAAATCTGAGAAATTTGAGAATTTTATACAATAAAAGTATTGGAAGACTTTATTATTTTAAGCTATAAAATAAAAATAGTATCAACAGTGATAACTATGTTTATCAGTTGAAATAACTGCGAACAGAAAAGAAAAATATTACTTACTTGAAAATTAATATGCACTTACCATAAAAATAATTATTAGAAAAATTTTGCAAGGATTCTATGAATAATCGTTCATAAATAACCAAGTTAATTTTATGAATAATCGTTAACAAATAACTGAAGTGATTTCATGAATAACAAATAACAAAATTAATTGTATAATGTAGAAACTTTTTTGAATTAAATTAACATTTATTAACGAAAGAATTATTAAACATTTAATAAATTACAAAGGAATTACACACGTTGTTTCCAATGAAAAGGTAACATAAGGCTGACAGAAAATCAAATAAATGTTCATAGCAATGATGCGTTTTTTAATGAAATATGATATTATTTGCAACATCTATTCACTCCGTTCTGACTTCACAAGGAATATCCACAATCACTAACGGGTCACTCAAGTAGTACTGTACCAATAAATGCCTACATTAATTAATTTTATATAATAACCAATGAATTTTATGAAGGAAAAGAAGAAACCAAGAAGCGGTGCATTTCTTAGAATAAATGTACTTGAAAACAGACGAAAAAAATTACTAGCTTGGTAACTGTATAAAACGCTTCAAGATGAAAAGATATTTCTCGGTAATTTCTCGTTTCTTCCATTGAAAGGACCATCTTGAAAGTACTTCAAACCAATTTATTAGTTCCATTTTTAATTACTCTATCGAGTGATCGAACCAGCTTTGAGGAAAGAAAACGACATCCTCAGGAACGTTTTGAATAGCCAGAGGTATTTTGTCCATCGATTGCAGAAACATTTCTCCTTCAGCGTTATTCTCCGCTTCCTTTCCTTGCATCTTGATTAAAAAGCTTTATGCTGTTGGAAATATTGCTCCGTTTAGCATGGTAAATAGCAAACGTTTTAAAAAGCATCTTTGTACTTCTATTTATTTATGTTAGTTTTTGTTGTTCTGTTGTTTCTGCAACTCCTAACAAAATTATTGCTATTCAGTTTCATTCAAGTTGAACTTCCTAGTCTTCAAGGATATCAGTCTTCTTATCCTTTCTGATGTGGAATTTAAGATTATTTTATTTTATTCAGACAATTTTAACCGTAAGCAAGGTTACTTTGCTTCCTGTTAGGCATTTTATTCCGACAAATTAGCATTTGTTTAATTTTACTTCATTATCTAATCTCTTATACTTGAAACCATCTGATTTTCAATGTTGATTCAAGATGGCGCCGCTCTACGAATATCTGCAAAGCTTTTTTTGACTGTAAACCTAACCTTTCATTTCTTTAAATTATTTAAAATTCTATTAATAACATATATTAAAAGTAAATGTAGATAAATAAACGATAAAATATAATTGAATGTATATGTTCATTTTTTACCTCTATAATAACGTTTCAAAGATGGCGGCGCTCTACGAATACCTACGAAACTTTTTATAATTATAACCATTTATCTTACAGTCCCTTAAAATCGTTTGTACTTTATTGCTAATATTTTTGCGAATTAAGACTAAACATATTAGCGTATAATACATACATAATTTAAAAGTAAAAATAGATAAGTAAACAATAAAACATAATCGAATATAAACATTAATTCGTCTTAATTGAACACTTGACCAATTTAGTACTTTTAACCCTTTGCACTCCTTAATTTCTTTTACCTACCAACTGCTCAATTTACAAAATAGGTCAAGAAAGGGCTTCTTAATAAAATGTATTGTAACAGTATTGCAACCATGCAATTTGTATGTGACAAATGTACTTTTCATGTATCATAAGTAGTAAACAATTGGAAATATATATTCGACCAATCTATTTATTAAAGCGTTAATGTTAAGTATTTAAGCGTTACACAAATTATTACACATATTTACGCATATTCACTGAATGTTTAAAAAATCTTTTACATTCGTGTAAACTTTGTTTAAGTACTTAATTTACTTTCCTCTTGAAGTTTTAATAGATTTTATTTTAATCTGATCAAAATTTATTTTCTAACAAAATATTGATCACTTTAGGTGCATTTCCCTGATTTTCACTTCTCTTTTCCTTAAGTCGATTTTCGTTTCCTATCGAAAAATACATTCGTACGAAAAATCATCAAAATCGCTTTACTGGTCTAAAAAATATCGCAATTTTTCAATTTTGCTTCTCCACTTTGGAGAGTCATTTCATGCCCTAATACGTCATATGCGCATATAAAAAAAATATGTGTATCTTAGTTTTTCAGATATTGTAACATATTCAAATTTCAGAAAAATCGGAGAGTGATACTTCCTGTTTAGGCCCTCTATTAAGTTTTAGAAAATAGTCCCATAGTGAGGGGTCATACCTTTGGTTAGTGTCTTTACCTGTAGCAATAATAACACCCAAGAAGTCGTTGCATTCTATCGAGTATTTTACTTTATTGCCTTTACATCTGATTGACAAACACCTTAATTTTAGCAATAGAGTCCGTTATTTCTAATGTCTATTCATGTCGACGTACTGCTTGATTTTATTATTTGCTATGGTCATTTTTTGGGGAAAACCCAGGCTCATCATACGTCACTCAAGCTTCCATTTCCATTCCATTTTGTATAGCCAATAGAAATTAAGAATTGTTTCCCTCGTCCTTATTCTGTAAAAACTGTACATGTATACCGCGCTTTCATGTTTGTAAGAAATATACATTCGACTTTTAACATTAGCAAAAGCAACAACTCGTATTACTTTTGTGTAGTCTCCAAGTTTGGAGCGGTCCTTCGTGTAAGGAAATAGTCATAGATAGTATAATAAGAACAAACTTAGTCGGCACACCACGTGTAATATACAACAAGGCTCGAGCGAATTTATTTTCCTCCACGAGCGTTAACACTTCCATAGGTATACTTGTTAGCGTTCTGGAAGCGGATACTTTAGACACAGATGCAGACTTCCTTTTTTCTTATGCTTTCCAAAATTCAAAACAAATATTTTATATACGCATGCACGTGGACGATTTTCATCTTCTAGACATCCATCTTGAACTTACATCATTTTATATACATGTATCTAACAAGCTCCCAAAAAAAAAGAAATAAGCTTGTCCATCCAATTATTGAAGAAAGAACTTCATAGAAGTGGATTTAAAGTCCCAATGGGTCTCAAAACGTTTAAAATAATACTGTACCATGAGAAAAGTTACAAGACTTATAGGTCCCGTCAGTAAATAAAGAGCTAAGAAAACTCACTTCAACGCAAATAACTAGAATTTTCGTATCTGGGTTGTTGACAATTTTCGAGAGATGCAAGAAAAGCATACATTCGCAACTGGTGCGATTTATGGGTTAAAGGTGCGACTGGGTGATTGGCATTCTACGCCAAATCAATCAGTTTTTGACAGGCATTTCAGAGTTTCTGTTACAAATCAAATATATTGTAGTACATGTGAAATTAAAGGGGGTTAGGTCATAACTTTATCGCTTTTAAATTTGTTCGAAGAAATACCCATCTTTGAAATTCTTAAATTTTACTTATTTTGCTGTATCGGTGCATAACGTACTTTAAAATTAAATATGGAATAGAAAAATAAAGGGACAAACGATAAAACATACACAAACGAAAATCAATACAGAAGCGCGTCAAATTGATATTTGACCGATTTAGTTAATATTAATTTTCAAGAATTGAATAACGATGCCATTATAATTTTACGAAAGCAGAAAAATTATTTGCGAAAGGAGAAATTACGATTTCATTTCATTCTTGAGTTAATGGATGATTAATTAGTTGTATTGCTGAGTCCGCTTATGTATTCTTACACGTAATGTAACGTCTGTTTATTTTTGACTACTGTTCGGTAAAAATGTCAAGATCTTATGTTTTCAAGTTTCGGTCATCAACCCAAAACCTAGGTGAATGATGCTCTACTATTGTCGGAAATGGAGCACACGTACTTTCAAACACTGTTAAAACCTCGGAAAGTACTACTTGTGACACGAAATACAACCACATTCTTGAAAGCAAAGTGTGCTAAATTTTCTACCTCCAGTTAAGGCAAGTCGTAAAGTGATTCAGAATAAAACTTTGACTTGAAATTTCACGCAAACGGCATTTCCCAAGGCTACAAATTTGACTCGAATATCCGACAGGACCCGTGGTTATTATGCATGAGAATACAGGGAATCCTCAACCAGTAATCCCTGTAATAAGGTTCACAGGGAGCAATCCTTAAGAATTAATCCTTGCAATCCGCATTATAAGGAGTAATCCTTCATAACTGATCCTTGTAATATACAAGGCGTAACCCACAAACATTTGATCCTTATTTTGATGAATCCAGAGCAAGAAATATTTTGATATGTCGTATTACCATTACTTACCCACACTTTTCATTGATATGTTTATATTTTGTTCAATGTGACTTTCATTACCTAGAATACACTTTTCTATGCAATTCGCTTTCGGTGGCTTCTGTCATTGTTGTTTGAAATAGGAAGGCGTCTATTATTTTTTATAGAATAATGTAACATATACAATATTTTTGAGAGGACCCCATAAAAATATTTGAAGAAGATATCTGGAGAGCTTGATGGCCATTTTACAAGATGTTCCAATCCATTTATGTTGAGAAAATGTTTAAAAAACTTGATAGTGCTTTACGATTAGGAGGTGGATCCATCTTGTTGAAAATAAAAATCTTTAACGATGGATAATGGCAATGCATCCCGGTAGCTTTTAAATTGTATGAAAAACTAAATATCTACCACCATTCAGTATTCCATTATAAAAATGCGGTACCCAAAGTACATTATCAATTATACACCAATTCAATTACACTAGTACGAAATTGTACTTAATAATTTCTTTCCCTTTTCGTTTTGCATTTCCAATACTCCATAGTATTATTATGGTTACACATCATATTATTATCGAAACTAGACTCATCAAGTCAAAAAATTTTTTTATAAAACTGGCAGTCACTCCTGTTATTTGTAACAAAGTAATTAGAAAATTTTGAACAACTCACTTAAATGACTTTTAAATAAATCACATTTTCTTAATCCATGTGCTTTATGGTATTTAAAGGGTTCATAATAGTAAAATCTTGTTTATATGAAATACCGCAGTAACTACTTTTCGTATTGAGGTTGACGGATTTTCTTGATAATGCAGCAGAACTTCTAACTTCGCTTCAGATAAAATTTCCAGATAATTGTCTTTTATTTTCTGCGGAACCCGTTTCACTCAAACGCTTTACCACTAAAACAAACTGGTTTTCACTTAGTATCATTCTATTTGGAAATTCTTCTCGGTACTTCACTTCACTACATCTTTTATTTTTACCCCGTTCGTAATAAACACACCATATCTGTTTTCTCTTGTCTCGAATAACGATACATTGTTCTAGAATATCACTAAATGCTTTCTGAGTAATAATTCTGTACTTTGTGATAAAAGTAAATATTCTGACAGCAACATCGCAAACATAATCATAATACAAAACTACAGAAAGTATGTTCTAACTAATAAAGATCCTATCAAATGAACTACATTCACGTCACAAGTTCATGAAATGCAAACATATAATATCCATGAGAAATATCGGTAAGTAATGGAAATATGAAATATTCGAAGTACTTCTTTTATTTCTGTCCTTTAGTTATTCTGTAGGTTATCGTATGATATACGGTGGAACTCATTTTAATACATGCTTTCATATGATATAAAAAGAATACATAACATTCTATTTAAAAGATTGAAGATCACCTTCATTTCTCGAGAATGCAAGTATAAATATTGATACATGTTCACATATTGCCAGTAATGTATATTAAAACTTTTTCCTCTTCCATTTTCTTTAAATTTCTTACCGTGTACGCAAAACACGCTGGGCAGTTATTTTCGACAAAACGGACGTTTAATGAAAATTAATGTCAAAGGTGGTTTCGAGACATTTTACATCCATAAAAAACATTTATCACTTGATCAAATTGCGTACGCTTTTTTTCAATAGAGAAATTTTAACTCGTAGTTACATTTTTGTTTATTAGAGTTTGATGTATTTTTTTGCAGCAATTTCTTGTTTTCCGTCCTTGGGTTGGATCTTCATGTAAATCACATGATCAAATAAAATTATTACATAGAGTAATCTTCGTACTTTTTAGGATAATTTCTCTGTTAAAGAACCTTGCATTTTCATATATAGCTATTTTAATGTTTTTGTCCTTATTTAATAATTTGCCTTTCGATACATTTAAAATAAACTAAATGAACCTGAAAGTATACTCTGTTACAAAAATAAAGTAAAATACATATTTGTTCATACTCCACGCAATTTGCAACAATAATGGAAATAAAGCGCAAAATTCGAAGAAACCTATAAAGCACAGCAAATGAAACCGAAATAGGAATTCATTTTAATATCTCAGTCGGTAACAATTAAAAACTTAATCAATAGTAATGAAGAATATGTAAAAACAGTGAAACTAATAATTTCGCTGACTGTACGGTAAAAGACTCAGACTGTTTGCATTACCGAGAAGCAGCGTATCGGCAGCAGCAGCAAAAACATAGAATGAAACCAACAGGAAAGCACGTCGAATTTAATTTTGACGATTAATCTTTCAGAATTAAAACAAACGAAAGATTGTACAGCAGCCAACGAAATCTGGAGGAAGTTGCATGCGATGTATCAATCAAGCGGACTGGCAAGAAAAGCGATGCTTTTCGAGCAATTGACGTTGCACAAAATGGCTGACAGAGAAGACGCGCACGAATACAGAAGGTTTTTTGATGCAGAATAAACTTCGACAAATGGAAGCGAGAATCAGCAGTAATCAGTTAAAAATTTTATTACTGCAAACTTTCTGTTTTGAAAATCCTTGCTGCACGGATTGACTTGAGAAATGAATTGGCAAAGGTAGAATCTTTGAAAATACAAATTTTGGAAGCGAGGCTTTCAAAAGCGCGAAAACCGTAGTCTGACACATGATTGCAAGCAATTATATGCAGAAGAAAAGTATGTGATAGAAAGGTTCTTTTGAAAACAAAGTAAACAGTGAAGAAGGTTAGACGACAATATTTCCATTTCAATGCTTTAAATACAAAAAAATATACATTTGAACGTAATAAGGAATCAATGTAGTAAAGATATAGTTAATTGTTTCAACAGTTGTAGTTATAATTAGATGTTTTCTTCTCGCAACGAAAGATCTCAGAGCAGAAAGTGACTCATCGCAAGAAAAATAATGTTTGAACAGCGGGTGCATCGCATACGTGCAACAATGAACAAAAATTCATATGCAAACACGAATGCGATAATGACAAAGTACATTCGATGAGTAATGCGATCGTGAAAGTAAAAGCCAATGACATCGTAAAGTTGACTGTACTAAATAACAATGAAAGTCGAGAGTCTTGAAAATACGTTGCACGTGCCAGATCTTAACACCCCTGGGTACAAAGGATTTGTACTAAATAGAACTATAGATAAGAAAAAATGTGACATACGTGCACGAGAATGCACTTCCGTTGAATATCCAGAAAAACTGAAAGGGTTCCGGTAAAAAAAATAGTAAGAGTTAGTAGAAATATGTATTTAATGATCAAGTTCATACCGGGAATGAGAATAATGATCCTCATTTAGGAAAACTTTTCAGCAAAAAACAATTAACTCCGCAAAAATGGATGAAAGTCGAAATTGAATTAATTCTGATTCAACCAACAATGGTTAAGTTTGAAGATTCATTGATGATTCACTGGAAGAAGAATGACGTCGTGAATGTTACTATCGATGGAAACATTGATCAAAACACTGGATAAATCAACCAAGATGATTACCAATTCAGAAAACACAAAATAATCTGACCTACTAATCGTTGAAGATCTCGAAGATAGTACAGGGTCGAAAGTAGAAGAATGATCCTTACAGAATTCTTGAAGTATGTGACTACAGCCAAGATGTTGCTGAAAAAACTTTCCAGAAATGAGACTACTGAATAGAAACAGGCATTCAAAAGGAATTTAGTGCATTAATTAATAATAAAGCCTTGAAATTGATAGATGAATAGAACATCAAAGTACACTGCTCAAAAGAAATATGGCATAGAAAAAATTTAGGCAAAAATTGGCCAAATTTGACTGATGATAACTCTGTGAAAAATTATCGCAAAGTTATGCTCTTTTTTTTAAATTAAAGCTTGAGATCTCTACTTTAAGACCCTGTAGTTTGATTTTAGATTTGATGCATCCCTACCACAATAACACCGTAAATGTGAGGTCATGTTTGCAATATTGAAAATTACAAAGTTTGACGAAATGCATGGACTTGCCACATTTTTTTGGGGCGATACTGTTTGCAGCAGCATAAAGTACAAACTTTTATCTTTAATTTCCAGTATGTGAAAAACCGCTACCATTTTTTTCTGCAAAGATACAGAACTTTAAAGAAACCCTTGCATTTATGGCATATATCGCCGCCATTAGCATTACCCGATGTGCAGGTCGGAGAGGTTGCTGGACAGATTTTGCACATTATATGGCTCTGACAGGAGCCTTTTCTGTGCGTATTTGTGTGTGAGAATCTGTGTGTGTGTATGAATTATCGTCGAGAAGCCTCGTTGAGAATCATTCTCGAATTTTGCAGTCCCAATTCAATTTGATTGCTTCCATATTCTGCAGTAAGTCCAAATTTGAACCCTATAGAAATTTAACAAGACAACCTACCAATCTGTAAGATCTATCGCAAGTCTTAACTGAAATTTGGAATGACATTCCACAGGAAGAAATTAGGGCTTGCATTAACATGAGTAATCGACTGCAAGGGATAATTCAACAACGCGGTGGAAACACGCGTTATTAGAATTCAAACATACAGACACACAGATACTCACACACATATACACACAAAAAAAGGCTCTTGTCAGAGGCATATGATGTGCAAAATCTGTCCAGCAACCTCTCCGAGGTGCATATCGGGTAATGCTAATGCCGGCGGTATATGCCATAAATGCAAGGGTTTCTTTAAAGTTCTGTATCTTTGCAGAAAAAAATGGTAGCGGTTTTTCACATACTGGAAATTAAAGATAAAAGTTTGTACTTTATGCTGCTGCAAACAGTATCGCCCCAAAAAAATGTGGCAAGTCCATGCATTTCGTCAAACTTTGTAATTTTCAATATTGCAAACATGACCTCACATTTACGGTGTTATTGTGGTAGGGATGCATCAAATCTAAAATCAAACTACAGGGTCTTAAAGTAGAGATCTCAAGCTTTAATTAAAAAAAAAGAGCATAACTTTGCGATGATTTTTCACGGAGTTATCATCAGTCAAATTTGGCCAATTTTTGCCTAAATTTTTTCTATGCCATATTTCTTTTGAGCAGTGTATAATAATCATACGCAAAATCGTATTACATAGAAACTGCTAAAAAGGCAATTCATTTATGCAGATTGGTGTAAACGATGCATTTAATACTGCAGAAGAACTATAACCATAATCAAGAAGCAGCGATTGATAAAGAATCTCGTTTTCCATTCTCACATAACATTAGATAGGCAGCCATCACCATTTCGTACATAATACACTATTTTGAAAAGTACACAATAAATCACTGTGGACTATATTCTTATTACAGATATAAGTATAAAAATATATTAATTGTTATGTTCTGTACGATTAGAGAACATAACATGTATAAATATATCCGTAAGAACCAAATAAAAAATATGAGAAGAAGGAAGGAAGATTAGGTAATTTAATGATGACTGTAATTTCACCTCATGATGTATTATAGTAATTCAAGAATCTACAGCTCTACCATCTTTGATACCAGAACTTTCGCAATATGATTAAGTAATTTAATATTTTTAAAAATCAAAGAATTAAATACTTTGTGAAATAACGTGTACAGACAAAAACGGCCGAACACGAGTTGGTTTATGTTTGCTCTAAATTCACCAGACAAAGTTTTATCAAAATCGATGACCTAACAACTGTGGTGTTTCCTTGTTACAGAAATTTCACCATCTGCCAATCAAGGGAAAACCAACTTCCCTGCGCCTATTAAAAGTTGGAACTATGTAGAAAATTAATTTTGACAATCGTATTGAATAGCGCTAGGTTTGTGCCACTTCATGCTCCAGTATTAAAATTGTAATATGAAAAATAAAATGGAAAAAAGATTTTTCTGATCAGCCCATCCACTTTTGTCTAATTTTATTGTAATAACATTTTGATTATAAAATATCAATACTTATTTTCTAAATATTCTATAGTCAATCGTGAATTGTCTGACGGTATATCATCTTGCTGGATTTTCAAAGGTTGCCATAAAGCACTTCATTTTATTTAATAACGATATTTGTTTAAAGTACTTGGATAAATAATCATTTTTTTACTATTGTACTCAGCATTTTTTTAAGTAGAATAGTAAAAGAAATTCAACTGTTTAAAAAAATTATGCATTTCCATAAAAGAAATAATGCAATGTAACGCATACGCACCTCTGCATTTCTAAAAAAACTTGCACCCAAAAATATAGTACTCCTTGAACCATTCATCCTTTTTCTGTATCGATGTTGGTAACAGAGTTATAGCTTGATACAGTTGCAGTTGTGTTTGTGTTATGCTAGTTCAGCACAATTCAGTACAACTTCCGATTCGTTCGAAACAACAACACAAAGAGTAGTTTACTTTTCTTTGTGGCAGTTCGCAGTATAGTCTTCCATACTAAACAAGACATGGATTACCAGTCAGTCGATGTAAACAATATTACATATTTAAGCTGTACTAGGTTAGACTAACTCAGCACAATTGTCAGTACATCCTGAACAATGAAAGATATCGTATTGTAGTTTATACTGTGGACAGAAGACTATAGTGTGAGAAACACAAACAAGCGTAAAGTGTACATTTTATCGTCGTACTGGAGAAACCTGAAGTTACACCAATTTATGGTAGGCAAACACAACTTATTTGGCGTTATACTCATCGAACGATTGAAAATTTTTTTTAATAGAAGACTACAGCGTAGAGGAGCACAAATGATTTATATCCACAATTATTATACAAAACTTATATTATATAAAATATTTATGTTGTTCGGATCAACATATAATGATAGAACAAATTACTTCTTATTAAAAAATAGCTCATTCTTGACAACCGGAGTTCATTTCTGTTCTCCTCAAACTTTCTTTTCATCACCGCAGTATTTGTTGAAACAATCATGCAAGTATTATATAAAAGAACTTGCATTAGCAAATATGCAAAGAAACGCGGTACAAAGGTCTTATACGTGAGAACGCATCGAATCGACCGTCAGAGACTCGCAAAGCCCGACAATCGGCAGTTACCCGGACAAAGGTTATAAGGAACATTCTACGCAGCGACTCGGCGAAAAAAAATATCGTCCTTGAAAGACGATCGGTCACACCAACAATACTCAACGACGCTATAATTTCTTTTATTTCTCAATAAATGCAAAAAGTGCATTGTCATATGCAACCATTTACTAAATGATTTATACGAGTATTTATACGAATAACAATTCCAATGACGACACGTTCTTCGATAAATATGAAAAGTACTTGTTTAAAACCTTTTTAGGATTTTCTTATATTTGTAAAATTAGACCACATAGACAGAGTATTACTAAATTTTATTAGACTATTATTAAAAACTGATATTTTATACAGTATTAAATAGACAGAGTATTACTAAATTTTATTAGACTATTATTAAAAACTGATATTTTATACAGTATTAAATAGACAGAGTATTACTAAATTTTATTAGACTATTATTAAAAACTGATATTTTATACAGTATTAATTACATATCTCATTTTAAATCAAACAGTTTAAAAAGCTTATAATATTATCTAACGGTAGTACATTTAGAATCCGCATACGTTTTTTGTAGCATGAAGTCTCATAATACCCTTTGACTGCGCGATTACGAACCTTAATGGTGTTAAATACATAAGAAACTTATGTCAAAGGGGTATACTTAGAATGGTCGAAATAATGTGTTGGAAATCTTTTTTAGTAAACTAATGGACTTTTTCTAAGGATCATTTATGAATACTAAGGAGTATATTCTAACAACGTTTCGGTAATTCTACTTCCCCGACTATTATATTTCATGTAATTTGATGATACCAAATTCTACTAATTTAATTTAATTGAATTTTATTAAACAATATTAAACTTTGCTAATTTAATTTAATATCGTTAAAACTGCAATTTTGTATATTTGTATGTATGTTTTTTATCGTAAAAATTGATGCACCAATTTTTGATGAAATTTGTAATTTTCAGAGACGATAAAACAATCCACCTACACTTTAACTTTAAAAAAATTAATTTCAACCGATTTTTATAATTAGCATTATTTCTTCCTAAATTGTGTCACTCGATATCGTTAGAACCACTTTATTAGAAGGACTTATTTTAAAACAATTAATAGCACTTATACAATTATTTATAGAGGGTAGTTATAAAAATTAGGATAAATAGCTAGTAATAAAAATTGGGAGGAAAATACTTCCATTCAATAATAAGGCAGTATTATATTTGTTGATACAATTTAAATAACAATTAATTTTATCAATTTTAAATAACATAAACTGTTTGTTTATATTTAACTAAAATTATAAAAAGTTTGCCATTATTTTATATTTTTTACTAATAAACTAATTTACTATAATTTACAAGTAAAATTTTACTATTTTTTTTGTACGTAATAAAATTTTCAAATTACACGATTCGTATAACTTAAATGTTGGTATTATCGCCAGATAGACAAAAAATATTAAGCAGCAAAAAAAATTGAATGCTTGTTAAGTATTTGTTTGAGTATTAATAGCAAAATGACTATCGAGAAAAAAGGAATAGATTTTCCAGCAAATAAATTAAATTACAATACCGTAATAAGAATGAAAATTTTTTTGAGCAAGTAAAATTGTTGCCAAACAATGAACAATTTGTAACACTTTAAATAATAATGGGTACAGAGTTAAGAATAAATCTGTAAGTGCGAAAAAGATATTGTTATGGACACTGATAATATACGTATTTGTAGACAAATTAAAATAAATTCAGCAATTAATATTAAGAATTTAATGAAAGAGATTTTTACAAAAGAACTTAAAAAAATAACTTTGTAGAAATATGTCAAAGAACTGTACACAAAAACAGATATCACAGGTATAGCAAAGAAGAAAAAGTCTTGCATTTCAAAAGTTAATAGAAAAAAATTATAGTTTGCTAAACCTTACGTAAATGGAAACTAAAATTATTGGAAAACTATCATATTTTCTGGCAGAAGAAAACTAAATCTGTTTGGATGCGACGGAAGATAGAAAATTGCATAGAGGAGGCCAAGTACAGAACATCACGTTCACAACCCACGTCACAAGATAAAACACGTATGTAGATGGTACGATGATGTTATGGGGATGCATACGAACAGAAGATACCAGAAATATAGAATTTATTGATGCAACAATGGATAAAGTGAAATATTTAAAAATTCTCAAAAAAAATTTTAAACAATTTGCACAAAAATTTGAAATACCAAATGGACAATTGTTTGTTTCATTTTATTAAGAATGAAAAATAAAACTACCTATCCAACAATGATCCGAAGCAGACATTCTATGTAACCAAAAGCTAAGTATTATGTAACTATCCTAGACTTATAGAAACTCCATTTTATTCACCAGATATATAAATGTGATCGAATATGTCTGACACGAATTTGAAAAAAATAAGATTAGGGAATATTACCAGAAAAGCAAATTTAAGTAATGTATAGCAAATGTATTTAACCAATTAACTGTGGTAATCTTTTTGCAAAGCGCGCACCAGTGTGTGTCGGAATAATCAAGCGATGACGAGTTAGCTCTCAAGAATTTATGAATCCATCTCCAACCATTTACACTTTTTATTTGTTTATTTCATTTCGTGTTGCCCTCTAAACATTTTAAACATATTACAATTTACGAATATAATTTAGTTTTCGCCAAAATTACAATTTAAATATCAAATTGTAACAACATTTTACGCATGACGGATATAGTTGTCATGACACAAAATTCTGCCACATCTCCATGACGAATATAGTCGTCAAACACACTTAACTAGTTAAGAATGATCTCAAGTACTTACTAATATGTAACTAAATATTAGAGTATGTTGGAATTAGGTTATGAAATTACGCGTACGCAATCTAATTTTAGTTTATTATTACAACCGGTTTGACAAGTAAAACATTGTAATATCATGTTCTCTATAAATGCGTATATTTACACTTAACAATAAATAGAAGTACCGCTTTTCTTTCTTAGTAGTACTAATCTACTCTCCAATCCTTATTCTCAACGAACAAAAAAGTAAAAATGACAATTTACAACAAAGTAAAAAATGTATTATACTTTATTGTTCAAAAATAAATTTTAGAGAATTGTACGATTTTTATTCATTGATGGTATTCATACCAGATTTACAAATCTAAATTGTTTAATTTTTTATTGCATAAACGATACTGAACGAGTACTCATTAAAATATCTATTCTTAACCTTGCTTTATTTTATGCTAATATTTTGTGCACTAAAATATTTTTGGAACCCCTTTAAATTATTTTGTAACTTTTACAGGGATATTCCTCATTTTTTATGATTAGACTTTTTCCCAGATTCTTAGTTTTTGGAATAGATTCAAAAATATCAGGATTTGTTTGTACGTTTTGGATGCCTTTTATACTTTGATCATTCTTTAAACATATTTAAGTGTTCATTATGTAATAATAATTTGTATCAATTCGTAATAATAATTTAGATTATTTTGTAGTTATATAATGTAGTTATATAAAATTTATATCATAAAGTTTTTGTTAGATTCCAAAGAGTCCGAATACCTATTACTGCAAAGGTACAAAACATCTTCAGAATTGAGAATGTGCGAATTATATTTACATTCGATTTTCCCAAAAACTATAAGAGCTACAACAAAATGGTTGACATATTAATATTCAACATACCAACTTTATTTTGGCATAAAATTAATCTTTATGAAATACTACGTTTTAAAGATGATTTCGTTAAAAAACTCGAGGAAGTGAATCTTCTAAAAAAAATCATTCAAAACAAAGAATTTTAATTTTCCTGATCTGAAAGTTGTCAGATTCACGTTATGGTCGTAATATAATCTAGTATTATTTAGTTTTATTTTATCGTTCAGTGTTTATTGAAATAAGCACTGAACATTTAATACATATGCAAATAAAGCCAATAACAATTGTTTACATATTCAGTTGAAACATCCTGTGAAGTGTAAATTAACCAGTTAAGTGTGTTTGACGACTATATCGGTTATGGAGATGTGGCAGAATTTTGTGTCATGACGACTATATCCGTCATGCGTAAAATTTTGTTACAATTTGATATTTAAATTGTAATTTTGGCGAAAACTAAATTATATTCGTAAATTGTAATATGTTTAAAATGTTTAAAGGCCAACACGAAATGAAATAAACAAATAAAAACTGTAAATGATTCGAGATGGATTCATAAATTCTTGAGAGCTAACTCGTCATCGCTTGATTATCGCGACACACATTGGTGCGCGCTTTGCAAAAAGATCGTCACAGTTAACTGGTTAAGGAAAAACAAATAAAACAACACGGTGTCATTTTGTATTATATATTTATATATCCCATAAAAATCTCATAAACAAAAATCTTGACTAAACATCTATGTATAATTTCAAATACTTCGAAAATTTGCATATTGGTATATTTTTTCTCTGCATCATACGTTGAATATTTAACACTGGATTTACGGAACCCGTCAAAATGACGGATGATAGGTCTATTTTAGATGACAGAATTTGTTAAGAAATTTTTGTAAAAATGTCAACTTTCAGCAAAAGAATCAATGTTTTAGGCAGTTCACATATCATCTGCAATTTATTTATTTTTCTACTTTAGGTAAATTTAAATAAAAGTGACCATCAAACGTCCGTAGATCTAGTGTTAAATATAATGTATTCAATTCGATTTGTATAAACCAACAATATCATGAAAAAATTGTCACGATTTATAATCTTACTCACACAAATCCACGACAAAAAATTATCTTCGACTCGTTTCTCTAGCATTCTATTCGGCTAATTAATTAACATCGCACGTGCGAGTTTGGCACATTCAGTGGCAGTATTCTGAATAAATATAAAGGCACAACAAGATTATAGAATATTTTCGAGTTTCTTAACGCCTCAATTTATGACCAGATGACGAATCTACGAAAACAAGTAGATTGTAAAATTAGACAAAGAATGATACAGATGAGACTTCTACACAAATTATATGCATGAGTCATGACATTTAAAAAAAAAATTTAGCCTGAAAATGAATACGAGTGTCACTCGATAAATAGGCCGACATATTTATGTTAATTTAACTAGTTCGTTGCTTGTATTGTTTCGTAAATAAAGGTAATTTGTATGTTCCTTGAAACATTTAAATTCTGTCGTTTGTAACAACAGCATTTTCAGTGTTGGCAATCTTATCTTAAAATTATAATCCGAAAAACAACGTATTTTTAGCGCTAAACATTTCCGCGTTACATTTTTATTTTAAAACCTTATTTCTATTTTAAGAATAACTGCGTGCACCTTTTTGGTAAGATATGTTGACGAATACAAAAATATATTTTATTTTTTAGTTGAAAAGCTTAAATTCCATTTATTTCGTAACCAATTTATGCATAATTTATGCATAAATAAATAAATAATTATTACCGCCATTATATTCACTGATATCATGCCTTTATCTCTCTTTTTATACCGACATCTTCTTTCGTTATCATTTTAAGTTCTTCACAATATTATGGAAGAAGACAATTTTAATAAAATAGGAATAACGATAAAAAATGATCTATTAGAAATTATTGACATGTTTTTGCCGAACAATCATTTGATAATGGAGTAACGTATATAAGGTATATATAAATAGAAAACTACAAGGAAGTATTTATTGATCGACATAATGAAAAATAAAGAGAGCAGAAGAGTGTGTAAACGAACCGTAAGGACGCAAATACGTGATTATTATAAGGCTCTTTCTAATAGAAACATCTTTTAAATGAACTAATTTATTATTACATTACGTTGAAAAAATGATGAACCAAACTGTTTTTACATTGAACGCCATTTCTTTAATTTGAGTCTAATAGAGCATAGTTTTTTATTATACAGGGTAGTTATCATAAAAGAATCGATAATTTTTAGAACCTCCATTCATTTTGAAAAGAAAACATTTCTAATAAAAACTAATCAATTTCAAATTGACTATAAATTACAATAAAAAATTTCCAAGAAATTGTTTGCTTTAATAAAAAGTCTTGGCTTTTAATAGCGTTATAGATATCAAAATGAGTTCAGAAATGAAGAAAAATAGATAGCTAATTATAATTAAATAGTTATTTTTAGACAGTGACTAATCACTTAAAACCTAGTATTTACTGAGAAAAGTAGAGCTATTATATTGGTATAGTATTTTTGTTACAGAATAACGCGCATATATCTTACATTATTTTATATATTGTTAATAAAATTATTAATTATAATTAATTATCATTGTTAATTATTGATTAGAATTAATAATTATATTGTATACTTACTGATAGTAATTTTGATTAATATATAAATTAATATTGTTACAAAATGCTGTTGTGTTCATTTTGTATTTTATAATAAATAACAATTCTAAAGTCGTTTATTCTAATTTGTTTATTATTTCAAAATAAATATTTTTATTATTACAACATAAAATGAATAAGATGTTTTAGTTACATTTACGCAATTTAACTAGGGAGTAACTAATTAATTATTCAAAATGTAACTAGTAATTACCAGTCCTTAAAAGTAACTAAATTCCCTACCGCTGATTCAATTAATACTATACTACAAACGTCAAATAACTTGAATTTTTAAAATAAATGCTCAATTGAAGAAAACACAATTGTAGAAAATTATTTTATTGATTCTCGTTTGTTTTTTAAATAAAACTATATTTTTTGTAATTTATTATTTCACATAAGAAACAAAACATAAATATAAATTATAGTGTTGCAATACCTTTATTAATTTAATGATCACCTTTAATCTCCAGGTTATTTGAAAATCATAGTATAGGTGGTCATTGAGCTCGACTTAAAATCAGCGACAACTGTAAAATTAAACCATAATTTTTTTTTTCAAAAAATAACTGCTTGGAAATATTTTTTATTGTAACCTATAACAAACTTGAAACTGATTAATTTCGTGAGAAATATTTTCCTGCCAGACCACTGAAAGTGCTTGAAAGCTCCTGAACGATGTTGCAATTTTTTGTCATAACAGCGAAAACACCCCATTTAGTAAACTAACCTGCTTAGTTTCTCAAAGAAACTTAAGTTATTTGCTTCAGTTCTAAAAAAGTTATTTTTTTGCAGGAACCGAAACTGTTTCACATTGCTGTCTATTTACAAATTGTTATCATTTTTTTAATTATAGGGATATTCCCTTTTTATTGTTAGCGTAAGTGTTATTGGTGTTAAATTCCAATAATGTATTTATTAATTGATGAAATAGCCCCTCTCTATCGTTATCATTCAATGGAGCACGTATTTAATTATAATTCATAACTGATGTTTTGAAAATTAAATCACATACCAGAAATTGTCATTTCATATTTTAAACTTATTTTAATACAACACATTTTGTGTGTAGTATCGATCACGCAAATAATTGAACATATATTTTACTTCAAATATTATTCTACGTTGCATTGCAATTTATAGTTAACAAAATTATACAAATTATTGTCTATATAATTAAAGGAAAATAGAATTGTATCTAATTTTAAGACCACAAAAATATTTGGATACTATACAATTTAGACATCCTTTTTTTTAATATTTTTTAGACATCCTTTTAATACATAATACATAATTATAAATTATACATATAAAGTGTAATAATACACGCTACTTCTAACAACCAAAACAACAAATAGTAAAAACTGGTGTTGTATTTGAAATACTCGTTCAATATTTTTGTCTATCCTGAATGAATCATATCAGATAGAGGCAGTGTCTCTGCCTCTAGAAATTTTCAATTGTTTTTAGATTATGATAATGTTAGACACGTTAAAATAGCTGCTACGTCATTCTGGGCAAATGGCCAAGCTTAAAGGGTCAATCGTTTCCTTAAAAGCACTTTAGCGAAAATTGTAGATGAATTAATTCGTGCCAACGTATGTGGAGCAACAGAAAAGCCTTCAGTAGAAGCGGCACGCTATTTTCTTATTCTCAAGGATGATTTTATTCATAGTACAATCTATTTTATAAAACAAATATCGAAAGTAGAACATAAAATTGATAGAGTAAGTCAAAAACAGTATTGGGAACAGAGTTGACATTGTAAGAATAAATAATGAGTTAGAACAGGTCAATAAAAAGATAAATAAAACAGGTCAATAAATCACATAGAAAATAAAAGAATAGCGTATCAAAAAAGTTGTAGTTACACATCTCAACAAAACATTGGAAGAGAAAATAGAACGATTGTCGAAACAGCCAGAAGCATGTGACAATCAAAAAGCCTCGAGAAAGAAAGCAGTGTCGACAGCAGTTTATGTGATAAGTCAAAGTACGAAAAGCTCTGTCAAAGGCAAAACTCCATTTCAATCGCGATATGGAAAAAGACCTGATATTAGAAACTTTTAGATTTTTGGAATAGATACCACTGTCCTGATTCTTGAAATGGAACATGGAAAAATGGAAAATGTTACAAATGCCATAAACGTGGTCATCTTGCGTGTACGCAGCACAATCACGGACGAGGACAAGGACAATTTCGGGATCACTTTAGAACAAAGGTCGAACACAAAGCTATTAATCAAGATCACTTCTTACATTCTACAATGAGTCAGTTCCGTTTGTGGCAAAATTAATGTAGAAATAACAATGAATCTTTATTTCAACGATAGAAGCAACCCAAGATTCGATTACAGAAGATTTGGTTCTACGCCAGAGGAATATTAAAGAATTACAAAAACCAGTAACAGTAGGTAAGATTAAAATGATGGTGGTTTATGAAAAGACACAATTAGTTTAAAAGACAGTTAGTAAAGAAATAGTTACAGATACTCTAATTGTTAAAGCTATGATAGATTTGCTGCCACTTTCAATGATAGCTTTAATGTAAAATTGAACAAAAACAAATTGAAATTATATAATAAAGGACTTTTTATACAGACACAGAAAAGAAAAAAATAAATTTTTAGGGCAAAAAAACACCTGAGATTAGGACATTTAAGCAAACCAATGATGATAAATGTGGTGAATGTATAAAACATAATATATGCACACCATAGTTTATTAGAAATTCAAAAATATTGTGAAAAATTGCAAAATTGATGCATACGAATTAATGTAGACCAATTAGAAACGATAGAACTGTTATTGATGATTATTTAAATTTCATTATTGCACACTTATTAAAAAGCAAAAATGGAGCAAGTAATTTAATTTCCTATATAAAAGAAATAAAGACTCTCTTTTACTTAAGAATCGTGAGAATAAGAATGAATAATGACGAAAAATTTGTTCTTACAGATTGAGCAATTTTTATAAAACAAAGTATACAGATGAAGTGCAGAACATCCTATAGCTCGCAACAAAATGGCAATATAAAGCGAATAAATTGGACGCTTATGGAGCAGGCCAAAATTCGCGAATACAAATCTGCCAAAACATTTATGGGGAGAATCGAAGCGGTACTAACATTAACATGCGATTTAGATCGCTCATCCACAAAATGGTTGACAGGAATAATGCCAGCAGAAATACGACACGGGCAAAATAATTTGACGAAGTTAAGATTTTTTGGCAACAAGACACGAGTTGATCGTAAAAGAACGAATAAATTGCAGTCATAGTCGAAGTTAACGAGGTTTGTGAAATGCGATAAAGAAAGATATGGTCTGACAACCAAAAAAAGTAGAATCGAAGGATATATGTGAACAAAAAGTGAAAACTGATATCACAAAAAGTAACCAAAAGATTAATAGTAGATAAAGAATAGAAAATATTGAACAAGAAAATAGAAACATGGAAAATTACATAGAAGATGGGCAAGAGGAAATAACAGAAGTAAAAGATGAATTAGAAGGCAATAATTAAATGAAATTTAATAGACAGGTGGAAGAAAGAAGAACAGACAAGTAATAGGAGATTAAGAAGTATATGCTGCATTATAATATTTTGATGATTAACATATGTATGCAATATATTGCAACATTTAGGTTATATCCCTTTGCGCTCGAGAGGTGACTCTCAGTCACCATTTTATTTAATACAACAATTTGAAATAAGCCTTTTTTAACTGATTCTATAATATGACACGTGTGGTGTATAAACATAGTGAAACAAACAATAGTGAAAATTATTAGTAGAGAAATAATAATCTCAAAAGAATTCATTTAATTTTTTAACTAAATTTTAAAGTTGCTGTTTGCAAATAGTCAAATTACCTTCCAGTGCAAAGGAATATACATACATATTCAGTATGATATCGCACATGGATGAACTAATATAATTTGAACAAGCAGTAAAAAGTAAGGATTCCGAAGAAGCTGAAGATAATAAATTAAGGTTACATTTTAGTGTAAACTTGTAAAGCAGTTTTTACCTTTTTATTTTTTGTTTTAAGAAGATTGTAAGATATAATCGTGCCAAGCGTGCGGCACGATGGAGGGTGACTCGCTTCAGCAGAATTTTTAGCAGATGCGGAAACACGGGAGGAGCTTTTATTGCGACGGTTGCTTGTCACGTGCTACGAATTACTTTAAAAGAGAGGACAGTTTTCTCAGGAACAAGATGTTCGTGGATGGTCAACTGTTATTGGGAAAAGATCCAGGAGAATTAAATGTTGCAGTGTACGAATTGAGAGTAGAAAGAGTGCTAAATAATCTTAAATAATTATTTGAATGAACTGTTAATTACTTTCGTCTAAAAGTCAAATGTAATATTATATTTCTTTATACGACTTTTTTTTATTAACAAAAACTACAAAATAAGATAGAAGCCAGTTATCAGTGGTAATATCTGAAAAATTGGTGACATTTCCCTATTATTATAAAATTGATTAAAAACAATTGTAATAGAAGATTTATGTAAAATTTCTTTACACAAATTTTTTTTAGCTTAAAGAATTTTTATTAAATATTTTTGTGCCTACTGTAGATAAACACTCATTTTCATCACTTTGTTAAATTAACAATTATTATTTACTGAAAAACAGCTGCAACTACATTTCAAACAGATATAAAATCAATAATTTTTTAAGCTTTGGAACGTCCTTTGATAAACGTTTATTCGGCGTATTCACACTAATACGTAAGTACCAGTTTTTTCGTATACAAAAATGATTTCAAAGAAATGCAATGACCTGTATCAAATTTTTATATTCACATTAATCTGCGAGATATGAAGGTGACCTTCATTATATATTTTTTAATGTAATATTAAAGCGTGCGTCAAGACAAATTCATTCATGTACATGACTACAACTTTGAAGACCCTGCAAGGGCGAAAAAAATACATTAAACATTCTGTAATATAATATTATACAGTTAGTAAAAGTACTATTATTATTTTACCATTCATCACATTCAAAATATATGTATTTAAATGTTAATACTTACTTTTTGTACATATCGTGCGTCCACATTAAGTTGTATAAGTATGAATTAAATTTCATAGTTTTTAATTTATTTTTTCTTAAAATTATTGAAAATATTTTTGTATAGCAATCATCATGAATGTAGAACACGTAGCATACCAAGAAAATGTAATTAATACATTGACATGGTGATTAATGTTAACAAGACGTACATATCTTGTATTATACTGTAACATTAGTATAAAACCATTGGTACGAAACATTCCTATTCTTTTCGTCCAATCATGATGAAAAACGACACTATTTGTTCGTATTACTACTTATAATTATTTTACGTCTGCTGGTATAGTTCACGCTACAGTTTAGCGTGGTACGTGAGAAGGTCAGTTATTAAAGAACACGTGTTTGGCTACTCAGGCAAGAAAAGTGTACTACTCTAGAAAAATATAGTGAATTTACGTCACATTTCTTTAATGGAGTTAATCTTTCACGTGCTCTGCTCCTCTATAAAACTTTTTATAAAAGAATATTTAGTAATAGCACAGGCATGAATAATTGTTTTAATTCTTTCAAATTCTTTTATTAAATGTCTCACTTTTTGATGTAAAATATGTCATGAACTAAGAATATATTTAAAATTGACTCTTTCTTATACAGAATGCATTAGAAAATTGTTTTACATAAAAATATAAAGTGTAATATGATATTAAATATAGTATTATAAAATTCAAAATATGTAACAGTATTTTACACGTGGAAAAGCTTTATTACGTAATGTATTACGTAACGTAATACATATGTAGTGCATTATATCCCTATCGTACCAAATAACATGTGTATAGACATTTTTTAATATTTTCAGTTCTTTAAAAATATTCCAGCGAGTCAACTTAAAATGAATGCATTTTAACATTGAAAATATTTTTGTGTTTTTCTCTGAAATTAATGTTCAGCAGTAATTATTAAAGACGTTGACCTTGACAAGATAATATGTTTTATAAAATGGTTCATTTTGCATTAATTTCAGAAACATCAACATCATGCTATTCAAAGTCAATTATTTTTAATATAATTTCATATTGAATGTCTTGCAATATAATAAGTCAAGCTACTATTAGCTAATATATTTATTTATAAGTACAGACATGCTTACATTCATATAATTTATATTCAGTTAAATGTTTCAAACTTCTAGTGTGTTGTATGAATAAACGATATTGACCGATTTTACAGATTTCTTTACAAACTGCTTGAAATGCCAGAAAATAACTTCTCATTCGATTATAAATTGTGTTGGAAAACTTATTAGATTTTGAATCGACTTACCGTATACACAACAGGCACAATACATGTAAATGTATTCCATGTAACACGCGGAAACGTTTTGAAATAAATGTATGAACTGATTATTTATTTATTTATTTATTTATTGGAAAATTATTGGCTCAATATATAAATATAAGTAATAATTAGAAAACAAAAGCAGTCATATAAAGTACAAAAATAAACATAAGTGAGATTACAAAGAAATTTAGGTTAAATACAATAACTTGAGTAACAATTGAAATAAAATAAAGACGATTGCATAAAGTATAAAATGTAAAATAATCGAAATAATTATTACAATGAATTTTGAACTAAGTATTATGTACATTATATCAGATTATATTATCCTGGAATTATAAAATGACGTCATGTATTCATTAATGCACCGCGCCATTGATCATGTCATTAAGCTTGCACTTAACGCGAAAAACCTACAACAGATGATATTGCTAAGTAAAGACCAGCTCCTGAAACCAGCATCTGACGAAAAAATGTTACAATTTTGATTTTCTATATTGATTCCGCATAAAAAATTTATTTAAGAAAGATTTGTGTGAACTGCAATTACATTTTACAAAAGACTATTGATGGAGTATAAGAAAATTATACTTTTGTGTAATTAATTATTAGTTTCGGTATAGATCAAAAGTTTTATTAACTTGCAAACAGCGTCCAAAATCAGATTATACACAAATGTAACAACAGTCCCTTCAGAATCAGTTGCTTCATTGCAAAAAAATAAAGTAAGCACAGTTAAATATTATTAATTTATACTTTATCTCTATGCAGATATTTAATGTTATGATATTATGTTACTGGTTACATTTTACATTATAGCTGAGATTAATATCATTTTAATTAATTTTTACATGTAGCGATTATTTAATGATAAAATAAATACAATCTTCATAATCGTTACAAGTGGTAATATTAATAGCATGTGTCCGCATAATGCATGTGCGCATGCGCAGCTTATAGATGGGCAAAAGCCTACTCAAAAATATATTTTTATCAATATTTTAAAAATAATTAATTTGGCCTAAATCTAATCTCGAGTGTTTCTCGTGATTTATATTTCAGAATAAAATATCTTTTGATCTATGCTAAAATCAACAATTAATTATAATAATTGCACAAATGTGTAATTTCTTGATACTCCAATATCTGAAACAATTTTTAAAAATTTCCAAAACCGTCGTTCTCGCAAATTATTTATTTACTTCTTTTGTTTATTTTATGTTCAATCGACATTAAGAAATTAAAATAATAAAATTTTCTTGGGGTCAATTGTCAGGAAGTGTAAAGTCATTTAAAACACTAAAACCACGAGGCACCGTTTCAGAAGAATACTTATCTAATTTGTGTCTCTTATCTGTGTTCATTGCTTTAAATCTCAATTGGTCATATTTCTTTTATCGGAAGGTTTGAAGAATAAATCTTAGAAAACAAAAATTAATTAACATTTTGACTATCAAGAAGATTGGCCACCGGTACCTTGAATTTAATATAAAAAAAAATAAATATTTGAGTAATCTTACTATTACACTATTATTACTATTAACTGATCGTATCGTTAATACGTAGTTGTTTTAATGTTTTTTCCTACACGCGACCATTTTCTCTGTGACATTCAAGATGTTAATAATTCATTCAGAAAGGTCTAACCAAATTATAATGAAATTCTTCATTATAAATTCCATTTCACATCGATACCAATCTCAGTTTGCAAAATAAAATTTTATATTATGTAAATCAAGGGTTAATTATTCTATCTTATACTTATAACAATAACTATAATAATAAATCCGTAATCAGTTCTTTCAAAATTTCAAACAATTTGTATTTACTCAATGTTGTTTTCGGATTTCTACTCATAAAACATACTGCCAAAATCTGCAATATCCTAAAACAAAACTAAAGTGCGTATATTTGCAGCATACGAAGCATGTAGTGCACGTACCAAAAAAAATGTCCAAAATTCTAGCAATGTTTACTTTCACGTATTAAAAACTTTACAAAAACAATAAACATCAGTGTAACGAAACGTCTAAACGCCTCAAGTGCAGCAGTACGTTTGAAGAGGAGTCGCTTGAATTTGTCCGGTAAATGCATTCCTTAATAAAAGCTAAGCAATCGAGGAAATCGAAGACGTTCATCGAACCCGGAGGTATTGTTGCGCACGCGAATCGAAGCGTTACTCCCTCTTTCACTGTCTCTCTTTCTCTTTCTACAGTAAACGTGCAATGGTGTGTGCAGCAACACAGTGTGCTAAAACACGACATCCCCCTCATTCGGCTGTTATCGCACTAAAATGGTGAAAGATTTCGAGCAGCAGCAGTTGCGCGTCTTTTCAACTGAACGTGACACGTCGTGCGTGTTCGTGCGTATTCGTTACTGCGACTCACCGGGTAGGGAGAGGAGGACTCGCCGTGTAAGACCACCCAACGACGAGCGTCGCGTCGGCCCCCGAAAGACAAGCACGTGGAGTACGGTATCATGGTGACGGCGGCGACAAGAAGGGGGCGTACGATCCGCTCAAACCTTGTCACCAAGGACGTCGTTACTAATCGCCACCGCCGTGACCGCCGTCGTCGACGCGTTTAACCTTTCCGGCGATCACGTTTGACGTTTCCCGGCGTTCGAACGCGCACCAGCGAACAAACAAACGGATTATAGAAGCTCACGATGGATAACAACAAAAGGAGACCGGCTAACCGAGGACCACGAGACGCGAGCGTAGTCAGGGAATCGCGTCAGCTGATTGGTCGAGCCGAGTATGTACCACTGCCGTCTACCGACCATTGCGCGCAACCGCGTCCGAGAGATCAATGAGACTCGAAGCAAAGAAGACACTCGCCTAGAAGTGGCCGAACGCTCACGAGCGTGCGCGAGGATCACCGAAGATAACGATGCCTGAGAACCGGGTCGCGGCGCTGCCTGTAGTCGATACATTTCGCTCTGACAATTGACGATTTTCATTCTTAATCTGTTCTTTTGAAATAACGCTATGTTATGAGTCGTTTCTACTCCTAATTGTATTTTGGAAATCACTGAAATTGGTTTTTTTAATTTGTGCATAATTTGTGGCATTAGGAAGCTGGTATAACCATGATGCTTATCCATTTGTGTCAGTTGCTGTTTGACGTTTGAAAAGCTTGGATGCTGAATGATAAATACGTTAATGAATAGATCCGTTCAACCAGGCCCTGTATTTCAACTTTTAGATAAATTAAAGCGACGATGTGTGAATGCAATTATTGTTCGACCGATAAACAATAATATACCGTTTAACGAACAATTGGAAATATTGGTAATTAGAACAGGGCACACTTCACAGAATTCAATGACTGAAATATGCTTTCGAGGACTGCAATTCTGCGTCACTTATACCCGTGCATATGATCATTGTTTAATCTTAGTTTCAGAGATGTTCTCGAAAAATTTCAATTAAATTCACATTTTGATTGGAATCTTCACCACAACATCGGTTTATTTTTTTTTTTAAGACAGATACACTATATTCAAATCTTTTATTATCTATTAAACTATAAGAGAGATGAGAACGGTGATATGTTGAAATATAGTATACTTGAGTGTATTACATCCTTTCCGCCATAACGTCCTCATATAAGAACATACTAAATAAATGCGTGGTGTATTTTAATACATTATTCGATTTTATTTCTATTTAATGTTTCGAAGATATTTTATAGAAGTGAAAATTTAATTGAAAGAACTGTTTAGCAAAGCCATGATTTTTTTCCAGGAATAAGTAATTCATGACCGGAAGGGATAAGAATATTTAAAAAAACACGCCAGCTCATGGTAAAGTGCATATACATATTAAAATATATGATGTTCTATATAGTATTGTACAATTTAACTGCACTTGTCTACATACATTTTAGAAAGATGTGGTTATAAGCAAAGTTATTCAGAATTTCGACCTTGACATATTTCAATGCCATCGAAATCAGTGAAGTAGGTGCCATTTTGTAAATAATTATCACATTGAAAACATTTTCAGGAATATCTCTAATGGTAAAGCCGGGTAGCGAGTATGTATAGAAGAAAGTTGTTCAGAATAACGTCCTTGGCAACATGTTTCAAGGACATTGATATCGTTAAGGTGTACCTTGTCCGATATAATTATCAGAATATTGAATATTTCTTCTTTAATAAAATCATTTGTTCTATAATACATACAATTATCAAGTTGACTTATAATCAGTGTTATATAGAAATTATATGTGCGGAATACAAAGATGATACATTTTAACAGAATTAATTAACTTGGCTTACAAAATCATCAATGTTATCAATAAAACGCCAAAAATATACTTTCTTCCATTATAATTTTATGTCGTAAAACTCTAAATTTTTTAACTTTTTAAAAACTTTTCTTTAATTATCAGTTTTTTTTAGCTGTACTCGATTTTAGGTTTTCTGACCAGAAATACGGTTTTTAACGCTGTTTTTAGTGCATTTAATACATTAATGCTCTAGCGAAACTCAAGTAATTATTACCAAATGTTAAAATTAGATAAACTTTTACAATAAAGCAAAAGCAGCTCTATGCATCTGAAATTAAAGACGAGAGGCATTAATTACCTTTCAATATCGAATATCAATAATATTTGCAAAATGGAAAGATCTATACACGGTTACTGGTGCCTTGCATTTTTTACATTATAATTTTATTCTGTTTTTATGAAGTTTTCACCTGTTCACTATTTTATTTATTTTATATTTTGCAAATTAAAAGTGAATAGTTCCCAAAAGATATAACTCTAATTTCAATAATCTCAAAATATGTTTCAAGGTCAATTTTAATTAACTTCACTTATACAGGAAGAGCTTATAACGTGACTTCAAATAACTCATAAATCATTTACCATAGAAAAAAATTTTATTAACAAAGTAGCATAGTTACCAGGGACACATACACTACTAGAATCGCTTTGTTGTACTTTGCCTTTTTATCGGGAAATGAAGGCTATCTTCAGTTTTCAAATACCTTTTTGAATAAATAATACTAAATGAATACAATTCTGCAATGTACAGAAACGAAATGTAGTAAACTTTTGTTGAACTTTTGTTGTTCATAATCCATATATTGATATCAAGCAAATCTGATATATTACAGATATCAGTCTAAGTAGTGATGTGGATATTCTTCATTCTCACAAGTTTCATCCATGCCATATATCAATACGTTACATGCGATGCATTACATGTACCCATATCAAAGAATTACATGGGCTGGACTATGAAAAATATGTACAATTCTCTAAATGGTTGCTGCATTAGATGCAAAATACAAATGGTACATTTATATATAGTACTGTGTAGATGCAGCAACGTTTACAAATTGCGGAGGAATAAGTTTAAAAAATATACACTATTGTGCAGCAGAAAATCCACATTAAATTCGTGAAATCAGCCAACACCCGTGGAATGTCACTATTTGGTTAGCAAATCATTGGACCATATTTCATCAACTGATCATTAACGGGTTAAACATATTCCATTTTATTATTTGAAGAATTATTAGATCTATTAAAATATTTAATACATAATATGTCTCTAATACATTTAAGCAGATGTAGTGATAATAGTGTATTTAATAAAAATTCGTGGTAGGCTGTAATTAAAAATAGGAAGGCTATAGCCCTAGGCTTCTATTTAGGGACCTCGTCTTTAAACAGAATTGAATTTTTGCGCATGTTAACCAGTTAACTGTGGCGATCTTTTTGCAAAGCGTGCACCAGTGTTTGTCGCGATAATCAAGCGATGACGACTTAGCCGTAAAGAATTTATGAATCCATCTCAAATCATTTACGCTTTTTCTTTGTTTATTTTATTTCGTGTTGACCTCTAAACATTTTGAACATATTACAATTTACGAATATAATTTAGTTTTTGCCAAAATTACATTTTAAATATCAAATAGTAACAAAATTTTACAGCATGACGGATGTAGTCGTCATGACAAAATTCTGCCACATCTCCATAACAGATATAGTCGTCAAACACACTTAACTGGTTAAACAGAATTGAATTTTTGCATATGTTAAAAATTATGAAATATAATGTGTTACAAAGTTAATTTAATATCTACGTTTTATCCCGTTTACCGCTTCCGTACAAAGCAGGTCTTCGCAGAGTTAATAGCCCTGGGCATCCGAACGATTTAATCCGGTCATAATCCAAACACCGCTTAAACTAAAAGTTACTTTGATAATATCTCAATAATTATTAATTTTAGATACTCTCTTAATAATTTATGAAAGACTTTCTGTTTTATCCAAGTTCAAACTGTAATATTAAGCATTCCATTTTTAAAGGATTGAAGGTAACTTCCATGTGTCGATAAAAAAGAAACTAACAATGTAGCAATTACTGCATTACTCCTCGAAATCGTGCAACTTTTGTTCGAAAAATTTATTTCTAGTGAACGATTTGCGAGTTATTTGCAGTCGTCACGTAACCAGACCTTGTATACTGGGTGAGTCAATAAGAAGTAACATTTAAAATAACTTTGTTATCTAGTGGTTATATCAAGAAATGACTTAACCCATTCGCTACCCGCAATCCCCAAATGGGGATTTGAATATATATATTTTTTTATTACTTACGGTAGGATTATATTAAATAAAGTATATATTCAGTAAAAACTTACATTGTAGTTTTCATAATTATTTTTCGTCTGAATGTTGCCTACTTTATAAAAGTATTTGACATATAAATTTACAACCCATACGGTAAAATTATCTTTTAATGCTTCTAGTAAACTTTTTGTTCGTATTTTTTGCTTTTTTTAACATATTCGTATATGAGATTGCTAATACATCTTCTTAGAGTGATAACACATTATAAAAATAACATACTTTTTTATTTTTTATATTTTTTAATTAAAATGTTAGAAAATAACTATCTTTTTAATATACCCGTAAAGTCATCTAAATTTCATTATCTAATTTCATTTTCATCCCTAATGTACCAAACTATCAAAAAAAACAAATTTGGTAGTTGATGGGTTAAACAAAATATTTAGCATTTTAAAAATCTCATTAGAAGATTAAAATAAATTTTTCTCTAAGGTATTTGGACTTGTGTTTTTATAAAATACGTGTATATTTTAACTACATTATAGCCGATGAGAAGATGAATTCAACGAACTATAATAAATTAATCTTTCGTTGACTTTAAATCTTAAAATGAGACATTAGTCACAGAATATTTCAGGAAAATTGAGATTTAGAAAATCAAATAGTATTCGTTCAATAACTGCCATAAAATACTTCACTTAAATCATTTTTTATGTAACCAGTGCGTAACATATAAAATAATAATATATGTAATATAATACGTAATTATATCACGTTGACTACTTGTTAATCTTAGTTTCCAATAAAAAACTTCAATTAAATTTACAATACGACTACAGATCCTTGTAAATTTGCAGAGCACAAATACTGCATATCAATATTGCACATTCTACTACTGTAATTTCACCACACCATCCGTTTACTTGTTTAAGCAATGTCCCCTGTGTAATGCACTCAATTATACTATATTCCAATACCCCGCTGTCATCATTTGTTCGTCGTCGCATAATTAAACATAATCCAGTTAATCTCACCTATGATGACATAGTGGATATACTTAAAAAATAACACAATGCAAACAACGTGATTGTCGAGTCAACGCTACGAGGATGTTATACAAACATATTCCGACCAATTATGACAATCTAATTATTTTATTTTCATAATTTGGCTGGTGAAGAAGAATTATTGTGCATTTTTTAAGACACATTCTATGCCATATCCGACGAACAATTTTTTTTTTATTTTGTTTGCTATTTACAATCAATTCTTATACAGAATTATGAATAAATTAAGTTAGCGTGGTATAATGTCGTGGTGCAACTACCAGGATAGTTGCTTACAATGTATTCATTTTTTAATGTTTTACATTAGCATGTAAACGCAATTATTAGTATAAGGCACCTTTATTTAAATCTATTGGATAGGTCGTATTGTATGAACAAATGAGTTATATTATAAGAGTAGTAGTAATAATAAATAATTAAAAGTAAACATACATATTACATGCATATTATATAGTGTTAGGTATGTGTGTCTAATATTAATTTAATAGTCGCTAATGATGTTGAAAAAGAGTTGTCTACTTCTGGAAATCGTTGCTTTTTTATTTATATTACTTGTGAAATACGTGATTCAATGATAAAATATGTCACATTGACATATATGCATATACACATATGTCAGATATAATGTGCATTGTAATTTGACTGTCTTGTATCAGAAATGTTTTTAAAAATATAAAAACTGATATTATAATGAATCTAAGTTTTTGGTATAAAATTATAGTCAGTATTTTCTAAAACCTTTCGTAGTGTGTAAATAATAAAATATGCAAAAGAAAATTATCGTATTAATATAAATATTAAATTGGGTTACATAAAACCTGATTGACATACGTTTCATAAATACAACCAGTCCTGTGTACTCCTTTTACGTTGGCGTCAATGAAAATTCATAAGCAGTAAATTTATTGTGTTACCTTTGTTTGTTTCGTCGAACATTCGCAAGATTCGTTTCCAAAGGTTAAAATGTGAAATGCCTCGTGGAAAAGAACTTTCAGAGAAAAAGTCATTGATGCTTTTTGCTTCGAAGGCAAAGGTTACGGTTAAATTGCGAAACAAATAGGTCCTTTAAAAAATGCTATTGCTGATGATGTTCGTAAAAAACGTAATTATGGTGAGAAGAAGCGTTCAGGTGGACTACCAAAAGCGTCACCTCAAAGTAAAATTCTACGATTAACTTCTAATTCAACAATGGTATTGATTCAACTACGAGATAATTACAAATTAAATGTTGCAAAACGAAATGAAGATAAATCTTTATTTTCAAGAATATTAATGTTTCGTAACTATAATTTGTTTTTGTACTTTTTACATTTAGTGACGAGAAAAAATTTAATCCGGATAGGCTAAATATTTTTAATTCGTATAAATACGATTTATGAAAGTGCGTGAAATATTTTTCGAGACTTTAGTGGTGATTTGACACTTTAATGGTATTTTTCGGTTCATGGTAAAAATTCCATAACATTTGTTTCTCACAAAATGAACTGTAAAAATTGTACCGGTACATCGAAAATTATTTAAAACCCTAATGGACAGAACACCATGAAAATTTAATTCTTATGCAGGATAATGCATCGATTCTTAAATCTGCACATATATTAAAATAGTTTTTGGAAAATGACATACCGTTATTAGATTGTTCTGTCTTGTCTCCTGACGTTAATCCTGTAGAAAATTTAAATTTTGTAGTAGCTGACACGTCGAACAGAGCAGGGAAAATATAGTCGAATATCTTATTAGTAATACGTCAAATCAAATTTTTGATGCTATTTACGACGGTATAAACATGATATATTAAGTTTTATATACAGGACAATAACATTTTTTAAATTGGTATATTTATGGAACGTCTGAACATTCATTTTTGTTCTAATAAGCTAAGTATTTATATTAATATACCAAATTCTTTTTATATAATTTGTTGTTTACACACTACGAATTAGTGTTTAAAGAATATTGACGTAATTTTCAACTGAAAATTTAAATTAAGAAAGACAAAGAGGTTTGGTATATTTATACAATACACTAGGGGTAGAATAAAATGACTGAAATTTTTTTGGAGATATCTGTAAAACTAAGACCAGCGCTCATTATATGTTTAGGGAGAAGTTACACAAAATATCCTTTACATATTTTAAAAGCATCGAGATCGAAAATGATACGTTATTAGAAATATTTATCAAGTTAAGAGTACGACTTTTGTCGACGCATCGTTTCATAAAACTAAAAAAAAAAATAAATTCTCAAATGCATTTATCTACTACATACCACATACCACATACATATGGCATACGTATGTCATAAATCATGCTACCTATTTTCACCGTATGTACTTTTCTTCGTGCGTACGTACGAACGTATACCATACGAGGTGTGACACAAAAGTAACGAGACTAGTCCAATAAATCATTGTATCTGCAGAATCAGTTCTCCGTGACATTATCACCTTCAAAGTAGTCCCCTTCAGCATTCACACACTTATGCATTCGGTGCTGCTATTGCTGGTAACAATTCTGGAACGAGGTTTTTGGAAGTCCTTTCGGACGATTCTCCGTTTTTGCCTGAACCTCTTCAACTGAGGTGAAATGGGTTCCCTTTAAGCAAAATTTAACTTTAGGAAATAAAAAAAAGTCGCATGAAGCCAAATCAGGCGAATAAGGAGGATTCCCTATCACAATAATAATTTTGCTGGTCAGAAACTGCTTGACAGATAGTGCCGTGTGAGCGGGTGCTTTGTCCCGGAGCAACAGCCATCCATTGCTTCACTACTGTAGCCTTTTTTTCCTAATTTTTTCACGAAGTCTTTTTAGTATTTCAATGTAATAGTGTTAGTTAACAGTCTGACCACTGGGAAACCACTCAATCATTACAATTCCATTATTGTCGAATTTTGATTTTGACATGCGTTCTTTTTTGGATTTTGGGGTTCCTGAAGACTTCCATTGCATCGACTGGCGCTTACTTTGTGAGTCATAGGTAAAAATACATGTCTCATAACATGTTACAACAGATTTCAACAAATTTTACAAGAAACTTGATGTTTATTCGCTGTTCGGTTTTTACGTTAGACATTTTTCCGGCAGAATGCAGTTGCACGTGTTCACTAAATAACGCAATATTTCCAAATGGTATGACCGTTTCAATCGAAATTGGCAACATGGATAGAGGAGGTATGTGGGATGATGCCACAAAAATAATTGCTGCTAATTCCATTGTTTTTTCAAGTTACAGACCTAGTCTCGTTACTTTTGTGTCACACCTCGTATGTACGTTTCTTCGAAATTTTGTAAAGATAACATTTTATGCCATACGAATATACAATGTACTTAGAAAATTACTTGGTTTTACGCGCATTGTGCTTTTAACAAAATAATAGCTTGCTCTCTTAAACATATTTAGAGACTGAAAATCTGGAGCGAAAGAAGTAGAGTTACTTAATAAAATATATACAATATAGCTAAAACGTTAGAACAAAGTAAATGACCAAGAAGTTGATCTTTGATGAAAAAGGAATAATTCACTACTATCTTTTTTCTAACAGAGGAAGGTTAAAAATAATACTTCGTATTATGTAACTAATTTGCTATAAATAATCAATAATCAAATGTAGTTCTTAAATTATTCCGTCCAGGCGTATTCAAATCTGGTTTTAGTGTATCGAATGATTTCCTGCATGTCCTTGCACAAATCTGAGTGCATGTGAACGTCGGTAATCGTCGATAAGAACGATTTCTTCATAAACAGTATACGCTTGTTTAATGCACGCACGTTTATGCAATAGAAACATCTTTTACTCACATATGTCATTTACACCTGTATGTACTCGACTTTGAAATCCGTCAAGCCATTGACCAATGAAGGGGCAAATTACGGTATCAAGAGCCCCTAAAAATGAATAATACGCACTTACATAATGTACAAGTCAGAATGTTGAACATTAACATTTTTAAGAATCGTTTACTAAAGAAGTACAAATCGTATGTACCCTTTTGTCATAAAGAAAAGTCGTTCACTGGTAGGATGTGACGCGTTGATCGACAGAGCAGTCGTGCATTAAATAACAGTGCATTAAGTGAACGAATACTTATCGTATTTCATAGGCTATCCTGAGTGTCTGCTACGATTCTAAACTACGTTAAAGTACGCATATATATGTTGTCAGGATCCACAATTTATCTTATAGGAGTAGGTCTAGTCACTGATTTTGGACTGAACAAGCGCGTATTGTATATTATCATTTACATAACTACAATATTTTTTCGACACTAATATCGGGTTTAATTTCGTTTATGATTTATTATGTGGAAAACAATGAAAAATAAAGTATTTAATTTTACATATTTGTAAACTAGAATATGCGCTTTATCTCATTACGGATCAGAAAATTCGATAATCACATTGCAAGTAAGTACAGAAAGCTTTAACCCCTTGTCGTACTTTGACGAGTCTCACTCGTGACGCACTCACAGCTCAAATATAACAAATCTTACTCAAATTTTTAATACTCTCCAAGTTAAAATATAGGTCCAACTATAATTTGCATTATCAAAGATCGCTGAATTTAAAATATTCACTACGTTTTCATTCTTATTGTTTGTTTAAACGTTATACCTATGACTTATTAATATTGACTGACGCATCTGACAAATAAATTGTACGGTAAGGGGTTAATTTCGCAAATACCATAGTGTCCGAATATTAAATCGAGTAACTGTATTTATATTCAATACAAACTGTGTATAATACAAACAGTGTAATTGATTATAATAGAAAATGTATAAAAACATTTTATTATAATAATAGTACCTATATTGTATCTTTTGTAATTCAAAATATGTGGGTAATTTATATACAGTAAGGTAATCTGTATATAATTTAATCAAACTCGGTCAATGCACTTTAGCGAACAATCAATGACATGCTCATCTCATAGTTTGTTCGTTCATTTGTTCAATGTGATGTAAGTGTATAAACATCATATACGTAATTATATACACAGACAAGTAGATAATTCATCTCAAAAATTTTTGTTTCACGCACGACCACCATACCAATCTAGAAAATAGAGACACATTTGAGCATTCTCTGGTCATAATATGAGTGATATCAAAATGTGTAATGGGACATTAGAGCAACAAAAACTAAAGACAAAAAAAACATTGAGTAATAAGTCCGTTGTCTGCGGAATGTACATTTGGGTGTAACGTAGGCTTTCTTTAATACGAGGGTCATTCAATAAGTAAAGAGACAAATTCTATAATTTTAAAACTATTCAATGAATGTGTTTTTGAGTTATAGCCATTTGTCTCTTTACTTATTGAATGACCCTCGTATGTAAACTTAACAATTAATAAGTTCTGAAATGTTCAAAATCAATTTTCTAGTTTAAACATAAATTCATAACTTCACAAAGTTTCTAAATTTCAAAAATTATTAAGAGTTTTCAAATTTTAAATTTCCCAAATTCCTCGATCACCAAATTTATGGGTCCCCTAATTCCTAAACTTCTACATTTCTAGGTTTTCAAATTTCTAGCTTCCCAAATCTCTAAATTCCTTATATTCCTAGGACTCCAGACTTCTAAATGATCAAGTCCCTAAATTCCTATATTTCTAGATCTACAAATTTTTAATCTCCAAAATTTCTAAATTCCCACATTCCTAAGTCTAAAAATTTCCAGACCTCTAAATGCACAAATTCCCATACTCTTAGTTGTGCAAATATCTATATCCTCTAATTTCCACATCCCCAAATTCCTAGATCCTCGAAATCGGAAATTCCTAAATTTCAAGTTTCTGAAATAGCTCTAACTTCAAGTCCCTAAGTTTGCAAACTCCTGGGCTCCTGAATGCCTAAATTCACCAATTTCTATGTCCTTAAATTCTCAAACCACCAAATCTCCAGATTCCCATGTCTAGTAATAGTATTAATACCCATATCTAATAATAGTACAAAAAACTCCAAGTTTTCCAAATTCATATACCTGCAGATGGTTAACTCGTCTTAAAATTTTCAAATTCCCCAAAATTCCTCAAAATTAATCATCTTCACCTTAATTCGTAAAAATCAATCTTCCAAGTTGCTTACGGTCGTTAGGAAAACCAGATTTGCTTCTGACTATACTGTATATTGAACATAATTGAATATCACTATACAATATAAGTTAGCTTAATGCACGTTAGAAACATGTGTTGCTTACACGCATTATTCACACATGCACATGTACCCTACTCTGTCGTCCTGCACATTACATCTACCCAATGAACGGATGACCTATAAAAAATGGACACGTATGATTGGCTCGCGTTTAATACGCGGTTCTTGGACGTTTAGGCAGCTAAACCTCTAATCGTGCATTAAGCTAGCGAGCACTGCATTTCTGTAGCGCTGTTGTCTTATTCTACAATTCTGAACCGATAATATCGCACAAGATACATAGCTATTAAAGATAATAGTAAAGAGGTCTATCTAACTCTATAAACTTATGAAATACTCGCGATGTATGATTTATTTATTTTATATCTTAAGTATTGTCATACATAGACCATATTTGTGTGAAAGAAATAAAATTAGAATAAGGAAATCATTCACTAAATCAGAGGTACACCTCAGAGGCCTTGTACATCTCTGAAATTAAACCCATGCACGAATTTGAGCGAATAATTAAGCCCCTTTGTATCATAAATTAACGCAAGAATAATTTTATTACGCACATACCTTCCTGGATGACACAGTTCAAGTTACGTCACCGATAAGACGTCATCTGCATAACGTAAATACATGTAACGAAACTTTGAGACAAAAAGAGAACACGACTAAACATCGAACAAAATAGCTGAAGTAAAGTGAAAGACAAACAAATTTTAATATGAATGAAGGCGAGTAATATGGAGAGCAAGCCAACAAAGAGAAGGGTACAAAAGGTAACAGATAGGGAAGTAAAATGGAGGCAAAGTTATGAAGAGGGATGGGAAAAGCGAGAGAGAAATAAAGAGTGATTTTCATCATTTAATTTTAGCACGATCGCGTGCAGCCGATGGTTGCCACAGGGGCATGTCATGACCCAGGGAGTTGCTTGCAATATCGATCCTAACTTCACGCACCTGAAGCGTGCCTTCTCTCCTACGTGAAAGAAAGCTTATCGTCGTTCCCATTATTCCAACCCTTCTCGCTCTTCCTTTTTCTCTCTACCACCTCGTGGATGATCAACTTTTTTCCCGCAATAAGAACCGTATTAAGGTAAGTAAAAACGTTGAGACCTCATTTATCGCTGTCTCATTTGCAATAATCAATGCTAACATTGAGAGCAACCCTTGCTCAGAGCATCTCTATTGAATAATTTTATACATTGACTACAGTATCCCAAGGGATTGTGTCAGGTAGTTTTTAAATAATGAAACTATGGCCGAGAGTTAATTATGCAGTATAGGAAAAAGTTACTCAGGATACTGTCCTTGACAATATATTTCAAGGTCATTGAAATCGATGAAGTGTATCCTAGTGTTAATAATTACTCGCTGAACTTTAAATAGGTAGATACTTTAAAAATTATAAGCAATCGCTCTTTAAATTAGGAGAAAATATAACTCGGTATCATGTATGTGACAACATACAGGATTAACAATCAAACGCTGTTGATATATTCTGTGGGTCGAAATAAGAAAGAAACTTTCAAACATATATGTTCGTATAAATTTTATTATAAAACTGTAATACGAAATAGAGAGGAACAGTAACAAACTTATAGTTAGTTCGATGCAACGCACAAACATATCAGCAGTATTTACGTTTCCTCTGTTTATATAACCTATGTTTACTATCAGAGGTTGACGTGTAACAGTCCCATTGGTAAATTCATGGGTTTCATACCGAAATATTGCAATTACTTATGAGTTCGGAAAATGACTAATTTTATTTTCTACCCTTGTCAATCGTGCGTTGCCAAAAATAGTGGACATATTGAGAGAAAAAATTAATTACTTCTTGCATAAATAGAGTAAATGTAAATATTGCTGATTTATTTCTGTATTACATCACAATAATCATAAATTTGCTACCGATCCCTTCATTTTGTATTATTGTCATAACTTTTTAACACATCTTTCAAAGATCTATGTTTATATAGCATTTTTTTATTTCAACACGTAGAATATAATAATTACCCATGAAATTCTTGGACAGTTTGTATTTAGTATTAGAGTAATTAGGGGTGACTCCAGTAATCTGTATATTTGGGGAAATATACAACGCTACACACGTTGACGTGACAAAGTTCTATGCATCACCTTACTTAAAATAATAGGTGAAAATAAATATTTAAAATAGAGAACATAGTATTCGAAATTATAACTAATATCTCAATATATCTTTAATCGATTATACATAGTTTTAGCTGTTGATAATTATTAATTTGTGAGATATTTTACATTTAATTTTCGTAGTACCTCTTTCTAGTTTATTACAGAGCTTGTCGATGAAAATGTAAATAATGTGAACTTTATATAAGTAATTAATAACATAAGTAAGTAATAGGAAATGTAATTAATAGAAATGTTTTTATAAAATAAAAAAAATAATTTTTATCTTCGTGATAATAATCTGTATACCATTTAATTTACTGAATTTTTTTGATTTACTCGATTTACTCAGTTTCTACACTTACAATTAATTCGATTTACTCGGTGTACTCAATCTTTTCAATTTTCTTAATTTGACTAGTATATCATTTTAATGTACGTTTTACATTATTAGTTTAAGTTGCAAAATATAAATAGTATCTCTGTGAAAAATGTGAAAAATTGAAAATACAATATTGAAATGTGAAAAATTGAAAATACAGTATTTAAATATTAACTACAGCTCATGATTTAATTGCAGCACGAAGGGCCTGACAATTTATTTTACTTATAATTGTGAAACACCTATAATTTCAGAGACTATCAAGAATTAGCGACAGAAAATCGTAGCTACAGAAATATAGTGCGGTCGTGAAAGTAATCGATTGGTCAGAAACATGTGTTTCCAATGCCGAAATAGTGGTGGCAACAATTAATTTTGCTACATTTGGACACCGAACTTTACACAATAAAACTAATTTAGAAAATGGGATTCAAAATCGTTTATTATTTCGGACTTTCTTGTTCAAAAATGTTTTATATAAACTTCTCCACGGCACTGTGATAATCGTCCTTTTAATTTCTGTTTACTTAAAATTTTATGTTAATGGAATTGCAGAGAATTAAGAGAATAGTGTTTGTTATAATTTTATTTTTTTATATTTGCAGATAATGTAAAGAACTTTTAATTAACTTTTTAGAATTCAATGGTATCACTTAATATTATTATCTCATATCAGTCTTCTGCAGGAAACCTATCTTTTAATTTTACGAAAATTGTTAAAAACATCAGTCATGTAAGTAATATTTCAGATACAAGTATAATATAAAAAAAACAACAAATACAACAATCTCAAATTCTATCATCATTATTTTTTATAAAATGTACAAAATCGAAAGAATTTGAACTAGAAAAATTAAAAACGGTTTCAAGAAAAATTGAGAAAGTACTAAAAAAATATAAAAAAAATAAAAAAAGAGAAATTCAAGATAAAATAAATAAAAGAAATAGCTTACTATAAATGAAAGCAGACTTCGAAGTCACTGAATGCACCATTTACATAAAGTCATTAAATAAAAATTGAGATCAGTATCAAATGTAAAGATGAAGGGTACAACCCATAAAAATGTCGATTATTTTATTTGTAATATTCGAAGATATGTTTAAATAGAAGTTCTGTACTATTTAAATACTATATATTAACATTGTTAATTATTTTAACTTATAAATTTAGCAAGTAGTTGACTGAATAATTAACTAAGTATTGAACGACAATTTTTCATGAGCTGCAAATACCATCTTTTATCTTTGTGAATTATTTAGCTTACGATAAGAATTAAAGAAAAATAATTTATCCCCTTTTACTAATACCATTTGTACTACATATATTAGTGCATATTAGGTGCAAAGAAAACGAAAACCGTTAACTTAGTTTTATCATAATCGCCAAAGGGCCACTTGTGTATAGCGATTTGCACAACCAATCTCACCAGAAAAAGTATAATTAGTCTATTATGAACACTGCCAATCCGACTAGGTCTCCTTAAGTCCTCCAAACTATATTGTTGAGAATGTGAAGCTAATTTTAATACCATTCGCATCTTCAAAGTAAGTACTGATGCTACTCTACTACATGTCCCTTATTTCCTGTATCATCGCACGTGAGAAAAATGTCGTGATGTCACGTTCCTGCGGAAATTACCATCATTTTTATAAACATCAAGGGAAGCTCTAGGAAAGGGAATATCCCTTCCCCTTCGAGTCAACGACCAGGTGAATACAGTGCGACTGAAACAGAGATTCACTTATTTGGTTGTCTCTGTCACATCGATTATGAGCGGTGAGCGCACTCCATTTACGATCAAGCTCATTGATACCCTTATTATTATGTACTGTATGTTTGTATATCTTTGTTTTCATATTATATTATAAGTTTGTTACTTTTTCTCTTGTAACTTTTGGTGTGAATGTTTGTTCAATATAATGTACAAAATTTGTAAGACAATGGCGTGATTATTTGAAATGTTATACTTCTTTTCAATGTAAATTTTGATCAATTTGTTTAATATATTTCATTACATTTCTAAACATTGTGTTTATCTTTTCCCTGAATAAAATTATTGAATTTTCATTTCAATGAAATTAGCAAAAATAAATGTATTGAGAAGTCAATAATCAAGTTCGTGCATTTATCGATTACTTGTAAGATACTGCTCGATTTTGATCGGATCTTCGTATGTTAATAAAATGAAATCTACACATTTCTTTGCTATTATTTTTCTGATGTTATAATTTTTTACACGTATAAAATATAGTGGGTTATTTAGAATTGCATTTTCAATATTCATAAATCAAATGTAATTAACAAATTTTAAAGAAGTCCTTCCAAGTCGTTTTTCTTAAATAATAAATTCATTTAGTTTTTTTAAAAGTTATTGTGTTTTTGTGTTATTTTGAATATAATAACTTCCCATATTCCATCAAAAATAAATTGTGATGAGAATTTCGATATTTCATTTTGCATGAAAACTATGTATACGCATACGGACTTTACATGTGCGTATTTCACTGATATCATGAATATGTGTTGGTAGCGACACCAGCGCACCAATTGATTACCCGAAGGTACTGTTTTGAGTTACAAAGCGAAATACGTTTTAGTGAACCTAATCGAACCGTATTCTGGCACGATTAGCATGAGTAAATGCGTGAATAAAATATGAATTATAAATAGATAGAATTAGATAGAACCACAATAAGATCGTATTGGGTTAAGATTAGGTTAAAGCTGCAACTGATCAGATAAGAACAGCACATATTGTACATAGAAAAAATCAACAATAAATTGCGTTAGAAAGCTCTATTTTACTCATTCCCTGAACCCGACATTCCGACCGAGTCCGCAATCACGTCGAAAACAATACGTTATATTGGCGCCCGACCAATGACAAGAACACCAACCTCAGTAGGGTAGCACTACCGCAGAGCCCGGAACTCCACCACAACCGGACCTGCAAATATTGAATTATCTCCGGAAAAAGCGGTCTCTATTTTAACGGAAAAGATGTAGACGACTGTTTCGACCAGTTAGAGGGACTTGGCAAATGTCACGATCTTCCAAAGAGAATACAATGTTGCGTATCGGTACTACTGCGAGGTGGAACATTCATCTGGTACTTAAACCATCACTAAACATGAATATAGTGGAACATATCCCGCAAGAATTTTGCGAACAATCATTTCCCCACCGTAGTGATTCGGAGATCTAGTGGAACGCATTCATCACCGAAAGCAATGACCAAGAAAAGCCGCCTCGGCCATAATTACATTCGAAACCTTCTTGCATCACTGAAGGGATCTCAGTGCAGAGGATCAACCTACTTGGCTCTACAGAAACTTCTGTCTGGAATATCGCCGCTACATTCATAAGGACAACGTCTGCACCTGCTCGGACCTATCCCAGTTCGTGACAGACTTCAAGGAACTAAAGAAATGAATCACACGAGCGCATCCACCTGCAAATACAACCACCCTGTCCGACATACTGTCATAAAACTAGACCAGGAATCGAGCCACTTGTTTCCTAGCGATGTGTACCACACGGCTTCCGGAGGACCGAATGTTGATGGTGAAGTTGGTTATTCTACAGATACATCCCCAACTGTAGAACTACTTGTCCGTGCATGACACCCGGGATGCTGCTACCTAGCAAACGAACGAGGAGCAGCCCGACCCGGACTGCCCAAGCACATCCCGGCGAGAAATAGAAGTGGACGGTCGAATACATCTCATGTTCATCGTTTCAGTCGATGATACCACGCTCTTGTGGACACCAGGAATACGCTTTCCTATATATAAGTAGCGACATAGCGGCGTTATGTCAATGACAGAAGGATCCTTGCCATTCAAGCCAGCAGATGGTACGCGTCAGCGATGAAGCCGAAAGAAGCATCATCGGAAAGATCGACATACAGACCATCGATGGGCAACCGTCTGTAATTGATACGTCGCCTTACCTTTTCACAACTAGACAAACTAACTAAGCACAGACATTTGAGAAGGAATGCGGACGTCTGTCCAGATCAGTCAATACCGATAGGAATATGTCAATGAAGCAGAAACACACGAATCTGTCGAACCGATAAAGTGGATACCAAACAGCAAGCACTACAGAATCTACTCAATGAAGAACTCCCAAAATTTAAACACTTCCTATTAATCATCTTTGCGAAGTTCTACCCGAAAGAAAGAGCAGTTTTCGTGAGGATGTCTGTAAGAGTAGTACCCTGAGGGATTCTATTTCACGGTACTGACAATCACCAGTGGTTAAAGTAACTGTATAACATCTAGGGCCCGTCTGATCGGTTGACCCAATGGAACATGAAATTGAAGCGTTACGTTTTCATGATCCGATACCGCCACGGGGAGAACAATCTGGTCACCGGCGCCCTTAGCAATAGCTATCCACAAAACACTAGCTCACAGAGCAATACCAGTCCATCAAGCCCAGCAATCCAATCATCCGTCGTTTGCCGTTATTCGTCGCTCTATAACGACCAAGATGGTCTCCGTCGTATTAACCACCAGGCAGGCTGACCCAGTAGGCCTCCCACATATTGAGAAGCAGAAAATCAACAGTGTTGTAAATGACCCTACGACAAGGTCATCCGTTGGGAGCCATCACGCCCAAACACCATTGCGAAACCATAGAATGGGTGCTGCCTGAAGGTTCGGACAAAGTTAGATGAATATAATTAAGAGAGGGGACAGAAGTCGTGGGCGTCCTTGGATGCGGGGCGAGTCCGGAATGATAGCATAATTTCACGCTGCCGAACTTGTCCCGAGCCGGGACAAGCAGTAATGGTTGTACTAACCGATAGGGATGCGGCGTAATTTCAGTCCCTATTGACTCTCCAGGAGCCTGGGTAAGTACCTATGAAGGTTTCCGTCATTTCAGAAAAAACAAGAAAAATAATGCGGAGTTATCACGGTGCTATCCTGTCACCAACTGCCAGGTGTCACATAATTATAATGGTGAAATAACAATAGAACTAAAAACGCTGTTTCAAAGTCACTCCGGCTTAATTACATTGTCATGCGGTGCATCCTGGTGTTGAAGATGTTACGCTAAGGAAAATTAGGGATTCGGGCTTCCATCAGCACCCCTAGAGAAATTAAGACTAAACTAAGCCTAGGTTGATGTAGACTGAGATTAGGTTAAGTTATCCTTTGTAAATAGTGTATATAATTAAATTGTTTGTAGGAGGAAGTTCATGTTCTGAGAAGAAAACGAGGGATGTAACGAAAACGAAGATTGCAAACTTAATTTCGCTGCGTTCACTAGAGGGCCATCCGCAAATCGCGATTCTCGCAACCAATATGACCACTGGCAAGTATAATTAAGCCACAGCGGATATCATCAAATAAACTAGACATAATTTGTTTGGATAAGTCATTAGTTATATACGAATTATTTAAACAAATACCAAGTTCAGAGAATTAGTCAATTGCAAAGTATAAACATGCATTAAAATTGCTTATGAATATATTATCAGAAATTTGTAAATATGAAAGGGTTGTATGCGATATTAGTTCTATATCATATTATGTAAAAACTTTGTTAATCTTTCTAAGTTTTATAATTGTTTAAAATATCTGAGACTAAACAGGTATTTCGAAAGTAGCTAAAATGTAAAAATGAGGTGTGAAAAGTGTTACCGATTGTGAATCACATCTTTTCACAGTGTGGAGATGGAGGATAGGGAAAATCAACGACGCTTATTCTCGTTACGGCCATGTTGTCACCTCTTTATATTTCTCTTTTGTTTTCTGGCGCGCGCGGACAACTTGAATACACAACACCTAGATGGTGCTCTCACGGGCGAAAATGTGCGCACGACCGAGGGCGCCACATCATTCCCCCCCTTTCAAAAAGGAAGAACAATAACAACATACAAAATAACGCTAAACTTAATACTATACTAATTACGACTTAATCGTACTTAATTAACGTAACGCAAAACGCACTGTCTTTATTTTACTTCCTCGAGCGTATGTCTTTAAAATGCCTCGTGGTCTGTTAAATACAAGGTTATCACCATTAACACTACTCTGTTCGCGTTCTTCTCGTGCATTGTCTGTCAGTGGACTATGTGAGGAATCAGCCACTGACGTTGAACTATCGTCCACTACACCATAAGTGGGTTTCAACCGATCAACCGTTATATTTTCTTCTCGGCCGTTGTAATCAATTTTGTATACCTTGTCTGAGATTCTTTTGATAACCCGATGTGGTCCAGAATACGGTTGCTCCAAAGTTCGGCTTGTTAACTCACGCAAAAATACATGGGTACATGTTTGGATGTCTTTGAACTGGAAAACTTTCCTTTTGATATGATGCGACACAGGAGTCGGTCGTAGTTCGCGCATAGCGCGACGAAAATCTTCTACGAATATGCGTGGATCGCTATCCCGTTCCTCAGCTTCGAAAAACTCCGCTGGGACTTTAAGCGTAGTACCGTAGACCATCTCTGCGGGAGAACTCTGAATGTCCTCTTTAAATGCTGTCCGTAAACCCAAAAGTACAACAGGTAGTACCTCTGTCCACTCTTTAGGCGAGTGACACATGATTGCCACTTTAAGCGATCGATGCCATCGCTCGATCAACCCGTTTGACTGCGGGTGATATGCCGTCGTCCTGCACCGTTGACCACCGGTAAGTTTCACTAATGCTGCGAAAAGCGCTGCTTCAAATTGTGCTCCACGGTCCGTCGTTATCAACCGAGGAGTGCCGAACCTAGCAATCCATTGCTCGAAAATGGCTCTTGTCACGGTCTCTGCTGTCGTGTCAGCAATGGGTATTGCCTCAGGCCAGCGCGAAAACCTGTCTATTATGGTTAAAATGTATTTACAACCGCGCGACACTGGAAGTGGGCCGACTAAATCTATGTGAATATGCTCGAATCTACTATCCGGAACGGTAATTTTCTGTGGATCCAACTTATTATAACGCGAAATCTTCGCTCGCTGACACGCTAAACATGAACGAACCCATGCAGTAACGTCACGGTTCATGCTCGGCCAAACGAACCTATCGGCTATATAGCGACGCGTAACTCGCACGCCTGGATGTGACATGCTATGTGCTAAATCAAACACGCGCTTTCGTAACGACGCAGGCACATAAGTTCTAATGCCTCTATCCGAAACATCGCAATATAATATTTCACTAGACGCTGTTAATGAAAAACTACGCAATTTCAATACTGTAGAATTTGGTTTCAATAACTCTTGCAACTCAGCATCCGTTGCTTGTTCGCGGGCAATCTCTTCAGTCGTTAATGTCAAGGGCGCTGTCACCGCTTCGATGCGCGACAACGCGTCCGCGACCGTATTCTCGCTTCCCGGGATGTGCCGAATATCGTTAGTGTACTCCGAAATATATGAAAGCTGCTGGGCCTGTCTAGACGACGCTTGCAAACGCGGGCGATCTAACGCAAAAGTTAAGGGTTTATGGTCCGTTAATACGTAAAATTTACGGCCTTCGAGCACATCTCTGAAATGTTTAATTGCCTTAAATATGGCCAATAATTCGCGATCGTATGCGCTGTATTTTCTCTCTGCTGGAGATAACTTTTTCGAGAAAAAACTAAGCGGTTGCCAGTGCTTATTAACACGCTGTTGTAACACAGCTCCCACTGCAACATCCGATGCGTCGGTCTGAATCGCGAGTTCCGCAGAATCTGCCGGAAACGCCAATAAAGTAACGCGACTCAATTCATCTTTCAATTTCTGAAACACTTGCTCTCTTTCATTCGTCCATACAACCGGTTCGCTTTTTTTAAGTTTGACGTTCGTGATAGCCTCCTGAAGAGGTGCTTGAATTTCCGCGGCGTGTTTAATAAATCTATTGTAAAAATTAATTATACCTAAGAACCGTCTTAACGCACTAATTGTCTCTGGCTTCGGAAAGTTTTTAATAGCTTCTACCTTCGCCGGTAAGGGAGCTACGCCAGCCGCACTGATTCGATGACCGAGGAAATCGACCGCAGGCTGGCCAAAAACGCACTTTGAAGTGTTTATAGTTAAACCAAACTGTTCCAGTCTCTTGAACAAAGCTTCAAGGTGTCGGCGATGCTCCTCTTCTGAGCTGGATGCGACGATGATATCGTCGATGTAGACTTGACAAAATGTCAGACCGGATGTTACCTCGTCCATAAACCTCTGGAACGTTTGAGCGGCGTTCCTGAGTCCAAATGTCATGTAGGTGAATTCGAATAACCCGAAAGGGGTGATTATTGCTGTCTTCGGGATGTCCTCCTTTCGGACAGGTATTTGATGGTAAGCTCTGGCCAAATCAATCGTGGAAAAGATCTTCGCTCCGTGTAGGAAAGACACAGCGTCCTGCAGAAACGGAATTGGATATTTATCAGGTATAGTGACTTTGTTTAGCCGTCGGTAATCACCGCACGGTCTCCACTCTTGATTCTTCTTCAGCACTAAATGTAAAGGGCTCGCCCAAGGACTCTTTGATGGTCTGCAGATGCCCTGTTTAATCATCTGCGTAAATTGCTCCTTTGCGGCCTTAAATTTTTCAGGCGCCAATCGACGGGCTTTGGCAGTTAGCGGTGGTCCCGTTGTTTCAATATGGTGTTCTACGTTATGAGCGCTCCCTGTCGGTGTCGCTGACGCGCGCTGCAACCCTGGAAACCTGGCTAGCAGCTTTCTATATGGCCCGTCAGCCGACACTCGACGGATCGTCGGAAAATCAGAATACTCCGAATGGGCACATACCTCAACATGACTATGACCGTCAATCAGTACCTGTCGTCGTACGTCGATAATCAAATGAAAGTAGGACAAAATGTCCGTGCCTATTATCGCTCGGCTAACATCGGCAACCACGAATGCCCAGTGCATTCCGCGTCCAAATCCCAGGTCTAAGTCCATCTGCTGTTCTCCAAAAGTTGGGATCTTCGTTCCATTAGCCGCGAACAATGTCAATTCGGAGGGTTTGGCCTGCTTCCCTCTCGTCGCAGGTATAATGGACACGTCCGCGCCTGTATCTATTAAAAAACTTATATTGCTAATCCTATCTTTAATTATGAGGCGGCGTTTCCCGGTCCCGGAGACACCTGCCGCCGTGGGCCTCCGGACGAAGAGTTTTCCTGACTCCTCTGGCGGTCCCGTTCCCAATTACAGGGCGGTTGGCAACTATATGCGTCCGCGCCAAATTTCCAGTGTTTATAGCAGTACCCGCCTCTTGTTCTGCTGCGGCTCTTACTTCTGTTTCGACGAAAGCCATGCCAGTTATTAGATACAGAATGTCCTCTCGACTGGCGCGTTTCCAGCTTCTGCAAACGTCCCGCGATTTGCGCAAGTTGTGCCTCGGGACCGCTCGAGACATGGTTTATAGCCGGGGGTGCCTCTTCCAGTGGCTTTTGCACCGCGGTGACGCAGGGCCGTGTGATCTCCACAATCTTGTCAGCCTGGAGGGCGAGTTTGCTCAAATCACTTACCTCGCTGATGGCTAAAATAGATTTAACCTGCTCGGGGAGGTGTTCCAGGAATAATGTCCTGAGAACTGAATCGCTGCATTGTCCGCCTGCCAGGTTCTTTAACTTTTGCAGCAAGATTGACGGTTTTTCCGCACCTAGCACGTGCCCCTGAAACAGCTTCCGCAGCTTAGCTTCGCTGCTCTCACCGAAAGAATTAAGGACGCGCGCTTTCAAAGTTTTATATTTGCCACTCGACGGCGGCGATGATATAATATCTGTTACAAAGGGAAAAACATCCGAATGCAAATTGACAATAACGTGCTTGAACCTTGTGTCATCGCACTCAATTTTGTTTAGGTCAAAAGCTGCTTCGACCTGCGCAAACCATATTTCCGGATTTCCCTTCCAAAAAGGCGGCAACCTGACTACCGCTGCTGGGGTCGACGCGTTGCTTCCACTCGCCGCGAATGGTTTGTCCTCAGCCATTGCGAATTCTTCAGCTTTTTCTGCACTTTTTGAACGCGTCTCAGGCATCTTGTCCCTTTTTTAATAACACGCACTTAATGTCTATGAATACACACTATACGATTTAATGTCTAAAGTTTTTGTTCGCGACGCCTTTACCACGTGCACTATAAACAACACTATTGTTAAAGACTAACTGTTCACAATCCGGCAGTTTTTATATGCCCACTTACGACTTAAACAGTCGCATCGATTTAATCGATTGCGTCGGATTAATTTATGCTCTTCCGATCACGTCGGGGTCACCAATTTGTGGAGATGGAGGATAGGGAAAATCAACGACGCTTATTCTCGTTACGGCCATGTTGTCACCTCTTTATATTTCTCTTTTGTTTTCTGGCGCGCGCGGACAACTTGAATACACAACACCTAGATGGTGCTCTCACGGGCGAAAATGTGCGCACGACCGAGGGCGCCACAACAGTATTACTATCGTCATCTAACGGCAAAGTTTCAAATTAAATTGTGGTTTCATATTTCACAACTTGATAGCGATAGTAGAACTTTTGAATGGGTATACCATATTACTATCAATGATTGGTTTTCATCATTTATCGCAAAACCGGAAATAGATAAAAAAGAAAGAGAAAGACAGAAATACAAATAAAAACGCAAGAAATATTGAATAAGAGCGAATGAGCAAAACAAATATTTTATTAAATCTCTTGCGACTTATTTAATAATAAGTAAGTATTATATCTTAATTGTTATACAATTTAAAGTGGACTAATTGTTAATAAACAGTAATAACAATTTCATACTTTTCATATTATTTTGTTGATTTAAAGAAATAGAGGCTACGTAAGTTACTGAATATGCTGTTATTGTAGGGAAAAAATGGGAGGTTGCAGTGCAGATTATTGTGTCAATTCATCGCAGAAAGGATTTCAGATGTGCAGGATACCTCGAAATGAAAAAAGAAGAACTACATGGATTGCTAATATCAATAGAGAGGATTGGATTCCTGGTCCTGCAGCATCACTGTGTCATGTTAGTTAGTGTAAATTAATGTAACAAATTAATATGCATGATGGTAATTTATTTGTGCATATAATACATATTCTAGTTAAACTTTACTCTAGCATAAACTTGGTTTATTTAAAAAATGTATTTCTTTATATTATAAATAAGTTTTAGTATTGCTTATTTTATTTATTTAATTTTAATTTGTAATTGTGTAGATAAAAGTGAATGTTCTACTTTTAGTAGGTAAGTTTAGGAACTCATAAAGTTCACAGTTATTTTGTAAGATCTATTTTATTTCAAGAAGTTGTGGAGAATAAGTATAATATGTTCAATCCAATTTTTAAGTTATCCAATATAATAGAAAAAAATAATGACATCTCCAATAAATATATATAATAACTCTTTCAGGTGCATTTTACAGAGGATATGTGGGAAAAGACTCGAGATGGGAAGCGACGTTTAAAATCTGATGCAGTTCCAACAATTTTTGGTAAACACATACCAGTGAATACAATTAAACAGGAAGTACAAGAACCCACACAAACTGAATTAAAAACAGGTAAGAATGGAGGTTTTTGACAGGAATTACAATGAAACTAATTTTTTAACATTTTCAGAAGCTCTATATCAATCTTTGAAACCTGAGCCTGCCTTTATTGTGAAAGAGGAAGATATAATGTCGGAAAATGGTAAAGTATTTATCTCTGGAAGAATTATAAAGTAAGGTAGTTTTGCACTAAACGTAATTATAATTATACAGAGGTTACAAATGAAATGCCAGAAATTGCAGAACCAAATGCAGAAGCTAGTGATGAACTACCATTACAACAAACATCTTTTTGCAAGGATAATGAAAATCATAAAATACAAGAAAGACTGCTGAGGTTGGAGAAAGTATTAGAAGCTACTGAAAAATCAAGATTAAGATTCAAAAAAGAACTATATGCTGCAAAACGTCGTATTAAAACATTGGAAAATAAAATTATAAGTCTGCAAAGAAATGCTGGTTCAGAAAAATTAAATGAATCTGTTAGTGAAATTTTAAATAATGACCAAATTAAAGTATTAACAAAAACATACAAGAAAGTTCCTCGTTGGTGCAACAAGGCGAACAAACAAATAACGAACACTTATAAATTAAGACTTGCTTGTGGAACAACTGGGTACAAAGAAATTTTACATCAAAATCTTCCATACCCATGTATTAGAACAATGACTAAAAAAAATCGGCAGACCTAAAATTTAAGAGTGACATTGTTAGTGAGATTTTAGAATTTTTACAAAGCAAAATCGTGCATTTTGGTAAATGTATAAAGACTATAGATAGTTTTAGATAAAATTACATCCAGTATTTTCATCAGGAATGTGACATAATTTGGGCATCCCAAGACAAGTCAGAGGATTATGAATATTGTGAATGAACTGTGTACTTTGCTTATTCAATTTTATTTAATAATTGTAAATAGATTAGTTTTGGAGTAATCCTATAAGTAATGTATATAATGTATATATGGGTACTTGTGGATGATACGTATGTAGATGTTGAAACGCTAAATGTTTCAAGATACCAAAAAATCAGTGTGATTTTTTTCATGTATGTAACTTTTATTATTCCTTTATCAAATGTATGTATAATATACATGTATCATAACTAAAAATGTTTCTACCTTTCAATTTCCTACTTTAATTTGTGTACCTATTTTGTGAAATTCGTTCTAATAATGAAGTTGTTCAAGTAGATAACAAAAAATATACAGCTTCTGTTAATTACTTTCGAACTAAAATTAATTATGCAACAGTTATCGGTAATTTTTGCTATTTTCTATGAACACAAATAATTTACTTTTGAATAAAAAGTATACGTATATTTTTATAACATCATTCACGATTACTGCTGTAAAAAAAATGCCGATAATATTCTGTTGACTATCTTGCTCTTGATCCTTGTAAGAAAATATACCGCTAATTTTAATAAAATAAAAATCGAATCATACTGTAACAGGTAATACTATAAGTAAGGAGAGTAGGGAATTCACGAGTCTAGTTGTCAGCTGCGCAAAACGGTCCTACGATTTTCTTGTTGAATTGACTATACATATATAAATATCTATAAATGGTTATGAAAATCTATCGATAATATAATTTATATCATTAGAACTAAATTATAGAAAAACTATAAAATATTTATTCTGTAGTAATAAGTTATCCTTATTCAAATATTTAATTTTTCGAAATTTTATATTAAATGTATTTGCGGCAGGTATCTATCGATACTGAATTTTATTAAAAATGATATATTACTTTAATTGATTACTTTCTGCTTAACTATTATATATACATATAACTTTTAACTTATCTGTTTTTAGAATTTTTTAAATTTTTCTGTTAATTGTTTATTTATATTTTTTATAATCATATTTTATATTATAGTTTCTTATGTATTTAAATAGTTCGCTGTTATTTGCTTAAAAATTTGATTGGTTTTTCAAATTTTATTGTATAGTCGATATTTACGACTCATTTCTAGCTTCAAGAGATTAATGTTGCCAGGACTGACAGAAGTGCAAAAATTTAAGACGTTGAAGAGAGGACAACCAATATATTTCCGTTTACTATTATAAACGGTTGCCGCTTCTTTTTATCTAATATTGTTTTTACAAAATCTCACATAGTAAATAAAAGTTCGTGCAACATTAACTGCATTATCGAAACATTACGTTTATCAAATTATTAAAGTATGCATTGTATTTATAAATAATCGTGTTATTGATCATTCATGTTTTGTCGTTGCCATATTTTCAATTTTGTACGAGTGGCAAATCACAAAGTACCACGTGATTGTCGTTTACAAATGACCGTTGTGATGAGTTATTCTGTTCGATGTTATGAAAATATAAAAGATGTGTAATAGATGGAAATTTGATTTTTCATAAAATGTTTCAAAATGTACTTGCCGTTTTGAATCAAGCGTTTAAAAGTTGATTTTATAAAATGTATTCGTAAAATGTGATATCTTAAAAAAGGTTATAAATACGTTGAATGTTTCTTATCTTCTTTCTGTAAATTCGTTATTTTACTTGCATACAATTCTGATTGTATTAAATATTTAAATGTAAGTTCAAGTTAATATGCAAATGAGTTTAAGATTAACTGCAAATTCGTTTCATTGTTTCAAAAATGTATGCATTTAAGACACATATTGTACAGTTTATTTCACTTCAAATGCTGACATTTAAATTTATTTTGATTCAGTAACTAACAACAAATAATTTATATATTTACAAGTTATTTATACTTGTAGTGTACCTACAAATAAAAAGTACTTTTAATAAAAACGTTTCATGTTGCAAATAAATCTTTTTTAGGATGTATATGTAATTAATGTTTTTAATTCCATAGTTGCTGTAAATATTTGCAAGTATGAATGAATTTACAACAACTAAGTGTAGATTAATTAATATGAAATAACATAATATGAAAAGCAACTCTAAGAAGGAAGACACTGACAAGAAAAAGAAATATGTCTTTTTTTCTGATCCAGATGTTATTGTTCAAGGTGCTGAAACATCTGCTGCAGTAAGTATAATTGTCTGCTTTATGTTATCATAATTTTTATTGAGCTAAAATTTTATAAAATATAATTTTAGACAGCTGGAACTCTTGTATGTGAAAAGCACCAAGATCATATTACTGAACAAACATCTAAGGACAAAGTATCAAACTTATCAATTGCATTTAACTTGAAAGATTTAAAAAATTTATGCCATCCTATTCAACCATACCCATTTACATTTATAAATGCTGTCAAACGTAAACTTGCTGTAGATAATGGTTCGGAAGCTTGTAAAAAAATATATGATCAATATAATAAAAATGCAATTAAGTCATCTATAACAGTATTAAAGCCTGAAAGTTGTCAGAATTTACATGAAATTGTAAAGAAGATGGATTTTATAAGACCACTGAAAGTTCCAGATTTGAAAATTTCTGCAAAAAAGTTAGATTTTTCTGATAGAGAAAACAGTGTATCAAAAGAATTAATATCACCAAAATTTGAAACACCTTCAAAGGAGTTTATTCATGAAAGAATAGATAAACCAACAAAAAGTTTTGAGCGAGTTCAAAGAAAATTAGATTTTTCAACATCAGATGTTTCATCAACAATCAACAGTGAGGTGGAACCATTGAAGGTTCCAAATATTTCCATATCTTCAAATTTATCAAGAAAGAAAGACTACATTAGAGAAAACTCTAGAGAAAAAGAGAATAGGTCAAAAAGAATTAGAAAAGATGATTCCTTATCATTGCAAGATGAGGCAACACAAGACCTTTTTAAAAGATCTAGAAGTCCAAGGCATGTTTCTAGAAAAGACTTTCCTAATAATGTATGCGAAAATATGTCAGCCACAAAGTTAAAAAGCGACAGATTGCCATTGTATATACCAAGGGAAAGTGATTTTGCTTTAACTAAACCAAAAACAAAAAACTTTGCAACATCAACTGCTAAAAAGGCTAATGATAAAAAGCATAGATCCAGTAATACTCGATCCTTAAAGTCAAGAGACGTTTCTTTGGAATCTAAGAATAGATCTTGTAGTAATGAGTCACTTTCTGAATATTCTTCAAAGTTATCAGATAAGATTACAATTAGAGAGTCTAAAAACATGGAATATTTTGATACCAGATACATTGATGATCTACATATGTTAAAACAAGCTAATGATCAAAAACATGTATTGTCATTAGAAAACAGACAATTAAAGCAGCATAAAGTAATATATCATTCTCAAGGAAAAAATGAAAATACTCCTTTCAAAGAACAAACTAAAAAATTATCAGAAAAGATAAAACCTTCTATGAATAAAATGGATAACAAAATATATATTATAAATTCCAAAGAATCTGAAGATGGTGAAAGTATAACAGACTCAAATACAATTGTAAGAACTCAAAGCCCAAGTACATCCTCTATTCAACAAATAAAAAACAAAGATTCTGAAAAAGCTGCACAAGGTATTAATATACTTAAATCAAGTAAAAATAACGAGGATTTAAAATATACAGATGATTCATCACAGTCCACTGCTGCTAACATAAAAAAGGAAGAAGAATCTTTTACGCAAAGTGTTACAACAACTAAACCAACAAGTAATAGTAATGAATCTAATTTAAACGATAGCATTTTATCTGAAAAATTACTAGATCCAAGAAGAATTTCATTCAGAGATGAAAATCGTCTACAAGAGGAATTTTGTAATTTAATAACACCAGATATGAATCTCATACCACGTTCTAAGCGAAAAAGACAATTTATACAAAATAGTAATATAGAAGTTGATCCTAAATGTTCAAAACATAATACTGGTAAAATTGAGACAGAACCAGAAGGAATTTCATTGGTAAGTTTATTATTTTTTGCTTTATTTAATAAATATGTTGTAAGAAAACTTTATAATTTTAGTTGCATCCAACTGCCTTACATATGCAATTTCAAGCAGAGTTGCATCTCCTTGATTCATTTAATGAGTCATTGAGGCAGGTTATGGATGTTGAAAAATGTTTATATAATGTTAAACAAAATCAAGAAAAAGAGTTACCATTGCAGCATAGCCAATTGAGCGACCAAGTAAAATTGCATTTCTCAAAAGATGAAAGAAATATTGATAATATGGAACATTGTAGTGAAATTAGTAAATCACATAAAAATGTTTCTACTGATAAGGGTAAGAAATTAGTATGTTACCTGTCATAATGTTTAATTACTACTAATTGTTATTAAAATTATTTATATATTTAAGCATTTCCAGATACAATACATCATACCACAAGTCAAACTATGACAAATAAGTTTGACAATTTTAGTAAATTAAGTAAACCAGCAGTTAAAGCTGTGGAAGTACAAACTCAAACAGTAAATGATATAGCAACCCAAACAGATGTACGTTCCACTCGACGAAATGTACAGAGTAGATGTTCAGAGATATGTGGAACTTCGTACGAAAGAGGATTTGTTGGGGATAGTGAAATCCCACAACTTTCGTTAGATTCAGTAGAACAATTTGAGGATTTAGATCAAATAGAAGAAATATCATTGCCTAGTAAATTAAGAACAATGTCAGAAATAAGCTTACACGAAACTACGTCATCTATACGAACTGAGACTGGAACTGAGATTAGTATTTCCACCCGAGATGTAACATGTTCTTTTAATAAATACTTAGATCTGGAAGTAAGTAAAATAATTTAATTGCAATTTTTGTATTGTAAGGATACTTGAACTCAATGTTTCATGTATATGCAGATTGCACAATTATTGAAAGACGAGAAACAAAGGTATGATAAAATTGAAATGTTATTTAAATCTCGCGAGAAAACGTTAAATGATCAAACTAAAAAATTAGTAAAGTTGGAGGAACAAAAACGTGCATTAAAAGATACTGGACAAGATAGCCGAGTTAGTTCAGTAAAAAAGAAGCAAAGAGCTCTGCTATTAAAATTGCAGCAAGAAAAGGATGAAATGAACAGGTACATTAATTTTATATATTTTAAAACACTTCAAATCTATCAAGAAATGTTTGCACATATTCATGAAATAATTTTGTTTTCAGGTTGAAAGAACTACATAAAATTGCAAGTCAAGAACGTAAACTTATGTTGCAGAAACAAAGAAATATGTTCAACCCTCAAATGTCTACTAAAAACATTTTAACAAAATTAAAAAGGAGCGCAGATAGTCAATCTCCAAGGCGATTGTCTGGCCCAATGAAAGGTTATGATATAAGAAGCAATAGTTCTATGAGTTCTTTAGTCGATTCTGATAAATCTCAGCATGATCGATCTCAGACAGATACACGCATGCAAATGTCGGAAAATGAATTACATTTTTCTAAAATTGACTTACCAAAAAGTAATAAATTTGCGAATTTTGTTGAAGAATCAAATGCAGCATTTTTAAGATTTGATAAACCTAGTGAATCTATTCAGGGTAACATATCTCAGGAAAAGTGTCCTTATAAGATACAGAAAGATGGAAGCAAATCAAAGTATGAGATAAAATCAAGAAAGTTTGAAGAAAAAATGCCTAAAACAGATATTTTCAGGTTGAAATCACACCAGCATTCTGCTGATCCAACACTAATGTCAAGTCATTCCATGAGTAGTCCTGGAAAATATCTTTTCGACAAAGACAAATCTCCCGATGTTTCTGAACTACTACAACAGAATTTAAATAAATCTATATCTGAACAAATTAAATCAGAATCGGACACTTTGATAGAAGAATTATCAAAGAAATCAAAATCTCAGATGATTGATAGTCATTTTCAAAATGTATCCCCGAGGGAACGAGAATCTTTAAAAACTATTGGTATGAATAGTGAAAGTGTTCCCGAAGAAATAAGTTCTCTTAATCAAGACACTGTATCCAAAACGTCAAAATCATCACAAGTTTCTGAGGACATTTTACAGACTCATTCAAAAAGTTCTAAAAAAAGTAGTAAATCTATTCCATCCGAGATGTCTAAAAAGACTTATAGTTCTGAATCTAAGTCAAACTTTAAACGCAAAAGTTCGAAATGTCAAAAAAGTAAATCGTCATCAAGTATACTTACGGAAAATATCTTACGATCTAAATCCAATTCTCAGATATCAGAAGAGTTGATTAAACATCTCAACAAACGGACAAAAATGGAAAAAGAGTTTACTCAATCTGACAAAACTAACGAAAATTCACTGCTGGACAACATGAACTATGATGAAAGTTCCTCACAAACAGTAACTAGACATTCAAAATCTATAAAAGATAACAACTTCAAATTATTAACAGAGGGGACAGATAATCATGAAAGTAAAGAAAGTGTACTGTGTCAGAAAGTATTTGATAAAAATGTTCAAGCGTATGAAAATTCGTTTAATACAAATAAGAGCGAGCACAGTCTGGATAACGTTTCAGTAAAGTCACAAATTAGTAATTTTGCAATATCTCGTCATAGTTCTGAGGAAAGTGACAAAAATTACTCTAAATCTGTGGTTATCAGATCGCAAGACCAAAACTTGAAAACTTCGAAAAAGCTCGAGCAGTAAGTACATATGTATTTATTTTTTTAAATAATCAGTGTGCATTAATAATTTTGTGAGTTGTTCTTAACATTAAATTTATGCAAAATTAATAAAATTGCGAATTGCTATACGCACGTGTAAGAAGTCTAATAATAAACTGTATATTCACACCATGAAATCAAGCATTGTAAAAATAGATTCACTGCATCGGCGTTGTGCATTCCACTTTTATTGCAGTAGTTCTCTGTAGCAAAGAACGTCTGTGTATTCTTGAAACTAAACAATTTTTCTAAATAATTTTCTCCTTTTATAATTTGTTTAATTGTTGCTGATAATGTGTTTGCGTCATCGAATGTGATTACGTTTTTCAGAATATTAAACGCACGTGAGGCTGCGCTTACATCACGAAAAAACTGTGTGGAAGAGTGGATGGCTTGGCATGCAAAATTAAGAACCGAAGAAGACCGTGTTGCACGAATGGAACAAGCTGCACTTAAACTTGTAACTGCAACGTCCAACGTTTTTTCTCATCAAGGTAATTTTAATGTTGTGTGCTTTGTGAATAATTTGCATGTTATTTAATGTCTCCGTTTTACGTATCTTTCGACTCTGATAATTATCAGAGAGAAGTGTATGTCCCTTTGTAGATACTACTATTTCATCTGATACGAGTGATGTAGAAGGAAGAATAGAATTACTGACTGAAAAATTAGCTGAGCGGCGAATAGAAATGTCGCGTTTGAAAAGGGAAGCCAGAAAACAAACGAAACAAAAACTTCGAGCTTTAGAAGCAAATTTGTTAAATCAAATTAAGGTAAGTTGTGAACATATTTCCTGATAAGTTTTCAAAAACGTTACACGTACATAATTATATTTTTCCTTTCTGTATGAACAGAAATATGATACGACAATTCATGAAATGCGGAGAAAATTGGAGTCGAAAAAGGGGTCTACTAAAGATAGTGATAAATTAGCGATAGAGTCGAAATCGTTAGCAGACTTTAAAGTACCTGAGATTCCTTTAAAAAGGATTCAAGATATATTCAAAAATAATGATTTATTGAGATCCAGATCAGAGTCTGATTTATTATGTACAAAAAGCTTATCAATGAAAGATTGCATGAAACATATAAATTTAATAAGAAACAAAAATGTTGATACTGAATACGATAAAAGTGATTCAGATAGAGTAATTAAATCTTTTAGACGCACAAGAACTTCAGAGCAATCAAATTCTGCTAAAGCGAGTACTATTTGCGATGAAAATATATCAGAACAAATTGAGATTGATAAAATTGGTTCTGCTTCGATGTCGTCAATTTCAGACGATGTTGATGAAATCCAAAATAACTCGGTTGTATCGGAAGCAAAGAGAACTAATAGCTCGGAAGAAGTTAAAACTGAGATTAGCGGTGGAAAATCAGAAACTGATATACCCACACAATCAGAAGCAAAGTTGTCTGGAAATGAAACCACAATTCAATCGGATTTAAGAGAATATAAATCTGATTTCGAAACGATTTCTGAACAATCCAAAGCAAAAAGTATTTCATCGCAATCTACAGTTAACAAAATACAAGATAACAAATCTTGTGTACCTTCAGAAAAGTCTAGTAATCAGAGTTCTCATGTCGAAGTTAACGCTAAATCTGCTAACGAAATGTTTGATGTCTCTAAGAAGTTGGACTTCCTTTGCCTAAGTAATCAAAATCTGAATGAAGATATCAGTTCACTGGAGAATGAACTGAAGATACTCTCAGAAATGATGTCACGTTTTAATAACAAATCAAATGAAAGAAGAAAACAAGAATTGCAAAGTGAAGAGAAAAGCACGTCGAAGGATATATCAGAAATACTATCCAAATCAGACAGAAATGATGAAATTTACAATATAGAAATTATAAAACAGGATAAGAGCGTAGACGCGGAATTATATAAACAAGAGAATACTTCTGATACTTCACAATGCATTACGAATAGTGCAAAATTGAAATCGGCTACTATTGCTAGTGACCGTGAAAGTATAGCAGAAGAGGTTGATAATGTTATTTCTGCTATAATTCCTCCAGATGAAACATCTTTCTCTAAATCAAATCAAGAAATCGATTATGAAGCAAGAAGTAAAGAAATCTTAAATGAAATTGAAAAGTCAATAATATCAGAACATATTAAAGTTAGCGAGAATGATGTGAATCGTTCAGAAATATTAACTGACTATAATGATATAAGCGCACATGAAAATAATACAAGATCATTGTCCGAAATTTATTCACGGTCAATTCAGGGTAAAGAAAGTGCAAATAATTCAGAATCTCAGCAAGCACATTCCATTGAACAAGACGTTGACATAAATGCTGCGGAAAGTTTAATTAATTCTCGTAATTCAGAAGGTCATCGTTCATTAGAATTCAATAAAAATTCTTCATCGTCTTTAGAAGTGTCCAATTTAATAGAAAAGGATCATAAGCCATCAAATATTTATACAGTAAATAATGTACTTATTGACACAGCTGATGTAACCTCGGCAAAACTGACACGTAATATTGCCAAACAAATACCAATCATAGAACGCGAAACTAAATTATCAGAGAAACAAATTTCTCAACAAGCTTCAAATTCAACTGAAATAAGTGAGAACTTCGAAGAATCTTTGGAAAATTATACAAACGACATAACAAATCATAACAGGCAACAAAGCATAAGTGAAGTCCTTCCACTATCAAAAGGAGATAGTTCCAAATTAACATCTAAAGAGTTTAACGACGACAATAAAAATGAAGCTTTATTTGTACATGATGAACATGTAGATTTGGAAGTATCGCCAACAAAACTTGAAACGTCTAAATATGACACATCTAATCATGATATAAGCTTTAACGGCAAAGAAATAGACAAACATGATTGTCAAATAAAACAAATTTCTATAGATAAAACTTCTGTTGATAAAGATAATTGGACTATATCAGATTCATTTGATATTCAGCAAGATGTTACAAACTCTTCCTGGGAAAAATCCCATTATTCAAAAGATGTATCTCATTTAACAGATAGTTCTAAACATAAAATTTCGGAAGAGAACATAGTTAATGACGTAGAAGATGTGTTCTCGTTTGTACCGAAGAGTGAATCTTCACATATTGATCAACATGACATTAACTTTCATGAAACAGCGTTGGGTTCTGACATTGAAAAAGGTAATAAACAAGTTAATAATTTATTGAATATAATTGGTACGTATAGTTACAAGGAGCAAGATCAGGATGAAACCGTGCACAGTATTGAAACTGATGATTTCCAAAAAGCTATTTATGATTCTGTAGTTAAAATATTAGATAAAGTTGAGAAAAGTATCGAGGATAATTCGATAAAAGAGAAAATCGAAAGTCATTCGGATGTTCTACAAAATAAGAACGAGGTAAAAATTACTGAAGATGAAGAAATTAAATTAATTTCGTGCAATTCTGACTTAAAGGATATATTACAAAATGAGAATAATATGAAATTTGATGAAAATGAAGAACCTGTTTCTGTGGATATCAAAAACAGTGAAAATATTAATAAAAATGTAACAGTTAATAAAATTCATGTAGATCTTACTACGGGTGTTAATTTATATACAGAAATTGAACAAGATGAAGATATATATGATGCTGAAAATAAATCACAAGAAATTATTATAACAGAACTAGAACCAGGAAGTGCGGAAAGTGAGAGTTTGTCAGAACTTGAAATTGATGTTAAAATAGAATTGGCGGAGGAAGAACCTATGGAAATAAACAATGAGGAAGAGAAAATAGAAACACGAGTAAAAATAGTGCAAGAACAGAATTCCTTAGAACCTATATTAGAACAAGATAGTTCTGACGGTGAACAGCTCGATAATTTAGTAGAAGTAGCTGAAAGTGGATTAGATGTTATAGAAAAACGAATAGAACATTTTATAGATTCGGTTGCTGAATCGGACTCTATATCACATCATAAAAGTGATATTGAAGTAACTGAAGTTTCGGAAAATGAAATAAAGAGCCAAAAAGATACACTTATTTCTGCAGTTGCAGATGATCTTAAAATAGCAAAACATTATGAAGTAATTACATCCAACTCACCTAACAACATAGTAAATAAAACATTTGATATTTTGAAAGATCCTGAATACGAAGACATCTCAGAAGAAAGTTTAGAAGTGTCTGAAATATTTGATAAAAGTGAACTTCAAAAGTCTGCTGTTATACAGAAGCCGTCGTCTATACCAGAAAAATACGAAGCAATACATAAATCTGAGGAAGTACTGAAAATACTTGATGAAATCACCCAAAAATCATCTACGGATTTAGACTATAATGTAAATAAATTTCGCGATGATAAGCATGCCCTTGAAGATAGTGAGAAATCACAAACAGAAATTTCTGATAAGGATGATATTATGTCTTCGGAAGTTGATGATAAAGTTGTAGGAAGTATTCTTAAGAAAAATGATCAATCACTGATGTATAATGTGGACAACGAAGTAGTTGAAATAATAGCTTCTAAGGACATAACACTTAGCTCGAACGATGAGGAAAAGAAGAAGCTAGAACAAGATGCATTATCCGAATCGAGTGAATGTAGAAATACACCAAAAGATGTATCAGAAATTGAAATAGATTCTTCCCGTGATCCTAATGATTCGAGATTAGATGTCGATGCATTAAATGATGATTTATTAAATAACACTAACGTGGAAAATCAGAACGCAGACTCAAAGAACACATACCATGCCACGCCTATTGTTGCGACATCCGAAAAAGACATAGAGGTCATGATAGATAAATTGAAAGGTATAATTTTCTTTTCTATACAAATTTAATTTTTATTTTGTCATTTAAATAAGGATATACAAAATGTAGTTTTGATATATGGAACAAGTTGGATTTTGTTACATTTTTCAAATATCTAGTTCATGATTATATTTGAAATCACATTGCTACTGAATGGTTATATGAATTTTGTTAAATGCAGCTAGTTAAATTCAAATTGATTTGATTTGTTTATGTTTATGTAATATTAACAGTTTACCAGCTTGAGCTACTATATGACATTTTAAATAACTGTTCATCGTTTATTAGATATTGATACATGTAAGAGTATTATTGTTTAGCTGGTAAGGTGTTAAATATCTTGTAATCAGTGATTTCATATTATATATTGCATACATTACAGAGACACGTTCTGATTTTTATAATGGCTGTGTATTCCTGTGCAAAGCATTGCCTCGTATAGCGATATATTATTTATTTTCAGAATAGCAAAGTCGAGATAATAGTTACCTAAAGGTAATACAACACGAAACTTTGAATAAAATAAAACATTGACTTGTTCTTTTTGTACAAATCAGTGTTGCATGAGTGCTTGACCTTTAATTATTGATTTCTGTATGCACAAGGAAAGCCTGTGAATATTGTGAATACAACACACACATCAAACATTATCCCTTCTTTGTTTTCCCTAAGTATTTTGAAATGAGAATTACTATTGTATACATAAATATTACTTGGAATGTATAACTATCACAGCTTTATACTATTAATGCATCAAACAGATTTTTTATCCATACTTGGACATTTTTTTATTTAATTTTCAAAGCACCTAATCAGAGTAAAATGTGAATTGATAATGTAATGTAAAGATTCGTGTTGCTTTTCCTGGAAAACTTATCTATTAAACTTTTCAAATTTTTATAATATTTTACATTTTTCGTTGCATAGCGTCATTGGAACAACCTGGCGTGGAAGTTGCGGATTGGGAAGCAAAACTGCTTCGCATTGAACAACTTCAAATCGAATTGGAGGTAAAGATTCACTTTGTCGTCACTTAATTATACTTTTTGAACATAACAATCATTTTTCGAACTTAAATTTTTTTAACAGATTAAAAAGTTAGAGGCAGAGGAAGTTACTTATTACGTTAGAGAAATTCCTAATAAACCACCACCACCCTACACACCACCTGGTGGTGGCGGAAGAATTTCTACGTCCCTGGCATCACCTTCTCCACCTCCAGCTGTAATTCCTTCTAATATAGACGAACTAACAGCGTTCACCGAAAAGGCTACAGCGATAATATTTAAAGCTAAAGAAGCTGGAGAAGATATTATGAGATTAGAAGCTCCTTTGGAAATATGCGAGTTAACCAAAGAGAACGACGAGACTGTAAAGAAAGATAGAAGAATTTATAATACGTTTCTGTTTGATCTGTGCAAAGAAACGATTGCTGAAGTTTATCAAGCCGAGTACGAGAAACCGGGTCCAAGTTGGACGAAGCCAAACGTGAAAACGAAACCAATTATGAAAATTCCCAAAACTATAGAAGAACTTAACGCTTATGTGAACAAAGAGGTGGCCACGTTGTTTGGTTTCAAGACGAAACTGCAACGGGAAAATATGGTAATGCGTTGGAGCAGAAAACGACGAGACAGAGTCGACGAATTGTTGGCTAGAGAGGCCCAAGCCGAGGAAGACGAATGGACGAAGTTCCATCACGATGAACTCGCGGTAAAAAATGGTCTCACTGTAACTATATTGGATACTTTGATAATGGAAACTGTGAACGTGGTTAAAGTGGCATATGCAAAGAAAAGAAAAGTAATGGTTTAATGGTTTTACAATGTTATTATGATTGAGATATTAGTACTCAAATAGGTTCTAAGACAATCGTTTTATCGTGAAAAAGAGCGGCATATTTTATTTTTAAATTCTTTAAATTGGCCCGAACTGCCATATTTTTAACGATTTACCAAGTAATTAATTTTGTATCCATTTCTGCCCTGCAAATAAGCTATAGGCTGGTTCCTATTTATTTCTTTGATGAAATTGTTTGCTTTTAAATAAGAAAAAACCGGAATGAATACTTTATTGTATTGGAGCTTAAGAAGTGTAACAGCTCATTTTATGAACTGTAGAATTAAAGAAAGTAAAGTATTTGTAATTTGTAGAATAAGGTCATGTAGAAGTTGATAATCAAACGTCATAGGTTTGTTCTGTTACAGCTAAGTATTATTATTAGGGTATCTGATATAAGAGTGATGCAATTTATATTTGCATATAGTGGGGAATATAGTAGCACATATAATGTAAGAATTTCGTTAATGTCTACTTATAAGAGTGTAGTTATTGATTTTATGATTCTGGGCGTTTTGTTCGAATAATTACTCAAGCAAGATTATTTTATATAGTTCTTAGTAATATATGTTCCTTGTGTGATTTTTGTTTCATCTTGTTTCGAATTAATAGATTTTAAGTTCTCTTTTTGGTATTTATATAGCAATTAGAATTAACGATTATAACTTAAATAATATTTTAAGCAAGATTACGTGTTGTTAGGTAAAAAGGTATTTAGAAAATATTCGAATAAAATGCCCTTTAAGTTATTATATGCATTTTTAATAGTTCTGTTATAGAAGTCGTTGGCTGTGGAACGTAAAATGTTCTTACTATGCCATATCGGACTTCGTAGATTTATGCTCAACTATGTATAATAAAATTAACAAAATTTTAACCAAAAGACTGATACTTTGGGGCCATTTTGATCTAAATTTCAGACATTCTAATGAAATATGTAATTACATATAAGCGGTAGATAAAAATTAATTATAAATTGGCATTAAGAAAGCAGCTTATGTTGGCTATTCGTAACAAAAGAGGGTAGCTTTAATATTCATTATAGCTCTTTTATTATGTAAAACCGGGTATAAAAACGATACATATATGTATTATTAATCGGAAAATGTTAATGATCGGTTGAATCGGTTATATACATTTTAGTCTACCTGAGTTAGCAGTACGCTAACTTGGTTCCCTATCGCATTTAAGTTTTACGTTTGTGGTTGTGATGTCTATTTAATGCCCACAAAACAATACCAGCGATTCATTAGTGTGTGAATGCATAACAGCGGTGGAATGAATGGAACCTCAGCTTTAATTGTTACGACCGTTTTGTAATACTTTGATGAATTTTCGCACGTCTTTTAAAGAGATAGTAAGCGTTAGTTCTTTCTTTGACGTGTGACTTCTAGACTTCTGTGTATTTAGCAATGTATATATATATGACACGCTCAAATGTTGGAAAGAGTGTATAGGTTTTCATTTTGTAGAGAGATCAGCTAACAATTTTTATTCTTGGTGGTTCAGTCATGAATTATCATGAAGGAGATACGACTTTTTAATTTCTGTGTTGTCTGTCCTTATTTTGTTCGCGGTCAGCTCGACAAACTGAGACTGATTGCATTCGTAGTTGTTATACGTAAACATTGTTCACGTACGTAGAGTTGAATATGTACTTAATTAAGGTATAATATATTTTATAATAAATTTTTTGAAAAATTTACAGTGATTCTTTTAATATTCCAATGAATAATTGATGACGAAAGAAAGGTTTATAAGAAATTTGATGTGTAATTCAGCATTGTTATTTTTCATATATTTGTATCTTTATGTAAATTTGTTTTCATACATTTATTTTAATGAAGTCGTTTTCATTATAATCAGAATAAGTAAGCCTTTTAGAATTGAAAAATGATGTGATACTTAATTTTATTGTTTTATACGGATGATTCAATGCCGTAAAGCAGTGATTTTTCATTTTTTGAAGTTATCGAATATTTTTTATTCTAACAATAAGAACAATTTATAGAACATCAGAATCACCAAGGTCAAAAAATTTGCTACACGTTTTGATTATGGATAGAAAATTAGACTTGAACATTTTAAGTATTGGAAATTGGAGAATTTCTGGATTTAGAAACTGGAATTACAATATTTCAGAATTAGAAAATTTGGAAATTTAGAGATTTGGTGATTTTTAAATTTTAAAATTTGGAGTTTAGGACACTTCGAACTGTGGAAATTTAACAATTTGAATCTTTAAAATTTGAAAGTTTAGGCTTTTAGCAATTTAGGATTAATCCTTTGCACTATTTTGACGAGTCTGACTCGTGACGCACTCGTACTTCGGCCGTGATCAATTTTACTCGAACTTACGCTTCAATTTGGAGTTCAAGTCCAATTATAATTTGCATAGTCAACGATTGCATTATAACATATTGACTTAACATTTCAAATTTTTTTGTCTAATTTAATACTGTAGCTGTAATTATTCAGTTTTGGCTGACGCACCTGACAAATAAGTCATAGTGCAAGGGGTTAATAAACTAAAATAGTACAATACATGTTATATTGTTATACTTACAGTTTTTTACAGAAGAAATAAATTTTGATGGATTATTATATATTTCTGTGTTATACATATATTATAACAGCTAACTAGAAATGAATTTTAATTAGAAAATAATTTCTGCTATTTTTTTTCCTTTCTCTTAAGGGTACTAGGACTCCTTTCCATTAAATAGGTATATGACGTAAATAACATTTTCACTCATGAATTATATATATTATTAAGATTTCAATGAAACTTATGTGAATGATAGTTTTCAAGAAAACATTTGACACGTATTTTTTCTATATCAATCATCGTTCACATTGAAGGGATGATAATATCCCTCAAAGTTAAATGCTGAAATCATATTTTTGAGAATATCTACGGAATTAAAAGAGATAATTGGAAGCTTTTATTTCTGAATCGTGGGTCTTTTAATAGAGAATTTTTCTGCATAACAAAATTTTAATAAACTTTATTTGTTTAAATAATATTTTGAAAATTCAGAATTTTCGTTTAAATTTTGTTTACGAAACGTTGAAGTATTTTTTTGCAACTTTGTGTATGTAAACTATGGACTAAGATAGAGAATACGTGTCTTTGAAATTTGTTGTTATTAGCAATATTTATTAGATAAAAATGTCATAATTTTAACAATCTTGTAGAATATTCTGGATATTATATACTTCTTCATATGCCGTTAGTTGATTTACCGATAATTATTGTAAGCATCACAGGTATGAGAGTGACGCGGTTCTCATCACCGCCGCATACAGGCTTTTATGTCCAATATTGTCAAAAACTAATTTAATTTTGTTGAGTATACTACAAATTATCGAACGTAATCTCAATACATTAATCGATAAACAAAATATTGTACAGTATCATGACATTATATGTAAATATCGTCCTGAAAAATTGTTTTATCGTGTAGTTGCTACCGTGCTATTAACCCTTTGCACTCCTATGTCTAGTGTTGCTCGATATCAAATTTCTCTTGGATCTTATAAATAATTCAGATAAATAGATTGGTTGAATATATATATTTTGATTTATTTACTATTTATAATAAATGAAAAATGTATTTGTCACATACTCCACACTATTGCAATATATTTTATTGAGAACCTCTTTTTTGTCTACTTTGTAAATGAAGGAACTGGCAGATAATAGAAATTAAGGAGTGCAAAGGGTTAACATCGATTTGTTGCGTAATAATATTACTTTAATAAAACTTTGAATTGTGTTTGGATTAACATCCAATTGCTAACTCTGTGTCGTAATCAATATCGGCTTCTAACAAGTTTAATTTTTTCTTCTTAATTTCTTAAAAATCTCAGTTTTCAAAAGTTCTAAATATTGTATTTGGACTGGACACTTTACGGCCGTAAAAGTAAAAAATTAGTACTGTGAGCTATGAAAGGAAAGTAATAGAAAAATGTGTTTGTTGACTCTGCATAATATTAATGCTACTTACCGAAAATTTGTACGTACTATCCGTACGTACAAGGAAGTCTCTAATCTATCATTTTTGAAGGGATCTATTGAATCCTATCGTCCTAAACCATCCTGGCAGCCTAGACGGGAATAATCATGTAAAATGGGAATTCTGAAAGCAAAAATGGCATAGTGCACAAATGGGTGTCCGCGTCGCACAGTCATCTAAGATCGTCAAAAAAGAGAAAAAAATTACTTCTTTGAAAATTTATTTTTCTTAGTAAAAGAAGACTATCTTTTTATTTTCAAATGAATGCAGTATTATGTTTTATACAAGATTCTACCATTTTATAATTTACGATATCATGATACTCTTTTAGTCTCACCACTTACGAGTTGTAACATATTTAAGTTGCATCTGGTTTTATGACTGTTTAGAGAATACCTTTTACTGAGAGGGTAATGGCACATGTAAGGTATTTTTATTTAAATGGGTCTACAAGTTCCTTTTTTAAAATTTTTTTTACTTATCTCTTATTTCAGTTATATCATATCTTCTATTTTTATATTACTCATGAAACAACTACTGATGAAATAATTTAAGATTTCATAAGAAGTAAAGAAAACTATTTTATTCTTCAAATCAAATTTTATTAAGTTCTATTAAGTTTTCGTTAAAAATATTTGTACTCGTTCTACTTGAGTTCATTCAGGATTAAATTAAGAATGTTTCATTGAGGTTTTAAACTCTAACAATAATTAATTAATATTAAAACTGTCAAATCGGTCAAAATGAGCAGTTCACAAGTATATTTTCAATTAAAAAATTTGTATATTTTCATTTCCTTCAAGATAAAGAATTTATGTTTCACTGTTTATTTCTTTACCTTTTTCCTTTATTTTCAATTTCAAATTAAGCGAGTATTACACGCCGGTAGGTTAGTGCTGAGTAAAATATCTGTTATGTGGGAAAAGGAAAAAATCAACGTAATATGCCAACTATATTTATTTATTATGCTAACACGTTCTCTTTTATTAAAAAATATATATTTGTAATTCTATTACAACTTTATTTTGATCCCAACTCAGTCGAAAAATTAACGAGAACAGGTATATCGTTAACTATCTTTAAATTGTTCAATATCAAATTGCACTTTTCTAATTACTCTTACTTTGTTCACTCTACTTACAGACAAGCATTGTACTTGTTTTTTTCCCAATTATCTATTAGCATAAATAAAATACGGCTGACCGTTACAAGTAAGCTAAATATACACGTATAAAATTATACTCTTACTAATAGGCTTTTAAGAGTAGAGAATGGAAAAATAGAACTCAGAAGAAACGTAAAAGAAATATTTTAACGAGAAAAATATTCCTGTTTCCTTTCAAACCGTATCACTGTAGAATTATTATAGATAGTACAATCTGTAGTAAATTATATTAGTCTCACTACTTCTGGTACATCTTATAGGAAGGGTGGGTATCAGGGTACGAACAAGATATGTACTTGAAAGGTCAAACAAATAAGACACAAGAAGTCGATCCGATATTATGTTCCTATCGACCTGGTTGTCTAGACCAGTCTAAAAGCAGCTTCTTGCATCGCAACTCTATTTGGATTTTCAACTGTACATCTTGTTCCTGCCATAATGCCCATCTTTATCTTACAGGATTGTCGCATAACGGAGCTACACAGAACATGATATACCACCCGTAGAGTTCGTCTTCAAATAATCGTTACAGCGATCTCTGTTTCGATACATATGCGACTTATACGGTTATCAAGTACTGGGAAACATGTAAATATATGTAATGCATATATCATCTCTATAGCTCTACGATAGTTGACACTCTTTTATCTCGCGAAAGTTTACACGGTGTACCCTCACACACGAATTGTCAGACTGAATCTGAAAGAAGGTTCAACGGCGGACGGAAATCCCCTTTCATTTTGCTGTTTTATTGATTTTTATTATAGTAACTTGTACACAGGACACTTTGTATAAAATATAGAGTCGAAAAAGTCGCTAAACTATTTAAACTTCTATCATTAGTTTATTGTAAAGGGATGTGACATATTTACCAGTTGGAAGTGCATTAATTACGTTGTATTCAAGTATGCATTCAAGTAGTATTCAAAGTATGCATTAATAAGAATATTAATATTTCTTACTTTAGCATTTTAGTTTGTTATTTCTCATTACTAGTAGGTACAGAATTTACAGTATATTAGAAATATAGAATTTTCTGTTTCAATTTTTAGTTATTTGACTATGTAATTAATATGAATTACATATCGTTCGCTAATATGGTATTAAGATTTCTAATAGTATCTAGTATTTTAATATTCTATTCTCAATCATTAGAATCATTTTACAGCAGTCTTCAGAATTTTATTTCTTGCATTTCAACTATGGATTACCAATGGTATTAACAATTATACTATTTTTACCAAAACAACAAGTTCGTTGAAATGCAAGAAAAGAACATTGAAAAATAAAGAGTTATAAATCAACAACAAATAAGACAATTTTGAATCTCCTTATGTACAAATTAATCGTTAATTTTTAACGGAAGATTTACACGCAAGTTTCATAAAAAGAACAATCTTTCAGATTCAGTAAATTCCGACGCTAACAGATATATTTTAAGCTGTTTACATTTCTTCTGTACATTTAAGCATTTAGAGTGTCGACTTGGTTCTTCGGTATCTCGTTATCGAAATCTTCCATGGTTTCCACACTTCTTGGCGGCGCTGTGGTGCTCTCTTCTTTGCTGATTACGGTTTTGCTGGTCGTCACCATACCACCGGTGGGTAAAGTGGTTACTTCGGCATCTGCGTCGCTTTCGGTCATAAGGATCGTTTCGTTTTGGGGTGTCACGTCGATAACACGGACACGGATCAGTATTCCAGATTCATCGTCACCATCCATGTAGGTCGTTTCGTTTATGGTCACTACGTGTCCATCGATGACCTGCAAAGATCGTCATATTCCCTTAGATTTAAAGAAATTTTACTTCGGACTACTAAAGCAATTAAATGACCATTTTAATTAAAAAACATAAAAAGCAATTTTATGTTACAAAATTTGGTGAAGTCATTTTTTTAAAATATATGTTGATTTTCACTGAGATAAATTAACGTGTACACTAATTTATGTTTTATCGTTTGTTTATTTGTCAATTATTTCTTTTTTCAAAGTAAGTGTACATTATACGTTGGTAGATGAAAGTACTTTGTCTCATATATTTTATATTTTGGTCATACGAACAAGGAGAGTGTAAAACCTTTGGGCTAAAGATTCAGCTGAAACTTTACGCATTTATAAATTTCGTTCTCCTTACGGATATATAATATGGACACATACTCAGTTGGGACATGTATGGACACAAACACATTTTTTAGACATTGATGATTAAAGTTTTAGTGTTATTATAAATATTATTTCAGTTTGAAGGATTGCGATCGTGTAACCTATCGAGATTTTGTACGCCATTGATCACAATTTCATATTCCTGTTAATGAAGTTATATATTCTGCCTTTCATTAATTTATTTATTGGCTATATCTAACTAATTAAATTTCACATACAATAATGAACTCTAAATTTCAAATAAAACGATTTCATTTATCGACAATAAAAGACATCAATGTCACTTGCTACAGGTACTTATACAAGTGCTGCGTTCATTACAAAATAATGACAAAAATATTATTAAAGGGAACTGTTAAAAATAAAGGAAACCAAACGCAACCTATAAAGTATAATTTCTTCTTTCCATTTTAAATGCATAAAATCTAAACATAGAGTGTTTAAAAAATACAGTGTTGTTTATTTACAATGTCATTATATTTAATTGTATTGCAATTTTGTTCTTTAAACTGCACTACTGCATATCTACTACAACTAATACTGTTATGCAAAAAAGCGATAATGATTCATGCAAAAGTGAATTGAAACGATAAAATGGCTGAACGATTCAAAAAGGAGTTTTGAAATTCTGTTCAGTGTTCAGTGGAATGACGAGCTTCAAATAGAGGCCCTCTAATCAGTGTCCCCAAATAGTTAACCAGGTTAGATCGTTTACGACATGTTTTAGTGAAACCTACATTGTAAAATTCAATTTGTGAAGAATGCTTTAACCAAAAGATACGAGTTACATGAATAATATAGCTTTATTCATTTTTAATATATTATGTCCTTGTTTTATTTAACAACGTAAATCTTTTAAAAGTTTTTACGTTTAATTTACAACGAGTTAAAGTAAAATATTTATGTACCATGTTATCGAAATTTATATGTATTTCATTTGTAAAAATAAAATGAGCGATACGTCACTCATATACAATCATGTATTATTACTAAAGTTTATTATTTATGTAACTTGTGTCTCTCATTTAAGACACACCGTTATTTATAAGTTAAACTTCGCGGTATTTCGTTGAAAAATGGCGGCATCAATCAAAAATGCAATTTCTCTGTTCCAAGAATTTAAGGCGAAGATTCAACACTTCCTCACGCTTTCTTGTTTGAAAAATTCTTCGTGTAACTAAAGTGAATGCTACAAATCCTAATTTTACAATCCAACTTCAAAACTTCGGAAAGTATGAAAGCATATAAAAATATAGATGCGTATCTTGCGAAGAATTACTAAACAATGACATTTTATTACTGTCCTAAATGTTTCATTAACATATTATGTTCTTAATAATTGTGTATCACTTTCAAATCTAATTTTATTAATACATCTTAAGATATCGGACAAAATCGTTCTTTTATCACTTTCAAAATTTAGAATATGTCAACTTATGTCAAAATCACTAGTTGGTTTCGAAATATAGAATATATGTCAATACTAATTTGTTATGCATTCATGTATTAAAATATTTAGCCAATTTATTACAAAACTTAGTTTAAAAAATGCGGTGTGTAATTAAAATTAAACTATGAGTGTAGATGACAACCCTAAGATAAATTTTCCTATTATTAACAACGAATTATTTTTTTAGCTAATACTGTATAATTTTTTATTTTACACGTTGAATATATGCGTCGACAGTAAGTTTTGAAATTAAATTGGATTGACTTATGAGCTGTAATTGTATTAAAATGTATAAGTTGTAACTGTGTAAACTGCAAGCGCATAATATAACATAATTATATTGTGTTGCTTGTATAAGTATAATTATATAATAATTGTATAATATTTGTTACTACGTAAGTTATAATTACATAAATAAGTTGCAGTCGTTTCAAATAAGATAAATTACATTTTTATAGAAGCATATTAATTTTCCACGTAATTAAAAATTTGTAAAGTAATAAGATGCCGATAAATTTTCCTTGCATTTAAATTCGACGAAGTGAAAGACAAAGGGAAGCTCTGCAGGTGGCAAAGCGCTAACAGAAGATAAGAAATTTGTCAGCGCAGCTAACTGATGATTAGCCAAACGAGCCAGATGGAAATTATAGTAATGTTCGTACGTGACTCACCTTGGTAGTGGAAGTGGTGTTTGCTCCTTCAGGAATTTTGCTCCAGGGCACATCTTGCTCGGGAATACGTGACAAAATGCCAGCCATCTGATCCCTCAACCTTTTCATCTGGGCTGAAAAGAGGTCGGAGATTAGAAACGAGAAGTTGTGAAGAGACGACGTAAACACACACACACACACGTACACCATCTGTCGCTATGTGTCTCTCTCACTATCTTTTGTGCAAAAAAAAGAAATATGAATGGGAAGGAAGAAGAAGGGGGTAGAAAAACGATTTAGAAGAAGGGACCGAGGGAACAAGAGGGATAAAAGGAAACGACATCAGAGATGTGAAATTGAAGAACGAAATGTAATATTGAAACTTCATGGAACGTGTTCGAATCGGGTGAGAATATTTGTAGAAATGGCAGAAGAACCGACATATTTTTAAAGAATCATAAATAATTTTCGACACATCCGCGGTCGTAATTTTGCGTCCTTTCAAAGATTCGGAAATTTTATCCTCATAATTTCATCATCTTCTGCGATTATATTTTTAATGAACTCGAGTGATGTTGGTAAAATTATAATTTATCTTAATTTCATTTCTGAAGGTTTTATGCATATGGTTCTCAATAAGTGTACCATTGATTATATGGGATATTAAATAAATAGATAGCAAGATTTTTAAACTAGGTAAAATAAACCCAAATATACACACTGTTTTTATTAAGCAAGCATTCTATGTACTTTTTTTATTGGTAATATTGTTTGTTTATCACATTTGTTAATATATTTCTGCCTATATGTATAATTATTCTGTTATTTTTTATCTATACTATGTATTTCCATCACGCTTTAATAAAGAGTTTAAAATCGTATGTTAATATTAACATTTTATTTATGGAATACGTCAATAAACTTTGGCAGAAAAATACTGGGACACCCTGCACAATACGTAGTATATTATACTTTCTATAATATTTTACATGTTCAGCTACGCAAAAAGGACCAACAGAAATTACTATTATTCTCGTTCTCAATCGTCTATCCATCGTTCTCAAAGAACCGAAGATTTAATATTCGAAAATCGTGGAGTAAACGGGTGATTGATCACGAGGAAATAAACGATCACGGATAGTAATATATCGTCTTCTCCCAAAAGTAAATTGAGAACGATCGAATACACGAGTTGCAATCGAACCTGCACTGTTCGTATGAAACGATGTTGGGAAAGCCTCGAGAAGGACGTGTACGTTATTCACGAAGGCTAACATCAGGCATAATTTAAGAAGCTGTAAAGAAACATTAAGACCAGGTTACTAGGAGAGACAGGGACTAAAATAGAAACTATAATTTGCTTCTATAGAATCGTTTATGAAAATTATGCTTAATCGTCTTATCAGCACAACTGAATAATGGCTTAATATTGTTCCACCTTATGTGATTTTTTCTGTGCCACTTTCAAGGATGACCCAGCTCTTGACATTATTGTCATTCTAAATAGCGATAGCGATGCATAGTTTTCTATTGAACAGTCTTTACAACGATCGTACGTAGAGATAGATGTAGCATGTACATGAATTACGATCACAATAGTATTATGTGTGCCATCAATTCTATTTATTTTTTGCCTACATAAGCGTGAGTGGAAAATTCTAGTGAATACTTTTAAATTCAAGTATTTTTTAACAAATAGGATAACTTTAATTCACTATTATTGTTTGTCAGTTTCTAGAAGCCGATATAAAAATCTGCTTTTTTGGATGTATTTGTAAAACTCATAAACTGTATTAATCATTCTGCGACTTTTGAAGGAAACTAACTAATTAAACTTCTGTTTAAATAATGTATGAGAATATAACTTTCAAAAGAAAATTATACCAAAGAATTTTTACATATATTGACAGAGTTACTAACTGCAACAAATGCAATTTGAATGCTTGAGATTTAGCGCCAAATTCAAAATGTTGATGTTAGTGGATTAAAGAAGAATTCAAATTTTCGCAAAGATTATAATATATTACTTATAATATTTATATTTGTAATATTTATAGCGTTTAGAATATTTATATTTGTAATATTTATAGCGTTTAGAATATTTATAGTATTTACAATATTTGTAGTATTTGTGACATGTACAGTATTCGTAATGTTAATAAAGTTCTATGTAATATTTGTTAAGAATTCTATTTTAACAGTGTTATTTTATTTATTGTATTTCATTCCGTATTTTTTAAATTGGTTTTAATATTCCTATAAAATTACTATACTCACATAGTGATTAATTACCTTCATTCTTATTTACAATTAAGAAAATAAAAGTTAGATCCAAATAAACTTTTCGTCCGTCTCTAAATTACAATTAAAAAATAAATAAAAGAATTGTGCAGTCATTTTCATTAAACTTTTAAGTAGCAAATTATTATATGGTACTAATAGTATTTTACGATATTTCTATGTTATCAAACAGTGTCAGAGTTTGTTTCTAATAAATAAGACTCGTATTGCAAACAAGTCGACACTTCACATGACCGATTACAAACCTCGACAATGTAACAATAATTTATACTTGAATCGAGGTCAACGTATGTATACGTGATAACACGATTCAGTATTTCATTGTGATTACAATACGGAATAAAATGAACCACTGTATCGATTGATTATTATTGCTACGTGGAATCTTAACGGGGATAGGTCACTAGCTTATTGTGCGATCACGTTCTCATTTGCATTAAAAAAAGCTGTGCCGCTAAAGCATTTCGTCGAAATAACAGCTTTACTGATGTATTATGTATAGCTATATACGTATATTGTGATCATTCATTGCCAATAGATATGAAGATGCTAAATAATTATCGGCAATTGTTTCTCAGCGAGATATTGGATATAATTATTCGGTGTTCCATTTATTAATGGCCTATGAACGAGATAATTTCGGTGACAATATCAGAGACCGAGATACATATAATTTTATTCATGTATTATCGAGACTATAATATGGAATTAATGTATCTCTAAAATAATCAAAAACGGTGCGCTTGTATTTTGAAGATTAAAAACTAAAAATTTTTACACTTGTTAGTACATTGGCATATAAGTCCTGAAAATTGTAAAACATTTGAAATGATATAAAAGTAACATAGGAACATAGAAAGTTCAAACTTTTATATCTTCAAATTTTTTAATTCTTAAATTTCAAATTTGTGTACTGATTCACAAATTACAAATTCTTATAAACCCGACAGATATATTAGATTGAAAATTTTACGAAAATACATACTTTCAAAGTTACGAAAGCTTCATACTTAGAAATGTGGAAGGTTGTGAAAGTGGGAATTTAAAAATTCAGATACAGAAATGCAAAAATATCAAACTTTGAAATTTACAAAATTACAAACTTTGAATATTAGAAGTTTAGTAATTCAGAAATACAGAAGTTTTGTTTTCAAATTTGAGAATACAGAAAATCGGTCATTTTCAAACTTAAAAATTTAAAAGTTCTGAAATGTAGAAAATAAAAGTTTCAGAGATATAGAAACTTTAAACTTTCTAATCAAGGAACTAACTACTCAATTAGTGCCCTTCAGTGCTCACTATGTTGTATCACTATGAATTAACACTATCTACCACGATTTTATGCGAATCTATTTCATATAAAAGGTATCTTGGCACCTTTTCGTTTGAATGAAAATAATTGTCAAAACTTCATTTATTAGTTAAATGTAGATAAATTTTAGATCTAGTATGAGCTGGAAGAAAATGACATCGCAGAAATAATTTAACAACTATTGTATGAAAAGTCAAAAAATTAATTGTAAAGAAATGATTCACCTTAAAGAATAATTTAGAAAATGTCTTTTGACACATCTTGGTAGAAATAGTTTTAAAGTTCTTTGAAACATGCTATCTCGATTACTAAGTTAACTACAAATATTGAATGTATTATGTCAATCATCACATATTCGTGTTGAACATCGAAACAATTAGAGGACATTTCACAAACCGCATACCATCGATTCTCTTTCTCGAGATGCTTTAACATATCTGTTCAAACGTAAATTTATTCGTCATTTTAATGAGAACCGATTTAACGTCAATGATATTATGGTAATTTCCTCGATAATCGATTTCGTGTTGCTCCACGACCCTGTCTGTGACCGCGATTTCACTTTTCCGTTCTTACACCAGTGCAACCGCCACCGGGGCAATAACGTTTTATCGCGTTACAGCGAAGCGATCATTGCAACCATGAAGAATCACTGGCGATTCATGCATTAATAAACTATCGCGAAGAAAATGCAACGAATACTTAAGTCTATAGATAAGACAGTATCGCAGAAATTAACAACGAGTGATTACGTGTTCGAGCAAATGGTTAAAGTTAATCGGGGAAAAACGGAAACGTAACTTCCTCAGTATTTGCTAACTGTGCATATATTTTATTTTAACGGGACAGCATTCAGTGCAAGAAACTATGTGAGTTCAGTTTATCGCAAATATTTACTTAAATAGTTAGTAACTAATGGATCTATCAGGTGTCTTACGCAAATTCGAATGTGTATTCAGAATTTACAATACCAATATATAATATTAATAATTTCATTAATAAATTGATAGATATGAAAATAATCAAATAACTTCAACAAAATGTCAATATCATGATCTTCTTTCAAAATTAAAATGATGAAGAGAACATAAATGGTAATTTTTTATTCGTATAAAACATGTTGTTAAAAAAATAATTCCAGTTATTACACGCAATCCATGAAATCCAGTTATTATAAAAAAAATTGATCTAAAAATTCTATTATTAATACAAAATTGAGTTTCATAATATTCTAAGTATTAAATTCCAGAGAATAATAATCCTAGTAAAATTGTTACAAATAATATAATATTAGTTATTATACATTTTTTATTTAATAAACAATTATGTCTTCATGTTAAAGTTATACCTGATGTAATTAAGATTAATGAATTTAATAAAGGAATGTTATAAGGATTAAAAGTAATAATATTTTTTGGAGATTAATTTACTCCAATATCGAGGTAGGTAGAACAAGTCGTAGGTCTTAAAGTCGTTCCAGACGATTAAACGTGTCTGAAACTATCAAAAACGATACCAAGCACGATTATTGTTGATTTTACGATGACTGACGTCAACAACGACCAAATATTGTCATCAACGATGAGTTATAGAGCTTTTAACGCACTTTCAGCGGATTCTGTGTGTCAAAAATTATCGAAGTGAAACCAAAACACGGTTTTTTTTATACATTCATTGAAGTCGATGACAACAGGTTCCAAATCTCCAAAAACTATGCAGTAAATTTAGGATACCTCGCAAGTCTACCCTCAAAATTTCTAGTCAAAAGACCCAAAATTGCTGTCTATAGCATGGCATACACAAAATGAACAACTGTAGATCGAGTCATCCCAGAAGCCTCACTATGCTCGGTAATTAGTGGATTGATGAAATTATGAATCATGAAACTACTCCTGACAGCATTAAATATTTCGAATAGGAGTTAAATTATTTCGAGAGACATAATTCGATATTAATTACTTTCTTGTAAGTGAAGGCATGAAAAACATATCAGTATCAACTTATTTTTGTTTAATAGAACATATTTTTAAATACATCGGTTACTGTATCTCATAATACTGTTTAAAAAATCGTTAACCTATTTGTTTTTCAAAACTATTAAAACTATTAAATTTTAAAACTATTATAGGAGATATAAATTTAATGCTTCTAGATACTCTAATCTAGCTAATATCCATAAAATTAAACTCTTTATATATTTTGTGCTGTCGTGACACACACAGCAGTTCAAATATTACAAACGAGACTCGAATTTTCACTATAATTTGATCTTTGGCGTAATTATGTCATCTGTATAATCACAGATCGCTAAATACAAAATGTGCCTGTCATTTTAACCTCCACTGTAATTGTATGTTATACCTGTAATAATAGGCCTCTGTCGACAGGTTGTCTTCAAAATCTACGAGGTGTGACACAAAAGTAACGAGACTAAGTCTGTAGCTTGAGAAAACAATGGAATTGGCAGCAATTGTTTTTGTGGCATCATCCCACATACCTCCTCTATCCATGTTGCCAATTTCGATTGAATCGGTCATACTATTTGGAAGTATTGCGTTATTTAGTGAACACGTGCAACTGCATTCTGCCGGAAAAATGTCTAACGTAAAAACCGAACAGCGAATAAACATCAAGTTTCTTGTAAAATTTGTTGAACTCTTTTGTAACATGTGATGAGACATGGATTTTTACCTATGACCCAGAAAGTAAGCGCCAGTCAATGGAGTGGAAGTCTCCAGGATCCCCAAAACCCAAAAAAGCACGCATGTCAAAATCAAAATTCGACATTAATGGAATTGTAATGATTGAGTGGTTTCCTAGTGATCAGACTGTTAACCAACACTATTGCATTGAAGTACTAAAAAGATTTAATGAAAAAATTAGGAAAAAAAGGCCACAGTTGTGAAGCGATGGATGGCTGTTGCACCAGGACAATGCATCCGCTCACATGGCACTGTCTGCCAAGCAGTTTCTGATCAGTAAAAATATTACTGTGATGGGGCATCCTCCTTATTCACCTGATTTGGCTCCATGCGACTTTTTTTTTATTTCCTAAAGTTAAATTTTGCTTAATGGGAACCCATTTCACCTCAGTTAGAAAGGTTCAGGCAGAAACGGAGAATCTCCTGAAGGGACTTCCAAAAACCTTGTTCCACAACTGTTACCAGCAATGGCAGCACCGAATGCAAAAGTGTGTGAATGCTGAAGGAGACTACTTTGAAGGTGATAATGTCACGGAGAACTGATTCTGCAGGTACAATGATTTATTGGACTAGTCTCGTTACTTTTGTGTCACACCTCGTATGCATCACGTGTAGGGTGTTTTACAAGTCCACACTTGAAATTTCAAGTCAAAAGACCAAAAATTGTATGAGCATGGTATGTATAGACAAACAGACAAACGAACAAATGCAAATCGAGTCGTACCAGTAACCTTACTACGTTCGGCAATTATACTTAAAGTGAGCCGCTTATAATGAAAGTAGGGCAAGTGTATTTTGAATAACATTTCATTCGTTACATTCTTCAGTCAAACGAAACGGAAGAACACAAAAAATAGAAAAAATTAAATTATCTAACTTTATATTAAATTATCTGAATTATCTAATAAGTTATCTAACTTTTATTGTAAACAGCTCAAATTTGATAATAAAAGCAGTAGTTAAATAGATTAATTTCCAAAATTTATGTACTACAAATCTGAACTTGAAGGTAAACCTGATATTCCTAAAATTCAAAATTTTTTGTTGTTATTTATAAAAGCTCTGATATTGATTTCATTATGAAAAGAAATTGCTTTCAAGTTTTTTTACTGAAATCTATTGTACATTTTATACATTGAAATTCATGTTTCAAGCTCTTTTTTGCCAGATGACTGAAAGTAAGTGAAAAATCATGCGTCACGTTAAGGGTAACACCCCATGTATGTGCATGTCTTTTGTTTTATTGAGTTCACTTTTTATTCCTGGAGTTTGTAATACATTGTTACGTGTTCGTTATACAATGTATTGCGTTCTAATATTCTTTTACATACTGTGTTTCTTACAATTATTCTACGATTATGTTAATCTATAACTTGTGTTCGAAAACTCCTGCTAATATTAGGGGGACCGAAAAGTAATAAAAATTTTGTTTGCTGGCGAAAAACATTTATTTATTAAAGAAATCTTAAATGCTAATCAACATTTCCATTATTTTCTAACGCTTTTTGCCAGCGTAAAGCAATTGTTCGATTCCCTTCTTAAAAAAAGGCCCTTGATTTTTCATAGAAAAACTTTGAAGTCATCAAAGAAGTTTTGAATACTTTTCGGTACCCTTAATATTTAGTAAAGAAGAGTGAATATGAAAAATGTGGGAAAGAAGTAAAATTGACTGAGGGAAGAATTAAATGTCACAGTATTTAGAATTAGTATAATGTATCCCTAGTCGGATATTGATGTAGAGATAAATAAAATGATAATTTCAATATTTCAAATGTGAGTGGAAGAATAACAACGACAACATATATTTTGAATAATAATACATAAAAACAGAATGAAACTTCATTTATGTAAATATTGAGAATTAATAATTTTGAATTGATATCGTTTATATTATGAATAATTCTGTAGATTATAAATAAGAATAATTTTAGAACTGATCTCAATTTCACATATAACTAATACACATTTTACACATTTTAAACATTTTGCAAAGGGAAATCTTATTCAGAATCACGCCAGCTACCCCCATTTCAGGGACCTACACAAATTGTGAGACACCTTGTATAATTAATTAATATCTACTACATATAATTAACATTTAGATGAGTTAATAGTATAATAAATGAATTATAAATTATATTGACAATTGAACTAGATTTTATTAATTTTAAGAAATTATTTATTTTCATTAATTTGACTTTGAGTCAAAATAAAAATATTTTTACTACTTATTTTAATTACTTATTTTTACTACTTATGTTGTTTTTATTGTCCTTTGTCATAACTTCTATATTATTTTGGTACACGATTTCGTTAAGATAGGTCATCTTAAAGCTTAGGATTCTGGTGGAGATCGAACGACCGGAACCTGTCGTCATCGACTTCGATCGCCGTCGAATCGATAAAAAAGAACCGTGTGTTGATATCATCTTCGATAAATTTTGATATATAGAATCCACTGGAAACACGTTAAAAGCTCTATAACTCATCGTTGACGACAATACTTGGTAGTCATTGACGTCAGTCGTGAAATCAACAATAGTCGTGATTGGTATCGTTTTCGACAGTTTCAGACACGTATAATTTGTTAGAACGACTTTAAAATTTCTACATCTCATTCTTGTTTTACCTATACATATTTATACATGTTTCTAAATTTTGTATACACATTAACCAATTAAGTGTGTTTGACGACTATATCCGCCATGGAGATGTGGCAGAATTTTGTGTCATGATGACTATATCCGTCATGCGTAAAATTTTGTTACAATTTGATATTTAAATTGTAATTTTGGCGAAAACTAAATTATATTCGTAAATTGTAATATGTTTAAAATGTTTAAAGGTCAACACGAAATGAAATAAACAAATAAAAAGTATAAATGATTTGAGATGGATTCATAAATTCTTGAGAGCTAATTCGTCATCACTTGATTGTCGCGACACACACTGGAGCACGCTTTGCAAAAAGATCACCACAGGTAACTGGTTAAAATTTACGTAAGGTACCTGATCTATAGACCCACTAGTAATTTTCAAACGAGGCACCCTGTATACAATCATATATTTCTGTTAACTGAACATACCTTTATTATCAGTAGCGAAACAAATAAATTAATGAAGACTATAAAATACAAATGAACCAATCGTTTCATATTATAAAATCAGTTATCACATTTGTACTGTGAGTTCTATAAAGTTCAAACTATAATGAAATCTATGTAACGTGTGCCTAAACTTATATGCTACAAAACGAAATTGATTTATTAACTATTATTGGATCACGCAATTATCTCTTGTTCTGGTTTCTGGCAGCAGCTTAATAATTTCACCTTGTCCGCCGAGGGAACTACACCAAGTTATGTAAGAATAAACGAGGCGTGTTCAAAAACCGGTAAAACGAGACCATGACATCGCTTTCAGGATCCTTGTCGACAGGTAATTACAAAAGAACAAGTTGCAAGGTGGAACGTTTGCAAGAAGATACCTTTTCGAGTTCCACATCGCATCGGAATTGCTTAAAAATCGGTGTGTATCAATTGGATGATATCCTTCATAAGCTGGCTTGTGAAAGTTTCGAACTTGGTGTGGCAATCGAAACATCCAAGTACTTATTCCTGTCATCTGTTATTATAGTGGTAGGTATGGAATAAGACTTGTTCAGTACTTATTGAACTGGATTATATTTGGATTTTGTAAAGTGAACGCAAAATTTGTTAATCATATAGTGAAAAATGTAGGACAGGAGAATTCTGTGGAATAATAGATATTGTATTATTTTTGGAAATTTGATAATTTGGAGATTAGGATTTTGAGAATTTGAAGACCTGGAGGTTGAAGAAATTGAAATTTTGTTAGTCATATAGAGAAAAATGTAGGACAGGAGAATTCTGTGGAATAATAGATATAGTATTATTTTTGGAAATTTGATAATTTGGAGATTAGGATTTTGAGAATTTGACGACTTGGAAGTTGAAGAAATTGAAAATTTGAGAATTTAGAGATTTGGAATTTGGGGAAATTGAAATTTTAAAAGCTTGGAAATTAGCATAGTGAGAATTTGGGAATTTGAAGATTGGAAAATTAGAGAAACTCAATACTTGTAAACCGAGAGATTGAGATTTTTGAAGTTTGAGAGTTTTAAGAATTGAAAGTGGGGGAACTGGAAAGTTGAGAACTTAGAGACTGTGATTTTGAAAATTTGCAAACTTAGGAATTGGGATATTGAAAATTTGGGATTTTTAAGACTTGGAAGTTGGAGAAATTGAAAATTTCAAAATTAGTATATTAAGAATTCGAATATTTGGGAATTTGAAGATTTGGAAGTTGGAGAAATTAAAAATTTGAAAGCTTGGAGATTAGCATATTCAGTATTAGAGAATTTGAAGGTATGGAAGTTGGGGAATAAGGATATTTTTAAACTTGGAGATTTGTATTTTTAAAATTTGAGAATTCTAATATTAAAAATTATCAAAAGAAAATGGTTTCTTTTCTTTTTTGCTTTCTCTTTCGAACGATAGATTTGGCATAGGCAAAGCAAAGAACACAAAAATTCAACTACCTGCTAACAAAGCTACTAGCGCCAATTACTGGCATAATGTGAATGCCCCCTTAGGTAAGTTAGGGCATACTAAAAAAAGAAAGCTTATCATTGAACAAGATATACTTTTCCCTATTTTATAAAAGAATATAATATCGAGTATTTTTCTTCCGTTTCATAGTGTTTGGAGTTTTAAATTACTGATGAAATATCCTCATAGTATTATTAGCCAGTTAACTATGGCGATCTTTTTGCAAAGCGCGCACCAGTGTGTGTCGCAATAATCAAGCGATGACGAGTAAGCTCTTAAGAATTTATGAATCCATCGCAAATCATTTACACTTTTTATTTGTTTATTTCATTTCGTGTTGACCTCTAAACATTTTAAACATACTACAATTTACGAACATAATTTAGTTTTCGCCAAAATTACAATTTAAATATCAAATTGTAACAAAATTTTACGCATGACGGATATAGTCGTCATGACACAAAATTCTGCCACATCTCCATGACGGATATAGTCGTCAAACACACTTAACTGGTTAAATCACTGTCGTGTTTATTTTCGATAATATATCCTCGTAGTATTATTAATATTCTTTTGTACTTCCTAGCTAATTATAATGCATTAACGAAATATTATTCGTGCGTTACTTGGCAAATGTACATGCATTATTCAGAATCAAATTAGACAAACTTTCAATTCGTTCACAGCAGGTTTTTTCACATTTCTGTATTTCAATTTCTACATTCCTTCATCCGCCGTAATATTTCCTTCTCGTTTGCTGATCCAGTCGGGAATTATTTTTATCGCAATTCTCTCTTTTAATGAATACACAATTGTTTCCGTACGATTTAATTGTGCAATGATTTTATACGTTATAAAGCACCTGCTCCTCTTTAACGTTCCTCCTACTTTTTAATTTTCTGCATTTAATACTGGCAAAGGATTTTTGTCTGTTTCCTTTTATGTATAGCTTTTGTGGTTTAATGAAATTTCACATGACATGTATAATTCGGTAGAATAATTTTTGAAATATTGTATTTTCTGTGAATGTTTGCTTTCTGGTTAGTATTATTTTGTTTTTCTGTATAAAATTGTTCTTTTGCTTTTAAGTTTTGAAATTTTCTAATTCAAAAAGTTTTGAATTTTCAAATGTTTATGTGACAAAATCATTAAAATTCTAAATTCCAAAGTTTTTATATTTTTAAATTTTCAGATCTCCAAATTTCAAATAAGTCAAATTTTCAAGTGTCCAGGTTATAAAATTTTCAAATTTCCAAATTTATAGATTATCAAATTTTCAAATTTCTAAATTTCCAAATTTCCAAATTTCCAAATTCCCAAATTTCCAAATTCCCAAACTTCGAAGTATTCAACTTTCCAATTTTCCAAACGTCTAAATTTTCAAATTACCAAATTTCCAAATTCCCAAATTTCAAAACTTCCAAATCCACAAATTTCCAAATTCCCAAACTTCGAAGTATTCAACTTTCCAATTTTCCAAATGTCTAAATTTTCAAATTACCAAATTTCCAAATTCCCACGCTTCAAAATATTCAACTTTCCAATTTTCCAAACGTCTAAATTTTCAAATTACCAAATTTCCAAATTCCCAAATTTCAAAACTTCCAAATCCACAAATTTCCAAATTACTAAATTCCCGAATGTCCGTTTTCTTGAACTTTGTATTTCAATATCGACAAATTTCTGAATTTCGCAGATTCTAAGTTCTCACATCCTGCAAATTTTCAAATTTTTCTATTCACAAATTACCAAGTTTCCATATTTACAATCTTCCAAATCTCCATATTCGCAAACTTCCAAATTTACAAATTCTTGAAATCCGCTCTCGAGAAAAGTCGTTCCATCGATCTTCATTGGTATATATATCTTCAGTCTCTTTTCGTAACAAAATCGCAATTACCTTTTACAGCAATTCTATCTGTTGCAGCAATTTATAGTAGTAAAATTCACGACTAAGAAAATTCTTATTTTTAATGAGTACATGTGTAACGTCCCTGGGGAAACCTTTTTGCTTTCTACCGGCATCATCGCGACAATCTTCTATCCATCGATTAGAATAGTCAATTATCGACCGTAGTTGCCAATTATCGACAGTACATTAGGTATCTATTACCATATCTATCAAATTCGACAGTCGGTAATCAATATATATATATATATATTTTCATTTATATTAATTAACTTATGATTTTGATCTAGAGTAGGTAATATCTTCCATAAAAGTAATTGAATATTGAGTTAGAATAATTAAAACAAGATAATATATTATTTTATTTTATTTTTCTAATAAATAGTTTTGTATACGAAATTTCCGTTACGCTATGATGTGCCTACGTGCCGCGATACTCGCCCGAAATCCTTGAGATAAGCGCTAATCCTAGAAAAGGATAACGATACTATTTCTATTTACGGCATTATTGACCATTAAATTAATTAATTAGCTAAATCAATTTATATACGTAAAATCAACCAGTAATAAACTATTCTTGGCCGGAACCACAATTATTTTCTTCAACTAAAAAGCTGTAAATCGGAATAGATTCAGCCCTCGTAGAATTCGTGCGCAGTTAATTAGAAAAGGACAGAAAATGTATTTTTCGCCAAAACACCGTTGTACTACTATTTTAATATCAAATTGTTAGCCAGAAATTAAAGAGCGACATTTAAATTATAACTAAACCGTTCGATTTTATAATTACTGTATAATAATGAAGTTATATGAAAATTTAGATATTCTGACGTCACAGAAATTCCAGGACTAGCTGAACTTAGGTTCCAGGGACGTTACACATGTTCGATAGTTACTATTTATCATAATCGAACAGATACTATTTATCCTGTCACTTTTAAACATTTTTTAAAAATAATTCTAAAGTATCAAACTGTATCCAGCTACATTGCTCTCTCCCCCTCGTTTTCCTCTCATTTGTTTCTGTCCCTCGTTTTAAGTACAAGGTTTTCTTTCTCTTCGGCAATTTCAGTTTCTTCCTTTTCTTTCTACTCTCTCATCAATCATGGTATCGATTCGGCAACTTTTAATCCTGAAGACCCTTTCTTCCACTCTGGCTAACAGCGGGTACGTAACGTGAATCTGCATAACGATTCATCGACTCGTGCAATCGGTGATTACCGAAAATTACTGTCCTTTTCACCGAATCCCTCTGGCTCGTCTCTCGTAATTCATTACGCGAACAAACCCCATGATTATTCTTTTCCTTTTTCCCCCCAGTTTGCTTCGAGATCGACGGCTACGCAACTGTTAATGGGCTCCTTTCGACGGTGAAAGTGTTTCTTGCTCGAATTACACTTCGTTATGTAGCCGACCTTGCCGCTGAAGAACCATCCTCTGTGAATGCAGCACTTCGAATATTACATCTTACAAACATTACGTAATTTTGCCAGGATGTGGATAATCAATGGTGTTCTATATTTATTTGTGTGATGATTCGATATTATGGACCTATTAACTCCACGCTAAAATTACATTGGATTAATATAAGTACATACGTATTTTTTATATAATAGGAAGCGCATATTGGTCATTTATCTGTATTTATTCACTGTAGGAACCATACGCTGGAATTATATTAAATAAATGTAGGTACATACTTATTTTTGCATAATAGAGAACATTCATTGGTTATTTAATTGCATTTATTTACTAAAGTCTCTAAGTAAGTAGTAAATACATATATGTATCTATACGTATATGTATAAAGTATATGTGCTTGTAAAAATGTGAGGTACATACATGTATAGTTGTACGTAACAGAGAACCTACATGCACAGTAACTAGGTACATCTATCTATTTTTGCGAGCACATATGTATATTTGTGTATGTGCACATATGTACACATATCTATTTACTGTATACTTAAAAAATCAAATAAATGATGTTTGTCATTTACAACACACATAAAGGAGAATCTACGAATGTGAGACTGAGTAAAAATATAAGATACCAAGGTTTTGATTTATTTTAAATTTGGAATTTTCGAAAAATCTAATTTATGAATTGGAAATCCACAAAATTGCAAACTATAAAATCGATATCTGAGAAAGGTTAAATTCACAAATATATATATTGGTTTTGCACATTGAGTTAATCCCTTGATAGATCATACTCATTTTTGTGCATTTCAAATTAACCCTCTTGCAGGTCTACTTCATTTTTTTGCAAACAAGTTCATCCTTTCACAGATCAAATTCACTTTTTCGTGAATAGAAATCACCCTTTTGCAACTCAAATTTTTCAACAAATTAGTTTAAGCCATTTGACTGAAAATATACATAAAATTCTTATACTGCAAGAAAAACTTTATTGCATGTAGTAATACTTAAGTATAAAATGACATAAATTGCTTGTTAAACATAAAGAATGTTTATACATTTGTTTACATAGACTCGTCTATAATCTTTCATGTATCTTTCAGCATCTTTCTGCTGCTAGTTTTATGGAAGCTGCTCTAATTTTGTGGACATATTCCTGTCATAATTATGACAATTTGCAATAGCGATTGTTCAAACAAAATCTCCTAATTACATACAAACTTAAGAATTAGTCAAAATATTTCTTGCACACAATTTTATTTTTGAGAAACCCCTTTCAATACAGTCTATCGTTGTAAAATATAGTAATGTTACTAATAAACAGTGAAAGTATAAATAATAAAGTATATCTGACCAACAAGATTACGCACTTCATAAGTTTTTTTGGAGGCTTATGTCGCCCAAAAGCTGTCACACTTTCTCCGGATTATATTCGTTCGATTTCTGCAGTGATCTTCGAAGAAATTCGCAGAAAATATTTGAACTGACCGAACGTGTAATTACTTCATACCTCACTATTTCATGAATATTTATTGCAGCAATTAAGAAAATATTTCGGCCGCTGTTGGCACGTTTACACGAGTGAAAGTATTAACTTCTGATCGAGCTTTTGTTCGCGTGAAGATGATAATTAAATTCTGATTCGTGAATGAATATCTTTTTTTTCGGAGTGTTCCGAGAAAAATGTAAAGTATACGCTTCGCGCATGCAATGCATACAATTAACTGTTCTTTCAGAATTTCGATGGTCAACTTGTAATGCTGTGATATAATGTGATACGTCATAATGTGATTCTGAGTTATTTAATCTATGTCTACAGGGATTTATGTTTAATTTTAAATCTTCGAATTTTAAAATCCAAACAATAAAATCACGTTGTTCTATCATTTTTGAGTCTTCTACAAAGTGAATTTCACATGTAAAAAAGGTGAATTTAATCCGTGAATAGGCGAATTTTATTATCTCTTTAAATACTAAATTAATTATTTTTGCATTCAAAGCAAAGAGTAAAACATTATTCCTATTAAAGGTATAACATTCTTTTATAACCAGGCATTGAGTTTACACAAGCAGTAAACAAGGTACGGAAATTAGTGTATTTTTTGTAATTTTCAAACAAATGAAGAAAGATCTGCAAAACGGTGTATTTAACACTGAAACTACCAAACCGGTCAAATGACCGCTCCACAAGTTTCTTGTTATAAGGTACACATTTTGTTAAAGTACATTCCTTAAAATCAGCATTGACTTTCAACAAGATAAAGAATAGATGTGTGTACTAATTTATGTTTCGTCGTTTGTTTATTTATTTTTTAACTTCATTTTTAATTTCAAATTAAGTTCACATTGAATACTAAAGATGATGTCAAATTTTACAAACTTCTATTCCCTTCTATTTTCTATTCTAACCTATTTTAAAAAATAATGCGGATATCCTATATTTTTACTTCTTTCATATGTCATGGTCCCATTATCTTCGTATAAAAATGTGTAGTTATATAAACATCCGGTAAACTAATGACATTCATTATGAGCATTCATTATAAGAGTTTTGTTCATATAAGTGTTCATAATGCATATCACTACTAACACATGCTTAACTATTCATTTCTACTAACTATTCGCTTCATACATACGAATGGAATGTTCCGCTAGGCCTAACATGTACACAATTACTATTCACTTCTTTTAAAACATTCTTTGAAAAGAGCGCAGCAAGGTGAAGGTGTTACATTGCCATTGCCAATGTTCAAGAGTTATAATGGCATGAGAATACATCTCTTGCATGTTCATTTGTTTAGAACAATCGATTCGCCGCTTGGTCTGGCACTCATGTTGGTTTATGATGCGTTAATCGCTATTGAGAATACAGGAAACCCAGCAATATTTCAAATTCCTGGCGGAACTTTGGGTCTTCCTGTCAATAAACAACTACGGATTGCAAATTATCTTCTATCATTATTTATAATTATTTATTCGGAAATTGTGAAAGTTGCGTGCATACAAATTATGAATAGGTTTTTCATTTGTTCTGATATTAACGTAAGAGATGACAGGTTTGACAAAGTATTTGAAATAAAAAATAAAGATATTTAATCATATTGAGATATGTAATAGTACAGAACAATTTAATAATTTGTATTTAATGATACGTAATATTTAATAATATTAATATTAATATTACTAACATCTTTTCAGGCTGATTCTAGAGAAAATAATATACACCATAAGCCTTCCTATAATAATTCGTACCTAATTATACTTCTGCTATTTTTTTTAATTTAAGACAGTGACAGCCATTTGTGCTTTCAAAAATAATAACCCGAATCATTATATGCTCACTTCATGAAATAAGGAAGATAAAAAAGATAAATTTTTCAGAAACTTCTCATTAAAATTTTGATACACTGTTTAAATGATGTTTCAGAAAATTCATTACATTTTATAAAAAATATAATAACAAATTGTATATTCACAGTAAAATACAATGTTGTTATAAATATATATTTTATTATTAATATAAAATTTATTATTATATTGAGAAGAGTATTTTGAATGAGTGGATGAGTGGAAAGAATGAATAAGATAGTTTTTAATTCTATTTAGGTTATTGTAAAGTTCAATTTTTGTCTGTGTAGCTGAAACATTTGTTATTATTATTATATTTTATATTTTTCATAAAATGCATAAAATTAATATTTATTTAGACAATAAAAGCATTTAAAAATTTTATAAAAAGACTTGTGACAATTTCAAAGAATATTTCTTTCTTTCGACAAAGGAAAAAAAAGAATAGGAAATCTATAATATTAAGCATTATACTTTAATAAAATTTTAAATAAATGTCTGAAGGTAAGAGTTATAAAGAAACAAAAAGCGAGCAATTTCACTTCTTTTGGTAAAATACGAGAAACTATTTCAACGAATGGCAGTTATGTTAGATTATACTTTGCCACTGCAGCTCGAGGTGAGAGTTGTCTCGATTGTTTTTTGTTCATATTTCTTGTGTGCTGGCGTTTGAGCAACAGACTGTCTGCACAAAAGTGATTTCGCACAGGTTTGGAACATACGGATAGATTAATTTCATTAAATCGCTGTAGAGTTTACAGTTTATTGTTACTCTACTGATTAGTAAAAAGTACAAAGTTTTTACAGCTAACTGTGTAATAAACTAAAACTGCAGAAAACAATAACTCCTCGACAGCTTCGCGATTTTATTGCTAGTGTGATTAAATCTTGGTATAACTTACAAAGTAGTTCGGAGTTATTTAATCACCATCTGAGATCACTGAAGCAACGTCTGTTTCGGATTTGAATTAATTATCACACAAACAGAAGGTTCCTATTATAGTTATGAACTGATTACGTTTCGCAGGTTATACATTCATAAAAAATATTCAAAGGAAATATTTCAGTAACTGTGAATTATTAACTGATGCAAAAAGCTTTTAACGGAAAACGAATTATCAAGAAGGAAATATGTGTATGTATATGCATGTACTTACATTATGTCACTATGTTCGATTTCTGCGCCGATCTTATCGCTGTTAATATGAACTTTGTTGGGATTAAATTCAACTATATGTTTTCTTAAGAATGATAATTGATTTCATTTTTTATTACTTTTTTTTCTAACGAGGAAATCGAAGCAAATACGCCTTTTTGCCGGTGTTCTATTTAACGCCTTAATGTATTCAAAAAAACATAGTACGTAAGGAAATATACGACTGTACTTGAGAATAGTACCTTGTGGTCGAGGTAATGTTATAGACTATAGAGAATCATTAACGTAATTACGTGCGAATCGAAAGAATTCTAAAATGCAATTATTACACTACTAAAATGTAAATTAGCCCTCGAAAGTTTAGACTTCCAAAAAATGAGAATTAGTCACAAAAACTGTGGATTAGATTCTAAAGATGTGAACTACATCTCACTCAATTAGAATTAAGGTGAAATTTCGATATTTTCGTGTTAGATAAATTCACAGCCACGCACAGAGAGCCCCGGGAGCAGGAAAATATCAAGCTTCCATCGTATTCGAAAAAGGGAAAATTTACTAGATCGTAAAATCTGATACCAATAATAGTTTGGAATAAACTTTTTATGACTTTTATGCGAATTGTGATTATGACAATTATTGGAATTGTCTTCTATTGAGATATCATGAAATTATTGAAAATGTTAAAATTAAATTGATAACAAACATTGAACATTTTTAGATAAGTTAGAGTATTAGACACATAGCAGATAAAACTTTTAGTTATACTAATTTATACTAATTTAACTGACATTAAAAATGTTTAGCTTAATAAACGAGTATTAAGGTAGAAGTACTTATTACAAAGTTTTTATCCAGGAAATTGTTAACGTAATAGAGAACTACGTGCGTTAACTACAATCTATTTATGTGTATGCATGCATAAGTAATTTGAATTTTTTAACAATTTGTGTTAAATAATTTTAATTAATCCAATCGAAAATATTTTCTTTTGTATATTTTTCGTACCTTGTGTGCTTCATGGTTTATACTTTGTTACCATAGAAATTTTGCATATTAGAATGCATTGTAAGTACCGAATATGCGTATTTTATTTACCAGTAACGATATAAATGATGCATACATTTTTATAATCGCGTAGGGGAGGTTGGGAAGGGTTTGAACAAAAGAAAGACGTATAACAATAAATACATACTAAACTTTTGACAGAAAGAACATTATTAAGTAAGATAATAAATACATATTACATTTTGGACTAAAAGAATAATATTAGTAAGAAACTAAATAATACTTTAGGGATCTCTTTGTACGGTTCGATTCGATATTATAGTCTTCAACAAAAAGAGGGTTGTTTAAATTTAAACACAGAACATATTAAAAATATTTTATTTTATAAAAATCAAATTTATGTTATTTTATAAAAATGTTTCAGGCCTCTTTAAATATGAGAAAATGGGTATAGTAGTTAAAGGCATGAAACAATTTATTTTGTTCAAAAAGGAAATTTAAGGCAAAGGTACCAATAATTGACCAGTTTTTAGAAAAAAAGGTTCATATAAGTTGTGCACTTTTGATGTATCTAAATTTACTTATATTAATTACTTTAATTTTGTTACATTTAATAATGTAAATTTCATACTTCACTTTACATGTAATTATTTTAAAATGGATCTGACATATGACGTGGCATCTGAAGTGAAGTATGTTTACTAATAACGAACTAATCGTTTACAAATCATTTACTAATCCTAATTCATAATAGTAATAGATTCATAAATGGATAATTCATAACAGAAATTCATAAGTAATATGCCGTTATAATTCTATTTCCATAACGTTTTTGTTAAGAATAGCTGTACTTCATGTAAAAAAGTTCATACGTCGTAAATATTTCGCGAATGAAATTATGTATTTTTTCTAGTATAAGTGGTCAGCTACTAATGAACAGAGTCAATTACTAGTTATTCAATTTTTAAGGCCAACTTCTAAAGCATATACCGAATTTTTAAACATACTTTTCAAATTTATAGAACTTTTTTTAAAGAGTGGATTTGTTTCATAATTTAGAAGACTTAAAAAAATGCTCCAGGCACCGAATCTTAATGACAGAGCAAGCGATTATCACTGTTCACATGAAAGATTTCTCTTAATTGATCAACTACTGCTATCATTACCTTATTTTATTCAAACCTTAGAATTAAATATTATTTCTTCTGTTTATGTTTACACATTTAGTGCAGCGCCACTTAGAACATGTTTGACTTCTTCCAAAAGAAGATATAAGAACATAAAAACACTCTAAATCCACTATTAGAAAGAATGAATGAACTGCTGTTTAATTATACATATAAATTTTTATCACAACTTGTTGGCAAAGTAACATATTGATTACATAGAATCACATTGCTCCGCAAAAGTTTGACACGTATCAAGTTTTTTTAAATTTATATCTCAAACCTGTTCAAAAATAAGGTTTCAAAAGAGTAACTCTAATTATAGTATACTTTAAAGTGAAAGCATCGAACGTTGAACTGTATATGTAATACTAAATTTTACTTCTTTCAATAAAAAAATTGGGTATCTAGAAACTTATTTGGAACAATTATTACTTATCACTGTCCACTGAAAACATCCTTTACTGTAGTGTGAGATTCTCTATCGTGGGGAATATTTAACCCTTTGGACTCTTATGTCGAGTGTGGCTCGACGTCACTTTTCTTTTGGATCTTATAAATAATTCGGATAAATAGATTGGTTCAATATATACAGTCAGTGTAAAAAGTATTCGTACAGTAATTAATTTCAACAAAAATGTTGTGAAACGTCATTTATTAACAAAATTTTAACAAATAAAAAATACATACATATTCTTAGACGTCTATGTATTCTATGTAAGAATGTGTATGTATTTTTTATTTGTTCAAATTTTGTTAATAAATGACGTTTCACAACATTTTTGTTGAAATTAATTACTGTACGAATACTTTTTACACTGACTGTATGTATATTTTCATTAATTTACTATTTATAATAAATGAAAAATGTATTTGTCACATACGCGCACTGTTACGACACGCTTGATGGAGAAATTTCTTGATCTATTTTGTAAATGAAAGAGTTGGTAGTTAAAAGAAATTAAGGAGTGCAAAGGGTTAATATCTTATAATATACGTCTAATATTTTATAATATACATTCAACCATTCATAACATACATTTAATAATTAAATTCAAAATATAATAAAAAATTTGAAAAGAGAAATGTCCTAATCATTGGAAAATCTTAAAATAATTTTATTTCTTGTTTATTTACATTGCTGTTTTAAAATGAATTCAATTTAGAATCAGATGTAATACTGCCAGCAGTTATAACGTTGATTACTATTGTAGCTACTTAACAATGGGAAAATGAATGTTGCTGCATATATGTCCACTAAGGAATGTTGGACAAAGCACGGATTTCCCTCAGTGTTAAGCGAACCATGAAAGGGCGTCATCTGTACCATATTTTACCATGACTGCGTTCACTACTGTTTTGTTCGTAAATATATTACACAGATACAGTGGGCCAAATTATTATACTCCAGAGATTTCTTTTCAAAAATATACAACGATATACAGCGACTTTAATTACTTTATCAGTGTTATTGATAGCTGCAATATTCGACAAACCTGCGAGTAACGTGTAGAATAAATCTTATTGCCAGTTTTCGTTAGCTAGCTTTCGTTGTACCTAGCTTGCGTTAATAGTTTAAACTACGTTATAAATTAGTTTTTATAGTTTAGATTGAAGTTTAAATTCTGATTATTATTTATTTTATTACTTTTTGATGTAAGATTAAATTTAAAATAGTTTAAACTTAAATTATTTAAATGGTACGAAATGGTGATTTGATCATCGTTTAATTTATCTAATTCTATTAGCAATTTTCTTAAATATTAAATATTATTAATTTTGGCTTTTAAAAAAAAGATATTGCGACTAGGGGGAAGAGATGTGCTATTAGTTTGTTTTTAGGGATTTTTGGGGATCTAATAATTTGTTATATTTTGCAAATGAACTATTGTAAATTTTCAGTTTCGCAAATCTCTTATTTCTAAATTTTCAAGCTTTAAAAATAATAAATTCAAGTATTTAGGAATTTAGGAATTTAGGAATTTAGAAATTTAGGAATGTAGGTATTTAGAAACTTAGAAATTAACAAAATGTAGGAATTTTGGGATTTATACATGGTGTTTTCGAAATGGTAGTGTGACCAAAAAAGGGGTGAATTTAGTCTCAAAGTATTTATAAAAAAATTTATTTACGGAACATAAATGATAAATGAGACAACTTTTCATTACTTTACGAATTAATGAATGTTATTAAACAAATAAATCTAATCATTAATACTACTAAAGTTCGTTAGCAGTCATTCTTCATAACATAATTAATGTAGATACTAATATTTAATGCGATCGATTTAATCGGTGATAAGAACATACATAAGTAACAAACCTAGTAAAGTAATATAAAACAGTAAAGCTATTTTAGCGATATTAATAATTATATCTGTTAATTTATAATATTTGTTTATTGTAGAATTAAGAAACAAATTATTTTATCATTTTCCACATTGAAAACAAACTTTTTTACAAATACTTAAAGAGTCTTCGAACTCGATTTTTTTGTAAATAAAACCATATACGAAAAAATTGTATTGCATATTTTTTACTTATTTAATAATAAAATAACTTGTATAATAAAAAAATTGTTATTATATATTCCGATTATTATCTGTATATCGACATCAGTCTCTTTTTCGAAAAACAGTTAATTTACAAAAATAAATTTGTAAACAGAAATACCAACGGAAAATTTAGGATTCTCCATCTGCAGTTTTGTCTCAGTAAAAAAGAACATAGAGAAGGAAGTAAGAGAAATAAAAAGTCCTAACAAATCCTTCGAAGCGTAAAAGCATAACCACAAGGTACGCTATGTATAGGGTGTCCGTGATAATTTAACACTTACATTATTTATTTAAGTATTATACTTATGTAATTCATATTATACAGATGTAGTATAAATTAACAGCTTTTCATTTTCAGATAAAAATTAATCGATCATTAATCACAATTAATAGATCAAATTTCTGATTACTTGATTCGAATTATAATATTATTTGTTTGTTTATAATCAATTGCATTATTCTATTGCTTGAAACTAAAGTTAATAACGCTGATAGATAGTAATTTTCGAATAACATATATTTAAAACTGTCGTGCATTCAAAAAGCTGTTATAAATTCTACTATAATAAATTTACATGTTATAAATTCAAATTTGATTGTTATAAAATGAATTGTTTTAAGTCAAATTCAGTTGCTATAAATAGAACTGTTATAAACTTCAATTGAGATATTATAAATTCATCTGTTATAAAATCAAATTCAATTGCTAAAAATGAACCGTTATACATTTAAATTTAATTATTATAAATTTGGATTCAACTGTTATAAACTTAAACATTTAAATTTAACCTAAATTCAAATTAAGAATTAATTCTTAATTTAAGAATTCTTAATTTAAGAATTAATTCTTAATTCTTATTTAATTAATTCTTAATTTGAATTTTGTTGCGTTTTATTAAGACCCAGTATAAAGACTTGTTTGTTTATATAGCACTTCGTAATTTAAATCAACGAGATACGCCTAAAGGTAGAACAAAACTACCATAAGTTATAAGACGTAGCAGCATATTATCAAATAAAGTCTATCATCGTTACAAATATATCAGTTACACCAAAATTATTTACACTATCAACCTCGTCATTATAAATAAAGAAGGAGTGCATTCAATACTACTTTTTCCGAATCAGAGTTAAATCAGTATTGAAAATAACGGCGCATATATCAATTATTTTTTATTCATTAAGTTACGATTATTGAAACAGATATTGTCAAAAAATAAATCCAACAGAGTTACTAATAAAAACTTGCCTGATTATTTAACAGTGCACAGACCTTACTTTGCTTTACCCGGTAGTTTCATCTTACTCGTTAACCAACGTTTTCAGAGAAAATACTTTTCATTTCATAACAAGCACCGCGGACCGTCGTTTAATTTTGCATCGCAGCGTCTGAGTCAGTGAGCAGCCCACCGTGATGTAAAAGTGTAAAATTTCTGTGAAATCTTCGTTTTTATCGTGCGATGGTGTACAATTAAACAGATTGCTAGCCCACGTTACGTGGCCACTTTAATCTCGTGATTGCCACTTTCTTAACGTCACATCGGTCGTATCTTCACCAGAAATAATCACAGTGGATCTGCTAGCCTCGCATGTCCGGTTGCACCGCGAATTCCGTCTCGAAAAATGTAATTAGAACGCGTTTTTAATTCCGCCTCCGCCTAATGCAACATGAAATATTTAGAGCAATGGAAAAATTTCATTTCTCGACGAAATACCACCACGATTGTGGAATTCGCCGGAAATTCATTCTCCGCAGCTCGTTCTGCATTTGTTCCGTTTTGTCTCCATTCTGTTTTATTTTCACTAACTACAGACAATATTTACAGAATCTCGGAGTTGGTTAAGAACACTGATACAAAACGTTATATGGCCACCTAGTTAGATCTATGTGTATGGAGTTGCAGTTACAGGGTATGGCCGGACGAGTGGTAACCGAGCAGGGGCTGATTTTCCATGTAAAAATAAGTGGAAAAAAGGAATAACATTTTTTCGTTTAACTCTTCGTTTTTGAGAAAATCGAATTTGAACGTTCTATCCAGTATACGTGCAATGGACTGTCTCTCCAAGTCATTGTTCGCTACAAGTTCCCTTTTGCATTCTAATGATGACGTTTCTGATGTTTACATCTTTTCTTCAACCACACAATTTTTATTCTGTTCTGTTCTGCTTCTACTTTTGTTCTTTTTCGATCAGATAAGCTGTGATGATGTCTACTTATAGCAATCGCAAATATGTTGATGTGATAAAAGATTTAGGAGCTTTTCATGGAAATGCAACAGCAGCAGCTGAATATTATAGGCAACTGTTTACAAATCGTCGCTGTTCGGACAGGAGAGTGATACACAGGGCAGAGCAAAGATTAATTGAGTGTGGTTCTTTCCACAATTACCATAAGTTTGATGGCAGTAGAAGATCCCTGAACTTATAAACAGAAGTTCTTAATACCGTTGCTAATAATTTTAAGATAAGTATACCAACACTTAGTGTTCATTATAATACCAGTACCAGAACTATTGGTCGCAATAAGTAATATCAATATTAACATTTCTTATTTATAGTATATATTTAAACCTAAAGGTGGCATAGTGCACGCATACTGGATAGAATTTTCAGGCTTGATTCTCTCGAAAATAACGCAATAAAGGAAAAATGCTGTTCACTTTTTTTCGGCTTATTTTTACATGTGACATAGTATCATCTTTCGCTCGGTTATACCACTCGTCTGGTCACACCCTGTATAACCAATAGTTATTATTTATTGATCATAAACGTATCTGAATCTGAACTCTTCAGATTTTCGTTTGTAAACATGGACGGAAAGCGTAGTTTATAAAGTGAAAAGATACAATGGTTATAACGAAATAGAATATAAAAGTAAAGATACCATAATTATAATGAATGGTATATCATAAAAGAACGCAAGGATGACGTCAGAAGAACGTCATGCGTTATTATGAAGGGAGTTGAAGAATGTATTGGAATCAATGGTGAGACTTCTAAACAATTAGTTTTTTTTATTGATAATTATTGTTGTAGTTTATGGCATTTAAGTGTTATTAAGTAGTAGTATAAGAAATTATTAAATAAAAGTAAAAGTAAATTATGAGTTAGTATAATAAATTACTATCATATTTTTTTATGAAATTCATGAGTTCACAATATAAATATGTATTCAGTGATTTACCTTATTTATGATTGATTTACCTTATTTACCTTATTAAAACCTGTAATGTATTTGGCAGCGAACATTTCAATAAGAGAATAATTATGAAAGTTATAAACAAAATACTTTAAAAATTTCCTCCTGCATGCGTATAGAATAAATAAAAACTGGCTAAATAAAGTCATTGTTTCATGTTTAATTTCCACCACGATTTAATTCTTACTTTACCTCCAAACTCTATTTTATGGAAGAAAAATGTTCGATGTTATATTCTTTTGTAACATAATGAAAGGTATGATATACTGCCTGATAATATTCTAGCTTTTCTCCTTGAATATTCTCTCAACTTAGAAACTACACTTTAGTTCGTATGGAACAACATCGTATTAATTACGGTTATTTCATTTGCATAAATTGCATTGGAAATTATAATAACATAGTTCGTCATAATATTGATATATTCAGAAACTTCATAGCATCCACAAAACACTAGTTACTCAACCTTCTTTAATTCTTAATTATACTTTATTCTCATGTGAACATGGAAGTTTCATATATTACACTTCATCTTATGTTACAGCGTATTTTTTTCACAGTTTCTATTTATTTGAACTTATATTATGTTTTACTTACAGATGATTGTAAAACTGTGTAACATCTTCTCTCTTACAGTGCATTTCTTTTTGTATACAAAAGTTTACTTTTAATGTGAAATATTGATGAAATTTATGAAACTTTTATAGTTTTATTAATAATTGTAATAGTATTAGAATGTTACATCAGTTATTAATTCCTGGAAATGAAGGGTATAAGTAGAAATTTTAGAAACAGAAATTTAAAAAAAAGATATGAAAGAAATGCAGCTGAATATCTTGTACGCAATTCGGATGCCTATCAAAAAATAAATACATTGCAAAGAATATTTTAGATTTTTTTAATATTTTTGTACTGTATAATGTTTTTCTCAGCTTTCTAGGTCACTTAGCATTTTTGCATATATATATTTTTAGTAACAAGGAATATATATCATTCTTAATTTTAATTTTAGGAGTGAGAGATCGTTTCAGAATCACGCTATCTCAATGGATTTTAATGTAAGCTACGGTACGGGAAAAATACATCTAATAAAGATATCAGAAGCTTGAAAACACCGAAATTTAATACAGGTACAAAAGAATTTTTTGCAGCCTGTTCGTCCTTTGACATCATTAAAACTATATAGAAAATATTTTTTGTAGCGTATTTGTCCTCTGATGTTATTAAAATTGCATACAAAATATTTTTTGTACCATCAGAAGTGAAAACGGTACGTATAATTAAGTGGCGATCCTTTAGGTGGACAATCCTTAATTGGCAATTTACAATCCCTATAATGTAAATGCCCTACTGTCCGTTGACTCCTTAAATTTAACAATTGTGTGGGAATTTTGTTAATAGTAACATATCTGCTTCTTTTCAATGTGTAAACTCATTAAAATGTATTGACATGAGTTTTACATAATTTTGTATACAAAATTGAAGCAATTTAATATTTGATGAGACAGTATCTTTATTTTTAACAAAATGACATTTTACGATATTTCAATATGTTAAATAATTATAAAAAATCTATGAAAGTAGAAATATAATCCTTCTGGATAAACGTATTTAGTTATTACCATGTTGAAATATAAAAGAAAGTAACTTAACTGCTTCTCTAATTGTTTGATCAATAAGACATTTACCTTTATTTATAACTACTAACGATTTTTATAAAAAATAAGCGCGAAGCTCGCGATTTTCGTCTTATGCGTTCAAGCGTTTTTAAACGTTTTCAAATATTCTTTCATTGCAGATTCCACGTGATAATGTCATCAATCTTTCCCCGTCGTGCGACATTTCTGTGATGCTTCTTTTTACCGTTCCTTTACCTTCATCTTTCTTGTTCACCGGTGTTTCTTTCCCTTCCAAAATTGATTCTAACAGTATGCAGATATATTCATGAAATTACTGGGGGAAACATGAGCAGAAGCTCATGGAACTGGCAACAAATTGCAGATGGCTCGTCTCGAAGACTATGAAATCAATTTTCCGTTACAGAACGAAACAAAGCAGAAAAAAGGAGAGAAAAATAGGAACGGAAGGAAGAAAGGAGAAGTACGAAGGGATCCGCAGTTTCCGCGATACCGCAGTAATCACGACCACCTAATTAGGACCGTAATTTCTGCTAATTGCTTTCATTAGTATAGTCCGAACGACCGTCTTCTTTATCGCCAATATATAATTCTATAATTACATCGATTTAACGACTGCGATGTTTTATTGCACCACCCCTGTATCAATTGCTCAGTCTGACGGTGGTACAAGAACGTATGAAACCACCAGGCGAACGACATTTTATTTTTGTTGGAAACTTGTCTTTAATGATGTTCAGCCTTTAATAGGTTTAACATATATCAGACTCACCGGTTCACTTCGAAAATTTTTACTGCAGACTTTCTATCAAAAAGTAACATCCGAATTTTCAGTAAGAAACATTAATAAATATAACAAATTTTATTAAATGTAGAAACCTTTAAATATAAAAAGCCTCATTAAACAATGCACTATTCTGATTACTATTGGCTGTCAAGGTTAATTAACATTTTATTAGAAGAACTTCAATATCTTTTTGATTTTAACTTTTCCAAATATTTACAAATTTATATTTATATAATGTTTTGTTCCTGTTTTAACTATAGAATGTGATGGCACTGTTTGGTAAAGTAAAAACGGAACATCTTGAATATTTAACAATTTTTCCCAGAATTGAATGTGTACTATCAAATTTATTCATCATTTGCAATTTCAAGGATTATTTTCACCTTTCAACTTATAGCCACTGAGAAAACGTCAAATATATTTATAGATATGTCAAGTATGTTTTCTTAGGCTTTACATCATCTTTAAATTTCATTAAAACCGAGTGTAAATTAGGTAACATCTTTTGTTAATACTGTATACAACAGTCTTTATTTTCAGAACAAAGGCGATGATAATGAGGTAATAAATTATGGATCTAAGTAGAGCAGGCTTCCTATTCACGATTCTTGAAAAACTACCTCGACATCCTGAATTTATTTTAAATATCCTGTTTTTTATGTTGTCTTCCTGAAAATAATAAATTCTTATCATTAACTATTAATTCAATTTTGAAACCTAAATTTTATTCTGTTTTATACAATTAACAATTCAGGTGATTAATATCGAAGCTCGTTAATTAATTTTTTAAACGCTAAACGATTAAAAAATGCAATTTTTTTGATAAATAAATTTAAGTTCTTTATTTATGTTTCATAAATTTAAATTTTCTTTTTAAGTGGAATTTATGTTAATTGACGTGTATGTTTCTATATCAGTAATTTACTTAATCTCCTTCAGAGGTGATCTTTTTAAATTATTAAGATAAAGATATCTTCATTTAACATATTGGCGGCCATATCATCCATATGTGACGCTTAAATTTTCATATGAACCTATCACTTATATTCTTAAAAATTTGTTTACTTTCCTCACTGAAAATAGTCGTATTAACTACTTAGAATTATGAATAATAATTATCATAAAATATCATTTTTCTAAAAACAAAAATACTATCTAATCAAATATTAAACTGCTTCTATCTAAAATTCATAATGTTAATAAATCTAAACAAACTTTATTCTGCCACATCATTAATTTCGAACAACTTTATATACAAAATTATATAAAACTCATGTCAATACATTTTAATGAGTTTAAACATTGAAAAGAAGCAGATATGTTATTATTAACAAAATTCCCACACAATTGTTAAATTAAATGAGTCAACGGACAGTAAGGTATTTACATTATAGAGATCATAAATTGCTATTTAGGATTGTCCACCTAAAGGGTTGCCACTTAATTATATGTACTGTTTTCATTTCTGATGGTACATAAAATATTTTGTATGCAATTTTAATAACATCAGAGGACAAATACGCTACAAAAAATATTTGCTATATAGTTTTAATGATATCAAAGGACGAACATGCTGCACAAAATTCTTTTCTACCTGTATTAAATTTCGGTGTTTTGAAGCTTCTGATATCTTTATTAGATGTATTTTTCCTGTACCGTAACTCACATTAAAATCCATTCAGATAGCGTGATTCTGAAACGATCTCTCACTCTCAAAATTAAAATTAGGAATGACATATATTGCTTGTTACTAAAAATTTATATGCAAAAATGCTAAGTGACCTAGAAAGCTAAGAAAAACATTATATAATACAAAAATATAAAAAAAATTCTAAAATATTCTTTGCAATGTATTTATCTTTTGATAAACATCCGAATTGTGTACAAGATACTCAGCTCCATTTCTTTCATATCTTTTTTTTTAAATTTCTGTTTCTAAAATTTCTACTTATTCCCTTCATTTCCTGGAATTAATAACTGATGAAACATTCTGATACTATTACAATTAATAATAAAGTTATAAAATTTTCATAAATTTCATCAATATTTCACTGTAAAAGTAAACTCTTTTATACAAAAAGAAATGCACTGTAAGAAAGAAGATGTTACACAGTTTTACAATCACCTGCGAATAAGACGCAATAAAAGTTTAAATAAAAGAAACGATGAAGAGAAGAAATACAATAATCATAACACAAAGTGTAATATACAAAACTTGCACGTCACATATCAACATGAAAGTATAATGCAATTAAACCCTTGCACTATTTTCACGAGTCTGATCGTGATACACTCGTACTTTAACCGTGATCAATTTTACTCGAATTTTTAATACGCCTAAATTTGGAGTTCAAGTCCAATTATAATTTGCATAGTCACTGCCATAACATTTTAACCTTTTTTGCCTATTTTAATACTGTAGCTCAGATTAATTAGTTCTGACTAACGCACGTGGCAAATAAATCATACTGTAACGGATTAAGAGTTCAAAAAGGGTGGCTAAGAGTTTTAACCCCGCGCTGTACTTTGACGAGTCTGACACGTGACGCACTCACGGTTTGAATGTGACGAATTTTACTCGAATTTTTAATGCGTTTCAGTCTGAAGTTTGAGTCCAATAAAAATGAGCAAAGTTATGGATTCCTGAAAACGAAACTAACATAACATTTAAATTTTCGTTATTTGTTTTAATAAGGTGAAGTGGGGTAAGTGCAGACTGCTTTTTGCAAAGTTGGTAGTTAAATGTAAGTATTTTCAGTCTGCTATGTAAATACTTAACGCTGTCGATATCTAACGCTTTGCACAATTACTACTATTTAATTAATATTAACTAGGACCTTAATTTTCCTTGTACATTTTGATTTTGATAGGAAATTGTTTAAAATGTCAACTACTCTGCATTTTCCCCGAAAATGGAGTAAGAGCGTAACTTGAAGTTAAATACTTTGAAATTTTATTTCATGTGCAATGGGGCAAGAGCAGAATTATTAACAAATCTGGTATAAAATGCTTTTTACTGCATTATGCAAGTACTTTATACTGCAAACAAGTACTCTTAGCTAAAATATAAAAGGGGATATAGTGAAACAGAACAAGGAAACAAACATACTAAATGGAGAAATTTCGCTCATATTGTAATAAAAATAGTCTGTATACGCACTTGCCCCGTTTACGAACTTACCCCACTTCACCTTATTGTAGATATGAATAGTTAGTTCTGGTTGACGCATCTCACAAATAAATTGTATGGCAACCCCTACAAATTTTTTTGACAGGTGCGTCAGTTAGAGCTGTCTAATCATTACTGCAGCCTTAAGGTAAATAAAGAATATTAAAATGTTAGGTATATTTCGGACTTAGTGATTATTAATTATACAAACTGCAATGGGTATCATACTCAATAGTCGATCTACGCAAACACTATTTAATTTGTCACACTTGAACTATAACGTGCGTCACGAGTCTGACTCGATATCATAGGGCAAGTTAACACTTTGCACTCCTTAATTTCTATTACCTACCAACTCCTTTATTTACAAAATAGATAAAAAAAAGGGATTCTCAATAAAATGTATTGAAACTGTGTGGAGTATGTGACAAATACATTTCTCATTTATTATAAATAGTAAATAAATGAAAATATATATATATATATATATATTCAACCAACCTATTAATCTGGATTATTTATAAGATTCAAGAGAAATGTGATGTCGAGCTACACTCGACATAGGAGTGCAAAGGGTTAAGGATACTATGAAGTTTCTGAATACCTATAAATATATCAATGAAATTATCTGTATATTAATATTATGACGAATTAAGTTTGAGTACTGTGACACGTATCTCACCTGTAGAAATACCATTTAATTTATTAGGTGTCATTCCGTACTCGCACGAAAATATCTACAAAGCGTGTATACAAGGTACAATTATATTCCGCTGATTTGTGACAGTACAATATCCAATGTCGTTCGAGTAGTTTTCACTCGACAAGCCAGTAATTCAGCTTGATTCTCTTGGCATTATCTGAAATGAGCATGTCGGGGCGCACAACGTAATAAAGCATCGGAAATTCGAGAGATTTCGACAACGAGGACGCGGATACTTTCACTAACATGCACAAACACGAAATACGTATCACCGCCACGGGAAACGACAATCGGTCTCCACTGTATACAGACCGATCGCCGCACACCGTGTACCGGAAGTTACGTTTGACAAACCGCATGTAAGCGGAATACGGACACGATTGCGCGCGCGAATCCGTGTAATTTTATGTTTGTGCTTGTCGAACCGTGATCGCGTATCTGCGGCACATGTGCGGTCATTCCAATCGCGCGAAGGTACAAGTCTATTTGGCTGACGATACTGTCTACCAAATTTTAATCCTTCTCGTCGATATTTAACAAGATGGATACGCAGTCAGGAGGGTATCTAACATCTATAGAGAAAATGATGATGTAGGAGAAGCAGATTTATGCTGCTTGTTCGTTCTTGATAAGGTTTAATGAGATGGTAAACGTAGATATTTAGAAATTTGTATTTCGGGATTTGGAGGTTTGAAGATTTGGTACTTGGGAACTTGGGGATTGGGAAATTTGGGGATTTTTTAATATGGAAATTTGGAGATCTGGAGATTTGAAGGTTTGGTATTAAGAAATTTGGGAATTTTTCGATATGGAAATTTGGAGATTTGGAGATTTAAAGATTTGGTGTTGGTTTTGGGGATTTGGAGATTTGAAGATTTGGTGTTGGGGAATTTGGGAATTTTTTAAAATGGAAATTTGGGAATTTTTTAAAATGGAAATTTGGGGATTTGGAGATTTAAAGGTTTGGTATTAAGAAATTTGGGAATTTTTTTATATGGAAATTTGGAGATTTGGAGATTTGAAGGTTTGGTATTAAGAAGTTTGGAAATTTGGGAATTTGGGAATTTGGGGATTTGGAGATTTGGTATTGGAGAAACTGAATGTAGGAATTTAGGAATATGGGGATTTGGGAGTTTGGGAACTCAGGAAATTAGAAACTTGGGAGTTTGGGGACTTAGGAACATGAGAATTTGGAAATTTGGAAATTTGAAAATTTGAAAATTTGGAAACTTAACAACTTGAGAAATGAGAAATGTTTAGGCGTTTAAACTTATAATATTGTAATTTTAGACGTTTTTAAGTGTGTAAATTTATAAGCACGAAAACAAAAATTTGAAAATATAGGAGTTTGATGATTTAAAAATTTAGAAATAAAAAAATTTACAATTTAAAAACTCCCAAATTTATGTATTTGATTTCCAAAATCAAATTTTAATACTCTACACTAGCAATCGAGTTTCCATCTGCGACGAACTGTTCATTCCCTTTAATAATAATTCAAAACTGCACTTTTCTTTAATGTTAAGAAAACAATGTAACGCACGGTTAAACTTTACAAAATTTAATCATACCACAGTTGCGCAGAAATAATTAATTCATTGAGTTTAATTGCGCGTTTCATTATTACAGTCAGCCTACATCATTTTTAGGGAGAATTTCGCGATGTTTTTACTGTTTCATTTAAGTATATAGGTTTTTTAAAATGTACCAAAAAATTTGTACATTTCTCCAAATATGTCTATGCATTTCAAGTAAATTAAATTTGAATGTGACTATGATACATAAATTTTTAGAAACACTTTTTATACTTTGTTTAGATTACTTTTTCAGAGACACTTCAATAGCACTCAACATTCTTGTGTTAACACTATTTCTACCACTATTTCAGGTGTTAAAAGACATCTTTCAAATTTTAATTCAAAATTATTGTTGAATTTTCATATCTATGAACTTAGCAAAAATAAATGTATTGAGAAGTCGGTAATCAAGTTTGTGCATTTATCGATTACTTGTAAGATTCCGCTCGATTTTGATCAGATCTTCGTATGTTAATAAAATAAAATCTACATATTCCTTCGTTATTGTTTCTCTGATATTTTCATTTTCCATACGTATAAAATATAGTAGGCTATTTAGAATTGCATTTTTAATATTCATAAATCAAGTGTAATTAACATATTTTAAAGAAGTCCTTCCAAGTCGTTTTTTTTAAATAATAAATTCATTTAGTCTTTCAAAAGTTATTGTGTTTTGTGCTGTTTTAAATATAATAATTTCCTATATTTCATCAATTATTTTCTAAGTCGAATAATTCATTTTTTGACTTTTCATACGAGACACATTTTGGTCGAAATAGGTATACACAAAATCGTGGTAGAAATAGTGTTAAATAATCAATAATGTTAAGAAATAGTTTTTCACATACCTTGTATGCTGGAGTACCATCCATCCAAGAAATTCGATCTGAACAAGTTGTTCCAGGTCCAGGTTGGACTCTCCATGCTATCGCTGTCCTCGAAGCTCATGTCAGGGAAATTAAAAGCACCTAACGGCCGAATGAAACGATTTCCTGAGTCAGATGGCAGCAGTAAAACCGTGTCCACGTTTCTTTTTTCATCACTGTCGCTGCTATCACGTACACCTAGAAAAAGTAATTTCAATACATTATAATAAAACTGTACATTTACACAAATTTTTTAAAATTATTTTACAAGATTTAAAATAGCTAATTACTGTCCATAGTCTATAGAAGATGTACCTTTTTGTTCCAAAATAATTAAGGAACAATTTGTTCGAAAGATTTATAATTGTGATAGGTTAAATTGGACTAAAAGGTTACTTAAAAATTAAAAGAATAGTTTAATTACAACTAGAACGTGTAATTAGTTTTTACATTTTCATGTTAAACCTGCTTACATCTGGTGTATTTGCATAGTTATTAGACAGAGGTTCACTGTAGCTTACATGCGAGTTTCAGGTTCTTTCTTGGTCCTTTAAATGTATTTTCATAATGAATGTAGCATTATCTAACGATAATAGAATGATCTGATAAGATCTATGATTTAAATGTTACGATTAAGAGTAAATCTAGCTATTCTAAGAAACTTAACAAATTTCAGAATTTGAAAATTTGGGAATTTGCAAACCAAGAGTTTAAAAGCTTAATGATTCAGAAATTTGAAAATTCAAAAATTTCGTGATGTTAAGATTTACAAACGCTAAAATGTAGAAATTCGTAAAGGGAACTAAAGATTTGAAAGAGTTTAAGAAAGCAATTTTTTGTCCTAAAAATGTTATAAGTTTACATATTACAGGAATACATTTTACTAAATATTACTATAAAGGAATAAAATACTCGGTTCATAAATAAACATTGAGTGCGACAAAATTACCATAAAATTTTAAAACTTTTCAAGGTGTTCAGCGGAACCTATGTAAATATTAAATCTTTTATCTTATTATGGTATTACATAAAGCAACATGTCATTGCACTTTGCGAATTTGTAGTTTGTTAAAAATCATGTTGTCTCATTACATATCACATCAATTTGTAGAAAACACAGATTCCGTAATACATATCTTTTTAACTCTTTGAGGTTAGGTTAAAAGCTCCCACCTTTTGCTTAGCCTTTTGTGTATAATGGGATATACATTTAAAATGTATTTTAACCCCTCTCGAAAAGTTGACGTTTTATGTTAAATAATTGAAACGAACGTTTCTTCCATTTGTTCATATCGAAAAAGAATTCTGTGCACTTGAATTATTTTCTTGAAAATCGAATGCCTCAAAGATTTAAACCGCTGAACGATGCATCATCATATGAAGATTAAAACACGTTCGCACGAGAAAATTTTCTTTCCACCTCTTATTTATTATAGTAAAATCGAGTGAAAGCATAATTTCGTAGAAAAATGAATCAATCAACCGTAAACGCCCGAAACTCGGAGTTTCGAGCACGTTGAGGTTCGTTTAGAATCGAAACGCGGCAAATGCAACCATATAATTATTCTTGCTCGCCGCGAATACGATCCTTTCAAATGCCACATAGCACTTAATGCTTTACAAGGAATTTACCGAAGTGATTTATCGTCCAGCCCTTTTAGTGCCACACCAATGCATCCGCCATCGACCTCACTTTGTCAGCCAGGAAATGCAGGATTCTGTATTTCTGTGCAGAGAGCTTGATACGCATGGACAAACTCAATCGGTAATCAATAAACATGTACTATGTAGAAGACAAAGGTTAAGAGGAAAAAAGAAAGAAGAAAACAATTGACCACGTGACGTCTCATTTGTAAAGTGTCAAAGCGCTGCGTGTATCTAAAGATTCGCGGTATCGTTTCAAAATGATCGATCGAGTCTTCCTTTAAACAGCCTCTCTCGTTTGTATATTAAACGCTTTTTGTCTCTCAAAGAACGATGAATCGTTCAGAGACAGCTCGTACCGTCGACCTTTGCACAAAAGAATTCGATTAACGCGCGGCGAACAGAGAGAAATATTTTTAATTCTTCGTATTTCTCTGAAACGATGCAAGTATTTAATTAAGAAATTATATTTACGTAGAGATCAGTCATTTTCTACGTTCAGGTATTAGAATGCTTCTGGATGGAGATAAATTATACGAAAATTAATTTTTAGTATTGTATATTAGTATTATACATACTGAAATTAATTTAGTATTAGTTATAACAACTAATATATAGTATTAATATCATATTTATAACAATAAATTTCATAGCATTAATTTTGCAGTCAAAAAGTTAAGTCATTATAAGTATGTACCAATTTTATAGATATTATATTTGACATTATTATATTATATTTTCTCATATTATGTTATATGTAAATTCTCTTATTCACTAACTTGTGTGCAGTGTTATATACTCAAATTATATTTATAACAATAAATTTTATAGCATTAATTTTGCAGTCCAAAAGATAAGTTTCTATAAACATGTACCAATTTTATAGATATTATATTCCACATTATTATGTTATATTTTCTCATATTATGTGATATTATATATAAATTCTCTTCTTATGTGTAGTATCATATACTCAAATAATTAAATAAGTATCATGTATGTAAATTTAAAAACCAAGAAATATATTGCGAGATTTACAAACAAAAATTTTTAAACAATTTTTTTGTTGTGAACGAGAGGTTTTGAAATATGGCGCTGATTTTTGACGAGCATCTGCACAATGATAAAATTTGAAGAACTGAAGCTAATAAATGTTGTTCTTGGAGCAGGCAACTCTGTAATTTATAAAATATTTACCTAACAATGAAGTTATTATTTTATGTTGGACGAAGTAGAAAAAATTCTGTTAAAAGCGGATTTGCTACGGTTGGTAAGGCGTGGGTTTCATTCTCATTCAAATAATTTTATGAAACATCTTCTAATTTTTTTGGATGATTGCGTTAAATATGATTTATTTACAACTACTTTTCAAATATAATTTCACTTTTTAATATTTTTATATTTCCACATAGAATGGAAGTATAAATTTAAGTATTTATATGGAAAAATATTAAAAAATTATTGAATTATTGAATTATTAAATTAAAAAATAAAAAATAAAATATGGAAAAATACAAAAATATTAAAAGATCAAATAAAGATAAAATCAAACTGAGATAAAAGATCAAATGCATAGATGATGTGGTAAGTTCCGAAATTCAGTATTATAAGATGAATAAAATAAACAAAAATAATGAACGTTATTATGAAAAATAAAATAAATGATTAATAACTGAACAAATGTTATAAATGTTATAAATTGTATTGCCATTGTGGTGTACAGATATTCTGTTGAACATTAGCAAGAACATAATTATCATTTTTGTTTTCAACAATTTTGTTGCAGGTATGACATAAATATGTGCAAGGCGGAAACAATACTTCCCTAAAATTTCAGTAATTCTAGCAAATATAAAATTCTTCAGTTAAAACTTCGCTTGCACAATGTTTATGTTCATGAAATGCTGATATAATATGGATTTGTGGTACAATTTTATCTCCACATTTTTTATTAAATAACCAACAAAATGTAATATAAAATTTCACATGACTTAGTGATTGAATTATATAAAAATAATATAGAAATATATCAAATTATCAAACGTTAACCATAAATCGATTGACAAAAAACTGCCTTATCGTTAGTTTATAAAAAACCGCCCCGAATGTCATTCAATGTCGTGTAATTGCCATCCTTTAGTTATCAACAGTTTATTGTAATATTATTTTAAATAAATTAATTATTATATTTGGCTTAACATCTATTTAATAGTTCAAAGTCGTCGTCTTTAATCACTGCATAATTCTAACAACATTTGTCCACGAAGACATGTTTCTAACTTTGAAATTTTTTATGCTGTGTTATTTTAATTCGTCGTATTTATCTTATGAAAGTGGAAATTTGTATACTATAACCGTGACATGCTTTGAAACTTGAGAAAGACTGCGATTCACGAGGCACGTGTAGCCATTCGACATAAGCAATTTAACTTATAATGAAAATGCTTCGGAAATTGTCGTGATTTGTTAAGCTTGAATTCGTGAATACAAATTATCTCATTGTATTTTTAATTATAATGATTTGAATGGTTCAATGCTTCATGGTAACAAAGTAATTTAAACCTTTAATTTCAAACAACTAGGTCTTTCAAAATAGAAACGAAGAAAATTATAATTGTCCGAAAGTTCTTAATTTTATTATGTTCGTAGCTAAGAATACTAATAAATACGATCTATAAAATTTTTATGATATTATGGAACATTTTATCTCTCCTTAATTACTGTTAAGTTTTAAGTAATATGTAAGTGTTACAATATTTAAGATTTTTGAATCTTGAAAATTTCGGAATTTACGGATTCAAAAATGTGGGATTTTATGGATATCAAAATTAGGATATGCGGGGATTGAGAGATAAAAGTTTGGTAATTTAGAAATTTAGAAATTTGGAAATTTGGAAATTTGAAAATTTAGAAATTAAAAATTTGGAAATTTAGACATTTGGAAATTTAGAAATTTGGAAATTAAGAAATTTGAGAAATTAGAAATTTGGGAATTTGGGAATTTGGAAATTTGGAAATTTGAAAATTTAGAAATTTGGAAATTTAGACATTTGGAAATTTAGAAATTTGGAAATTAAGAAATTTGAGAAATTAGAAATTTGGGAATTTGGGAATTTGGGAATTTGGAAATTTGGGAATTTGGAAATTTAGAAATTTGGAAATTAAAAATTTGGAAATTTAGACATTTGGAAATTTAGAAATTTGGAAATTAAGAAATTTGGGAAATTTAGAAATTTAGAAATTTAGAAATTTAAAAATTTAGCAAGTTAGAAAGTTAGAAATTTAGTAATTTTTCTCATTGTTCATTAAAAAGAAATGTAACTGTCAATTTGTACGTAATGGCAACAAAAAAATTGTCGATTTTGACAGAGGTTGAGTACTTATTGTTAGGACCACACCTATCGGGGGTATAATAACGATTGAATTTATGCATCAAGCTAAACAGATCTCAATCATTTCGAATTTCCGGTCGTGTAACCCTAATTCAACTTCACACATTTTATAATTTATTTCTGTTATAAATATATCTATTAGTAATTTTACAATAAATACAAGAGCATCATTTATTTCTTCGCCATCCTAAAGAAGATTACAATAACAAGAGTATGTTCTTTTTTTTGGAACCAGATGTTGCCTCGTCAAAAAGTTCATTGTATACAGAACAGTGTAACAAAAAACAATTTAACCTGGAACATCCTATAGGAAATCAACGAAGCTTTTTTCTCTGACATTTCTGGCGATTATCCAATTTGTTGGTCGTCAATTCATATTGACGGACGAAAAATGTGTAGGAGTCAATTTGAGTCAATCTAATTCCTGGCTGGCAACCCTTTTTACTCGGAGAACGCGCAGTCTATCGTAGCTCTCGGGGAAATTCGCGAGAGCACGATGATGAAAAATCGTCGAGATTGCCACCGCAGAATGAAATGTTTTGACAGACGACGTCGACGACAAGATACTCCCCCTTTATTGAATTCTGCCCTCAAGGCGTTGATTCTTACCAGACGAATTCGCCATTACTTCGTATTTTCGTTCCGCAGACTCAACCTAGCCTCCAGTTGAACATGTGGTTCGATTGTATCGTTAACATTTTGATTTGTTGTTGCTGCAAAACTTATGGCTGCTATTACGTTGGAGCTGAGTGTTATCAAAAGTGTAAGGATATTTTCAAATTTCAGAATTTTTCATACATTATTAAATTTACAAAATATCTAATTTCTCATCTTCAAATTTACAAAATTTCAAGTTTCTAAATCTTTAAATTTCTCTTTTTTCAAATTGCCACTTTTGTAGTATGCGTCAACAAGATTGAAATAGAGAATCGTGGATCCAATCGAAATATGTCACAATGTAAGAATTATCATAAATTTACACAAAATACACACATTATTGAAACAATATTGAAAATTACTGTATTCTTTTAACTTCAAGAAATTTGCATCCATTTTGACGGGTTCCGTAAATCTAACGTTAATCGAGACATAAAAGGATACCGTATCACTTGTTCACAAGGGCGAGCATTGTCAGGGTGAAAAGATAGTAAAAGAAAATAAAAATGTTTGATGAAATAAGCATCACCCTGGTGTACAGTGTGCACGATAGGAACGGTACACGCACGACTACCCGGGTCCCTTGAGAAATTCGAGCCGGATCGATCTATCGGCTGTTTTTTTTTCACCTTCCACTCCCACTCTTTCCCGAGTGGCATTAGGCAGGTTTAATGCGATGCCTGCAAAAAGGGAAACAGGGAAGGGTGTAGAAGTACGGCGAGTGGATGGCGAGTGCCATTGACTGCAGAATAAAATACACGGTGGCGTTCTAACCGCGGCTCAGCCTTGGCAAAATTCCATTTCTTTTCCATGAAGTCCATGCTCAGAGCAAAAAACTGATATTTCGCTTTCCTTTTCTCTCTTTCTATACCCTTTCCACCCGCCGAAACTGCATCGACAAATTCTGGCGCAGATATACAGGCTGATTCAGAATGAGCGTAATAAACTTTGACAGATCGTTGGAGATCGTGATTTTGGAAGAGCTTTTGGTTGAAATTTTTAAAATACTTTTCGGATAAAATACGATTTGAAACATTTGCTTGCAGCATTCGTATTTTTCGAAATGTTTGTTGAAAATAAAAAAAAATACTGTGTAAGGAAAAACAGTAAAGCGTTGTATAGTAATTCTGGAACCCTAAACCAACCGACATGTAATGTGACCTTAATTTGAAATTAAAAATGACGTTAAAAAATAAATAAATAAACGACGAAACACAAATTAGTACACACATTTGTTCTTTACCTTGATGAAAATCAATGCTGATTTCAAGAAATGTACTTTAACAAAATGTGTACCTTATAATAATGCGAATAAATTATATTATATCTCATAAATTAAAATTTTAAACTTGTGGGGTACATAAACCTAGACAACAAAATAAATATTTCAATGCTGCCTACAACAAAAAAAATTATTAATGAAATATTTAATTTTATAACGGCGTATGCTAATTTATTGCAACGTATTTTTAAATATTATGTATTTAAAACTAAATTTACGGATGTTTGATGGTCACTTTTATTTAAATTTACCTAAAGTAGAAAAATAAATAAATTGCAGATGATATGTGAATTGCCTAAAACATTGATTCTTTTGCTGAAAGTTGATGAAAGTTGACATTTTTACAAAAATTTCTTAACAAACTCTGTCATCTAAAATAGATCTATTATCCGTCATTTTGATGGGTTCCGTAAATCTAGTGTTAATAGCACTAGAATTGTCACATCAGTAAAAATGACTGACTTTATAATTCTATTTAAAAATTTCTACTTCATGTCACATTTTTTCCGCAATAATCATATAACAAAAGAAATAATATGATGAATTTTACTTTTTATATGAGGTTTCAGGCTTTCAGATGGATTAGTACTACCAAAAAGGTATTACGTATCATGGAATGTTTTTTGTAAGGGAGTATTAAATCAATAAATATAAAAATATTTTGTTATGTATTTTTGAAGTTTTACTAGTTTTGATAGAAATAGTTTAGTGTTTTCTTTCATATTATTTTGATGTTTTGTTATTTTAGATGGATTTTGTTTAAATTATTTTCAATTTATTTATCTGTACTATATGTGGAATATATCTGTATATATCTGTAGTATATCTGGATTATTTTAATATAATACACAAATGTTTTGAAATATATTAAAAATTACGAGAACATGTAAGGGGAATATATAAGATACTCTTATGCATTTGAACTAGCAATAACATTGAAATTAACTTGTGGAGGTCATATTAAAACTTCTAAATTAAATAGAATTCTTTCACACGAATCGATTCTTTGGAGTATTTTGAATAAAAGGAAAAAAACCAAATAAACAAAAAATCAACAATTAATTAGATATTTCATGATTCTGTGAAATATCTTATTGTTAGTTTTCCAATTTTAAACATTTTCTATATGTAAAATGCTCCAAAGAATACTCACATATGAAAAATTTAACATGCTATTTATAAATTTTTATGTAATTTTTGTAGGACGTTTTAAGGTTCTGACAAAGTCCAAATATACAAAAGTACAATACTGAGAAATGAGATAATTCATGTAAAAATTTGGAATACGTTTCAAATTACTGATTTTTTGATATTCTAATTCAAATACTTTTGAGAACTGAATATTTAAAAAATGCACTATGCAAAAAATCTAAAAAGCAATATGCGGTTCAGTTAAAAAAATAAACGAAAATGCACTTTTTAAAAAATATGAAAATTCATATTTTTCGTTCAATAAAATCGTATATTACGATTAATATATTATTCTTCAGTTTAAATTATCTTATAAACTATTGATTTCGGTTATATTGTATCTTAATACCTTTTTAAGAAAAATGCTTCAAAGAATAAATCCACGTAAAAAGAAGGTATGTTATTCCATTTAAAAATATAATAGAGTAGCTCAAAATTTAGAATTGGTTTGAATTTTATATGTATAATAGTTTACCTTACTTAAAATTGGTTTCAATTTTATATGTATAATAGTTTACTTCAACTTAATTTGGTTTACACCGAGTAACTTAAATAAATAGCAACAAAATGATTATGCAACAATGTATACAATTTCCGAAACCTACATAGAAGTATACGTTTGGTAACGTATCTAACTCAGCACAAAATATTGCATCAGCTTGTCATTTTATTTGAACGTTCTTTAAAGTGATTTGCAGCTTTAAGAATACAGGACAAAGAAAGTGTTTATGAACTCTCTTTGAATTTCTCTAAACCTCTTAAAATTATTTCATAAATAGTCAATTTATAATATCCATTATTAAATTCATAAAAAGTCATCACACATGTGAATTCTGTTTCTCACTTAACAAAACTTTGAAAAACATCTGTAAAAATAAAAATGAACTTGCATTTTGCGTTTGGAGTATTTATTATGGAACTTATATAAATTCTAACAACCTGCAGGTTTAATTTTTGTAATGTCACGTATATTAACCTCTGTGCATTCGAAGACTTTTGCTGTTTGCAGATAGCAACTTACTAGCTGAAGTTTGATGAATTCTTTTCACGTTATTATTTCTCTATTATTAAATTCAATTATAATTGTTTTCAATCAAATATAATTACAGTTATTGTATAAATTCAATTGTAATTACAGTATGACACTATAGATTCGATTAAAAAATACTTATTTCAAGTTACCCAGCTAAATTGAATGGTGAATGTGAGCCACCTTGCGAGCGCAAAGGGTTCAACATTCAGAGATTAATTCGCGAAATAACTAAACTTTCAGTTGCGTGAAACGCTTGCAAAAGAGAAGACTCATGATAGACGTATATTGTTGATGAGGTAGGCGTGTGGGTCAGCTTTGTTTGAGAATTATGCAAGCTCCTATTTCAACAGGAGGCCACAAGGATAATAATCGGTAGTTGCGTCAAACTGTCTTATTGCCTTTTGTACAATGTACTATATCTTTATGTGAGACGGTTCGACGTCTTCTCCTAACATGCAATCTCATTTTTGCTGATTATGAAACATTTTGAAATTCTTTAAGACATTGTTCATTCAAACTTTATTTATAGTATCTTAATTAGCAAGATAATTTATTTGTTATATATAATTCGTTCATACATAGGTTCTGGATGAAGATTATCTAAATATCTATTCTGCTTGTTGTGCTACGAGAAAACTTAACTACAAAGCTGTTTTATATTAAGATAAATTATATTTACCTTGAAAAGGATAATGATATAAAGTTACAAAGAGGACTAGGTCAGATTTTTCAAATTTCTATATGAAATATCTCATTTCAAATAAGAAAATTTCTTCAATTTTCAATTTTCGAGTTCATTATTGCAGTATATAGTTATAGTAAATAAAATGTGAAAGGACATGATCAATTATAAAGTATGGTATGATACGTAACAAAGTATAAAGTATGGTATAATATATAACAAAGTCTGACCAACAAGATGCACTTCTTATATTTTTTGAAGGCTTATATTCCTCAGAACTAGCCACAATTTCTCCAAATTATATTCGTTCAATGTCTGCAGCAATCTTCAAGGAAATTCGCCAAAAACGTTTGAACTGACGTGCAATTACGTCATACCGCACTATCTCATGAATATTCACTGCAGCAATTAAGAAAATATTTCGACCGCTATGTTTTGGCACGATTACACGAGTGAAAGTATTAACTTCTGATCGAGCTTTTGTTCTCCGAAGATGATAATTAAATTCCGATCAGTGAATGAATATTACTTTTTGCCTTTTTTTCCGGGGCGTTTCGAGAAAAATGCGGTGCATACTTTTTGCGCTCGTTAGTTGTTTTTCAGGAGTTTGATCAACTTCTAATGATGCGTTATAATGAGATACTTCGTTACGTAATTTACTTCTAACTCATGGTTAATTTTAAATATTCAAATTTCAGAAGAGAACCACGAAATGACAAAAGAGTGACAAACGACAAATGTGTTATATCACTTTTGAGTCATCTACAAGATGAATTTGATTAGCAAAGAGGTGAATTTGATAAATGGATGGGTAGAACATATTTTAATACAATACATATTAATAACCTCACGTGATATCTGTGCCGTTTAATAACTGCCCGGTGTTATATTTCTGTATGCGCAAATGCATAAGTATAATACTCAGTTTCAATATTTACAAAATGAACAAGAAATAAGACTAATTCGAATTTTCTATTATTCACTAAACCTAAAACAAGTCTATAGAAAATAATATATTAATTAATTACAACTTTAACAAAAGTACCTCTTTTGACCAAATCATTATAAAACCAGTTAAAAAACGTTGAATCTCAAAGTTCAATAATATAGTTGAAAAATATTTTTGCGTGACATGAATATTGAATTAAATTAACTATTGTATTTATGTAAAGCTAATACTTTGTCAATATATCTTCTTAAACATTTAAAGTAAAAAAAATGGTATTACTATAAAAATTCCCCTCAATCGTTAATTATCGGGATTTCTTCGAGCATTAAGGATATTTACCTTGTTCACCCACCAAAACAATTAATTACAACATAAAAATTGGTTTGCGAAGTACGCAGTGTAAAATTGTGAAAAAATAGCGGAGTATAACCAACCATTTTGCACTGTTCCAATTCGATCGATCAGCACCGAAATTCTCTTTAGCCGGTTCAGACAATCCGGTTTGTCGCGGAAATTAACGCGACCATGTTGTAGAGCGAGGCAACGAAACGAAATCGCGACGTATGCGATGCACGTTCGGTGATTTTGTGGGATTCGTTAAAGTTTATCCGGTGGCGTGGCGAGGCGCTTAATTGGGGCGCTTATCAATTCGGTCGTTCGAAACGAGGACCGTCTGGTTCTGGACATTGGGTAATTATAGTAATTACACTGGAGCATCGACGCAGCTACTGGATGCTTCCCGTATACAAGGGGTGTATGCACACAGTGGTGATACGGCTCCTCGATGACAGTGGCCTAGGTCAATATCAGGATGAACCTCTTAGTATAGCTATAACTATTGATATAACCACTTGAATTAATAGCTGGCAATTAAGCGGATAATGTTTCTCCTCCTCCGTTCAAATTTCACCTTACAGGAAAACAATTTCGTTATTTAAGGTATCAGTAGTTGACACTTCAAGGAATTTTTTGTCTATTTGTTCACATAGCTCAGGCTAAGTTCACTTTATGGAAAATTTATGATTAGTAGTCGCTGCACAAACTATTCTTCTATTATATTACAACAAGTATTCATTCCTAGTGGCGGTTGTAAATTTTTTTCTTTTTTTCTTCTAAACGTAAAATTTGATTCAATAGTTGACACCCAGCGAAAACGGAAAATTTAGTAGTTGACATCCTTTTGTTTCAATAGTTGACATAGGGATAAAATCCAATTAAGGAACTAGTCTTGATAATGTGTGAATGCAGATTTTTTTTGAACGTTTAAAAAAGATTATTCTTGAGTAAGTTTACAAAAAAATATTTAATAATTAAGGGCTAATATGAAGAGTTAATAATAAATATTTAATATGAAGAGTTCGAACACTCCTCATATTGGAGTTATCTTCATATCAGTTTTTTGTTGCATTTTCTTCTGCATCAGTCATACTCTGGCTGGGCCCATTTTTCTTTTAATTGGATGTTTGCCTTCAACGTTGTATTTTAAAGTTACCCTCGGAACACTAAATTTCCTAGCTGCCATTTTATACGGAGTTTTAGGGAGCCGAACATCTTCCACAGTCGTTTGCATAGTCTCTTCTGTATAATTTCTGAAGTTGCCCTTCGTAGGAGGCAACTCAAAATTGACAGAGGAACAAGGTTAACTACTAAATAATACACCATTGAAAGTTTCAGTAGTTGACACAGAGTGTATTTAGACAATTTAGCATAGTTTGTTGCCAATTTTAATAAATAAACCTCCTTTTAAGCTTCAAACTACACAAACGAATGTCTTTTTTACTCACAATGATTAAATAATACAAACTTGCAATACTTACATTTTAACCAAATCCTTAGCGATTTATATAAGAAAACACTGAAAAATCGTAAGAGCCGTGGGCAAGTTCGATTAATCAGTTGCTATTACATTTTTGAATGGCGGATATGCACAATAATTCGCAATTAAGCCACTGAAGCGTGACAGTATACAGATTAATAAGGTTTGACGTATTCCAACTTGTGGTTTCCTTATTTATTTACTTTTTTTGAAAAAGTGTCTGGTACAGTGTCAACTACTGGTGCTCTCACGTTAAATCGTTTATTTTAAAAGTGAGACATATCCATTTTTGAAAAAGTACTTAATTATAAGAAAAGAGTTTAGAATTTATTTCCATTTAAAGTTTTTAAATTTGAGCAAAAACTATCATTCTGAATTTTAGAACCTTTTCCTAAATCCAATAGATTCTTACATTTCTGTCCTGACAAGACAAAACAGATTTCATTTTTCTACAAATTTTGTATAAAGTTAGGACAAATACACTATTCATTAACATATAACATTTTTTAAGCATGTTGTAGAATATTTCAAATATCAGGTCTACCCACATGCATACTTTTAAGGAATTTGCACTATGTTTTAAATTCTTGCAGTTGCCAACTCCAGGAAATTGTAGAGTGGTGCGACTAACGTGGAGGAGGTTTTATGTAAATCGATACGAATACATAATAATTATAAGTGGAATTTGCGTTATTTTAAATTGATGTGGGTTTGTCCTATCAGTGACTGCAGCTTTCGGTTGAGTCATACGTTTCCCAAAATGGTAACAAACTTTCGATATAATTCTAGTATTTAAGTATCTTATAAATTATTATATTATAATAAAATTGTTAGGGATTAAAATTTATATTTATGTCAGATAGTTAATCCGTACACAATCTGTGAAACGCAAGATGTTGTGGTATTCCTAAAAAGGTACGTACATATTTACGATTAAACAGTTTACGAACACATAAATTTTGATCAACCGAATGCAACTTTATACGTAGTTTTATCTTTGACTATAACTGTTTTAGACGTAAACTTTCGAACTGTTTGCAAACAGCAGCAGAATAATGAAAACATATCGTGAAGAGTTCGTAGTTTGAACACATTTCACGAACAGAAACTTGTATACATATAATCACATGCAGTTCGAAAACTGATCGTAAGTTTTAGCGAAAATACTTTAGATATGCAATGTAAAAAGTCTTGGAAAAGAATGAAATTTGTCGCAGCATCTGACTACACAAGGTCTTAATTTTTTTGGTATATATAGTATTTTATTGTATGTGTATATCATACACAGAATACAATAAACGTCATTAAAAGACAATGTCAATTTCTGATTAGTTTAGGATTGTATTACGAACCAGAGCGGAATATTCATTTACGATATCGATACTGGCTTATACTCTTACTTATTACTGACATTTTACTTTGTACTATTACTGATTCTAATAATATCACGTTTATTTTATAAACGTTAACGTTTTCATTATATACTAAAACAGATAATAGTCTATTTGAAAATTTTGATTTACGATCGTTAAATTTTTCCAGTGTCAGGTAAAATACGAAGAGGTCATAAAACAATTACTACTGCATTATATGTTTGCTGAAAAGCTTTAAAAAGGACCAATAAATTTTGGTCGAAAACTGTTTAGCCATTCGCCGTATTTTATGGACTTTTCGATTACTATTTATTCCCATGGGTACTTGCAAAACTTCCTGAAAGGAAAGGAATTCTTAATCTTCTTATACACTTATATAACTTCCAAGTAACATATCAAATTTTTGTCGTAAATTTTAAACTTCCTTTCCCTACTTTTTTCGCGGCGGACATAAGGTAGAACGTTCAATGTGGATTTACCTTGCGCGAATATTACGAAAACTATAGTTCTTCATATAACATACTGACTCATAATTAGACATGCAATTAATTCTAAAAATGGTTCCTTTAAATTTTAATAGCAGCTAATATAGAAAATCGCGTGTCATTTTTGCGCTACAGTTTGTCTCAAAAAGAATGCACTCATCACATGGATAATATACATGTGCGAATATGTGAATTTACGGAAAAGATTAATCTATTCAATAACTATACTCAAAACAATAATACTAAAAAATTAAACCCTTGCTCTGCAATAACGTGTCCCACTCGTGACACAACAGTTGAAATATAATAAACCAGACTCGTATTTTCACTGCAATTGAATTTTTGGTTCAGTTTTAATTAAAATCTGCATAATTGAGGATCAGTAAAGGCAAAATGTGCTTAACATTTTAACATTCTTTAGTTGCCTTTACGTTGCAGGAATAATTAGGTAGAATTAAATATTGCAACTGTCTAGAAAATTGTAGGTTAAGGGGTTAAACTACTCGTTACCTTTTATTAACTAATTGCGAAGGTATTTTTGTTAACAAGCAGCTATTATAAAACCTTTTAATTTATTCTTATAATGTATTCTTTTGACGTTATTATTTTTCGCATATTTTAGTCATTATTACTCTTTCGAAGTTATTATTTCATTCGCTTTGTTTTACATCGCATTCAAATTGCTGTGTTAAACTGAATGGTGAATGTAAGTCACTTTTCTGTAAAAGGTTAATTTATTCTACGAGATCTGCAACATATCAATAAACGCTGTGATCAATGTTAAATACATATGTAACAGTTTGAGTATGAGTATATTTTCTTAGGACACCCTGTATGTTCACATATAGTAAATTCACCATTTCAGTGGTAAATTCTGTAAAAATTAATAGAAACACATCTTGATTAGGAAAATATTTATAAGCTTTCTCAATGGCTACGGAAAATTATCTCCACTTCATGGTTGTATTTGGACAATTTTCCAGTTTACTTTTGTTTGACAGTATTTGTCACTGCTTTACTTAGAACTTCAAAAGATAGATTCATTAAATGATTTCCAAAAGGCAGTTATGGAATTCGATAAATATATCATCTTTTTTCAGTGAAGTTTTTAATACAAAGTGTCGAATTTATCAACATTAACTTGCACTTTCAGATAATTCCGAAAAATAAACTAGTTTTAAGTTCGAGAAAAGAATATTTTTTGAAGTTGTAATTGTTTCACGAGACGTTGCATTATTCTGTCGAATACTATGTATTTAATTATTTTAAATGTAATATTAAGACGTTTCAAATTATAACAATACGTTTTTATTCTTAAATATGTACGTATGTTCTATAACATACGATTTCTTTTAACCATAGTTCATTAAGTATAACTTAATGATTTCTTTTAAGAAAGAATTTTAATTTTGAGAATACGCCATTTTAAGAATGTTGTGAATCGTGTGAAAACCTGTGCAAAGGTTTAAAATTTGAAGACCTACTGTCATTATCTAAAAATAATCCGAGATAATCTGATCCGTGCAATAATGAATGTTCTATATTAATGACACTATTTAAGGAAAATTCAGCTTTCTCAGAAATTCTGTACATTAATAACGTATGTATGTAGTTAGTACAAATTTATCAGGTTAAATTTAATTTCTGGATAAAAACTGACAGCAAGAGATATTAGTACTTTATTAATTTTTAGAAGATTCAATAAAATTTAATAATGAAGAGGAAATTAAATTTGTATTCTTTAGAACTCGTACATATGATTATCGTAATATTTCCTGCATTTTTTAGTTAAGCATTTCCGTAATAAATTTCCAATATTACAATAATTTCACAGATCTGTAATAGTATTTTTCTAATGAAAATGCTGCCGTACAATGGAAAAAGTAGCGTTGTAAGGTCTTTAATTATTTTCCAATTGTATTTTGATGGAATGATCATGTTTCTCGAATTTCTTTGTGGGATTCAACAAAAATTATGATTAATATCCCTTAGGAAGAGAATTTAAAACTTTCACGGTTTCATTTGGTGTAATATTTATAGTTATACATGTTGACAACAAAACTTTACTGTTTATAGCCGGAAATTTCAGTGTGACAGAGTATATGAAGTGAAAATATAAATAAAATGACTGATCAATCAAAAAAGGAATATTTTTTATTTGCATGGGTAATAATTTGATACGATTAATTACTTTTATTTTCAAAAATTAATATTTAATCATCACTGGAGACAATTTGATACAGAGTCACTTTACAGTTGAACTGAACTTTAAAAACTGAATTGTATTTAACACTTATTTATTTAATATTATATACGAGTACTCAGTTTTTTTAATATTACTGACACGTATTCAACTTTTACTGACACGTTTTATACACAACAATAAGGAAAAGTTACATTAACATAGGATTTTAAAATGTTATTGCTATTAAAATGTTACAACAGATGTGTAAAATGATATTGGACTGCTTTGTTCTTCAATGCCACATGCACCATGTTCCAGTTTAGTACGCAAAACTTTATCAGCATGTTATATATATAAATAAAAATGATAAAAAAATGTCATATAAATGTGAGCTGTTGAATGTTTTATCAAAAGATTACGGGGAATACACGAAATATTCTCTTTACATATACCACATGAATAATTATCGACTTTCGCATTTTCTTAAATAACTTTTAATAATATATTATTAACATGTTTTCGTATTATTATTTTCCTAAATCCCTCAGCAAAAAACAACGAAAAATTCGATAATAGTTGTTTGTCAAATAGTTTAAAAGAATGAATATTTTCAACAGCCTTCAATGATATTTAAAGTCAAAGTACAAAAAAGATCTATATTTCAGGAATTAAAAAGCATAAAAAAGCAGGGTATGCAAAAATACTAAGTTTATTGATTGTTTTACTTGCAAATTTTATAGAATTATTTTACATAAATATCAATACATAAATATTAAATATTAACCTAGTAAATACTACACTACGAGAGAAATGTTAAACTGTATTATTTCATAAGCGAGTTGTTAAAAAATAAAAATAAACGAGTTTGTTAAAAAAATATAGACACTGAGCTAAAAAAAATACTTTTATGAATAGCTCGACCTTTATTTGAATTTGCAAGAGATAAAATTTCAATTCTAAATAATTAGTTATGATGTCCAAAAGCAAATTTGTTAGTACTTCAATAACAAAGTTCTGCAATACTTAATCATAGGCTCTATTTTCCCATGTTGAATCTTCATTTCAATGAAATTAGCAAAAATAAATGTATCAAGAAGTCGGTCATCAAGTTCGTGTATTTATCGATTATTTGTAAGATTCCGCTCGATTTTGATCGGATCTTCGTATGTTAATAAAATAAAATCTATATATTTCTTCGCTATTGTTTTTCTGATGTTATCATTGTTCACACGTATAAAATATAGTGGGTTATTTAGAATTGCATTTTCAATACTCATAAATCAAGTGTAATTAATAAATTATAAAGAAGTCCTTCCAAGTCGTTTTCCTTAAATAATAAATTCATTTAGTCTTTTAAAAGTTATTGCGTTTTTGTGTTATTTTAAATATAATAACCTCCCATATTCCATTATCCCATTTTTCAAAAACGCGTATTGCGTGTATTAAAACACAATACTATATTATACGTCACTCATATATAAATTGAAACTGAACTGTAAAAATATACAATGGATAATATACGTATAAATTAGCTTATACAATTGTATTTTATCTCGACAAAGCTTAATATACCTTTTGACAAGTGCGTTCGATAGAGTAATTTAATTATTGATGTAATGTTAAGACAGGCAAAGAACGTTCAAATATCAGGAATACTTTGAATATGGCGATCATTGACGGACAAGTTGTAATTGAAATTAAGCTTGAAATTCAATCATAGTAAAAATATAAATCAGATTTGTCACATTTATGTGCGTCACGTGCGGGAGACTATATTACATGAAGAGGAATTAACAATTTATATAATTTAAAATAAGAAATGATCTGTCTATCTACGATCCGTCACTTTGGAGGGTTTCATGAAGCTAGCATTAAAAGAGCAATGACAAATGTATCCAAAAAGAGTTAATTTTTTCAATATTTATCAATTTGAGATGATCGATCGACTGGCAAAGTGGTAAGAAATTTGTCGTAAAGAAATATTACTCGAAGACAAACTATAATACACGCGACTTAAAGAATACATACATAATGAACAGGTACCTAACGTAAGATCAGAGAAGACAGGATTGCGTTCTTAGTATACTAGAAGGAACAAGTTTTCCGTAATCACGTGTGATTCATAGCACACATGACCTACGTGTGTAAATCTCGTCCGGTGACATTTACCGTATCCACCTAGAGACTTACTCGATTTCCTGAATGTATGCATAATATTGAATGAACACGTTTCCATATATCCACGACTCTTTCCAACACAACGAGCGACCATTTACTGTTTATCTAGTTGGACGTTTTAATTTTTACAGTTAAACGGTAATCACATATGTTATTAAGTATGTACTCAATTAGTAACATACTCAATTTTTATTAGTGGTCAATCATGGATTAATTAATTTGTTATTACAGTTTTCTTAACTCAGAAACCCTACGGGATTCAAATTTTGTTTATTTCTTTTCGTTGTGAAAATCTCTTACATATCTCTTTGCAAGTTTTGTGTACCTCGATTTTCGAGAGAATTAAATCCGAAAATTTGTAGAAATATTTGTAAGAAAATTGATTTATAGAAGATGATGTGAACATATTAGAGTGATGTGATTAATAAATACTTATTGGAACATTTTATTTATAGCACAATTTGAGAAAGACTTATTTGCAATTATTTCCTTATTTAATAATTCCTCATTTAATTTCCTTATTATTATCACTTATCTAGAAACGATAAGTAACTTTGTTTTAAGTTGCAATTTCGAGTCCTAACAAGTTTTCCTTTTTCTCAAAATTTTGATACTAATTTAATAAACTAATTTGTTCAAAGTCGAAAATTTACCCTTTAAGAACTGAATCAGCTCTAGGTATTAGGTTCTTTTTGCAAGTTGAATGCGTAAAAGATTAACGGACGTCAGGCAAACAGGTAACCGGAAAAAATTATATCCCGGTGCGAGCGTACTCCGCAAAAAATATGAAATCTCGGTGAGATAAGTGGTTGAAACGTTTTCATCCCGGCGGAGCATCCGTTGCGAAGTTCCACTTTCTATCAGAGCGGGAAAAGGACAGGCTTATGCAGTTTGACGGACCAAAGAGAGTAAAAATGAAGGAGAAAGAGAGCAAAGGTAAGAATTCAGGTAAAAACGACGTCAACAATGCGCTTCAGCATTATGAAACTTGAAATCGAAATAGTGTGTGAGTGCTACCAGGCACGAGCATTTATGTACTTGATACCGAAAACGTAATAACTTGAAAGCGTTTGTCGTTCATGGTTACAATTATAGATGCTCGAAAAATTAATAATAATAAGTACTAACGATAAGACAATTTTTATGTACTCCTCAAATTCATTTTTTAATCTATACTTTCCTTTTTAACTATATCCTTTCTCTTTTTCAAACTATTTGTGTCCATCGATGTAACACTTTTTCGAACTAGCTTTATTTATCAGTTATGGGTTTTATTATTATTAGATTGTTGCATGATATTGTCAATTGTGGAAAAGAAATGCGTTTTCAGTCTTCTACAAATAATATCAAATAGAAAATGACGAGAAGCAAATACTTTTTGTTAAATAAAGTCATTTGAAGGAAATTGATATAGTATTGGTTTGTAACATTTTGTAAAATAAATAACTAGAATATGTAATTATGAAAGACAAGAAATGTTATCAATAAGTTTTTTTAATTGAGAAATTCAAGAAATTTAATTGTTCATTCGTATTTGAAAAATTTTACAAATTTCATAGTGCATATTTTATTTTAATTTTTAAAATAATTTTTTCACCATTTTCCCAATAGCAATTATGTCGGATTATCATAAGTTCACACACTAATAAAATAAGTTTTCTATAAATAACGTATGTCGTTATTAATTAGAATAATTATAATATTATTATAATTTTTGCAAAGTTTATTATTGACTGTTTTTGTTTATCTCAATACATCAATATTTATAAACAAATTCATCAAACATTTAAAACCTGGAATAATCTTCACGTATCGAATGTGTCGAATATAAAGCGATTTTCCATGCGTTACATGACTGATTTATTTACTTAAAAAAAGCGATATTACAAGCGATATTAAGCGGTATTACACAAAGCGATGTATACAGTACGAAACTTATGTTACATATTGATGTATAAGCTACAAAATTTATTGCGTTACTAGAAGTTACTAAATATTATTTTGCATCATCTCACTGTACAAAAGATCTCAGTTATCAATTTCTTTTGTAACAGTGCGTTTGGAATTTGCAAAATAAATCATGTTAAAATAGAGTTAAAGCATATCAAAGATATTTTAATACATGATAAACGGATTAATCCATGATCTTAATTCATGAGCAAATACAATAAAATAAAAAGAAGGATCAATAAAGTGGAACAGTTAAAGCCCCAAGGCCAAGATAATCACAGTACAAGAAAATTGGGTAATTATTGACAAAAGGAGGTATAGCATCAATGATTCGTCTTTGTCAAACATTGTTAAGATCGATATCCTCAGTAACTTTTTTGGTAAATTAATTGTCGCGCGTTGTTTATTATAACGTTATTAATAAAAAAATATTAATCTAAACTAACTTAATACGACCCAGCATGTTTTATACTTTATGGTATTCGTTCTTTGATATTCATTTTTAATTATATCATAGAACATGTTAAGTTGAATTTGAAAGGAATAATATTCCTCAAGTTATACAACCTATAATTCAAAATTTGTTCAACTTGATTAATAAATTCATCCGTTATATACTTTCCTCTAAATGTAGTTCCATTAATAAACCGCTGCCAAAATCGCTAAGTTTTGCATGGTCAGATTATGTGCAAATCTTGATTTTTATAAATCTTCCATGATTAACAACCTTTTAATGAATGGTCACGACGAGTTAAATTATTACCTAAACAATAGGAAAAAATTACTCAGGAACATGTCTGTAATAATATATGTGAAAGATAGGGTCATTGGGATGGCTCCTTTTGTCAGTATTTACAAAAGGGATCCTAAGGAAATAATATAAAATAGAAAACAACTGTACAGGAAGAATATTAGCACTAAACTTACCGTTGCACACATAATTTGAAATTAAAAATAAATAATAAAAGGAAACTTGTGAACGAGCCAAATGACATGATTGGTTAAAGAAAAGTAATGAAAGTAAGTTTGCAATGCCGGATATTTGTTGCATCTCGCAAAGACCTTCAACGATAATTTTCATTACACGTCTATAAAATAGCACCTTCCTGCTAGGAAATTTACATGAAATTATCTGGCAAGATCGTAAACACGTATCTTAACAAAAAACTATCAGAGACTCATCAGACAAGGATATACCAAGTTAGCTGTAATCAAACGTGCAATCACTCCGGAACACAGAATACTGTTTGATCAAATGAACCTCAAAGACCACGGTTAGTTCTCAAGGAAATGCAGGGAAACCCATTAAATGCAAAGGCATTCTAACAAAACGAATAAGGACGCCAGATATCAATTCAACGCCACCTGGAGCATCCTGCTTCTATTTTTAATTGATCAGCTATCCAATTAAAATCTGTGGTTGGTGATCAATGAACTGGAACATGAACATAGTGCAATTAAATAGAGCAACTACACTTCAGTACTAAACCTATCGACGAAAATACTTATAGCATCAGTAAAACGTTGGAGCTTTGTAAAAAATATGGTAACACGGAAATTTCTGACATTATCATGTTAACATTTAATGATAACGTTGTTGCAATATCACAAACTTCCTGTATTCTTTTTTGTACTTCACATCCGTTAATATATACATATTGTAATTGAAATTTCTGAAAAATGAAGTAACACGACATTAACGGGGAAACTGTCATAATATTTTTCACTTTACCGGTTGTGTTTTAGCAGTTTAAGTGTAGAACTCTTGATAATGTCGTTTAGGTTTTCTTTTTAGTGAAAATGCACTATCTTCGCTGAACTATCTTCTGCACTACTATCTTCTAGTGCATTTTAGTAGATAAGGAACTGTAGATTGACTGGTCATGGTAATAAAAAATTATTTACTAAAAGTTGTATGCAACTTTGTTTCTAATGTAGAAATTTAGAAACTTGGAATTGTGGGAAATGGAAAAGTAGGAAATTTCAGAATTCGGAAAATTGGGAATTTTTGGAAATTTCAAGTTTGAGAATTTGTGGATTTTGAAATTTGGAAATTTAGGAATTTATGGATTTTGAGATTTGAGAATTTAGGAATTTATGGATTTTGAGATTTGAAAATTTAGGAATTTATGGATTTTGAGATTTGAAAATTTAGGAATTTGTGGATTTTGAGATTTGAGAATTAAAAAATTTTAGAATTTGAGTATTTTAGAATCTGAGAGGTTATAAATTTAGGGGCTTAATAATTTGATAATTTGAAAATTAAAAAGTAATGAGAATTTGGAAATTTAGAAATCTGAGAATCTGCAGAATTTAATAATTTGTAAAAAAGCTTAGACATTTAGGTATTTTTTAATTTGCGATTTTGAAAATTTAGACATTCGAGAGTTTGAGAATTTTGAAATTTGAAGACTTAAAAATTTAGAAGTTATGAGTTTTAAAGTATTTGAGATTCGTGACGTTGGGATAATAAAATTTAGAAGTTATAAATTTTGAAGTATTTGGGATTCGTGATGTTGGAATAATAAAATTATGTAGCAGATTAAAACGAATTACGTTCCCCCATTAAAATAGACCAGGTTTATTTAAAATTATGTTTATTTCAGCTCTCATTACTTAAATCTATTCGATTTGTTCAGCCTTTATGATCGAAATGTAATCCTGGTCAATAAATATGTACATTTTATCGCACTATGAAACAAGGATAATTATTTCACAGCAATAAAGTTGCGCGTAACATTCTACGCCATCCATTATTTGCCATAACGCTATCAGATTGATATTATCAATGTATCAAGACATCGACATAATTCCGGTTTTATCGATATTTATCGACAAGATTACCGATATAAGTAGCAGCAACTAGAAGCGTTTATTAACGCATTCGCATGCTCGGTGCACGCGGCAGCGTTCATCGTATTCCAAGGTGTTAGTAATAAAGAAGAATTATCATAATGGAATTCATTGCATACATGCATGGGCTTGTAACGTAACTTGCGGTAGGAAATGCATATGTGCAGCTGACTTGCTCGAAAGGATATACGGTTGACCGTCAGAGGATATCTCTCGTCCTCGTTATGCTCGTTGCCCTTGCCAAGAAGTCGCAAGAAACTGTGTACACATGCACACAAGATCCACACGTACGAACACCATCAAACTCGATGGAAAGTGCGGCATGCATCGCGAAGAGAAACAAGTTCTCGACGATGATTCGCGAAGTCCTTCAAACGCGTGTACTTCCGCGCTAGAGGCTGCCGATAATTGGAAGTCGTTCCACTTCTTTGCCTTTGCCAACTCTCATCTTGGAATGCGACCGGCTCTCTGCACATCGTCGACACGTTTTCCTCGTTACACGGCCAACAACCGTGTCGTAACACACCGGGAAACGGTACAATGAACTTCTTCATGCTCGAATAGAGATACGCTCTTTTACAAGTTCCTACGTGATTGGCGAAGCATAATTAGAGGAAGGGAACGGGATATGGACAAAAGGGTATAGTCGAATAAGATGCTCGAATGGGTTCTTGGACCACACGAATTGTGTTGTATGTTATTCGATAGCTTTGCAAAAGAAATTTTACAAGTTTCAAGCTATTAGTTCAACTAGGGAGGTAGTGATAGGGAAAAATCGAAATTCCAGTTTTTGCTCTATTTTTCTTATTTGGTGACGTACAAAAATTATGCAGCACTAATTCAGTAGCACATGAATTTTTTTTAGATTTTTGGACTGCAAGCTGTCGTCAAAATTAAAAATCGGAAAATGCGATTTTTCATTGAAGATGTAGGAGCTTTACTTTTATATTATTGTGGTACTAACATATATTGGACGACCAACCTAGTGATTCAACAGGTAATATTAGAACCGATGTATCCAAAATAAGTTAGGCAGCCTTGTTTTCGCATTTTTTGTCTAACGTCAGAAATCAGAGAAAGTTTGCAGAGATACTAATGTCATCTGGAACTAGTTGATCATCAAGTACCAAGGCTCACAACTAATTTTAATCTAATAGATGTTAATTGCTAAATCCACATCAACCCAACATTATCGAAACGTACTAAGCTAACCTAACCTGATCAAGTGGATTTAAAAAGCAGATAATAAGTAAGAGTAAATAGATTCGAATTTAAACAAAAATAAATATGACAACTTTAACTGATAAAATTACATGTTACGTGTCTGTAATCTTATTCACGGCAAAAATATTTGTGCAGCAGTGAAAGTCTTTAAAATAGGCACTCCGTTACAGTTAGCACTGAAAAGTTTGATACACCAAAATTAATTCAGGAGAAAATGCCCATTGTAATTGATTAAATGAATTTACTATAAATAAAATACTTTCATTCCACAAAATATTACATTCTTTTTATTAAACAAAGAAAATAATTAAATTAATATTTGATATTTGAGACAATAACAATTATTGACATATGCCATGTTGATTAATTACTTATTCATATGAACATTTTTATATTTCAATTAATTTAAAATTTTACAAATTATTCTTATTATTTCTGAAAGTAGAAATTTGACAATGTCGGATAAACGTATTTAGTTACAATTTTAGATGTAAAAGAAACTGCAATTATCTTAACAATTATCTTTGGTTTTTTAATGATATAACCACAGTGATCTTATGTGATAAATATCTCAAGTTAAAATAAGTTTCATTTTCATTTCCATTTCTCACAGTGAAGGTATTAGAAATGAACAAAATTTTCGTCTTCTAAAAATATTCAAGTTACAGATTCGCATTAACGCCTCCAATTATATCAATTTCAAAAGTTCAAACACTGTTGAATTTTGTACAGTTCTCAATTCACGGGCGATGCATATCGCCGAGTCACTGAAAGAGTATCCTCTCGAACGCCATTACGTAAGCAGACGAACAGAAGGCAAGTTCGAAACTAATAAGTAATCATCTGCAATAACATCGATTTCTTAATCATTCATCCTTCTAGTACGTTCTCTGTAGTCGGTGTATTAATATAAGACACGTGTTGCCAAGCATATTATTAAACGCACGAGTCAGATTAAATCGATGCGCCGGTCGTTTAGCGAATTATGCGGATCGGTTTAGTTTCAGCGAACGTAATCGCGTATCGGGTTTATACGGTGAATTTTTAAAATTCAATTCACGTGTCTCGATACGCGACACGGAATGCGATACGCGTCCGACTGTTCTGTGTTGCGCAACCGGCCACGTTAATACGTACAATTTTACCAGTTTGAATTCCCTTGGATCGAGTCGAATCAATTTTTTTTTCGTTCTCATGACAATTCTCTCCCTGCGTTGCATGCTGCAGTTTAATAATATTTTAATCAAGACAGTGGATTTAATTAAAACTTTTGAGAAAATCCCAGTTGTTAACAGCTGGAATTCGCAGCTGTTTGCCAGGCGGGTAATAACTGAACGTAAATTTCCAAGATTTTCGCATGCTTGTTAATCCCTTGCACTATAGTGACAAATTCGTAGTTTCAGCATGATCTTTTCTTGCATTTTTAGTATGGCTGAATGTTCTACTTAAGTCTAATTGTAATTTACACAGTTAAGGTCGCTAAATGCGAAACAAGCATGACATTTTAACTTCCTTTAATCGCCTTAATTGTTGAACGTAGTGAGGATCTTGGGGCGACTCGATCTACATTTATTCATTTGTTTGTTTGCTTGTCGGTACAATTTTGGGTTCGTCGCTTTGAAAGTTTGAGTGTAGATTCGTGAGACACCCTACATTTGCTGCAGATTTTGGCAGCAATCTGACAACTGGAACCTGTTGGTATCGACTTCGATAGTCGACGAAACGAAAAAAATACTGTATTTTAGTATCGTTTTCAATAGTTTCAGATACTTTTAACCTATTGGAACAACTCTAAAATCTCTACATCTCATTCTTGTTCTACCTACATTCTTTCAGTAGGTACTCTAAATTTTAAATACACATTCGAATTTGCGCGAGACCTGGTTTGTAGATCCATTAGTATTGTAGCAGTAAATAGTACGTTGTGTCTGACGCATCTAGTACATAAATCGCAGTGCAATTTTCTAGTTCTAAGTTGTGGAAAAATAAACGTTTGACCATGTTCTGCAGTTAACTTGAAAGCAGAAAATTTTATAGAAACTATTGATATTATTTATGAATTTGATAAGTAATACATTATACAAATAATATGTTAAGATGTGGGTTCAGCTATAGGAACTGTATGTATAATAAATGTAAATAATGTGTCGTTATTAAAATGACAATATTTAGTTCCTATTGAACAGAATAAAACGTCACAATGTGACAGCATTCATTTATGATTCGCACGAAATAATTATTGAAATACATATATCAATATATCTGTAATATCTTTTACATATATGTACATATATAGACAAATATTAATATTGAAGGACAAACTCTACTATCATTAGTTTATTTTCCTTTCTTATTTCTTCATAAACTTTTAATGAAACATTTATAAGCCTATGTTTACATAACACTTTTTGCTATTTTTATTTATAGAATATGCTGATAAAGTTTTACGTACAAGAGACACACTGTGACATCAAAAACCAAAGCAGTACAACGTCATTTTAATGATGGTAAATATTAATTTTAATAATGATGAAAAACTGGAACACCCTATATATATTTACAGTGATTAAAAACAAATATAAATAAAAATAATTTCGATAACCAAATACATCGCGAATCAAAGTTACAAGCACATTCCGAATTCACATATTCGTAAAGGTAAACAATATGATAGCAGTTTAAAGCGACATTTTCATAACGTTATTCTTGACTGTTTAGATCACAATGTAGCACAGTAATTAGAGGTTTCCCTGCTGTTTGTTTGCGGTGTCATACAAATATTTAAGTTGTTGCATTATGCTCTTGAAGGAAGGCTACGACACAGAGACCTTTGCATAAGCTTTTACGTAGACCTTCGCTTCGTGCAGTAGGATGAGTGAAGGTCATTGACTTGAGCTAACTTCTTGGAGGAAACTGACACGCCACTGATCTGTTAATTAAGTCACCATGTAGATTACTATACCAACATGTCAAAGAATCAGTAGACAAGATCCTTGTTCAGTTTTTTGAATCTTTCAGAATAGACTGAACTTTAAATACGTATACCAAACATTCGTGATGTCGTAATTTAACACTATTTCTACCTAGAGGTGTTAAAAGGCATCTTTCAGATTTTAATTTGAAATTGAATCATTCCTTTACGATTAATTTTTTGACTTTTCATGGAATGGTTGTTAAATTAATTCTGCGATATTATATATTTCAGCTCATGCTTGATCTAAAAATGTGTATGTGGTATACTTATTTCTACCATGAGGTGTTTTGACATCTTAAGAATTTCGTGACAGTGCCAAATTAAAAATATCTAACTGTTAGAGAAGCAGCAGGGTCTTTATATTTTGAGAAATATAATATGATACAAATATTATTTATTAAGTTCAATTTTTTAATTGTAGCAACATATTTTTGTTATTTGTAGTGCAACAGCTGTTGCTAGGACTTCTCTACAAACTATTGTGAGCAGTTTTGCAAGGTCAGATGTGGTAGTCAAATGGACATTCATATATTTAGAGTATAGTATTACTTTCATGTTAAATCTCATTTCCAAACATAATCCTATTAGTATGTTTCTGAAACTAGCACATTCAAGGATGCTATCTATTGTGAAATACCGAGTGTATCAAATAATGCGAGGTAATGATCTTATCGCAGTAAATGGTAATTCAATCTAAAGATGCTAAAATAAGTTGATAAAGCGATATAAAGATTACCACTTTGAATTAATTCAAATGATTAATAGGAATATGAGAAAGGAAGAATAAGGGTATAAGATTTATAAGGAAATGATCTTTACGTCGTCACGTTTCAGCATGATATTTCTATCGTTATGATCTTGAATAACCTTTAATAGTCTATGAAAGTTACCTGAGTAATAGCAGTTTTACGAAAGATGCAACAAATACAAGGTTTCGTGCAAACAGATAAAGTTAACCTTGAAACTTTTTATTTCATTTATGTCATGCGTCTAGAACGTTTTCCATATATTGTTACAAATAAATAATTTCTTATTTTGTATTTACATCAAATCTTAAAAATCTCAAAAGACTACTATCCATATAGATATCTCAAAAATATAAAATACATCGTTTGTAAGAAGATATGAACATCTGAACATACAAATCGAAGTTTATGTATTGAAATTAATACGTACTTTACTTTAAAGCTAATCAGACGTCTTTGCAATTTATTTAATATTAAGACAACACAAGAATTTGTCTTTTACAAATTAGTCCAAATTTGTGCGCGATGTGAATTTATGAAAATTTTGCTGAACGTATGTTTTGCGATAAATCATATAAATATAATTTGAATAATTTTTATTATTAATTGGAAAAGAGTAGAGTAACTTGGAGTTATTCGTACAATGTAGCACGACACAATAACTCCACGTCAATCGAAATGCCAATCAAGAACGTGTCTTCCGTAGATTGTTAACCTACACGATTCACTCGGAATTGCTAATTGTATACCGTTATCGTTGCAACAGTGTTTGTAAGGTGAACGGAGTACATTCACATTTGTCTACAGGAATATTCCTCGGATTAGAATTCGAGTAATTTTATGTCTCACTTAGAACTGATTCGATTGTTTGATTTAATTTTCACGCATGAATCATCATCGACGGCATTAAATATTCTAAGATGGTAATGGGTTAAGATTTTCATAAATGTATTTGCATTCATAATATTTGTAGGATTTATAAAATTCATAGTATTTACAGTATTTATAGCATTCAGAGTGTGGGTTCTCCAGAAATCTAATTGACGAGTGCGATCTTATTTTTGAAGAACCAGAAACTGATCACAGAAATGGCAATTAAATATTGAAATTAATTTCTCTTTGTACGAGATGCGATTAAATATTAAATTTCAATCTTCAATCATGTACGACCAAATTAGCTTTTAAGTTTTAACTGAAAAACGCGTCAATCAACGATTAAAAATGTTTGATAATTGAAAAGCTTTTGATTAAAATTCGTTTCAATCTTCAATTTAACAAATTTGAATTAGAAATTAAACGTTAATTTTCAGTTATAAGACCAATCAATTAACAAGTAAAATATGATCGATTACAATATAGGTGTAACGAGAAATTTTGAATGCTTGCAAAATAATTGGCTAAGAAATGATTAGGAATTTCATGTTGACTAAAAAATAAATTCTATCGACGCAGTTCTTGCTGTTTAGAAAACGTATAGATTCTGCATTATTATCCGAGGAATGTGTCGTCATGAATTTGCCGTGCATAAACCGTGGATTGTGTTGAAATTTTGCGCAGTGAAAGAGTTAAACGAACGAAGAAACAACAGAGAGATAATAGGGGGTTGATCCTGTGATTGGTTCCAAATGAATTTCGAACTAACCAATTCAATTCTGATTTCCACGCGCGATATGCACTCGACTATTCATAATTACTCGATAGTTAGCGACCACAGGGGTCGAAGTTTATGGCTTCGCAACTCGCCGGTAATTGGATTGTCTGTCGACTGACCGAACGCTTCCATAATTCTTTGTACATAACGTAAAATCGAAACGGCGATTGCGCTCTGCACACTGAGCTATTTAGGTTGTTGCAGATGAAACAGTCGGTTTGTTCACAAAAATTTCAGCTGTTGCAATTATCATACAAACAGTGTTTCACAATGTCGCTTGATCATTAATCGAAATTTCTTCCAAAATAAAGTCCACATCCAATGATTAAAGAAGCAATAAAATTGCGATATGTAAAAAAACTTTCAGATTAAATAATAAGAATTTGTGAAAAGAGAAGTTTTAGATTAATTAAAATCTGTAAATGTTTACACGATTCAGTAACTAAACAATGTTCATGACATACTCTGGTTATTAATTATTACTGCCTCAAGTATTAAATATTTATTTAATTATTTTCATCATTTAATGGAAACATCAAGATGATAATATTTTGTGGAATGTAAATATTTTGAATGTAACATTAATTACAAATTAATCTGTTTCTCTTTCAGATGAATTTGTTGTTTTCATATTTTAATCATTTTGAAACTTCAATATGTAAAATTCTTGAAACAATCAGAAATTTAATTATTAATTTTTATTGTTTTACTTTTAAGCTGTCGTTTATGTTTTTTTGTAATTTCAGCAAGTACTGTAATAAATCTATTCTTTCATTTAAAATTTTATCCCTAATAACAAAAACACTCGTTTGATTAATGTTTTTAGTTATTTAAATACATTTGTAAATTCTGTCAATTATTTTGCGATCAAAAAAATTTTTATTATTTCCAGAAAATTAATTATAAATAAAGAATGTTTTAATTATATCACGTATTTTGTGGTTCGTTTTTTTATTACTATCGTACTCGTTTAAATAACTTTTTATTTACATAACATATTTATAAATTTTATCAAGTATTATTTTGAAGCTTACTGCATTAGTCGACGAAATCGATAATATTTTGGTTTAAATAGCAAAGCGCGAGAGCACAAAGGTATTCTAAAAAATGCAGAAATTAAATCGAAATTCTTCTCATTTAAAAATTGTTATGTTCCTCTGATGTATAACATGATCATCAATTGAATTATTACGTCATGGTTGTTCGTCCTAGCACATCATGCACTACGGAAAACACAAATTTGTTTCTTATTTCCATAAATTAACCTCATTCAAGAACATATTACGAAACTGTGTAGGTAATAGTAAAAGTATACTTCCGTGCTTTGCAAATAGCGTTAGACAAATATTTTTTAAACATTATTACATACACTACATTTCTATATAATATGTGTTATAAAATTGTTACATATTTTTCTACGAATCATGATTATTAGTAAATACTAAATACTAAATAAATACAAAAACATAATTATTACATACATATATTTAATTACCAATTACATATATGTATTTAATTACCAATATTGAAAGAGTATTTAATCTCATTTTACCTATCCTTAAATTCAATTATTATTTTTATCTAAAAGTGAAACATACAAGTATTTAAAACTTAGTTTTACTTTTCAAAGTGTTTACTTAGTGTTTAAAAGACGTTTAAAATTTTCAAGTTATTATTAATGTTTAAGACGCAACAAATCCAATTTTATTTTTCATTATAACATAAAACATATTCATTATAATTATATTCTACGTTTATACTCTACCCAAAAATAATTCGGCTTCGCAAATTCATTTAACATTAAGTTCGACTGTAATAAAAAAGCAGTTTCATTTTAACAAAAAGAAGCTTAACAAAGGAAGAAATTCTGTCTTAACAAGAAAGTTTAACGAGGAAGGAAATTTTATTTGAATAAAAAATAAATTCGTAACGCAGCGAGTTAAGTTTGCACGTAAACTCCAAAAGATTCAGTAAACCAGAAGAACCACAACATAGTATTAGCGAACTAAAAAGACACGCGTCTTCTATTTTGTTTTTCTCCAGAAGTTTCTGCATCTCCGTTATCTACCGTCTGCATGAGTATTTATTGATTTTCAAAAGACGCGGACGCTCACTTCGACTTAAATGTAAGTTGCAGGTACATAGTTTCTAGGATGGAACAAAAGTTCAATCCTAACACATCCTTTCTAGCGATACATTGCAAGTTATCTGGGACACGAGGTGCGACTCCTTCGCAGATGTAAGTATCTCATGTTCTGTTGAGTACAGAGCATTGTCCTTTCGCAGTTTACGGATTTACAAATCCGTCCGTTGGCTCCGCCATTTTGTCGAAATTACTTTTTCGTCTGTACATAATACACTTAACCAGTTGCGGCTCGTAGTTAAAATTAATGGAGGTGCTGCTCCAGAAAATTTTTAAATTTTGTGTAAAAGGAAAGAAACTTGTATAAAAAGAAAGAATTAAAGAAAAAACTCATTGTATTATATTTTAAAGATAATATCAAATGGAAATAGGGGGTGTTGCAGTTCCACAGTATTTATACGCGAACCCCCGCTGCACATAACATTACTATCCATAAATGATAAATAAATGATAATGCAATTCTTCTGATTGTGAGAAGTTACATTTACATTGACTATATATTATTGCAGTTCGACTGATAGTGACAATTCTCGTAAAAATTATGTATTTTATGCGTGATTTTAATTCATCATTTTTAGAGAAGCTTTGTACAACAATAAATGTTTATTTGATTAATTATTCTATTAGTTTCAAATTTTATCGTTATTCATAGTGTATTAAAAAATTTACTACTTATTATTTAATTTTAGTAATCAGAATGTTTTTGTAAATAAATGTGTAATAATTAAAGATGCAATTTGTGATAAAATTATACAGGGTTTATAGCAATGGTTGCACCTGCTTTTTGGATTTCATTTTAAATCAGATTTATACAAGCTGTAAGACAGTATAATAAGATTAGCTTGATTTAACTGATAAGTGAATTAACGCTTAGAGTATTGTTTCCCTTTCATTCCACTTTATATTGAAGTAGAAATAATAACAATTAACAGAAATATTACACAAGTTGATTTTAATATGATTATTAACGTTGTTAATATATGACATTGCTGATTTTCTTATTTCTATTAAAAACTTTTATTAAAAAACATAGATTTCAATAATACACTAATTAATTATAATAATATAATAATTAATAATCGCAACAAATCAATCAAACAATGATAATATCAACATTTTAATTAATCGATATTACAAACCTAGTTTAAAATTAAAAAAGAAGTTAAAAAATAAACAGACGATAAAACAAATTTTATAAATTCAGATTAATTCCTTATTTTGGTGAAAATTAGTTTTAATACATTTTGCAAATTAAAATATGAAATTTGTAAAATGGTCAATAGACCGCTAGAATAGTTTCAGTGTCAAGGTAAATGATTCTATTATAATATCAGACATGTAAAAATGCAAATATTTAAATATGACGATTTTTTTATTAGCATATAAAGATTTTTGCATAAAAAATTCATAATCAAATGTTGGTTCAGTCAAATCAATTTTCAGATGCAACACTGAATATCATTAATAATATTAAAATAATAACACAGGCATATTATTAATGAAAAATTCATTCGATCCGATGTCCTCTTTATCGACCATCACAATTTTTTATACTTACATCATCAAACATGTGATAGTTGTGACAAGGTCAAGACATATTAATGCTATTTTCATTTTGAAATGCATCGGCAACTTCGATAACTATTTTCGCAAAAGCAGTCAAGAAGTTCTCATAAATTTCGGCGAAACGAAAGCCTTTTTTTAAAAATCAATTCTAAACGCAAACCTCTGACACGTGTTTAATGGTTCTCTAGAGGAATCCATTGGCGATGGTATACCAGGTTCAAGATATGAGAATTTATAACCAAACAAGAGCTTCGTCTTCACATTTTTGTTTATGTTCGAAAGTTTTTCTTGAATGATTCTCAAACCACAATCCAGTCAGTGTAATCAACGGAGATCTATCAATTTTAAGAAAAAAAATGCTACTATAAGTTGTATTTATATCAAGACTATAAATTTTGTGAAGTCTATGACTTTTATGACTTGATCTTCCTTTCCCGATCTTCGAATGTATTTTTTATAACAAATTCAGATACGAAAAGCTATATCTTGTGATTCAGAAAAAGTTAATCTGATCTTAACCAAATTTACGGAGAGAGTAAACCTTAACCCTCATAGTATATCCTGTGAAATATACTGTAAACATTAATGGCGAAGAAGTTATGAAGGGTCATAATTGAATTTTAACACCATGTTTATGAAACGTGTCAAAATGACTCATCCTTAGATTCCTTATTTTAAGGAGAGTGTCCCGCGGCGGCCATCTTGCTTGTTTACATCAGCGTCTGTCTCACTTATGCATCTTCGAAAATTCGATTTTATTCAGTATAAAGTATTTATTGCTGTCTAAAGCGACTAGAACACCCTCTAATGTAGTCCACTGATGGGTGCTGTACTCGTAAAAACTTCATTTTTGCAATATTCGAGCGTCAAAATCGAATCTACGAAATTGCCTCGTCTCCTTCGCACATTGCTTTGGTGTGAGACAGACGACTCGATTTTCATAGATTCGACTTTAACGCTCGAATATTGCGAAAATGAAGTTTTTACGAGTACGGCACCCATCAGTGGACTTCACTGCAGGGTGTTCTGGTCGTTTTAGATAGCAATAAATACTCTATCCTGAATAAAGTCGATAAAGGTGCATAAGTGAGACAGACGCTGATATAAACAAGCAAGAAGGCCGCCGCGGGACACTCTCCTTATATTACAGAAATTAATAAGTTACTCTTGTTGTATATTAACTTTTATGGAGATGAAGAATAATTGTATAAATTAAATTATCTTCTATCTCTTATTTACTGCCTTTCGTTTTTAATCTGAATGTAGCTGCTCTATCCATAAATTTACTTAAAATCGTTACAGGACAAGTTTTTTTTATTGACGAATCAACTCATATATTTAACAAAACTGCATTCGAAACTTTTATTCAAAATATATTGTAAAATTAATCATTTTTATTAAGATTCAGAATGAAATGTATCAAGTCGTAGATTTTTTCACGTAGAATATGATTCCGGAATAAAAAATACGGGTTTATGATAAAAATAGAAAAGATGACCTTCACATAACCTTGAAGACGTTCATGCATTAAAAAATTAGTTGTACCATTTGACTCTCCACTTGAAATACTAAAGGACATGCGTCAGTTTGTTTTTCTTAAATCACACATCTTCGAATGAGTTCCATTAAGTTGACATTTTTTACTATGTCTGTTTAAAAGTGAGACACCCTGTTCATATTAAAATTCATCCTGTTTTATATTCATCAAACATTTACTTTCTTCTTTGTAATTACTATTTTTGCGTAAAGTAACCCACTTACAAGTGTCTGTAATGGATTTACCCGAAGACAAGAAAGGAGAACAAATACCATTCCACGAACTCTGCAGCTTCTAATCATTTTCTTCTGTCGAATCATCTTTTTACTGGCGGTATCATTCTATTTCAATTACAGATATGGTTGAAAGTTTTCCGTGAATTCGACTAGTAATTAAGGAGGAAGACAGATATGCTCCATAAAACCGGACTAAACGCTGAATGCACATTTCATGTTCGATTAGCTTTTAATGCGTCTCGATGCACTTGCTTAAAAAAATTAAACGCGCAACAACTTTAACGGTACTCAATAGTAAACGTGGCGAGAATGATTTCCTGAAATGCGACTTCCAGAACTCGATAATGACAGCATGTGATTAAACGATAACGAACAGAAGTAACGGATCGTGTGGAAGTGTCGGAAACGCGTCAGTTGATTGACTTCAAGTCAGTTTTTTGAGGGATATCGATGCACTCGATATGTTTAACTCTCAACACGTACTCTCATGGTCAAAAGTTTGAAAGTTGTTCAATTAACCTTTTCCCGTGCTTCGATGGGTCTCACTTGTGATGCACTTACAGCTCAAATATGACAAACCTTACTCAAATTGAATACTCTTCAACTTGAAATTTAGGTCCAACTATAAGTTGCGTTATCAAGGATCCTCGAATATAAAATACTCAGAACATTTTAATTTTCTTTGTTTGTTTTAATGTTATAATCCTCAATAGTTAGTCTTGACGCATCTGATGAATAAATGGCACGGGAAGGGGTTAAAATCAAATTCTTTAACGAAACTTGAGATGATTCACTGCTAATACATATAGTATTGTTGGAAATCCTAACGAACCGTCCGACTTTCTCTTCTACATCTGGCCCTTCCTTTATTTCCTTTACCCTATTATCTACTTTCTGCGCTTTCCTGTCTGTCTTATATCACCAAAACATGCCTCTTTAGAATTTCCTGTAGCTTCAAGATTTTTCCAAGGTCCCGCTAAAACACTTCCATATTTCCTAATAAATCACTCCTTTTTTTAAGCCACCTCCTTCGCAAATAACCTAGCCAATGACTTTTCCTGTTCCCACACCCTTATCCAAAATATCAACCAATAGTTTCCTTCCAATTGTTTACATTTTCCTTCTCAACACCGTTTCTCACTAGATTTTATCCGAACTTCATCGTGTCAAGTACAACTTTTAAAATTAGAGAACTAGATTAAGGTTTAGCTTATAATATTATTGAACAATAAATTAGTTATTGTATTCAATTTGAGTTATTCCTGATTCTGGAACTCCAACAGTATCATTCACCAATTTTTATATTGAATTTGAAGGTTTTATATTGAAGTTTTATAGTATTTTGGATTTCATTTATGTGCAAAGTACTGTTAGTTTTAGTACTGTTATACATTAATACTGTATTAGTCATAATCTTAATTTAGTACAGTGCTATTGTAGCTTCAAAAATATATTGCATTATCACCTTAGGTAGGCAGTTATTATCAGACGTACAACATCGAAAACAGTTGAAGAAGTGATTGTTAAAATGTTAAAATATGCAAAATATGTTAAAAGGCTATTTAACATATTTTTACATATTTTACAAAATATGTAAAAAAGCTAGAAACACTTTCAGTTTATAATTGACGAAAGTATAAAGACCATGAATCAATTGAATCAATTGAATCAATTGAATTAATTTTGCAAAACAGTATCAGCGTAATAAAATAATAGTTGTTACCTATTTATTACATATTACAGTGATATCTAGTGCTTGTAATTGCACTAATTATATATGGTGTTTGATATATTACTTTCATGTTTCAAATTTGAATAATTTTTTTTCTTTCTAGAATATTTCATTTTTGTAAAATGTCATCATCTTTTTCTTGAAAATTTATTACAGAGAATTTCATGATGAAACAACGTTTGAACATAAACGATTTTATTCTAAAAAGAAACTAGACAAGTTTATTGTCCAAATCAATCATCTATTTTTACGTGCACTCTAACACACTCGTCAATTTGTCATAATCAGATTTTTCCTTGAAGAATATTAGAGAGATTATACACAAAGAAAAACAGTACATCTTAAGGATATAATATTCATAATCATAAAGTAATATTAAATTTAATTTCACATATTATTGGAAGCTGTCGTAATAATATTAAACGAGTTCCTGTCACAGAAAAAAAAATGTATATTTTATATGAATTTCTAATATGAATATTAGGAAACAAAAGAATTTTTTCCATACATGTGTTTATGAAGTGACTTATGGACCACCTTATATAATAATTACTGATTAATAAGTCGATGTTAATTTCTTAAGGACAAGCAATGTTTGAAAGGAAACCAATTTAACAAGTGTAGGAGTGGAATAGTAGTGAACGGCAATCATTGGATACTGATATAAGCAGTTGAATAGTGTGTTACGGAACGAAAGTAAAAGTGTACTTTGTTCGTTACACGTGATTTGAAAAACGTACTACATTCGTCGCAAATAATTTAAAAATCGTGCCCACATTGTTAAATTGGTTTTATTACATCATTGATAAATGCAATGAAAGGGGTAAAAACATATGATCGCGTTTAGATCGATTTTCAATAAAAAGTTTTGTTTTTTGCGTCAAATATACATATTTAGGTAACACAACTATTTCGTTTGATTTTAGAAAGTAAATTATTGCTACTACGTAAATTTCTTCTGGAACAATCAAAACATTAATTATCTTAATTGTTCTGAAATGTATCTTCTTTTACATTTCAAATGCACCAATTTATTTTTATTTATTACTCTAATATATTGGTTAAATATTCTTAGTGTGTGGAATAAGTATTGCTTAAAATTACTTAAAATTATTCTTAGTATTGCTTAAAATTTTATTATTATTTTTGCAAAAATAAGTTTTTCTAATTGAATAAATACTTTAAAAATCTATTTATACAATGAAATTGAATCTTATAAAAACATTTTTCCAAATTCTTCAATTTTTAAATTACGAAATCTCTAAATTTTCAAATTTTTACATCTTTAAATTAAGAAATACCTAAATTCCTAAATACTCACATTTTCTAATTACGAAATTCTTAGATTTCTAAATTCAAAAATTCTCTACTTACGAAATCCCTACTGAATTTTCACATCTTTAAAAATTACGAAATTCCTAAATCTCCACGTTCTCCAATTTTCTAATTATGAAATCTTTAACTTCCTGAATTCTCCAAATCTCTAAATCCATAAATCTTCAAATTCTTAAATTCTCAAATTTTCGAATTCTCAAATTCTCAAGTTCTCAAATTCTCAAATTCTCAAATTCTCAAATTCTCAAATTCTCAAATTCTTAAATTCTCAAATTCGCAAATTTTCAAATACAAAATTCTCAACTCGGTAATTTATTAAATTTCCAAATTTGCAACTTTTAAATTTCCAACACCCCAAATTTTCAAAACCTTCAATTTCCAAGTCCACAAATATTCAAATTCCAAAATTTTCCAATATTTAATTCCTCAAAATTATCAAATTTCTAAATCACAAAATAACTCTACTGTTAATTAGCAAAGTAACATTTAAATACTATGTAATTAAAATGTTTCGGAGCTTAATTACCGATAGTCCTTCGTACGCACCAAATCCTTCTTCCTATCAACACAATTTAATATAACTATAATTCTCTGAACATAGAACTCTTCTCATAACAGAACAAAATAACAAAATTTTTCACCTTAATCCATTCTTCAATAACATTTTTGTTAACATCAAAACAATGCAATAAATCTTAAATCTTATCAGCTCTTTATCCAGCGGTACTCTGACGTGGCCAGAGAGTTCTCATAATGATAAGCTCAATCCAATCGTTGATAACGCGCTTCATGATTGTGCGTTAAATTGACCCCCTAAAGAGAGCCGGTAGAGAACGCGCGTTTAGAGCTGACCTAAAGGACGGCAAAACGGATGCAGCTATCATCAGAGCAGGGGAAAAAGCATGCCGGTAGCAGTTTGCCTGGCTGGCTTGGCTTGGCTGAGGGTGTACCCCCTTTTTTCATTTAAATTACTCGAAGGAAGGCGGTAGTGCGCTGCGACGCGACCAGCATACCTAATGGCCGCATATTGTATGCTGCCACTGCCACTCAAGGCAAGCCGAACACCACACTGCGTCAACACGACTCGTTCGCCTGTTCTCGACAGTAAAATAATACGAGTTGGCGATAATCCGTGGCTGCGTTTCGACCCTCCTAGTATTATTGGCCAAAATAATGGAAACACTAACAACTAGTGGGTGTATAGGCCGGGTGCCTCGTGCAAATTCGAATGTCTACTTCGGAGTACAACCGTAAGCGTGTAGGTAGAACGAGAATGAGGTGTAGAGATTTTAAAGGAGTTCTAAACGATTAAACGTGTCTAAAACGATCGAAAATGATACCAAACTTGATTGTTGTTGACTTTACGACTGACGTCAATGGTGACCAAGTGTTGCTGGCAATGATGAGTTACGGGCTGTTTACGTTATACTAGTACCTGGTGCTAGTAGCCTTGTCAGCAGTAGAATTTTTACGTTCCTAGCTTTATCTATACCAGATCTGTTGTTAGAAAAAGAAGGTAAGAAAGGAAAGAAACGATTTTCTCTTTCTAATAACAGGTACAGGCAAAATAAAGAACGTAAAAATTCGACTACCTGCTGGCAAGGTATTAGCACCAGTTATTGGCATAGTGAAGACGGCCCCTTATAGAGCTTATAATGTGCTTTCAGTCGATTCTGTGTCAAAAATGATATCAAAACACAGTTTTTCTATCGATTCGATGACGATGACAGGTTTCTGTCGTTAAATTGTCGCCAAATCTACATACACAGCAAATTTAGAGTGCTTCATCAGTTCACCATCAAAATTTTAAGTGAAAGGACTCAAAATTGCAGCCTGCAGCGTTGTACAGACAAACAGAGAGATAAACGAACAAATGCAGATCGAATCCGCAAATCTCTAAATTTTCAAATATTCAAATATGAATTTTGGGAATTAGCAATTTAAAAAATTCGTAGATTTCTAAATTTTCAAATTATGACATCTGTAAATTTACAAATTCTTAAACTTTCTAATTACGAAGTTCCTACATGAAAAAATTTGTCTATTTTCTAATTAAAAAACCCCTAATTCGCAAATTTTCTAATTTCTCCAATTACCAAATTTTTAAATTCCCAATTTCTCAAATCTTTGAATACGAAATATTGCAAATCACCAAATTTCCAAATTTTTCCAGTTACAAAATTCCTAAATTTCAAAATTCTGAAATTCGTCATTATATATATGTAACAATACATACAGCTTATTAATTTAATTATGTTCAAATTTTATAAATAAAATAATGATTGTATATGATGTTAATTCCTTATAATTTAAGTTTATTATTCGTTGGTGCTACGGATAATAAAAATGGTTTATTAATTTTAAAAATATAACAGCGTTAAGACTAGGGATGTGATACATAGTGACAGAAATAACAATAGATAAAATAATACAATTTAATCAAATAAATTTATTTCAATTATTACGATTAAGAATCATAATTAATTTTCACTTAACGAAATTTAATAAAGAAATAAATTTCGATCTTTTTATTCAACTTTATTCACAATGAGAGAACGTAATAATTGATTTCAGTAACGACTGAGAATTAATCCTTCATTGAAGACGTACTTCATTAAATCGAACTATTTTTAATCTGATAAATTCTTTAATTCAATATGTGGGAATAAAAAATTGAACTTTAATTTTCAATTAGAAAATCGTTCGGTTATCATTTATTGTTAATTAAGAAATATTTAATTATCGATAACGGTTTAGTCGATTATTTTTTAACAGAATAATTAGAAATTTAAACATTCTGCGAATAATTATAACTTCTCTTATTAAATGTATTAAGAAATTTCGTTGATAGAAATAATTGTTACATATTTACTTAACAAAGGAATATAATATTTATAAAGGCGATCCATCCCATTCATTATGATTAAAATACTATTTTCTTTATTCTGCGGATATTTACAAAAATATTGTACTGTATTCATTACACATTGTATGGACAGATTATCCACACAAACTGTTGAGTACAATATTCGTCATTTCTAAAAATATTCGACTCTCGGATATTTCTAACCGCTTTAGAGACGTATTTTTCATTTCAATTATAACAAGGAGAATTAATTTTATTTTTATTTATTTTGCTCGATAAAGAAAATGCAATAAAAAAAATAAAGTTCACGATTCAGAATTTCAAAAAATAAATAGTTTTATTTAATAGACTTTTGCTATTTATGCGAAACCCAATAATATTTCTTTTGAAACATTAGCAAATACCACTAACTAGTGCAGTAAATATATTTTTAGACATTGCAATTATTTCTATTCCTTAGAAATCGTAATCTTCGGTAAAATTACGACTTACTTCGTGTAAAAAAAGACAGCGCTGCTGCTTGAAATATCCTTTCGGACATGTACATATATCAAGACACTTTTACTTTCACGGCAATTGCAATTTATTTTCTAGCAAAAGGAAGAATGCACATTTATTTCTGTAACGGTTTTCGAAACGGATTCAGCTTTGTATAGGATGTTAATTAACTTATTTACATATGTGGTCAAGGACGTGAAGAGGTTAAAAATGTCATTCATTTATCCATGATTTACTTTACTTACAATTAGTATCAATGTGGAGATCTAAGAAGAGTGAAAACCCATTCAAATGTATACGATATGCAATCACTGAATCACTAATTGACGACAGGACCACTTTGTATAGGGTGTTTCAATTCTTTACCGCTAAATTTTGTTAAAATGTTCTTCGGAAAATTCCAATATTTTACCAAAGCACATATTCTTTATTAGACTTGTTCTTATTGATATGCGAATGATAAAATGCGCCAACACTCAATTAACCCTTTGCATTTTTACATGTGTCTCGACATTACATTCCTCTTGGGTCTATAAATAATTCAGATAAATAGATTGGTCGAATATATATTTTCATTCAGTTATTATTTATGATAAATGAAAAATGTATTTGTCATATACTTTGTACCATAGCAATACATTTGATTAAGAACTCATTTCTTGATCTATTTTGTAAATTAAAAAGTAGGTAGGTAAAAGAAATTAGGAAGTGCAAAGGGTTAAGGATTATGCTCCTCATGGGTTAATAAAAAAATGTATTCCATAATAAGTAATAACTTCTATAAAAAAGTCACAAATCAATAAAAATAAAAATATTCTACAATTTGTTTTAGAAATACAAATCTCATTTATATTTTGCAAAGACGTATTTTGTGTGGTTTTGGTAGAAATAGCTTCATGTTAACTGTTGGTAGTTCTAATGTTAATTATTTTGTACTTTTTATCGAAACGAATTTTTTAAATGTTCTTGCCAACTACAGCTCATTTATCTAATTCATTGATAACTGAATCACGTCAAAAACTATTATTGTTGTAATTATTTTTGTCGAACAATATCAAAACGGAATGACACCACATCAAGAACATGAAATCGGAAGTTTAACAATTTTATATCAGTAGGCTTAATGTAGTATTCAATGGTTAATTGCCCTCTGATAATTATCAGATCTTGAATGCAAGGACAGTTAATAGAGGAAGGTGTTTTGGGAATTGTCGACTGTTATCTCTCCGGTTTGCTTGCTTCTTGAGTGCATCGGAAACGAGACTGGGAAACACTAAACGTGAACGAAATAGTAATACAGATTTGCCAGCTATTTCACAAATTGTTGAATATGCCAACAGATCTATACATATATATATGGAGACCGAATGTTGGTGCCATAGATTTATAATTGGTAAGTAAATTATGACCCGGTCATTTGGGTCAGGACGATTTACAGGCGGGCGTCAATGGTCTGCAGAATCGTGCCCCAGGCTCTTGAAGTCAGCATTAAATTTATTATTAAGATTGGGAAGTGGGTGAGAGAAAAAAAGGAATGACCGGTGACGAGATTTTTTGATGAAGGAAAAATTGACAGAAGAAGAAAAATTCATAGAGAGATCATGTGTAATAGCGTGGGAAAGCATAGAGTAAAATCGCGTACTCATTAGGGCAGTGTAGTTCTTCCTATTAATTGTGCTAAGACTAGTTCAATAAGTATATTATAAATAAATATATGTACACATATAACCTTACATATGAACTTGATTTTCATTAAACTTTCTAGTGTCACATACAGTACATATAGGTCATATATTGTGACTAGGGCTCGTGTGAGTTCTGCGGGGAGTATAGACTATTTTACACCTGCAACTTGGCTGTGCGTAAAATTGCACCGATTCAAGAATTTCCAAAACATTTTACAAATTTTTATTATGCAATATGAAATTTTCGTCTTTCTTAATTTCCAAATTACGAAATCCCCAAATTTCTAAACTTTTTAATTCGAAATTTTCAATTTTATGAATCACCGAGTTCTCAAGTTTCTAGATTTACAAATTACGAAATTTTTAAATTCCTAAATTCCTAAATTCCTGAATTCTTAAATCTTCAAATTACAGAACCCCTAAATCTTCAAATTTTTCAATTTCCAAACTTTGTAAATTTTCAAACTTTGTTTTTAACTTTGTAAATTACCAAATACTTAAATTTCCAATTTTGAAAATTTTTAAATATTTAAATTTTTAGATTTCTATAAGTTATATAATTTTTAAATGAAATATTTGAAGCCTTACGTTGATATAAGGCTCTTCTCTAATTGTTGCGAATAGATCATGTTAATCAAGTTCCGCGGTAATAAACTGGCACACCCTACGTACAACTTCTGTATCTTCAATATATAGAATAAATTGACATCAATCAACTGCATAAATTAACACAGTCATTCGTGAATATTATAATGAAATAAATCATTAAAAATACAGAAAGTATTTTATGTTTTTATGACCAGATATATGTAAGTTAATCTGCAAGATGAGGTAACAGTATTATTAATTCGTAATGAATTGTTCATAAAAACAAAATTAATTAATTTATTAACACTAAACTGGTTATAACACACACAACATGAAAGTAAAAATAAATAAATAAACGATAAACCATAAGTTATATATCTATTAATTCTTTTTCTCGATAAAAATTAACGTAAGTTTCTAGAAAAGCATTTGAATAAATTTAAAAATGAAAGCCTATGAACCTCATGAAACTTGGTTCGGTAGCTTCAGCGTTAATATCAATACTCCCAGAATTTCCATTATAGTAAAAGAATTGTCATCTAAACTATCACATCTACTTCTTATAACCTTCTGTATTTCCATCATGATGGTTGATTATTTCGTTCCATAAATTCTAATTTACTTTTTCAGGGTTGACCTAAATCTAAGAATTCTGGCCTAGTTTTCACTTACAATGTTTGAAAACAACGAAGAAACTAGGTATATCATACTATTAAAGGAAACCACGATCAGCAAAACTAGTACATCATATTTTTCAATAAAACCACAATTGGCAAAACTAGGGCAGCATACTTTTCGATAAAACCACGATCAGTAAAACATCGTAGTTCTTTTCAAGAAAATACGAAGCAACCCAACGTTCATAGATCTAATGGATATAATATTAATCCGATTTATTTAAATGTCAACAAGTACACAAAAGGACAGACATTAAACTTTAAAAATGACAACTGGGTCAGACTTTTCTAGATTTAGGTCAGCCCTGAAGAGGTAAACTGCAACGTTTACGAAACATCGAGAAACTAAAACAATGACATGATGGAAACTTATGGTAAAAGGTCGTAGCAAGTGATCCGAATCATTACGGACATCACAAATACAATATAACATATAACATATACAGTCAGTGTAAAAAGTATTCGTACAGTAATTAATTTCAACAAAAATGTTGTGAAACGTCATTTATTAACAAAATTTTAACAAATAAAAAATACATACATATTCTTAGATGTCTATGTATTCTATATAAGAACGTGTATGTATTTTTTATTTGTTCAAATTTTGTTAATAAATGACGTTTCACAACATTTTTGTTGAAATTAATTACTGTACGAATACTTTTTACACTGACTGTACATACAATATAACATATTTCCGTAGTTGATAAAGATAGCGTAAGTCGAAATTCGAAAAGAATTAAGCTTTTGACAACTTTTGACAATTGTTAAAGAATTAAATATTTTGAATATTTGATATTATATCGGTTTTAATATATGATGAAAGAATTTTTGGCAAACGTAAATTAAATCAATAATGCAGTTGATTATTATGTGTATATGTCACTGAACGTAATTCGAGTCATGTTTAATCTGACAACGGTATGAGTCGGTTGCATTCTGATACTTGTATCATTTGCATAAACAGAAGTAAACAATTTTTTTATTGTATCGTTAAACAGGGATTCAGATAAGCAAATTTTATGTTATTTGTTTTATATGCTTTTATTTCTTTTCATTAAATGGTAAAATTACTTATATGGACACTCTGAATATACAAATTTCTGTATTCGAAAATATTCTCCAATTTCTGATATACATTTTTTTTAAATAGAATATTACTGCAAATTTTATTTGAATCTCGTAGCAAGCTTTTAGTTCAGCTTGACCGCTTTAGTGTAATCAACTCAAACGTAAAAGGTTAAGTATCACGGAACAAAGATATATGACTTACTCCACTTTCACAATCACCGGTACATTTATCTCGGTGCTACGATTATATTTCTAAAAACTAATATGAGGTAATTTACTTATTAATGACCACGTGCTCATTGGTGACCTATTTCTCATTTTTATTAAAAACGATAAATAATTATTTTATTTTCCGTTTCACTTTTCTAAACATAAAAAGTTTCAATAAAATTGTAATCCAAATTCAAAGTGGCACCGTTTTGCACATTTTCACTGTTTTCCTTTCGTTCCAGTTACCACCATAATCATACTAATAAAAACTCCTTTCGATTTCTCATTTCAGATAGAACGATCGTGCCAGCCAGTAGCACACTTTTCTTAAAAGAAACCTTGTACACATAATTCACTGTTAATTATTTTCACTTGAAAACAATTGCAGACATTCGCAAAATGTAAATAAATATGTGTGCAAAATATGAATATTGAGGAATTTATATCTTGCTCGTAAATTCCTAAAAACAGCAAGGAAATGAGATTGTAGACTAGAATATCCCCTTAAGGCAACGAGAAATATTTCTGTATTTGCCTTACTCAGCTCGGTGCAGAAATCTTCATCTTATATCATAGATTTCACAACAATAAAAGCATCGCGATTCCAGAGCTCGGGCAATTGTTAAAAAATTTTTTGCATGAAAGCAGAGATCGTAGCACGCGGTTGTGGACCGCGAATGAAAATTCAAACCCGGCGGAACCGGGCGGGCGTTCGCTCGAGCGTATTCTTGGCTGTCGGTACGCTATTTCAACGCAGACGGTTATTAAGCCGGTATATAGCAGGCAAAGGTACGTATACACAATAAACCGAGCAACTGAGCGTGACACGAAACGGCGCGAGGAAGCGCAAACATCCTATTTACGCTCGCAACGGATGCGTAAATACGTATGCACAGATAGAGGAAGAAAGTGGACGTCGAACGGTGGAAAAAGAGAAACGATAACGGCTATAGCACGCCTCGCGATATGCTGGATAAAGTAATTAATGATCGAACGACGTCGGAAGTAATTAGTCACGTATCCTATTCGCGACATAATTAAACTCTGACCAGGCCGATCCCGTGGCGCAAATTAATTTACGAGCGATCATGATCGATTGGACGCGTTACTGTCGCGTAAATTCGCAACTCCAGAAATCGTGGCACTTTGCAACGATTTTCTTTTTTTTTTCGATAGCTTTAAAAACGTAGGTCAAATTACCGTCATGCATTTTGACCGGATTTTTTTGAATTAGTTTGTTGCGCCATGTGCGTAAGATGGAGAGTAAAAACGAGCGGTTGCAACCTGATGACCTTGAAAGAGGAATAAAATGTCGACGTAAAGGACCATTATACTTTACTTGTCGACTGTAGAACTGAACAGTGTTTATATTAATTGTGGTGTTTGGTATTTATTATGTATGTAGTGTTTAATACTTATTACTTAAAAAGAGTAAATACTACATACTGGTTACTTATTCCTGACTAGAAAATAATATAGTAATCACAATATTGTATGTTGTAGGTTATATTTATTTTATATGGTTATTTAGTACCATATTTAATATTAAATATTGGTTATATAATAAATGTTTGTTTGTTATATAGGAAGTACTAAATATTGGTTATTTCATTAAAGACCACAGTACTGTACATAACATATTATATTTGTTGTACGAAGTAAATACTAAATAACCAATATTTAATCAATATTTATATCTATTTAATTAGTCTTTCTTTTACTGATGTATAGAATAAATACAACGTATTATATATAATATTGCGATCTCTATATAGTTTTTTAACTACAAACTACCTGTCTATATTATGTCTTGGAGAAATGATATTTGACATTTTAGTCACTGGTATTTTAAAACTAAACGTACGAGCGTATAATGCACATTAGCTTCGAAATTGAAAATAAAGTAGAAAAATAACTAAAGAAGGGAATAAATAAATATACACGTTAATCTCGATTCTAAGAATAGCACCTGAACAAATTTTGTAATTTAGACGGAGAAATTGGTGAATCGTTTATTTGGTCAGTTTGGTAATTTTAGTATTTTTAATGGACATTAAAAATAAATAAATGTTGCACCTTGTATTATTCTTATCTTTCTTAAATCTCTAGTAACCGATATTACAGAAAATAAAAATTAATTGATAATCTATCTCTATTATATCTTTGTGAATTTTTACTAATTATATCGTAGTTATGTTTTTTTGTCGTAGCCTGTTTTTTTAAATGTATTTTATTTCAAAGATGTCTTTTAAAATTATTTGTCTTGTTATGTGGACATCAAACTAATTAAAAAAGGTTTCGTTAAATGCATAAGAGCGTAACGAAAAAACAGGTTGGCAATTTTTATTTATTCATCAATTATTAAAGATTGTACAGAAACAGTTACTTGTTAAAAAATTATTCACGAATCACAACAGGGTGCTGCATTACGCCTAATAAGTTATTACAATAAGTCTAATAAGTATAGTAAGTACTGTACACTACGGAAATAATAAATTCTAAATACTACAAAAATGATAAATATTAAATACTATATGTATACATAATAAGACTTATCAGTTGCACAGTCAAACTTTCAGAGCACACAGTGCGGACAGCGTTTGATATTTTTCAAGGTCATTGGTCCGACTGCTCGTTTCTACTTTTTTTATCTTTATATACACGTCACGCCAAAGCAATTAAAAGAAGTCTGGTCAAGATTCATAATGAGTCATATAGCACAGGATTAAATTTTTAAACTCTTGCTAGACGATACTAACTTACTCTCGCACTATAAATTATAGTCTAACAAAATAAATCGCACTCGAAAAATATTCAAATTTTAATTCAAACTTAATACTATTACACAATATGTATTTTTGTATCTCGCGTATTCTTGATACACAAATGATGAGTAGCAAATTTTAGTGAATTAATCGTTAGAAAAACCCATTTTGGAGAAATTTTCTGATGATCTGTTTAATTTTGGGCTGTAAAAGAAAAATTGATCTTGGAGAAATCTACATAGTTATTATATTTCGATTTTTCTTCTTTTTAATCCTATTCCATGACACGCAAGATTTCTTATACGTTATAATTTCAATTGAATTTATAATCTTTTTTCAGTTTAATAATTTGTTGTCTTCTATCTGTTTGCCAACTGATTAACTAGTGTATGATTTTTGAAGGAAGATGCATATTTCCATTGTTAGAGAGTGAAACAATGAAAATATGTATTTACCAAGATGTGAAACTGACGAGCTTCAATATTCTTCACCGACTTACGTGGCCTTCTTATAATCATTATAATTTTAAAATAGTATGGTTTATTTATCGTGTAATGGTTACTTGATTAATGTTACAATATTCATTTTTCCAACCTGTAATTTGCATGAACTGTTAATTTATCAGAAGTGTGTGTTGATAAGATGTCAGCAGAATTTCTTGTAAATTTACGTAAGAACCTAAAATACAATTTTCTTTTTTGCAATTAAATTTTAGAATTTTTATTAGACGTTACTCAAGTTTGAAATATAGCTAAGTATTTTTTGAATAATTTTGTAGATATGAGAAACAAGAAAATTGGACGCTGGACTTAAATTAATTGTAATATAATATCATGTCTTTTCTTCTCTTTTTTAAATAAAAAAGATAACGTTATTATTATTATATGAACTAACAAATTATTTAGTTCATATAATATGTTATTATTATATGAACTAAAAAAATGTTATTATATCATAACATGCAATCTGTTTTTGTGCGTTGTATAATGTTTTTGTAGTAATTATGGAAAATCAATATGGTGACAAATGAGATAAAAATATAACATTCACCACCGAATACATCTTCATTGTACCGTTAATATACTATTTTCTTAGTGACTGCAGAAAATAAATTTAGTATAAGCAGCAGAAAATTTTGCGATATTGATAGTATTAACAATTAATCATTTCTATAGGAATACGATGGATAAATTAGTAGCGTTAAATTTATATTGATATTACTGGATATTATTTAAATGAACATATTATATTTCACTTGTAGCTTTACCGTGAAATTCATTTATTCAAATCTACCGTTTAATCTTCTGCGATTTTGTACTTTGTACAGTAAATTGCAATTATCAATGCTAATTTAAGCTACATACATAGCAAAAACATTATTTTCGTTCCTGACGGAATAACGTCAATATTATTAATCGAATCCAAACGTATTTTAGCGTAATACTTAATATATATTATTATAACTCATTTTATTAAACTTAGTCTGTAAATTTTCATATAATAGTTACATTCTAGTTAATCACTTTTTCAGTATAATCTTCAAATAAACATTTTTACTATTTTATATAAATTTCAAATAAACATTCCTATTTTATACAATCTTGAAATAAACATTATTATTATTTTATACAATCTTCAAATAAACATTGCTATTATTTTATATAAGGTGCACTTAAACAGTTAAATAAAATAAAATAAAAATATTCACATGTAAGTTTTTAAATCTCCTTATTTTATTTGTAGAAGTCTAAAATACTCATCTTGCAATGAACACTATTTCAGAAGTTGCCATTAATAGATAATTAATTTACCGAATAACAAAACGTATAGAAACCTTTCGTCTCTGGATTTTTATTTCTATGACCTACTTTGATAAGTATTTCCTATGAACGTTTGATAAGTATTATAATTAGCACCTGTTAAATATTTATTATTGCACAACGGCGCAGATAACTTTGATGATTCAAAATCTTATACAATGTTTGTAACGGAAATGGGTTAACTTTATCGGATTCGATAATGCTAATGTTTATTCTCTGATTTCTTTTGTTAAAAGTCGAAGTAAAAATACGACTGAACGAAGGCACATACTTCTGTCTGTTTTAACATCGTTAGTATTGATTCACAGACTAACGATAACTGAACTTCTTCTACCTACGTCTGTGTTCTCAAAGTCTGCAGTTCTTTTCTCGAATTATCTTATGTTTGCGAGACGAGAATAGAAAAAGTTATGCTCGTTTTTCAGAAATTGAATCATCATTTCGTTTCATCGAACATGCACATCGTACAATGAAATTTGTACCCCTCATGAATTTTATTATGAAAGACAAAAAATATATTCTATAAAGTATTTGAGATTTTGAACACTTTCCCAGGAATGAAATTCCTGGCTGATTCCTGGGAAAGTGCTCATGAAGTACCTACTGAGAAACATTGCTACTTGCGTACAAGTTGCAATTGCGATTCATTCCACAGGATATCATCAGTTTATTCGTTTAATTCTAAACTGGGGTTCGTAAAGTGCTGCAAATATTAATACGTAGCTACAGAATGTACTGCGCATGTAAGTACAGGATGTTCTAACATTGTACAGACGAAATAATACATTACAGTTCCTAACCATTTCACTTTTATGGTTATAACACTGACATATATGGAAAATTGTCTTAGATCATGTAAAATTATTACTAAATACATTGATAATGATACATATAGCAATTTGTTACTGTTGTCATAATAAATTGTATGCGTGATGAGCGATTAAGGGCCGTGCAAGCTCGAGTATCGAAAGCACGTCAGATTTTGAATGCCATAGAAAATGTCTGTCTACTCAAAAGACTAGTTTACAACTCTCCAACCATATTATCTGAGTTGAAAAGAATTACAGATATTTGGGAGAATAATGAAGATATAAACCATATGATCAATGTATACAGAGCATGCCAAATACAAGCTGTGACCAAAGCAAAGGGTGGAATTGCAAGATATTAACATGTGTTAAGGTGAAGTGGGGTAAGTTCATAAACGGGGCAAGTGCATATACAGGCTATTTTTATTACAATATGAGCGAAATTTTGCCATTTAGTACGTTTGTTTCACTATATCCCCTTTTATATTTCAGTTAAGAGTATCTGTTTGCAGTATAGAGTACTTGCATAATGCAGTAAAAAGCACTTTATAGCAGATTTGTTAATAATTCTCCTCTTGCCCCATTGCACATGAAATAAAGTTTCAAAGTATTTAACTTCAAGTTATGCTCTTACCCCATTTTTGGGGAAAGTGCAGATTAGTTGACATTTTAAACAATTTCCTATCAAAATCAAAAAGTACAAGGAAAATTAAGGTCCTAGTTAATATTAATTACATAGTAGTAATTGTGTAAAGTGTTCGATATCAATAGTGTTAAGTATTTACATAGCAGACTGAAAATACTTACGTTTAAATACCAACTTTACAAAAACCAGTCTGCACTTTTCCCACTTCACCTTAATAATAATATGTACAGAAGTGTATAATGTTAGTTAATAAGTAGCTAATAAATTATATCGTTACAATTTGAACAGGCGTTTTAGTTTTACGGAAAATGTAAAAAATGCTGAAAATTTGTAGTGTTCCGAATAGGATGGCCAGGGACTGTATACTTCCTATACTGACACTATAAAAATATATTTAAATATTTAGTCCTACTCTTTTATATTCGAAAATATTTCTTTAAAAATTAATTCTCATATTTCAATATAAATTTAGTTTAACTTAGTTTATTGGTTTTCTTTATTACAAAGATGGCACTTGAGTTACAAAGAATCTCATTTTTCCTAAGAACTAATATCATCATCACAAGTGATATGAATTATCAATGTTATATATTGTCCAAATAATTTATCTATAAATTTAGTAAACATTCATACACAACGATAGCAAAGCTAAAGATTATAACTTAACCAAACTGTGAGTTATTTATACTCGAAGAGTATCAGGCTTTTTCTTTGAGATCAGTTATCACACTCTTAACACGTTACCCACTACGTTACAGTTGATCGTCGCCTTAAATTTTGTATAACCGTAAAATTAGCAAACAGAATGGGAACACAAACTTCGGATAGCGTTAAGTAGTATGATATTAATGATACAAGTAAGTTAACTGGAAGCCCGACGGTGAAAATTAAATATTCGAATCCTTAATAATTAAAGGTCCGCTATGGCTTACTATATATGTATATCCATTTGTCTTTTGACACAGTCATCACGTTAAATAATAATTAGGTGCGAATGAGAAGCACCGTTATCCTTTTATTAAATCACTATATCTATAAACTTATAAAGTCTTAGTGAGCAGAAGTTCGTTTTTCTTGATGACACTGCGTTGCAATAATTCTTGCAATAAAAGGAATTTACTATTAGATAGCAGTAAAAAGTTTTTAATGTGACTGCCGTGATTTACAAAGTATTATAGGATCCAAAAATCAGGAAATACATATGTACAATTTAGTAGTTGAACATTAAAACTTAATATTAAATTCAGTTTAATAGTTGAAATTTAAATTTAAATTATTAAATTTAGTATTAACTACTCAAAAATATTAAACTCAACATTTAATATCACATACACATTTAATAAATATTATATTCAATAAATAACAGATTTAAATTTAAATAAATAAATATGTAATAAATATTATATTGAATATTAAATTAAATAAAGATTTAACAAATATTAAAAATAATAAAAGAAAAATAATTGTTCTTTTCCTTAAAACTATCTAAATATTTATCATTCTCTATCAACTTCAATGAAGAAGTTTATTACGGTGTCTTATAATAAATATCGATTTATCACTTTATAATTTAAATATTCAAGGATAATGTTGTTTGTACTACCTAACGATTTTTTCTTGAAATAGAAACTTTTTGATTCAACATGCAATATACATACATAAATTTTGTTATTCTAAATTTGAGAATATCAAGGCGTGTGTTGATGATTTTTCAGAAACGTTTTGAGTGGCTGTTAGATTTTAGAAAAGAATGTTTCACATTTGCGAGTAAGAGTGAGTAAAACATAATAAATTTTGAATGAAAGTATAAATTTAATCGCAATCATTCTAAACTTTATATACATTTTGTAAATTTCATACAAAGTTTGATTAGAAGAAATATTTACATAATTTACTATCAGAAGAAGCTCAAGTACGAGGTTAATTAACTATTAATTGCTTCATCGTGGTAAGAAAATTCTCAATTATGTACCATCTTATTTAATCCATTATTTGGTGCGATAAAAAGAGCCGAAAATGAAAAAACTATTTATAATATGCATCACAATATATTACTAAATTTAATAACAGTGAAAATCCTCAATTCCAGACATGTCACATTTTCTGTTAATTATACACCAGACTCCTTTTATACCCAATTAATTGTAATGACCCAAATTGATAATAACATTGCAATTTAACATAATTAACCTCAATCAGTTACAGTTATTAACTTATAACTTGCATAAACGTTATTAATTATCAAAAGGAAACCATAAATGAATTATTGAACGGGATCCAAATTTAATTTGTAATGTTAAATTGCAACATAACATGTAGTTTTGCTAAAAGATACCAAGTATATCTTTAACTTCTTTTAATGGGAAAGGGTGCATATGTTATTTCCTCAATTAAAAATAATAGAGTATACTTAATCAATGTAGTGAAATGTAATTACTAATATAATTAAATGTAATACATATCATCTTATTGCTCTGATTTTATTGTCATACATATCTGATGAGTAGAATACAAAACTACTTGTAACAAAAATTTTTTAAAATAAAATTAAAATAAAAGTCTACTAATATATTGCAATAGTATGAGATTAAATTAACAGTATTTATTTAATTGATTTATTCTTGTAATATTTATTAAATTATATTTATTTCGTAATCCGTAATACTTATTGTCGATGAAAGTACTATAAATAAATTTAAATTATCCAAGTAAATAAAGTTAAACTTAATCTATTGATGACATGTCAAGATATAAAATTAACTTCTATTTCAAACAAAGAATTTCCAGCATTTTCTTTCTCATTTTTAGTCATGAATTTAATTGTTCAATTTTAAAATACTACACTGCACATTAATTATGTTGTAGAATCATCGGACACCTGTATGCAGTCCAAGAAACAACTCGAGCCAACTTCTGATCACACGTAGGAAATAAGTCTTTCAGTCACTTCCGGTCACAGTGAGTCATTGAAAGAACATACAATACGCCTTGCTACCAACATTTAGAAGTTTTCAGTTGAATACAATACGACACGGTCTATAAATTACTCTGAATGCATGTAACCAGATGAATCGTTAAATAAATTACACAGCTATTTTGTACATAAATTTAATTTATCGCAACTGAAGGTAAGATTAAAATAGCTCGAGTACTTTTTTTAATTTAAACGTTCACGATGAGTAACGAATGTTAAACATTATGAATTTAAACATACGTTACTCATCGCGAACGTTTAAATTTAAAAAAAGTATTCGAGCTATTTTAATCTTAACTTCAGTTGCAATAAATTAATGTTTAAATTCATAATTTTTAAAACATTCGTTACAATCGAAAGTTAAAATGTATAATATTCTCTATTTGTCGTGAACGTTTAAATTTAAAAAAGTACTCGAGTTATTTTAATCTTACCTTCAGTTCCGATAAATTAAATTTATGTGCAAAATAGCTGTGTAAAATTTTTATGATGAAAATCGCAGGTAGATTATTATAATTGCATTCACACTATTATTCAAACTTGCAGTTTGTTACGACAGTTCATTTCATTGCAAAGAAGCGACACAAGATATCTTGTATATTAAAATCAATTATGCACGACAATGTTAAGTATAAATTAATCCAAAGTTCGTAAACTGACTTATTACGTTTACGAGTATGTTTGCAAAATTATATATACAAATGTCCTTTCATAAATACTACTAAATACAAACAACATCAGTTTGCTAGAGTACAATGTCAGCTAATGCCACATTAAAAACAGGTTTATTTTATTGTTCTCAAAAAAATTGAATAAAGGTACAAAAAGTGATAAAATTAGAAGTGAAAAGTCGTGAACTACAAAGTGGTTCATGAGATGCATTATTGAATGTGCTGTCACATGATGGGTAGAAAAAAATTCGATCTTTATCGTCTCGTTAGGTGCGGGGGCAAAAAAGGTTAGTAGAACGTATGTATATGTTGCGTTAGTCACGGAAGGGTTAATAGGCTTTCGTTAAGTAAGGTGTTAATTATATAACGCCACGGTTTCATCTCGCCACTTCAAGGACACCAACGGCATCTAAATATCAAGGACAAGACACAATTGTTCTTCGTCACATCAATTTCTATTATACTCTTTTGGTTTTCATTCGACAATTGTTCTTCGTCACATCAATTTCTATTATTCTCTTTTGGTTTTCATTCGATTACAACGCTACAAGTATTGTAGAGAATAGATGAAATTTTTCAAGACTCTCGACTACGCTTCAACCTACATTCGCTAAATAATTGAGTGCGTCCGAGGAAGTTGAAGCAGGCGAAACAAATCTTGACTGACAGGAAAGTTGGATCAAAACTACATGAAGTAAACTCGAGTTCGACAGAAATTCATCCGAACAATTATCTTCGGAACGAAACGGCACCAATTAAACGAGTTCCCCGCTCTTCCGTCCCAGTAAAAACGACGCCGACGCTAATTAGCAAAGTCTACGGTCCAAGTAAATTTCATAGTGAATTCAGAGACTGGATGCTTTAAGAACTATCTCATTACATCCAAAGAGATCGAAGTACAGCAAGGTACTGATCATCTCACAAATATTTTCAATATACAGGTTCTATTTACAATGGCTATTATCTCCATTCGATGTTTAATTACTTTCGAAAAAATTATTTCATGTAAAATTTACTGTAACTGTTAGATCGATAAAATTGTTACAACCACAAAAATTAATTGTTTATTATAACGACCGTTGTTTGATTAATTTGATGTTTAGATATTTTAGAAATAATTATTTCGTAACACTTCATTGTAATTACTTAATTGCAATAAAAATTGCGAAAATTGTAAAATTTATTGTAATTATTTAAAGTAATTTGATGTTTGCTTACTTTAGATAAAATTATTTCATATAAAATTTGTCATTGTTTAATTATAATACAAATTGCAAAATTTATTGTAATTGATGTATAATACACTAAAAGAAGAATGTTTTGAGATCTGAATACTGTTATGTATTTAATTACATATATTTCAATTTTATTAAGTATGTTACATGCTTTGTTTTGGTCTTACAAGTGGATAAAATATGTAGAAACTTTCTACAATTGAACAATAAATAACTGTTTGAAAAAATAATTTAATCTGTATAGTTCCATTTTACTGCAATGCGAATTTTTGTACAAATGTCGATTATATAAAAAGTCTATTAATATGGTAAATTAACAAATATTTATTTATTATGCTATTAAGTTTACTACCACCGTCAGCCACCCAACCACCGAAATACATAATTACTGTATAAATGCGTAAATATTGTATTGAATGCTTTTTTGAGATTTCAAAAAAGTGTCATGTGACTTAATATTTTAAAAACAACATTAAATGTTTTAACATAACATTTTTCTGTTATTATGGTAACAATGGTTATAATATATAATACACACATTTGCAAATAACAGTAAACAATTAAACCCAAATTATGGGAAGTTTCACGAATCAGTAATTAAGTGATAACAACAGTTTAAGCATCTGCTTCTCTAGATCATTTTATTTTTTATTTTACTTTACTTTAATCACACGTTGACTGGAATGATCAAAAATTGGTGGTACATATTTAATTTACTTATTAAAATGAAAAAATATAAGTATTATATAAAATACACATTAATAATTCGATTTAACAAACATTACTACATTAAAGGAATCATGACAATATCCTTAATTAATAATTACATTAATTTTTAATTTTAGCACACTAATAACTTGCAGTTGCAAACTGAAGTATTATATTAAATAATTATTTACGTACATATTGTTAGTACATATGTAAAGCAATTACTTTAATTATAGTAATTGCTGATTTCTAATAATCTTTACATCATTATATTGTATTAGATGTGATCGTTTCCACAATAATGACCGTGTCATTTTCTGATTGCCATGGTCAAACATAACCGCACATTTTCTCAATAATTTGTCTTCATTTTGCAATTTACGAATGTTTCAGTAAATCGTGTTTCAAAATTAGTCGAAATACTACTAGATATTTAATTGACGAAATTGCGTACTTAATAAGTTGCATTACTGCTAATGAAAGCTGCATACAATATCTAGATCATCAAACAATAGTAACTATTAATTGATACGATTGATTGATTGATTTTCTAAGGGCCTCGACTGTTATGATCCCTGGCCCATTAATTGATACGAATACTTTGTATCATTAATAATATAAATAATACAAATTACAGTATTAAATTGTTGACATTTGTCACTAATAATTATAATTTACACGATACCGTAGTTAAAATTAGAAATCGTTAGATTATCATTAAGTTAGTAGTTGCTTTTTCAGCCGCAAAACATTGCGATATTCACCTATAAATTACTTTTACTACACCCGGCTATCAGTCCTACAAAAGCTACAATTCTAGAAAAGCAACAAAAAGTTATCGTTAATGGAAGTGTTAAATGCTATACTTAACACGACTTGAACGCCGCGTCATATAGAACGAGCAAAACATTAAACTCTTAGAGTGCAGGTATAACCTTAATTTATACGCCATATTAAGACGTGCACGCGAATTATACCGGTGTGGAAATAAAACAGCCGTATGCCAATTGGCAATATTCCCGTTTGTATAGCTCGGACGAGAGGAAATGAGTGTTTTGTGCATACGGCTATCTAGCGTACAACTTTCCGCATAAAACTGCATAAAACAACGACAGGCTCTTGATTCGCGAAGTTTTATAGCAAGATGGCTTTGTTCTGGCATGGAAACGCTCCCTACGCGAAAAGTTAAGTCCATTTACAAACGTATGTACATACATGCCCCTGCATGTTCAGAAACGGAAGATTCATAGGCTAGATAAACGTAGAATGTTTAAAAGACGTCGTTACAAACGGGGCTATCTCACTTTAAGTCGCTCAACTACCATATCTCTATCCTTGACGTTTGTTATAAACGTTTCGAGAAGTTTCTAAACGCATAATTACGTATATTATACAAGCGATAAGTATTCAATACGCTATCCATTATTCGCAACAAGGGAAAAAATATTTTTTAATTTGATGTCGACACGGACAGATTGATCTATCTCGACTTAAAGATTTGTTTTGAATCACGAAACCAATACATACAATTGTTATGATGAATCATCCGACACCTTGAACCGGTTTGTTTCGTGAGGCTATTTTTAGTGAATATTTCACCGCTTAATACCCGGATAATATCTTCTATTGCGCACGAGAAATATCATATTAAGATCTCATCATGGTATTAGAAGTTTCTCATAGTCAAACGGCATGGAAACGAAATTGCAACGTCAACTGAACGTTCTGTACACAACAAACAAGTTCTGATTAACGAACGTGACTTTTCGGAGCGCCCTGCAACCCTCATCTACATATATATTTGTCCCCGTCGTACACGCATGCTCCTTTCGCTGGGAGCAGCATTTGCTCAGCTGTCACGCGACAAGATCACGAATATGACCTTAACAATTGCCAAGGAATTCGACCGCTTAGTTTACGTCCGCTTTTCCGGAAAAAAACGCGCAATTACCAGTTCGAAATCAAAACGTACGTCTAACTTCGTCGCGGAGCAAAGAAAAACTAATTCTAAAGGGACCTTCGAAAGACAAACAATAGTAACGATTGAACGAGAGCGGGTCAATCTGTCACCGTAATTACTTTCGAACAAATTGTTCCTTTACACACGCGCTATTCGTGCCCGAACTTTTCACTTCTTGTTACAACAGCCAACGTTTCTTTTCTCGTCTATTGTAAACAAAGTACATAATGTACTTACCGGGGAAGCTGTGAGCGCATGCGAAGAGGCACGCTGCCACGAACAATACGCCACTGAGGGTTTTCATGGTCGTCTCCTTGTGCTGCGTGAAAACCGTTCGGATAACCTTCTTCGACGAAGATTCGATTAGGACTGGCGGATTTGGCTTGAACGAACAGGATTGTCACAGAACTCACGAGAGGATCAAGGTCATTCACGGAACCAGCTCACTCAAACTCGCTTGACGCTTTGCGCTACGGCTTTTACCTCGTGCCACTCTATATGTGATCGTTCGCCGCCATTCGACCAATCACGAGCCTCCATGCGCCGGTCACATGGCCACTACATCACGTGACTAGACGGCGCGTCACTTGACTCACGGCGCGGCTTTTCTCGGTATTACTGATCTACCGTACCATATGATATTTGATAATTGTACACACGGGAGCAATGTATGCTTCCTTTGAATAACGTAAATTTCACATTTTCGTAATTTCCAAGGTTTCTCAGTTTTCAGATTTATACATTACTGAATTCCGGAGTTTACTCGAATTTTTACCGAATTTTTACATTCCCAAATTTTTGAGTTTCGGTTGTCTTAAATTTTTTAATTTATACACTACCATATTTTCCAATTATTAGTCTTATACGTTTTCAATTTCTACGTTTTCATATTTTCGAACTTCTACACTCTCACATTTTCCAATTTTTATTGTTTTATAAATCTGAATTTTTCTGTGTCATTTATAGTTATATATATTTGGACAGTGAGGAGCAAAATTGACTTGCATAGGAGAGTTTAATAATTTAAAAATATGAGGATTTAGGAAAATGGGGATTTGCAAACTTGGAAACTTAGAAAGTTTAGGATATGGAGAGGTGGAAATTTAGGGACTTGAGAAAATGGAGAACATGTGAATTTGGAAATTGTGAAACTTAAGAATTTAGAAATTGATATTAACAGATTTGAAAATTTGCATAGTTGCAAACTTAGAAATTTTATACTTTAGGAAATACAGTAATTTGAGAATTTGGGAATTTGAGCATTTGAAATCTTGCAAATTAAAAGATTTGTAAATTTTTACATTGGAACATTTAGTGACTCGAGAATTAGGCATTTTTAAGTTTGATAGTTTATAAATTTGGAGCTTTGAAGATATAATAATTTGAGAATTTGGGAATTCGGTTTATTTGGAAATTTTACAATTTCACATTGTTACAATTTTTCATTTTACAAATACGAAAATTTGGAAATTTGAAAGTAAGAATAAGTGACCACAGAATAAACATAACATTTTATGTTTCATTATTTGTTCTAGTATTGTCTTATACAATCAACACACAGTTCTGACTAACTGAAAACTAAATCACATGGCATAGGATTAAGTCATATGTCGTTTACTTTGTTTTAGATCTGAAAAGGTATGATAAAACTCATTTTTACGATGCATTCTCCAAGTTAATAAATTAAAATAATTAAGAAAGTACAGCAATATACTTTCATAATGTCTTCAGTTTAACAGTCATTATTATTAATCTGCTAGTAAGACAAGTAACTTAAAACTTCTTTTAATCGCAAAATAAGTCAGTTCCGAAATGATTAATCAATTAAAAAATTTTTAAGTAACCAACAATTTCTATGAATCATCAAATGAAATACTTCTCCTTTGGTTGTCATATTTTTCCTATAAAAGCCCGATTAGCTCTTTACAGTACGAACATAAATGTGTACACTATCATTTCCATCGTAGATTTCATACACGAGCTACATGATAAAACCGTTGATGTTAATAACAGTGAATTAAATGAACAATTCCGTGAACACGACGAACAGAATTTGTCATTGTTCGTAGAATCACAAGCACGTGATTTCACGTTGATGATTGGATATAAACACTTTGAAAGGCACCAATATAACTGTTTACAAAAGGTATGAGCCTATAACAATCAACGATAGCGTTCTTGTTTCTCTTTGTATCATGCGTTCGGAGTTTATGGTATACGTATACCTATATCTAGTAATTAAATTCGGTAACTGACTTTTCAAACGGCACATTGCTATTTGAGGCATTCGGTTAACGCAGGTTTCCTTATATCGCGTAAAAATTCCTGCTTGCTGTTGCAATAGGTCAAGGTGCAGTTACAGTTGTAAAAATGGGTAACTGCTTTGTTTCCTCGTATAGTTGATCACATTTTTGGACATTCTTTGAAAATAGAATAATTTCTTTAAAATTAACGATCTGAATTTTATTGAGTGTTTAGAAGAATTGATTTAACATTATATGCGTGGCAGTTTCTTAACATTATATCCGCGAGTACAAATACCATCTTGAAATTATTTTCATGTGTCTGCTGTAAATTATTAAATAATGTAAATGTAAAATGAGAATTAGAAAATTTATATTTTCTTTTGGTAATGATGTCTGGTTACTTTATTAAGTTAACTTTTAAATAAATGTGAGGAGAAATTTGTTTTTGTATGAAATTATGTTTTACGTTTATTGATTATAATGGAGAATAATGATTACTTCTTAAATGTTCCATAATAAATGCGATATATATATTTATTATAATTATAAGTTCATAATTAACTTTGCTATAGTCTTCAATTCAATAATATTTAAGAATCTCTACAAAAATATTATTTATAACATTCTAATCTTCTTATTTTAAATTCAAATAATAAACTTGTAATACAATATTAAGAAAATAGAAATAACCATATTAAGGACAATTTCACTACACATTTTTGACAATAGCTAAATTTTTTAAAGATGGAAAATCTCAGTGGGTAAAAAAAGTCTCGCAACAAGGATAATTTATTAATTATTATTAATTTATATACTAAATTAGTAAACATTTCTATCGAAAAAAGTATTGATTTTCTTCACTCGCGTTTTCGTTTCGATGTGCTTGCAACCGCAATTAGATTGAGAATCTCTGAATTACTATAATAAATAACCTGCTCCGTTGCTTTGCAAAAAATTACAATTAATTTAAATCACAGAGAAAATAACAAAAGTTACGGTTTAAACTCTTATACTTAACAATGAGTCTCTAATAAAAATAAAGGACAAAAAAGATCATTATTTGTAATGAAAAAGAATTCTTGATTTAAATAACGTTTATGTTAATTAAAAATTATTGAATGATTTTGTTAAATTCTCTGTTCATTTATAAACTTTTTCTGCGTCTTAATAAAATATTATTAAACGTTTAATAACGTAAATGTCCGTATTCAAAATCTTCCACTTTACCATCGATACATTAGTTAATATTAAACGAAATTTTTTTCAATTAATGTTAACTAAGATTTTAATCGTGATATCAAGGTTTAATTTTTAATTAAGATGTATGGAGTTCAAAATTAAAATTTATTTTTTAATTAAATTTCGTTAAACAAAAATTTGGTTCTTAATTGTAATTTATCCAAATTGATTATTATTTAATTAAAATTATAGTTAAATTTAATTTTTAATTAAGGTCTATATTCTTCTTTGAAAATAATAAGTTTATAATCTTTTCGTAAGCAGAATATTAGTTGCCAATTAAGTAGATAATATTTGTACAGAATATTATCATTCCTATTACTATTTCTGTCACTATGTCTCACCTATCTTTTCTTAAACTTGTTATGTATTTAGTATTAACACGTTAAGAAATTATCTGCCTCATTAGCAACAACCATAAATAACTAACTAACACTTCTCATAATCATTTTATTTATAAAACTCAAACATAATTGAATTAAAACATTGTATAAGACATTACAAATAAATATTACTGTTGATTACAATCTTAAACGATTAACATAATATTTCCTTAAAAATTAAATTCTACTTATCACTTTCGAGAAATTGTAATTAAAAATTAAAGTTAATCTCCGCTTGTACAAAATTGGATTAAAAATAAATTTTTTTTTAATTAAGCAAAATTGACTTTTTAATCTTTATTTAAATCGGATTGACTTCTCAATAAAAATTAATTTTTGATTTTTAATTTCTTAAGAATGAGTTAAAAATTAAACTTTAGTTTTCAACTGGAGGACCATTTATTAAATAATTACAATTTAATTACTAATTAGAGGAAATTTCGATAAATATCAATTTTTAATTGTTAATTAGACGTTAATTAGACGTCAAGATTTAATTAGCAATTTTAAACTCTAAAATTACCCTATTCATACTGTTAGAATTGTAATATATATGCATCAACAAATAAATAATAATTCCAATAGCATCTTACTTATTATTTTATTATCTTATTTATTTTTTCATTAATAGCATCATCACCTGTACTTCTTTTAACACATGCAATATAACATTATACTACATTGTATTATTTAATTTTTAAGAGTCGTACAAAGAGTTAAAAATTAACATAATATAGAAAATACCACAATTTGCTACATGTATGAACTAGTATAAATTATCCACTCTCCTCGTGTTCATATAAATCACATTCCCACGTCCAAGCTCAATAACAGTAATTTATTAATTAATTTGATTTTATGATTGTACAAGTTATTTCAATCTTCCTGATTACTTTTAACAGCTTTGATATGTTACATTAGGCACAAACATTACTTAAGAGAAGGACTATGTCACTACCCTAAATTGCCCTCCTGGTTGCGACGAAAAGAAATAATTCAATTAGAAAGTAAAATTTTTAAGTGACAGATAAGTGTCCAGGAAATCACTGTCACTGCTATTTAATTAATGGTAGCTGCCTTGTACATACGTTTTTTAATTTGTTAGAGTAAGCAGTAACGAGCTCGTAATTACAGTATGTACTAGAACACAGTACATACTTGGATTCAACAGTTCCGTCTAAGGACATTTCTAATCGTTCGAAAACGCTTATCGTTATCGTTACCGAAGAAAATGTGCACTCTGTCAAGATAAAGCAATCTGGAATACAAGGAATAGAAAAAAAATTTATACAACGTGATTTTAAATATGCAGAACATTTCATGTCGTCATATTCGCAGTGGAGCGGAGAGATAACCTTAGAAATCTTTCAAAGATAACTAATTTAAGTCGCGACAGACTTTGTACAACTAATATGTTAATGTCTTTCTTTCTCAGAAAACGTTGAATCATGTTGACGTTAATTAATTTAAATTAGTTCAAAAATGAATTAATTGTATTTTATGTTTACTTAGAGTGTCTAACGTGGGTCATTTATTTATATTAACGTAATGTCAATTATGTTTATAAAGTTCATGATTTGATATTTAAAGTTTAAAATTAATTTTATATTTCGCCTTGACTTTTTAGACGATTTGTATTCTTTCGCAACAGCTATTTTTTTATTTAATGAACATCTTTTCCACTCGTGAATTTTTCAAGGTTTCAGTCACTGCTTTTAATAGTATTCATAGCTTTCGAGAAAATCAAATTTAAATAAGTTGTAACTTTGGAAATGGTTTTTATTTTTACAATTATTTGGTCCATTTTGAAACAAAATACTATTATAGGCTCTCGAACAGAAGAAACTGGAGTTGCAACATTATTCCAGTTCTCATTTTTTTATTCCACATTCGATACGATTAATTACTTCCGCTTAAGGTATCATCTTCACCGTCCGTATCATCTTCCGCTTAGGGTATCATGTCGCATTTACTGATGGTCAGCTCTGCATTCATTTATATCAAAATAGATCTGAAGAAAATCATTTTGAATAGCTAGATGTCCTCTATTAAAGTGCGCTGATACGCAAGCTGATGCACGGTAAAAGATAAGTTGATATAGTGTTAAATTATTAGAAAAACTTAGTAGTAAAATGGGCACAAAGCTTTCTATTATTTTTAAAAATTAGTTGTAGTTATTCTAAAGGAAGCAATAATTACATGTAAGTTATATTGAAAAATTTCCTGGTTACTAAGCATAGGTTGCCTTCTGATGTTTTTGCCAGATAGGTCTTAATTATTTTATTTCATAAAAATTAATATAAAAATTAAAAATTAGTATATAATATAAAAAATTATAAAATAAAAATAATACAAAATTGTAAATGCAAATAATAATACACCGCGTGTAAAAATAAATACTGATTAATAGTTTTCAAATCAAATTTAATAAAAATGTTAATAACAAAATATATTGTTCTGTAAATATAAAATTGCACTATGTTTTATTAAATTATGTTAATTTAATTATAATTAAACTATGTTAATTGCAATGAATGAAATTAATTGTTTAAATTAAATTACTTGAGTTCATTAACCCTATTATGATCATACCCAAAATAATAACCCTAACATATTTACAGTTAATTGCGCTTACATGTAGTGATTTCGACTACTTTTTTCACTGGACATTTTATAAAAGCACGATTCTGACAATATTTTGTTAAACACTTTAATCTAGATTCTGAATAGTCGAACAAGTGATCGTGTGAGTTTTAACCTTATCTAATAACATGCTTTTCTTATGTAACAATTAACCTCGATTGACATTGTGTCATAAGTTAAGACTGGGTTAACGTATTCTTACGTAATTTTCGTGCATCTACAGCATGCAACTGCAGAAACATTAATTCATATATAGTAATAATCACTTATCTTTATTAGATTTCTTATATCAAAATGTTATATGAAAAAAGAAAAATTATTTTTTTTTTATAGAAACTGTAACAATATTTTTGTCACAGAAATTGTTATAATACACAAATGTATTTAAAAAAATATAAACAAATTCAGTATGTAATTCTGTATGAGTGAAACATTTCCGATACTTCAATTTTAAAGTAATAGCTTTAAAAAAATTGTAAATGTTATTGTAGAAGCTAACCCCAGTTTCATCTATAAGTTATTATCTTATAAATATTTATACATTTTTAAATAACGGTCACAGTGGAAGCGACATTATGCATATTTAAGCTCCTTGTTATAAAATACAACGACTTACTCTTAAATAATTTAAACTTATTTTAAAGAAACTTTGGTACATAAATTATTAAAGTTTTAAAATTTTCTGTTTGTGCGATATTTGTCATCAACGATTTCTTTGCTCATGTTGTAGCAGGTTTATATCGTTTTTCTCATCGTCTTGAGTACAATATTATTCATTAATATTAACCGAATACAATTTTCGTAAATATATTGATGAAACAATATTAAACTTTTATTTAGGGAACGTTTTATTTACTATTCATTTCGTTTAACGAACGAAAGATTAAATGAAAATCATTGAAAATCGTAGATTTAAGCACAACTTGAAGGTCAGTTTTTGTTTACACGATGGTACATATGACGTTCAAAAAAGATTTCGGCTATTCTTAAACATCCCCCCCACGCCCGATCTTGATGAAACTTGACCCATTAATGGGGGGGTGGGTGTTGAATATGATGATGCAATACCAATCTGCGGAAGCGCCCCCTAGCGGAGATAGGAAAATTCGAAAACTGCCAATGCCGGTCTCACGCAATGCCTATATAGTACTGTATCAATGCTGTCCCCATCACGATGGAATATTCCTCACCTCGAGAATCTTCGTCAGCTCTCAAATCTCTAACATCTAAGGGTGAATATCGGTTTCATGCTGTCCCTGGCTCGTAACGCCGTCACTTGCTTACACAATTGCTCCTCACTTGCTCACTCACTTGCTCACTCACTTTCTCATAGCCTCATCATTCACCTACTAACATTCATTCCGTTCACTTCATCATACAATAACTCAATCTCCATCAATCCGATCACCAGACATGTGGAGTCATTCGAGACTCGAATCAGAAATTTGTTCCAGCCGGGAACAAGCCATACGTTGGTGTCAACAAAATAATTTGTTGGTTAGGTTAGGTTAGGTTAGGTTCTTCAATGTTAAATCATTTCATCAGTCTCTCTTTGCGATTCCTGGAAGATTCTCTCATTGATCGAGCTGCAAGGTCATTCCGAGCAAAAGAAACTCCTTTTCTTGAAAAATCCCCCTCAACTCGGGACCCTATGTCCCCTTTCCCCATCAAAAGACCAGTCCAAAGCATAGAAATTGTTTCTTCAATATCTTTGCTAGGGGGTGTTTCTGCAGTTTGACATTGCATCATCATATCCAACATTCCTCCCATTACTGATCTGTGAAGTTTCATCAAGATCGGGCGTGGGGGGGATGTTTAAGTCTCACCAAGATTTTTATATTTTAGTAATTATTTACAAATATTAAATTTAACCAGATGTAATAATACATAGGTACAGTACAAAACAAAATTCCAATCGAATATTCATAATTTTTCATGCACAATTTCTTGAATTACCTTTCTTCAATTAAGTAAACGTAGATTAGCATTTTCGATGAACGATAAAAATATCTACCCCACATTAATTTTCGCAAATTCTGCACGAAAGAAACGCGTTAATAACTCGTTTGGTGATCGATGTAACTGATCGTTTCATCTACCCGTAACGAAAGAGTAACGGTACACGCAACAGCACGACGGAATACGTAATAATTAGTTGTAATCGTCAAAGGCATAAGTACGCTTTTAACCTCGTTTCGACTGAAACGGGTATATACACACGTCGCATTCAGCTTTATGAACCTCGAGTCGAGAGATGCGCAGATAAATCAGCATATTTGAAATCATATCTCTGCTGTTGAACGAAGTTGTTCGGGATGAATGAAACCAGTAGGAAATCAATTCACAATTATCGTAAGCTGATATTTCTCCTCGTTAATGAGTACATACTCCTCGTTAATGAATAGTTAACATTATAAGACTGTAAACAAATAAATGAATAAGGTAGTGTAATTTTCAGAAAATCTTTGACAGACGCCATCTTCTACTGATTTGAGTGAGAAACATTGTTGACGATTTCTTTAATATTTTTGTAATTTATTTGTGAAACAGTGACTGGATGAAACAGTTTATTTTGTTTTATTTGTGAAACAGTTTACTTACAATGTTGTATCAGAATATTTATACAATAAATATAGTTTTGTTTTAAAAGTTCGTTTAACTAATTAGTTCAAACTAACTTATTATCTCAATAGTACATAGGTTAGGATTGCAAAGAAATGGAATTTATTATACATTATAAATTTTGTATGAATTTAACTAAATATAAGTTTATTTCCTGCTAAAAAATTTAAAGAAAAAATAAGAAGCAGACGTAGAGAAAGAGTGCAAAAGTCGGAAGATTACAAAACTAAAACTATGAAAAGCAAAGGACGAGGTTAATAAATCGAAAAAGTTTTAACAAAATTGAAGCTCAAGTAGAAACTGCAATATAAGAAGAGTGAACACGTTTTTTAAACAGTTCATACATTTTAATGACATAAATAATCAGTTTAAACTTATTTTCAATCACTCAAATTTTTTTTTATGAGGTTCAAACTTTTTATCTTTTAGTTCCAGAAACTTTGAAGTTTAGTGTTTTATTATGTTTAGAATATTTATGGTTTTGTTATGTTTAAGACATTTATGGTTTCATTATGTTTAGAACAATTAGGTTTTTATTATGTTTAAAACATTTATAGCTTTATTATGTTATTACGTTTAGAACAATTAGGTTTTTATTATGTTTAAAACATTCACGATTTTATTATGTTCACAACCATTAGGGTTTTATTATACTAAAAACTGTAGAATTTTATTATATTTAAAATATTTAGGATCTTTTTATATTCAAAATATTTAGAGTTTTATAATGTTTGAAACGTTCAGAACTTTATTACGTTATAATACGTTTATGGTTAAGTTAGGTTAGGTTATATTTAAGGTTTTATTATATTTAATACAAGTAGGATTTTATTATATCGTAATACGATGAATTTATAATAATATGAATATGAATTTTATAACATGATCAAAATTTAGTTCAACAAGATTCATTTTCAGTCGACAAAGCAAGGCCAGTACATTTGTACCTCGTAAATGTATGAATTAATGTTCAGTTAATCTTACGTTAACGAAACAGTTGTTATGGGTCACTGATTAGATGGTTTCAGTGGTCGTATGCATAAATATTCGACACCTGAAGGTCGTATAGCTGCTATACTACACGTTTAGCAATTACACTAGCTTGGAGTACAGAATACGAAGTTTCATCAACGCAGCTGTGCGTGTTCCGCACATTTGCGTGTCCCGATGAATTTTCTACATCGTCGACGATTTTCTGAATACGCGTTTCACGAAACGACTGCAATGTTGCTTTTATAATGTTTCCATTTTTGCGATCACAACATTTGATATAGACCGATTAACTCTTGTGTCAGTAATCTGTACCCATTATATTGTCATAGCAGTATTTCAACATCGCTAGATTCGTAGTTGTTCAGCGAACTATATTCATGTTGGTTTTTCAAATAAAAGTTTTTTAAAACCATAAAGTAAATCATCTTGATATAGAACACTGTAAAGCAACCACATATATGCATATTTACATATTCAGAATAATTATATTTTGAACAAATACGAATATAAAAAATAGAACTCTTGTAAAAATATATGATTTCTTTATAAAATAACAATCATATGATGTTACTTCCTGTAGATTTTTAAATAAATCAGTTTTAATGTGAAACATGCAATATTTATCAAATAATTAATTAGTAAAAATTACACTTAGTTTGATAGGCCCAGACAATGTTTTGAATTGAATTTCAAACTTAATTTGTATATGTTTCAATAATGTTTTCTAATTTTACATATTTATTATAGAATTTCATTTCTTGTGAAATGTTATTAGCACAATCGCATATACATATATGTATATTTGTGTATATTACATAATAAGAACAAACTCATTTTGTTGAAGAATAAAAAGTTTAATATTTCCTCTATTAGGATAGATAACAGAGAGTCAGTTAATAACAGAAACACTTTAGTTTATACTGAAATTAGCAGCCGCATTAACATAATGAATATAGCGCAAAGAAAGACAAAAAAATAGTAGAAAAAGCAAATGTTTAGCTAATTAAAGGTGTTCAGTTTATTTAATTTTAATATTACTAACAAACGTGTACGTCTATTTTTAAAAATATGAAGATAAATAATCCCATTATTGTACACATAAGTAATTGTTAAAACATAATCGTTTCTTCACAATATATGCAGAAGTTTTAAAAATAACGATCATTTATTATTATTTCATTCATTTATTGTTTTCATAAATTTCTAATTAAGTTACTTTTCAATGTATCGAATATCAAGAATTCAATTAATAAAAATCAGCTTAATAACCATTCAAAAATGAATTACATTCAGAAACTGTAATAACAAATATTTAAACAAGTTTTCCCTATACCAAATTAAAGACACTTTTATATGAAATGAGTACTTTTAGCAAAATTAAAAGTTGATTTATTTAACCCTTAACGGTCACACTGGGATATGAAACGTCTTCAGCCAATTAAGCTTCAATTTTAGTTACTTTATAACCTGAAAATCTGAATAAATACCTTCCTTGAAACCCGTGTATTTTTACTATTTTTACCTCAAACTGTTATATCTCAGGAGTATTCATTTAAAATTTTAGCTGTTCATATGAAAATTAAAAAAAGTTTTGACTTTTTCTACGAAAACCGCCACTTTTCCAATTTTATCATGTTTACTGATTTTCTTCATATTTAACATTCAAATTTATTGAAATCAGTTGTAAAATATGCTAAAACAAAGTGAGGTGAAGGGTGAATGAATCGTAGTCCGATTAACAATAACGAGAACTTTATTGATCGTAATGCGCGTGGTGTTCGATGATCGAAAAGTGACTGTTCGAGTCGAAGTCGGTAATTCGAATGACCTTTTTCGTTGCCTCTTGAGCCTACCCCCGCAAGCACGGGGAAAAACTCAAGAGGAGAAATCCCGTAAACACACGACAACGGAACATCATCTGGTCGGCGAAAGTTTTATTGTTTCCGGTACCTGGACATTTCCCAGGCCCCGAAACATCGACTTTGTAGCGGCGAAAAAATCAACGCTGCACGCTACAGCACCCCCTTACCAGTGAAAACGCTCGATGTAGCTACACATAATATACTGGTAACAGAAAAGGGGAAACGATCGCATTGTCCTTACAAGCTATACATACACTACTTACAATTACAGCGATGCGGATTCACTAATAAACCTAAAACTATAATTATTCAATAACAAAACTAAATAATAATCCTACGCTCTTATCACTATCTGAATCCTACTTGAAGGCGATCAGGGAAACGAACAACTCTCCCTGAACGCGAAACACCACGTTTTCGTTGCGCATTGCTCTCTCTCGTACCCTCGTCAATTTCAGGTACGGGAGGCTCTTCGCAAGAGTGAGACACCCTATCGCGTTCGCTTTGTCGTTGGGTATCGTCCGAAAGAATAAACGCAGGTTTCAAACGGTCTACTGAAACTCTAACGCTTGATCCATTGATCTTAATTACAAAATTTTTGTCGCCACGCTGCTCCACTTCATACGGTCCATCGTACGGAGGTTGCAATGGACTGCGGACTGCATCGTGACGAAGAAAAACATGAGATGCCGACGAAAGTTCTTTAAAGACGAAAGATTTTCGAATACCGTGACGTACCATCTTGCTCGGTTTGATACTATCAACGCGTTCCTTTAATTTCTTAACGAATTCTGAATTGGCTTCGCGGTCAGAACGTAAAAAGAATTCCGCTGGTAAACGAATTCCTGTACCATAGACCAATTCAGCTGCGTTAGCGTTCAAATCCTCTTTTATCGCAGTTCGTATCCCTAATAAAACAAGAGGTAACGAATCAACCCAGTTATCGGTGTCGTGACATTTAATCGCGGCTTTTAACTGTCGATGTAGTCTTTCAACTAAGCCATTTGCCTGGGGATGATAAGCGGTCGTTCTAATGTGATCTGAACCTAACAATTTACACAGCTCTTTAAATAATTCGGACTCGAATTGGCGTCCTTGATCCGTTGTAATTTTCAAAGGTACGCCGAAACGAGCAATCCAATTCGAAAGAAACGCGGTCGCGACGGTCGATGCTTCCATATCAGGAATCGGTATTACTTCTGGCCAACGCGAAAAACGATCGATACACGTTAAACAATATTTATATCCGCGTGCATATGGCATCGTAATAAGATCGAGATGCACATGTTCGAAACGACCCGCTAAATTGTCGAAAGATTTAATCGGCGCAGAAACGTGACGATTAACTTTACAACGCTGGCACGGAATACAATGTCGTGTCCAATTTCTACAATCCTTATTGACTGAAGGCCATACAAATCGTGCAGTTACAAGTTTCTGCGTAGCGCGTATACCTGGATGCGACAAACAATGTAAAGCGTTAAATACATTGCGCCGTAACGGTTTCGGAATGTATAGTCGTACACAGTCCTTCGAAACGTCACAGAATAAGTGCACGTCGAAATCAGGAAAATGGACCTTTTTCAAATTTAACGCACCGGAATCTGAACTAAGAATATCACTTAATTCATTATCTTCCTTTTGCGCAATTTCCAATGTTCGGTAATCGATTGATTTTGAAATTGCATCAACGCGGGACAAAGCGTCAGCCACGGTATTGTCAAAACCCTTAATATAGCGGATATCGGTCGTAAATTGGCTAATATAATCAAGATGACGGAACTGACGCGGTGAACATTTATCTAAATTTTGATTGAAAGCATAAACTAACGGTTTGTGGTCTGTAAAAATTGTAAAATCGCGACCTTCGACTGCATAACGGAAACGTTTAACCGCACTGTATATCGCCAGTAATTCGCGGTCGTACGCACTATATTTTCGCTGCGACGGAGTTAATGCTTTTGTGAAAAAACTTAAGGGCTGCCAAACATTGTCCACACGCTGCTGCAAAGCCGCGCCTAGAGCATAATCCGATGCATCGACGACAATACTTAACGGCGCGTTCGGTACGGGATGAGCTAACAAAGTCGCGTTCGCGAGAGCTTGCTTAGCGTCATCGAACGATTTTTGTGCGTCAACCGTCCAGGTAACGGGCGCACTACCTTTTTTCGAACCTTTTAATAACTCGTTTAAAGGCTGCAAAATTTTAGCGGCTCCAGGTATGAAACGACGGTAGAAGTTAATCATACCTAAAAACCGGCGTAATTGCTTTATGTCGGTGGGGGGCGCAAAATTTACAATTGCCTCGACGCGTTCGCCTAACGGTTTCACACCGTTTTCGTTAACCGTATACCCTAAAAATGTTATCTCGGAAACCCCAAAAATACACTTAGCAGGATTAATCACTACGCCGTAACTATCAAGTCGTTTGAACAAAATATTCAAATGCTCGTAATGCTGCTCTTCATTTTCGGACGCGATTAGAAAATCATCAATGAACGCGTATACGAAATCCAATCCGCGTGTGATTTCGTCGACGAAACGTTGACACGTCTGAGCAGCGTTACGCAATCCGAACATAGTGTTCAGAGCCTCGAATAAACCGAAAGGTGTCGTAATCGCGGTCTTTTCGATGTCTTCCGGAGCGACCGGAATTTGATGGTACGCACGCACGAGATCAATTTTGGAAAAAACCTTTTTACCGTACAGTTGTTGTCCAAAATCTTCGATGTGCGGCGGCGAATACCTGTCGGGTATTGTTCGGGCGTTGAGGGCACGGTAATCACCGCACGGTCGGAGAGTGCCATCCTTCTTCGGGACGACGTGCAGAGGCGAGGCCCATGGACTTTTCGATGGTCGTATTACGCCTTGTTCGATCATTAAATCGAATTCGGCCTTTACCTGTCGAAAACGGTCCGGGGCGAGTCGGCGGGGTTTGCTGAAGACGGGCGGTCCTGGCGTTGTTTTGATATGATGGCGAACTGCGTGTTTTGCTACCTGCTTCCCAAAAACAGGTGGTCGAGTAAGATCTGGATATTTCGCCAAAAGCTGGTGATATGGAGATTCACCGATGACGGTCTTCACTGAGGCGACGTCGATGTTGACCGCGTAACCTGTCGTCGATAACGATGTCACTGTGTCGATTAAGCGTTTGTTACGCGGATCCACTAACAACCCAAGGGTGCGGTCACCAATCTCTTCGCTCTCGAGGAGTTTACGAACTCGCGAACTGTCCGATTCCGATAGCCGTCGCATTAATTCCTGCTTCAGGAATTCGTACATCCCAGTCGCAGGCGGATCCAACACAATATCCTCGACCTGTTCCACATATTGTTCACCAAGGTTTGCAATTGTTATGTTAAATTTTGTCTCGTCTTTGGAAATACGCGCAGACGTGAATTGCGCTTCCAAAAGACGGAACCACAGCGCAATTTTGTGTGGCCAAAATTGCGGAATTCGCAAATTCTGTTGGCTCACCAGACCGACACTGTCACTTTCACAAGAGTTGCTAGACACACCGGGTCCGGAAGCTTCGTTAATCGGGCTCGACATTTTCACTGGCACTGATGTCCGTAAAAGAAAGAAATATCGTTGTTTTTCGCACTCGCGTTCACCTCTTTTTCCCGATCACGTCGGGGTCACCAATTTGAGGTGAAGGGTGAATGAATCGTAGTCCGATTAACAATAACGAGAACTTTATTGATCGTAATGCGCGTGGTGTTCGATGATCGAAAAGTGACTGTTCGAGTCGAAGTCGGTAATTCGAATGACCTTTTTCGTTGCCTCTTGAGCCTACCCCCGCAAGCACGGGGAAAAACTCAAGAGGAGAAATCCCGTAAACACACGACAACGGAACATCATCTGGTCGGCGAAAGTTTTATTGTTTCCGGTACCTGGACATTTCCCAGGCCCCGAAACATCGACTTTGTAGCGGCGAAAAAATCAACGCTGCACGCTACAAAAGATTACTTATGATTTTTATCAAGTTGGAGTAGCTTCTTTGTAAGAAACATTTTTAGTACCTGGGGTCTTAAACGTCCCAGTGTACTAGGTTGTTATTCTGATAAAGTGTGGCCGTTAAGGATTAATTAATACGCAAAATTATTTAAGAAATCGTTCTGAGAAAAACGCATATAAATATAGAAATTTATAGGAGACGATTTCTTGAATTCACAAAGTAAATAATGTTACATTAAAATTATTGCTTTAGGTAAAAACTCTAGAAAAAATTATTCACTGTTTTACATATTTTCAAATTTCTATTAGGAGAATCGAAAAGTAATCAAAATTTTGTTTGCTGGCGAAAAACATTTATTTATTAAAGACAAAATAACAAAATTTACATTTTTGTGGGACAGTGTCTGGACACAAACTAACTGCAAATGAGCTTATCGAAGAAATTTTTAATACTTTCCGGTCCCCCTAATATGTATATGGGAAAACCCCTGTTACAGGAAAACAAAGAACGAACTACGTATTGCAGTGAAAAAGACCATTCGAAGCAAATATTGGATATCTTTATGCACCTTTTATCTTTAAAAAGTAATAAAACGATTGCACAGCGAAGAATCGAAGCAACTAATTGAGCAGAAACGATATAACAACATTCTTACTTCACATCAAGTATTTCAATGAAGCGTAATAAAATTTTATTTCTCTATTATCCGGTCTACTCGTGACGCAGGGTCAAAAATAAATATCGCTTGCAAGATTCAATAAGAGAATAAAATATTCATGAAATTCGCGTATTTCCTTATTTAAGGAGACATGACATCGATAATGAGATTCGCTGTTTGTAATAATTGAAGTATTAAAAATTATGTTGTATTTCTTCAATTTTACACTAAAATCATGTCAGAAAACTATCTACAGTATCAGATTTACCTTTGTGAAAAATTTCATGAAAAGGTAAATATTTAGAATGAGGGAGTCAATCTGATTTCGATCACCTTGAAATATGTTATTAAATACATTCTGAACAACTTCTTGCTATACACATGATGGTCAGACTCTTTTAGTCTTCGAGATATTTGAAAAAATGACGCGTTTTACTGCCAATATTTCCAAGAGTGAATAAACCGCAAGTAGGATCTCCTGTATTGTGTGGGAGGGGGTTTCGGCCCTCGAACTCTCCGCTCCCACGACGATAATTACCCCAAACGCCTTTGGGACGGACTTTTTTAGGTACTTCGAAAACACATGTGGTGATTAATGAACTAATAGTATATGTAGATATGAGATTAATACAGTCAAATACTACGTGGAGTATATACTAGTTATTTATTCATTTAGACTCTCATGCAAGTGATATATAATCGCCATTATTTTGAAAAACGCATCTGACAATATATTTCAATATGATCGAAATCGGAGATGGTTCTCTTATTTTAGATATTTACGCGTGAAAGAATATTCAGTAGTCTTTGCATAATGACACGATATACACATAAAATAATTTTTAGAAAAAAAATACGCCGACTTCGAAATGCACTAAAAAGTATAAAATAATTTCTATTTCCTAATGAAGTAATTTGTATTTCATTCAATCATACAATTACGTAACAGATATGAATGAAACCTATTTACTCGTTAGGTAGTATATTAAATACATTTCAACCTTTGCGGAGGCGGCGCAAAATTAAAAGATTATTTTGAATATGTGATTTAATTTTGCGCCGCCTCCGAAAAGGTTGAAATGTATTTAATATACTACCTAACGAGTAAATAGGTTTCATTCATATCTGTTACGTAATTGTATGATTGAATGAAATACAAATTACTTCATTAGGAAATAGAAATTATTTTATACTTTTTAGTGCATTTCGAAGTCGGCGTATTTTTTTTCTAAAAATTATTTTATTTCACACTTTTTATCGGCCGGCAAGACGTGTTTGTAGAAACAGTAGAAAATCGGCGACTGCATGTTGACTCATACACCACCAGAGACACGGAGGCATACGTAGAATTCAATATATTAGTAACAATAGTTTTTCGCTAATAACTCGAAAACTAAAGCTTCCCCTTAATTGTGGATAAGGAAAAAGTTGTTCAGAATCGTGTCCCTGATAACATATTAAAAGGACATGAAAATCGTCCAAAGTTGATTTCAAAACTTTTCAACAATTTTTCGCTAATATCTCGAAAACTAAACTTTTTCGCGAAATTTGTATATGAACAAAATTGTTCAGAATCATGTCCGTGATAAGATATTAAAAGCGCACTAAAATCGAGAAAAGTTTATTTCAAAAGTTGCCGGTTTTTTTGCAATAACAACACTTTGCAATTAAAAAATGAAAAATTTTTTGATAATGGTACCAATGGGGAGTCAGAACCTACCAGATGCAAAAGGTTTCGTTCCGATCGGTCCATCCAGCTAGGCGTAATCGGCGGGCACACATAGAAAAAAAAAGAAAAAAAAAAAAATTCTGATCGAATTGAGTAACCTCCTCCTTTTTCGAAGTCGGTTAAAAATTCATTTATATACATAAACGAAAGGATTATAGTTATCCATGTACAATTTGACACTGATAAGTCAAGTTAATAATTATGACTACAATGCAACATAAATTGTAGCTTTTTGATTGCGAATTTGATAAATCATGTATATGAAAAATCAATGATCAATACAATTAACAATCGCAAAAAAAAGATAAAAGTACATTGTGGTTCGATAACTTCAGGCTGAAGCAAAGGAAGACAGAAGGAAAGAGAATAATAAGAAAAGCGGTGGAAGCAAAACAATATAAGGTGAAGTGGGATAAATGCAGACTGGTCTTTATAAAGTTGGTATTTAAACATAAGTATTTTCAGTCTGCTATGTAAATACTTAACGCTGTCGATATCGAACGCTTTGCACATTTACTACTAGTTAATTAATATTTACTAGGACCTTAATTTTCCTTGTACATTTTGATTTTGATAGGAAATTGTTTAAAATGTCATCTACTCTGCACTTTCCCCGAAAATGGAGTAAGAGCGTAACTTGAAGTTAAGTACTTTGAAACTTTATTTCATGTGCAATGAGGCAAGAGCCGAATTATTAACAAATCTGCCATAAAATGCTTTTTATTGCATTATACAAGTACTCTATACTACAAACGAGTACTCTTAGCTGAAATATAAAAGGGGATATAGTGAAACAAAACAAAGAAGCAAACATACTAAATGGAGAAATATCGCTCATATTGTAGTAAAAATAGCCTGTATACGCACTTGTCTCATTTACGAACTTACCTCACTTCACCTTAACAGTTTATTTTTTTAAGAATATTGCCACAAGTGTAAAAATCATGCGTTTAAAATACATTAAGTATTTTAATTAAATGAACACTAGTTGTATGAACAAAGTATTGTCTTATTCATGTTCCACTAACTAATTCATTACAATAATCAATTAATTTCGCTCATTTCAGATCTACATACTTCTGTTCACACAATACGAAAACAAATATTTAAAAACAGCACGAAAACAGTTTAAATGTGATATAGTTGTCTAAAAGCAGTTGTTCAGAAGCATATACTTGTTAGCATAGTTCAGACTTAGACATTAATATTTTAAATTGGAAATAAAGAATTGTCGTTTTTTAAGAAGATATTCAATTACAAATCTGTTAGCGAAGCTGTTGTTTCGTTCAGTGAATGAAGAAGAAGAAAAAGACTTACATGAATACAATAAATGCACAATTAATTTTAATAGAAATCGCATAACACGGTAACTCGTTAAAACAATATGATAAAATCGCCATTCAACAACAACTGATCAACGTTAACGATTCTTTTTCCATACACGTATTACACATACAATTCTAAAAAATTGTGCATACACTGGAGTCTTATTATACAGCAGATTAATTGTCCTCCAATGTATCAGGAGAATCATTATTCATCAAAATCTTCAAATAATAATTATTAACCATTTGCAACTTCAGCTCTGGTAGAATATAAATCATTATTCATAAGAATATTATTAATTGAAAATTTTACAAAACACAGCATTTATTGTGGAGTGCATGCTGTGAATAATTGTGGAGTGCATGCTGTGATTCAACGCGCCACGCAGTCTTGTTGCAATGGAGTTAGTAAAGTGCGAAATTCCTTTGAAACAACTCGCCATCTCGGCATTTATTGTCTCTCCTAGTGTAAAGTTGACTGGCTCCATTGTTAAATTACCTATAGCTCTTTTTACACTAATTTTCGCTTGAATTTGTGCCAAAGTTCTGTGTAATTTCTTCTCACATTATTTAAATTTTATACATATCTCAAATTTCATCTTACAAAACTATGTTGATTTAGCGCACATAATAAATTTGACATTTAAAAAAAAACGTCACATTAATCAAATTCATTTAATTTAATAATCTAAAACATTAGAAATCCACTGAATTTTTCTATTCTAAAAATGTTATAAATTTAGTGTAATGTATGTAGAATTGAGTCTTTTCGTGATAACTAATCGCGGTATTAAATTTTAATAACAACATTTTTGTAATTATTTATAATATTTTGCAATAATGGTATGTCTCAGCACTTTGTTGAATTCACGTAATGTTATATAAAAAATATTAAATAATTAATGATTGTTTCTAATGATATTTCAATTTTGTAAACTGCTCAAAATGCACCTATTAGTGAAGATAAATTTTCTAGTGTTTTAATGAATCCTGCAAATTGAGTTGGAATTTTGTTAACAATAATATTTCTACGTATTTTGAGCATTTGAACTAATTAAAATGTAACAAAATGTATTAGCTTTATATAGGTATAATTTTTTTTAATCATAACTTAAATAAGTGAGGAAGTACTTTTATTATACATATAATTTTTATACATTAGGTTTATTAAATAATGGAGCTAAGTTGTTATGAATTCATTTGATAATCAAATTAATCTCGTCTGTTTAAATATTGAAAATAAGTATTCTGTTATCTTATTAGTGTGTGATAACATGATACTAATTAATTATTAAGCGCCATCGGCATAAGTGAGATTTCATGTGAAATTGCATTAAGTGAATTAACCTTACTGAATTTATTACATTGTGAATACTTACTGTATTAAAATAACTGTATTTTACGTTCCATACATTTATGTTAATAATAACTAAACGAAAATATAATTTTGCTTACTTTTAAACTCATCAATGTAACAACATAACCTGAAATTTCATAATATTTTTCTTACATTATCAAGTCACACAAATTTTTCAAAATACTGGAGGATAAAAAGCAAAAAGATTACACGCCAAAAGATGTTTGTGCAGCAGTAAAAGCCTTTCAATCAAACATTTCGTTACAAGTTGCTAGTGAAAAGTTTCATCTGCCAAAACTAATTCAGGAGAAAAAGAACTCCTAATTGATTAATGGAAATTATTATAAGTAACATATTTTTCATTCCACGAAATATACTACCCTGAATTGTTTTTATTAATTGATGAAAATAATTAAATTAATATTTGAAGTACTTGTAATTACGGACTGACATGCCACGAACGTTGTTTAATTAATGGACCATTTACACATTTTCAGAGTTTAATTAGTTTCAAACTTTTTCTTCCTCAAATGTCGATTTTTATTATTTTGTTTGTAACTAGACATTTTACTCTTTCGGGAGAAAGAGTATTTTATATATTTTGTATTTAGTTATAATTCTATATTGTTCGCAATTATCTTAACTGCTTCCTTAATTACTTAAGAGATTCATCTTATGTTGTCACAGTAATTAAAATGATCACTGTAAGTAAAATAAAATTTATAGAACATTTGATACAAGTACAGACAGATATAAAGAAATCTAAACGATTTATTTATAAGGTGAAGTGGGGTAAGTTCGTAAATGGGGCAGGTGCTTACACAGGCTATTTTTATTACAATATGAACGAAATTTCTCCATTCAGTATGTTTGCTTCCTTATTTTATTTCACTATATCCCCTTTTATAGTTCAGCTAAGAGTACTCGTTTGCAGTATAGAGTACTTGCATAATGCAATAAAAAGCATTTTATAGCAGATTTGTTAATAATTCTGCTCTTGCCTCATTGCACATGAAATAAAGTTTCAAAGTATTTAACTTCAAGTTACGTTCTTACCCCATTTTCGGGGAAAGTGCAGAGTAGATGACATTTTAAACAATTTCCTATCAAAATAAAAATGTACAAAGAAAATTAAGGTCCTAGTTAATATTAATTAAATAGCAGTAATTGTGCAAAGCGTTCGATATCCACAGCGTTAAGTATTTACATAGCAGACTGAAAATACTTACGTTTAAATACCAACTTTACAAAAACCAGTCTGCACTTACCCCACTTCACCTTATATGTAGAGTTGCGACAAAGATATTAAAGTCAACCTGATTTCTATAAATACAATTCCATATTTTTGTTGACAGTATGATTGCTTGCTGGATGAGTGCTTGCTAGAACGTATTTACATGATATCATTGCTTGTAGTAGAAAATGATAAAGGGTTCAATTGACCGACAACGCACAATCCATATCGATCTCACGCGTTCGGATCTAATTTATGACATTTTACCACACGAAATATCGTACAGCAGATTATTATATTCGTTCTAACAAACGGTGCCATACCATGAATAAAATAGTACGTAGCCCTGAAAAACAATTTAATTTTCATATCTCTATTGCTATATCAACAGAAAATTATTTCCACCGCGCAACATTGTTTTCTGTACCAAACAGCTTTTGTGAGAACATTTTTTTTCACATGTAAAAATGGAGGTAAAGAATTAAAAATCTTTGCATAAAGTAATTACATTGTTCTTCATGACGGCACGCTCATTTGAGAGTAAAACTCGCCTGAGAAATGAAGAACAAATATTTCTCAAGCACGTAAACACGTTACCTGATTGTAACGTTAAAATTTATTTCCGTTTCCGTACGTCTTCTTTCGTTATATCACATCTTTTGTTCGTGCGATGCTCCGTAACGACTGATGCAAACGTCGATGAAAAGAGGCCGGAAATAAACTAACGTGAACACCATCGATCCTGTCGAGATATAAAATAAAATCAATTTATGACACGTCGCGACGAAGCGTGGTCCTCGGCAATCCTGCGATATCCTGTAATAACGTGGGAACAATTCACTTTCTGGATACAATGTTCCGTTCCATTGGCTCGTTGAAGTCGTGAAATTCGAGCATAGAATAAATCGAACGATCATCAGTTGCCGTGGATTTATTTCGCTGGGAAGACTAGGCACAGGCGTTAATTCGGTGTCTCGTAAACAACACGGTCGCGCTCAAATGTTCGGGGATTTCCGGTGTTTTATCGATCACCATAAAGTCACGCGTAAATAGTATGTCCGTGTCACGATTTTGTCGAAAGAATAACTTTCAGCATGATCTTATTCCACTTTCTTTACTTTTTGTTCTTTTTTTTAACGCGTCTGTATTGTGAACTGTTAGGCGCCACTTTTATCAGTCTCCCTATCAGTAGGAACAAAGTAAAGATATTTATATTTTAACTTTCATAATTTATATATTATATTTTGTACTTTATATTCTATATTTTATGCTTTATTATTTTTATATTGTATATTCTATACTTTATACTACATATTAACACTGTATATTTTATGTACTATATTTTGTACAATATTTTGTTTATTTTGTACTCCACGTTTTATACTGAATATTCTTTATATTTTGTACTGTTTATTTTATACTCCATGTTTTATATTTTATATTTTTATACGGGACGTTTCGTTTTTCATCCTGTCGAACGATGACACCATAGTCTATGACAAATAACAAAGACAGTCATAAATGCTTTGTTTCAAAATTATAGCAAAAATTTGAGCGATCACGCACATATATTTTGAAAAACAAGGAAACCAAAATTGTAAATGATTACTTTCTTATTTGATGTTGTGTTCAGCAAAATAGAAGGAAATCAAAATAAAGTACAAAAAACTGTGGTAATAAAAAAATTGATATCTGTTTGATGTTCATTAAGGATGCCGTAATTACACTAAAAATAAATTCTTTAAAAAAGTAGATTTATGAAGGAATTAATACGGAAAATATTTTTTCGCTTTTCTTATTTACGGTATAGAATCCTTATTTTCGGTGTCTTGGGTTCAATGATTCGGAAAGTAATGTTAAAAATTGAAAATAAATACGAAATTTAAAAACTCAATTCAGAATTACCGAACCTATGCATCATTAAATGTGGTTTTTATATCATACATATGAGTGCAGGAAGTAATTTTAAGTTTTTATACGAAAATATGTTTACACTTACTTTTATCTTAGAAGTAGCTTTTCCGCTCGTTCTCTACATATTGAAAAGTTCATTACTTCCGTACTATACTTTTGTAAAATTAACGCGAACTTCTGCCGAATACCGATTTTCTTTTAAACAACTCTTCTGTATACCAGAATATACAGGTCATTCCACGCCAAGTCGATCACTTTTGGACTTTGTCATCTGCAATTTTGCTCTAATCAAAACGTGTTGTAGTCCATGTGAAATTAGGAAGGGTTTAAGTCATCATTTTACCGGTTTCGAATTCGTTAATGAATGACAAGTCGTCAAAGTTTGCAATTTTTGCCCATTTTGGCGAAAATGGGGTCCACTTGGGAATTTTTTTCTCAGAAACTACTGAACCGATTTAGCTAAATTTTTTTTTTTATTCGTGAAGGTTTGAGCTATTTTAAAATATTTTTTTTAACTTTGTCAATTTGTTATAAAATGTTGCAATATTTATGTTATGCATATAATAATTTCAAAAAAGTTTTTGCATAAATAACGAATTTGACTATTTTTAATTTTGTACATGTTTAGGTACTTTGAACTTTTGGGAATGTGTCCCAAAAGGGTATTTTTGTGAAAAATTGATGATAGGTATAAATATTTAACCTTAATCGAACGCGAATCAGGCTCTCAAGCAGTGATCGGTCGCGCATATCTGCCGCACTGCGGGATTTTCCGCCTAGATGTAAAGGACATTCAAACTCAATAGAGCAGTTTATTTATACCCTAATCGCAACGCAGTATAACTTAAAATATCGTAAAATGTGTACATTTGAAATTATTGGTAGCTTATTTGAACGTTCCGCGTCTGAACTAGGGTAAGGAATATTTTAGTAACCAGGATAGAGTCACTCTATTTTAATACATGATACTTTTCCAAAAATTAATTGGTCCTTTGCAAAATGTTAATTTAACATACTCTGAATGTTGCATATTATTATGATTCGTTAAAAGGGAGAAATTAACATGCTAGATTAACACTGTAGCTTTTAAGCCGATCAAATGAGCAATTAATAAGTTTCTTGTTTCAGATTATAAAATTTGGTAAAATGCTTTTCTTGAAATTTCTGTTGACGTTTATTAAGGTAACCTAAAGATTTTGAGATTACTGTTTATATTAATTTATATATACAGGACTGCTCACCACATTTTGCCATCTAGATTTGTGTCATTACTACTACTCATAGCAAACAATGTTTCAGATGAAGTTGAAGGGTTTTGAGACGGGTATGTGCTGGTGATATATTTTTTTTGTAGGTGGACGTGTAAAGGACATATGAAGGTCATTAATGTTTTTTTTAAACGGAATTCAATGGAATATTTTTTATTGCATCAGCTGATACTCTTTCATATTCCTTACAAAAAAGTATTAATCTATTTATGTAAAAAAATCATTAGTTTAGGAGACATTTTAATTCTAACTTGTTAGGAAATTGTGACTTTCTGGTCAATATTATGAATTGCCCTAACTGAACAGCAAATGTTTTTCTACATGTTTTGAGAAGTCACGTGTCATCAAACAAATTGTGAGTTTTTGTTTTCTTTTGTTACGCAGTAATAGTGAAATTTAGTTTCTGTTACGTCTCTAGTACGGTGAATGTATCGATACGGTGAATTATCACTTCATAATGAAGTATTCTAAAGAAGAAAAGATAGAGATGTTATCAGTTTATTTTGAAGCTGGGAAAAGTGCTACACATGCAGAAAGATTATACACTACGGAATGTTAGTAAGTCATTAATTTCTCGATTCAGAAAGTGTTCTGATGCAAATGGTCGCCACATTGAACCTTTCCGTAAATAGACATTAAATCTGAAATATCTCCTAAACTAATGATTTTTTCACATAAATAGTTTAATACTTTTTTGTAAAGAATATAAAGAAGTATCAGTTGATGCAATAAAAAATATATGACTCCATTAAAAAAAAAACACTAATGACCTTCATGTCCTTTACACGTCCGCCTACAAAAAAATATGCCACTAGCATATGCCCCTCTCAAAACCATTCAACTTCATCTGAAACATTGTTTGTTATGAGTAATAATAATGACGCAAATCTAGATGGCAAAATGTGGTGAACAATGCTGTATATGTATCGTTTACTTATATATTTCTGTACTTTATTTTCAATGTCAAAGTAAGTATGCATTACATGTTGGTAGGTTTAGTGTCGCCATTTTATTTTTTATCGTATCATAAAATTTGAACGTTAATATAGCAACTTAGACATATGGAAAATTAGTAACTAAGAAGTGTCAAATTTTGTATAATATTAGGAATATGAAAATTTGTGAATCTGGAAACGTCAACATTTTGAAATCCAAATTTGATAACTTGGAAGTTTGACAATTCCAAAATTAGATGATTTAGAAATTTGAAAACTTGAAAATTTGAAAGTATATCAAATTAAAAATTTTCAAATTTGGAAATTTGTAGATTTGAACGTTTAGAAATTGAAGTTTAGGAACTTAGAGATTTGAAGGTTAGGAAATGTAAGCAATTATAAGTACAAAAATGTAGAAAATGTAAAATGTTGAAAATACGTAAATCTAAAAATTTAAAAATACAAAACTGAAAAATTAAAATGTTTTCAAATATATTTATCCAGGTCCAAAGAAAGTTTACGATGCATTTGAATGTTAATTTACTACACCTTCATATGATAAATGAGTGTACACGGTATAATTCATCCTCCAGTTTAAAGATCCAATTTTCCGACGCGAACAAGTGTATTAACTCGAACAATAACCGTAGTTGAACAAAGTTACATTTCCCCGTCGTTCAAATAAACGGTTTATGTACTGTACATACACAAATAAGAGATAAACGTCTTGGGACTCCTACGATTAAGGTGCTTCAAGGAATAAGGAAAGCAGTTCCGTTGCTCAGTGCGCATTTTCATCGAATTAGTCTCGTCCCGACGTTGAATTCATTCGCTCGACTCAAGATACCCATTGGGATCTCTATTCAACTAGTTATACGTAATATCCTGCATACCGTGGATTTAGCAGTCGTATTGTGTGCAAGACGAATAATGTTGAAACGAGTTGAGCAGATTCAAGACTTTCTTGGTATGCAAATGTGATTATCTCGTTGAAAGCTATAAAAAAAACTTAACCTCGGTCAAAAACTGAATGGTTGCATACCGCGAGTAACACACAACGCGTACAAATACCTTGCAAATGAATTGATGCAGAAGCTTACTTCAACTGTTATGAACACATGTCCAGCATGGTTCGTAAAATTAATGGTACAAGATGGTAGCCGAGATGGTAATAAGATGGAAGATATAAAGTAACATTTCTTTAGAACAGCGCTTCTCAGCTGGACGGGTACCACTGATGAAATCCGAAACAGGTGGATGGTAATTTCAATAATTTATGAAATATTTTGAATGCCAAAAACAAATGTGCAATAACATTTGCGTTTCAAGCTTTAGGTTAAAATTAAGTACAATGAAAGTTTCAACGCGCAGAGGTTTCTTTTGAGCAATCATAAGTGTCACATCTAAATCGTTTTACACGTCCATAAGCTGTGTTTATTTATTTTTCGTGTAATTCTAATACAAATAAATTGAGAACACTGAATGAATGTCTCAGCTAGAATTTTAGTAGGATTTACCCAAAATATTGCTACAACTTGTTCGAAGATTAAATAAGTAATATAAGTTACTTATTAAATAAGTAATACGTTTCTTATTATGTAATTAATTTTGTCGCGTACAATATAAATCTTTGTTGTCTGAGCGTTAGCGAAGACTATAAGATGAAAAATGTAGGGAAATTACCCACGCTAGGGCCAAAACTACTGGACCAATCTCAACCAAATTTTGAACTTAGCATCCTCATGGCATGGGGCATTGCAGATGAAAATTTGGTTGAGATTGGCCCACTTTAATCCATTTTTTTACCTTGCAATCTTGAAACCATTTACACGAGAGCGACTTGACAATATTCAAAGGAAACCATCCGTTGTTGAAAGGAGAAGATTTATGGCATCAAGAGATTTGTAGTTTTTAAATACATCCTACTTTGAATATAAGTTGTAAATTATCTTTTCATATTGTTTTCCGCATAAATTGCTTGAATTGATTCCATAATTTTCACATATCACAAATTTCATCCACAAAAATAAAAAAATTTTAAAACTTAATACAATTGACATAATTTACATGAAGCATAATCGATAAAATAAACAAACTAAATATTATCAAAGTTATAGAAGTTTTTAACAGCATAAAATGAAAAAAAAAAGCTCGAGGCTAATGCTATTTATATCTTTTCAAATCATGGAATGAACGATTGATTTTTATTGGTGTAGCACAATCAATCTATATACGCACGCTCAGATTTCACTGTTATCAACAGTAGTCTAGTTTATAAATTTTTAATTGTAAGAAACTGCTTCCAAAACTCTAATGAACAACTTCGAAATTGAACAGCAGTGAACGTCATAAAATAAATTACTTCTAAGAACACAAATTACAAGTTTCATTCCGAAAAGAAATACAAAGAGTTTCAATACTTGCAGATAGTTTCTGAAAGTGTCTAACATTTGCTAGTAGTTGATAACTGCACACATTTTTTCGGTAAAGCTTCTAGAAAATAAACGTCACATAAAAACTTCTGTCATATAGTGACTATCAGCGACATTTATTCAAGACATAAGGTCGTCCCGAGAATTGCTAACCGAATATTTCTCAGATAATGCGACGACAGTCTTCTTATCAGTTAATGGTGCAATGACAGTAAGTATGTTCCTTCGAGACTTGTACCTGTACGATTGTGCGTCGCAAATGTTGAGTCATCGCTGCTTGAAATATCGTAATAACATCGTCCATATATACAGCATATTTCCTGCTTCGACGTAAACGGTGTGCATGCTTACAGAAACGGTGACGTGTCCAGAAGATTCGAGAGGCTCTTAAATTGCGCAATCTAGTTGCGGAAAAACATAATCAGGGAAGATTAAAATTTCAATCTGTTTCTTTTAATCCTTCCGTATCTGATTTGACCTTTTTTTTGAACGTTATACACTAGATGTATAAATTATATATGATACTGTTTTAAGTTTGCATTTTAAAAGAATTACGTTTAACGTACGTTCAATGGCGACTGCATTGCAATTCAGAAAGCAAACGTGATCGAAATATTATAAAATTATTTGTTTATGTATTAAATTATATGGAGGAAATTGCGCAAAATGTTACTAATATAATTTCGTTTTGAACTAATAATTTACAAACATTTTTAATATTTTGTTGTACTGTAAAACAGACAACAAGTATTTGAGACCTCATGAAGTTATTGTTTTTAGATTAAATTAAATAAATTAAGTACATGTCCCAGATATAATTTAATAATACTAAACATTTTATTAATATTTTTATTTAATATAAAGTAATGTTTTATTATTTTACTAATATACATATTTTCAATCTTATAATTTTAGAATATATAATATATATAATTAGAATAATATATCTCAATAATTTGAGTGATATAATTAAGAAGATTTTATTGTTAATACGTTGCTTAATTCGGGTGAATAATAATGTCCCCATAATAACGTGTAATTGTTACAATTACAATACTGTGCAATTGGTTCGATCTACTTTTTCAAATTAATTCACAATATTTTAATTAGATTAAGAGCTAGGTAATTAAACTTCTACTTTGCTAACATAACCATTTTCATTGTAGAAGTTGTATGCTTAGGCACATTGCTAACTTGTTATTTAACGTTGGTTCGTTTGCATAAAATTGTAATTATGTCCGTGTATAGATATTGCCATATATTCAATACCGAACACTTTTATTGCTCTTCGTACGATAACCGACATTCGAACCTTCTAGAACTGTGTTTAAATGAGTTGTTTGTTATTTCAAGAACATGATGCAACAAAATATGACAATTACTTATAAATTAAATAATAATAATAATAAAGTTATTATAAACTAATACAGCTAAAATTACAATATTAATCAGGTGTAATAACATTCATTATGAAAGAGTCTTAAAAAATAATTTTCGTAAAATAAGTTTTGCCCATCGTGTTGCTGTCTTAGTTGTCATTATGCTAATTCATATCTTTTTTATTCGTTGTTCGGATAATGATTATTCTGCTGCACTAAATTATCATTAATGTTTACAGAACAGAAAATCTTACTTTTTACGGTGCGAAAGAAGTGTGAAAGGAAAACATGATGCAAAAAGTTATTCTTAAGATTATACTTTCAAATATCTCAAGGTCATCAATGTATTCTTAAATGATACCTATTTTTATTATGGTTAAATTAAACTAATCGATTACGTAAGACATCATGATCTTCCTGTAACCTTAATCCTTGTTCGCACAGACTGTTTATGCAACATAAACATGTAGTTAGATTTCGTTGCAACATATCACTATTAATGCGGGCTTTTAGTGAAAGCTATAGTGTGTTTTCGGATTAAGTTTTAAAATTAATTAATTAAAATTGATTAATTATTAAACGTAACTAGTTAATTTTAAAATTAAGTTGCTGAAATCTAAAATAACTTATTTTTTGAATTATATACGGGGTGGTTGGTAGCCGGTGGAACAAGCGAAAAGGGGATGATTCTACATGAAAAACTAAGTCGAAAAAATAAATAAGTGTTAAAATCGAATCTATGAAAATCGACTCGTCTCTCTTGCACCAATACGATGTGCGAAGGAGGCGATTTTGTAGTTTCGACTTTGACGCTCGAATATTGCGAAAATGAAGTTTTTACGAGTATAGCACCCATCAGTGGACTTCATTACAGGGTCCTCTGATCGCTTTAGATAGTAATAAATACTTTATACTGAATGAAGTCGAATTTTCGAAGATGCATGAGCGAGACAGACGCTGATGTAAACAAGCAAGATAGCCGCCGCGAGCCACTGTCCTTAAAGTATAGTTAATTGAAACTGTTGTTATTAGTGTTAAAATTTGTTACAATAATAAATAGTTTTGTGTGTTTTATTAAACCTTTGATTTTATTCCTACAAATACTTAGCAAAGTCGACACGATTCTTGTTTCAGTACTGGCGCACAAAAGCTCTTAACAAGTTAAGTGTTATTTGAAAATTAATTATAAATTGTGATTTATTTCATTAAAAAAATATAGGTCAGTATGATTTCAGCGAAAATTATATCTGAGAGTGAAGTTGATAACAATAACAAAATAAAAATAATTTTTTTAGTAATAACACTACTCCAATAAAATCTTCATTTTCAAAGAATTTTATTATTATTATGTTTATAAAAATAAGACTCAATTCGGGTGACAGTGATTGATGCATTTTAATTATTTCTTAATTACTGTCATGGTAGTAATTGCTTATGTAAACAACAGCTTATGTTATTAGTGTCACTCGTATCAACTGTAGTCACGTGTAATATAACCCGTTTTAGTGCCTCGACGTTCTCGAAATAGTTAGGTATCTACGTAAAAATATTGACATATAATTTCTCTAAGTACCTATGTGCAAAACTGCAAAATAAACTTATAGTTAATGCAATGTAATTTAGAACAGGTTTATACTATTTTGTAAACAATGAGTACGAAATAAGAGATTTCAGTATTTCAAGAAGGATGTACAAAACACTCTAACCTCTGTCAATATAATATAAACTTACTTTATAAAAATGTGCAACATATAACTTTTAAATTTAACTCAGGCAATGAAGTGATTTTTTGAAGAAGTAACAGTATATGAAGTGTCAGTTGATTGAACAGGTTTTAAAGATGACACTAGCAGCTTTTGAAACTAATGAACTTGCAAGCAAAGATAGATTATCAAAATATTATAACGATTTCAGTTAAAAATATTCAGTAATAATAACTATTAAAATATAATACTTTATCGGAGGTCCCAACCATATGTTCGTCAATCACTCTTTTTACACAGGAAGTTTCCTTTCCTTCTCCTTAACACTATTTCTACCAAGAAGTGTTAATAGACACCTTTCAAATTTTAATTTGAAATTATTCTCTGAGTTGAATCATTCCTCTACAATTAATTTTTCGACTTTGCGTACAATAGTTGTTAAATTAATTCAGCGATATCATTTTCTTCCAGCTTATCTTAGATCTAAAAATGTGTATATGGTATACAGATTTCCACCATATAAGAGTTATGGTATAACTTTAGTATTTACTTATGTCTCGTCATATTGTATTTTAATGTACACCGCTATATTTATGTTGTATAGGTTGATAAATTAAGCTAGAATTTACAACCAGATTGAACAGTTTCTAATAAAAACACATCAATGTATCAATAAGTAAATTCCCCAAATTATTTATATTTAAGTGACAATTTGAAAACCCAACAGTTTTGGCAATTATTTGCATTCAAACGAACATATGTCAAAAGATATCTTTCGAAATATGTATACACAAAATTGTGGCAGAAATAGTGTTAACCTTGGGTCCCTTCCTGTCATCAGTCCTAAATCGTTCAAAAGCTCATTTTCACTTCCAAAAACCCACTTTCCTTCAGCATTCTATCTCCGTTTCTAATCCCTGTTTCTTTTCCTTCATTCTCAGTAAACAATTTTGACCAATTGAAATTCCGCAAGGAAATTTGTTCGAGGTCTTCTCACCCGCTTCACAAATTATTAAATTATCAAATCTCAATTCCTTCTAGCTGGAAATTTGTAAGTTTCCGATATAGCAAATATCTAAAATGGAAATTTTCAATTTTGTGTTTTCAAGTTCGTTTCCATGTTAAGTCCTCAAATTTTCAAATGTTGTAATTTTCATATTTCATCTTCATATTTTCAAATCTCCAAATCTCCAAATCTCCAAATCTCCAAATTCTCAAATTCCAAAACTCCAAGTTCTTAAATTTACAAACCTAAAAATCTCATATTTCCAATTCTCCAAATCTCCAAATCTCCAAATCCTCAAATCTCTAAATCTCCAAATCTCCAAATCTCCAAATTCTCAAATTCCAAAACTCCAAGTTCTTAAATTTACAAACCTAAAAATCTCCACATTTCCAAGTTTCCAAATCTCCAAATCTCCAAATCTCCAAATCTCCAAATCTCCAAATCTCCAAATCTCCAAATCTCCAAATCTCCAAATCTCCAAATCTCCAAATCTCCAAATCTCTAAATCTCCAAATCTCCAAATCTCCAAATCTCCAAATCTCCAAATCTCCAAATCTCCAAATCTCCAAATCTCCAAATCTCCAAATCTCCAAATCTTCAAATCTCCAAATCTCCAAATCTCCAAATCTCCAAATCTCCAAATCTTCAAATCTATAAACCGCCAAATCTACAAATCTCCAAATCCCTAAATATCCAAATCTCCAAATTCTGAAATTCCAACACCTCAAATTGTGAATATTTACTAACCTAAAAATATCCAAATTACCGATTTATCAAATTTCCATATGTTCAGATTCAAATTTGCTACTCTCCAAATCCCTGAGTTTAGAACTTATCAAATATCCAAATTCGCAATTTCCAATTTTCCAAAAAATCAAACCTCAAAATTTTCAAATGCCAAAACTTCTAAATTCCTTCACTTTATTGAAAACAACTTCACATTATAAATTCCGAATAATTCCTCCAAATGTATTTACTTTTCCCAATAAGAAACGGTACAATATCACAACAACTGTTTGCCGGCTTTACCGAAAACAAAATTAGTAATTGAAAGGATTTTCCCTGATTTTGGAGTGCACTCAAAGTGTTAAATGTTTCATTAAGCCCAATAAAATACATCAGTATCATAATTCGCCGGTAACTGCATTGCGTGAAATTGTTTCGCGACGTTTGATTGATTTTCCACGTTCACGATATGCTGTTGTACGCGTGAACCCGTTTCACCAGTGTATTCCTGCGAGCGATGCATTATTCGCCAGAAAAAGATAAATACACCGCCATCGGGGTAAATGTATACACACGCTTCTATTTCATTGTTCCACATTGTCACGTGTGTACAGGGAATAGCAGACACGTATACGTGGAGTGATCTACTCTTATTCATCGGCTGAATGTCAATTTGGAAAGCTGCTTTCCGGTTTCGCCATTCATCGAACCAACGACAAATACATTGCTTTTGAATCACGCGGCCATGGAAAACCATCGAATGACGTTTACAACCGTTATTCAACTCCTTCCGAGAAAAATTCGTCGTTATATTATTATCACGTTGTTCTCGGAACACAATGTTCTTGGTAACGATCATAATAAACAGTTGCTCGCAAAATTGGTTCATTGTCTTATCTCACCATATTAGGTCTCATCATGCGTTTCAAATTTCGTATGAATTCGTTGGAAGTCGTGAGCTCATTAACATTTATCTAATTATAAGTCGTGATTCTCTTTTATATCTCTTTCTTCTTATTATGTTTCTTGAATATAATCATTTATTTAATCCTTTCTCGTGCCATTTATTTAACAGATGCGTCAGTCAAGATTCAGGGCTATAACATTAAAACGAACAAGGAAAATTAAAATCTTGTAACTATTTTATATTCAGGGATCCTTGATAATGTAACTTATAGCTGGACCTAAATTTCAAGTTGAAGAGTATTCAAAATTTGAATAAGGTTTGTCACATTTGAGCTGCGAATCACGAGTCAGATTCGTTAAAGTACGGGAAGGGGTTAAATAATTTAAAATGATTGTCACAGTTATTTTCATTATTAGTGAACCGATTAAAAGTTATAGGTGGACATGAAGTGGTTTAATGCAACGATGTGGTTAACTACTTTATGTACTAAATTTTGTATTTAATTATTCTACGCATTTTAATTATTTACGAAGTAAAATGGGAAGTTTACGGCAAGTTCCAATAATGACTTCTTAACACCCAGACGTGTTTCTCTTAGAATCTGTAGATTCGTTACGTTGGATCTTTAGTGCAGTTACTATAACGAAAATAATGACTTTGAAAGACTTTAAGGAGAAAATCTACGAAAAACCTTGAAAGGTGATGAGATTTTGCCTTTTTAACAAATTTATTAAGATTACTTTCAACGTTTTCATGATTTACACTATAATTTTTTTGTTTGTTTCTGAAGTTGAATTTTCCTCAATGTTTATTAGTCGGTGAGCAAATAATTACAGAGCCGTACACAAAATGTTGACAGTGATCTTGAAAGTTTAGCAAAATAAAAGGCATGGCAGGAATCAAATATCATTACTAGACTGCAGATGATATATCGAAGCCTACAAAGTAGAAATAAGTGACATAAATTATAGTCCGTGGATTTCATAAATTATATGGTTTATGTATGACTGCAGACGTCGATATAAGTATTCGCAGTTAATCATCAGTTTGAAGATTCTTCAAAAATGTATCATTTATTATAAAAAGAGATTTTTATTAGTGCCTTGGTAATGAAAATAATTAACGCTGTTATTTCAAATGGTACATTCTGTATATTTTTTACTTCTTGCAAATCCTTGCAAGTATAACATGTATTTCTGTTCCTATGCTAAGTTAGTAAATCAAATTAATATCGAGATTTTTACGCGTAAACTAATTGAGCTAGAAATGTAGAAAGGTCTGATATTTAATAATATACAAATATAGACATATGTACAAATATATCATAAAAAATTTTGTCATAATGATCAGAGTTTAACGTTAGAATTTTGAGGTATGGACATTAAATAAATGATGATAATAATCTTTTAATGGACACTTTTGAGCAAAAAATTCAATTCGCAATTATTACTACCTTGACACTAATGTAACCTAATTATTAGATTCTTCACTTACAGTAAACTAAATTTCCAAAAATTGCGAACGCGATCTATTGTCGATGACAGAACATTGAATGATGAAACAGTATCCTCACATTGTCTGCATCAAGCTCTTATCACTTGTGAATGTTATATTCGAAATTTCTTCACATTTAGAAATGATTATTTACGTCAACAAACCGACTATGGGATACGATTAGTCAATTTTAATATATTTTAAAGTTTGACTACTTAATGCACGATTTTCAATGAATATTCAGAGTTTCTCTGAATGTACTTTATTGTGAGTAATGAATTTGAGATCTCCTTGACAATGTTATACTATTGATTGAAACTGACTGTATTATTTGGCTTTGAAGATGGGAACAGTAGTTCAAATAGCTTTGAGAGGCAGTACAATACGGATTTTAACTAATTAAATGAATAGCATACTGAGTATTTCAATTATATGTTAAGAAGAGAGGACATAATAATTATTAGATATAATTTTAATTATTAAATTTGTTATATTTTGTTTTCTCGTTATTTCACATAACAGTGTAATTAAAAAAAGGTACATGTAAAAATCAACTTTTAAATAAATATTTCATATAAATAAGGCGTACAGTTTAAGAGTACCGATCATTTTTTTTTTTGTACTCTTAGCAATCCTACGAAATGTATTCTATTTGTCTGAATTTATAAACTGTATTTCCAGACTGTATTTATAAACTGTATTTAAATAAAGAAATGATCAAAAAACTTGCTTTTTCGATAGAATATTTTGTTTTCGTAAATGACATATATTTAATTCCATAAAATTATTACTGAAATTGAAGCGGGCTTAACGACCTTGAAATGATCTGGAATTAAAATATATGTAGATATGAGCAAAAATAACGTTATTATAATTTATAATAACGTTATAAATTAATTGAGGTTAACTGACCTTCAGTTCATCAACCAGTTAAGTGTGTTTGACGACTATATCCGTCATGGAGATGTGGCAGAATTTTGTGTCATAACGACAATATCCATCATGCGTAAAATTTTGTTACAATTTGTTATTTAAACTGTAATTTTGGCGAAAACTAAATTATATTCGTAAATTGTAATATGTTTAAAATGTTTAGAGGCCAATATGAAATGAAATAAACAAATAAAAAGTGTAAATGATTTGAAATGGATTCATAAATTCTTGAGAGCTAACTCGTCATCGCTTGATTATCGCGACACACACTAGTGCGCGCTGCTCAAAAAGATCGCCACAGTTAACTGGTGAAACAAATCCAACGATAATAATAATACTGTTTCTACGCTATGCTAGTTTACCATTATTTATTTGTTAATTTTTCATGATTCCTCGGTATAATATTTACGAAACGTTATTATTGCTTTTGTTCCATAAACCTATTATTTTGATAGTGTCATATCTTAAATATGTAAGCTAGTTGAAATAAAATAAATTTTTGCGCTAATATTTTTGTGCTCAATTTTATAAATTCAAGGACACGTGAAGATCATAATATAATAAATTATTGAAAGTACAATACCACAGTGTTGTTGATCCTTGACGTTAACTACAACATTATCAAGTCAAAAATACATGTCGCCCTTTAGAAACAGCAATGCAACCTTGATTTGTTATTACACAAAGAAATATATCAAAAATGTTTTCATTGCGATTTGCAAACGAATTCAGAGACTGAATAACTGTTATTTCGAACATTTGTTTTGTGAAATTATTGAAATGCCACAAAAATTCTGAAACTATACATCCAGCGTGCATTGCATATTTATTAACAAATCGATTCTTCTATGTCTGATTTTTTAAAATTCCATATTTTTCAGTATCCTAATAGACTAGTACAAAAATTGTTAAGTTTTAATACAATAATATTAAAACATAAAAATTTCTGGTAGTAAAATGTAGTCGACAATGAAAATTACGTTTCTTGTTAGTTTTTAAGTAATATTTTAGTCAGATGAGAAATAGATAATGAAATCATGATTGATGTGCGATGTGACAAAACTTTTGCGAAGTGTAATTAACGTTCCTTAGTTCCCACCATGTATCATGCAGAAGTTTGGTCACATTCAGTGTTTTACAGCATTTAATTTGAATATAATTACTATAAAGTAATAACTGTTTTGTAGGAAAGGTAATCAATTTTGTCGTAACTTAACGCCACTGTTCCCTTTTATATTACAAAATTAATATTTTTATAAAATTTGTTGCCAACTAGTATGATTTAAGTATAATGGTAACATTGATATAGGTGCTATCGCATATCGATTACTCCTACAAATCAGGAAATTTGTTTTCTAATTCTATATCACGCTCTAAATTACAAAAGAAATAAAGAGATTACTCATTTTGACAGTAGAACTACAAACCAGTCAAAATAATTGAGTTCAGGTTTCACAGTTTCAAGTTTCATTGCCATGCTTTTGTCAAAGTATTTATCACAATTTGTTGAGATAAAGAATATTAATTGTATAAATCAATTGAGCATCTACTTATTTATTTAAGTATCTTCTGCAGCATATATTCATTTAGTTCTCCATTTTATTTTCAATTTATGTCTGAGTGTGCATTTAGCATCGGTAATTTTGTTTGTGCACGTGTTCTAAAAGAACAAAGCAAAGTAATATAGTTCCTTCTTTTACAAGTTGTTAGCTGAGTTTTCGCTGTTATATCTGTTTCTAATCGGGCTGTAAAGTTGCCTGAATGAGCATATTCAAACGTCACAATCTATGCTAAGGTCGAGCGAACAAAAACTGGGACGAATATTCGCTCGTCACTCTAGAGGCAACGTTCACGCAAAAATTCACTGTCACCTAATTTTTCCTTAAATACACAAACAAACAAAAACAGCTTCACAATAGATATAATACAACAACTAAAGAAAACAAATTTCCGCTAATTAACTTCGATTTAAAAACGGGAAATTGCTTATCACCCAGTGACCCTCTCGTGTCTAGCGGAGCCAGGCACTGTTTATAGATTGCCTGCAGGTTGTCGGTTGCTATAGCTTGAAAACGTTGTTCCACCTGTGTGCCACCTTCCGTCGGTTCGAAGGAGTCTCAAGGACCGTCTCCACACGGAGTCGATCGTGGTTAGCCATACGTGGTGGAAACATGGAAGAACCCTTGTTGTCGAGAATATCAAAGAATACTCGAGGAGGATCACACTTGGCTGGTGGCTGATAAGCGTAAACGATAAGTCGAGGAGTATCAGAGAGTGGACAAACGCCCGAAAGACGACGTTTCAAGGACATCGGTGATAGAGTCTTAAAGAGGGATGTATGAATGGGTGGTGTCTGCTCCTGTCGAGGTCTCGGTAGCCAGGTTAACGCTGGCTCGATTCTCGATCGTGTGATCAGTCAAGCGAGCGACGAGGATCAATGTTTGCTATATCGTCTGGCCAATTACAAGAAGAGTGGCGAGCTGATAGACGCGTACAATCAAGGTGGCCAGGCAGAGGTGGAAAAATTGATCAGGGAACAGTTTGGTGTACTGATGTACGCGGACGGCAAGGGTCAGATGATCAATCGGGCAGAGTATCTGCGCTGGAAATTCCGGGACCTGGAACAGGTCGTGCTTCCTATAGAAGCTTCCTTGTCACGATTCGATCCTCTGGCTCAATGGAACGATCACCAGGCATGCTGGCAGATGCAATACAGAGGTTCCCTCGGAGAAACCCTCTTGCATGTTCTGATCATATGCGATACCAGGTTACATACACGGCTGGCGCGTATCCTGCTCAAGTGCTTTCCACGATTGGCCATCGACGTAGTAGAGGGCGAGGAATACCTCGGTGCTAGTGCTCTACACCTGGCGATCGCGTACAATAATAACGAACTGGTGCAAGACCTCGTTGAAGTGGGTGCGATTATTTCTCAACGCGCGATCGGCAGTTTTTTCCTACCCAGAGATCAACAACGAATGAACCCGGCCAAGAATACCGATTACGAAGGATTAGCCTACTTAGGAGAGTATCCTCTTGCCTGGGCCGCCTGCTGCGCGAACGAGAGCGTTTATAACTTGCTGCTCGACTCCGGTGCGGATCCTGACGAACAGGATTCTTTTGGCAATATGATACTGCACATGGTGGTAGTTTGTGATAAACTGGTACGTGTTTTTCTATTTCAAGCTTTTTGTTAACGATGCTGAAGTTTCAAGTCTCTTGTTGACTACCACGGTTTAACTACCTACCCTGTTTTTGACCTTGCGCCGGACAGCATCAGAATTTAGCTCTTGTTACTGACGTAAATGTCTAAACCTTTGACTGCGAAGCATTTTCGAACGGAACCATTAGTATCTACAATGCGATATTTGAATGTCGGATGCAAATCATTGCGCTCAAATGCAAATCAGTTATATTACATCTATTTTACATGTAACGATAAATTTTATATTAGATCAGTTTTGTATAAAAGTAAATGTGTTATACTAATTGTAAGAAGAATTTTCAACCGTATTTATTGATAGATGCGTGAGGGTGTATATGTACGCCTTTCGCAGTAAAAGGATTAAGATCATGTCTCCATTCGTGGCTGATTGTTTATTTCAGTTTATTGAAAAAGATGATTGCAACACTCTCGTGGTTAAAATCTTAAAACATCGTAATTAGAAGTACTTCACTTATTATTTTAAAGATTATTCATTTTTGTAATGTGATGTTAATAAGTATAATTCTAGGTTTTTATAAATTGATAACAACATATATATTTATAAAATCATAAATTTTAGAAAACTATTATTTTGTTACGATAATTTGTTAAAATTGACAAAAAATATACAATTAGTGGTATATATTATAATCACATTATAATATATAATTATAAAATATTACGTGGCCATAAATGACGATATTAAACCAAATTTAATTTTCATTAGTAATTCTTTGTTTAATCATAAACCTTAAAGATCATTTACGTTACTCTATTTCAATAATTAACAATTCGTTACTAAAGGCACTGTTTATTATCGTAATTAAAAACAGCAATTTTATTGTACAGTTCTTTGTTACTGTATTTCCTTTGTACGCTTACCTTTTAGAATTTACTTTCTAACCAAGTATAAAAATATCAGGTTGTACAACTTCACCCTGTATTTTTTGAATAAGAAACCTTTGTTTAAAGTGACAACTGATACTCTTTGATTGAGGAAGATCAAAGGGTGAAGGTTCACTATCATTTCGCAAAGCTTTGTTCTAACATTTGCACCTGGGTTACTGAGTTTGTCAGGAACCATACAAAATTAATACGTGCAACCTTGTCTAACAAAATAAAATAAAATAAATTCAAATTTCAACCAAGATGTGAATCCAAATAATTTGATATTTTTTTAAATAATGTTATGATACAATTTTAATGAGAGTGTGAGTATTTAGATGATTTTATAAGACTACTTTTTTTAAGCTATTAAATGCACAATTTTTGAATACAAGAATACGAGATACCAAGGAAATTATTATTACCAGATATCAGTGAAATTATGCACAGTAAATTTCATTACCCAATATATTTTAACTGTATTATTCATATATTTTTAAATTTTAATAATATTGGACATCGTTGTATTTTTCTGAGATCAAATCCGCTTTTTGTAAATTAAGTTCATTCTTTTAAAATTTAAGTTTTTTTGTTTGGAATGGAGAATATGGTGATGGCAAGTAATATAGTGTAAAAAGACATGATGAATAATAAAATATTAATGACCAACAAGATATCGCACTTCTTACGCTTTTTGTAGGTTTACGAGGTCTGTCCCAAAAGTATCCGACCTTCTTTAATTTCTTCGCATCTGACAATTTTAGCGTCATTTGCCGGGTATGAGTATCAACTGCAAAGCTTTACGAACTCCCACGATATCGCAGTTTTCGTCGGGACGCCTTAGTTCATGTGCAACGTGCATTTCTTTACGAAGCATTTTTTACGTTCGTCGCATTCTGCTGTTGTGAAAAATGAGGGAAAGATCGGAGCAACGAATTTGCATCAAATTTTCCTTAAAACTCGAAAAAATTTGTGCGGAAACCATCGATATGATGAAGAAGGCATTTGGGGATGAGTATATGAGGAACACACAAATCAAAGAGTGGTATAAGCGGTTCAAAGATGGCCGCTCATCTGTTGATAATAACCTACGCTCTGGGCGGCCTTCCACGACAACAAGACCTAATAATATCGAACGTGTGCGACTTGCGATCAACAAAAATCGTCGATTGACTGTACGAGAACTAGAATGTGATCTTGCAATACCGAAAACTAGTTTTGGCCTCAGTTTTGGTCAAGCGGTGATTGGCTTCTTCATCACGATAACGCACCAGCGCATGCATCGAATCTTGTGCAACAATATTTGACGAAGCACAAAGTCATACAGCTCCATCAGCCTCCGTACAGTTCTGATGTAGCTTCTTGCGATTTTTGGTTGTTTCGAAGATTGAAAATGCCACTCAAAAGACACCGATTCGACGATAAAGAAACGGTCGAAACTAATACGACGAAAGCTCTAAAGGCTATTCCGAAAAACGAGTTCCAGGACTGTTTCCATAAATGGAAAGGTCGTTGGCAGAGTATTCTACAATCAATAGGGCACTACTTCGAAGGATGCCACCAGCCTGATGACGCAGGATAACACCAGCAGAGAAATATGAAGGAAGGTCGGATACTTTTGGGACAGACCTCGTATGTTGCTCAAAACTAGTCTGGAAGATGCAATTGTTTCATACCACACTATTTCATGAATATTTATTGCAGCAATCAAGAAAATATTTTGCGCACTAGCTATTCACACAGTTACACGAGTAAAAGTATTAACTTTTGATCAAGCTTTTGTTCGCTGAAGGTGACAATTAAATCCCGATTCATCGATGAATATTATTTTTTGTCTTTTCTCCGAAGCGTTTCTAGAAAACTGTAATGCATAAATTTAGCGATCACTAATTGTTCTTTTAGAATTCTGATAATAATCAATTTGTAATGATGCAAATTATAATGTGAACGTAACTTATTTAATTTATTTCTAACGTGACTTATACTTAATTTTTAATCTTGAAATTTTAAGATTAAAACGATAAAATGACACTGTTCTACATCACTTTTGAATTATCTATATGATGAATTTGATTTGCGAAGAGATGAATTTGATCCGTGAATGGGTGCACTTCATTTGCATACGAGTGAATTTGATTTGCAATATGATGCATAAAATCCACAAATGGGTTAATTACAAATGCAAGATAATGAATATGATCTACAAAAGGATTATTCTATCGCGTAAAACCTATGTATGTATAGTAGTTGATTTGGATAATGTGGTTGTTCGACTGATTATTATTTTGAATATTTCAAGTTATAAGTTTATTATTTTATATATATTGTTTCATTTATTATTGTACACAAATTGTTTTATTTATTATTTTACATAAATTGTCTTATTTATTACTTAATCCAGTATAGTATAGTAATAGAGTATAGTATTCCTTTATAACCGGTCTAATCTACTTAAGCAGAAGAAAAAATAAGCAAATAAGTGTATTTGTGTTATGACAAAGCATGAAATGTACAAATTTAGTCGCTAGAAATAAATATTGAAAAAAATTAAAAGATTAGGTTTGACAGGAATATACCCCAAATATATCAGTCGAAAATCTTGTACACTTTATGATGAACGTTCCACAGAATAAGAGTGTTTCATTAAAATGGACAAATTTATCTTGATCTATTGAACAAAACTACATTTCAGGTATATGCAGAAGATTGGAAGGAAAATAATTAGTTAAACTAATATCTACAGATTTTTAATTGCTTTGATACTTTGATAGTTCTGCCTTGCACATGTATACAGTCTCTAGCCATCGAATTAAAACCACTACAAATTTTCAGCAATTTTCACGTTTTCCATAAAACTAAAACGCCTGTTCAAATTGTAATTATATAATTTATTAGGTATCAACATGATGTACTCTTACTGTACATACCATTACTAACACACGTTAACATTTTGTATTTTCATCTCTTGTTTTAGTCATAGTTTGTATCCGACATGCTCTGTATACATTGATCATATACTTTATATCTTCATTATTTTCCCAATTATCCGTAATTTTTTTCAACTTAAATAATGTGGCTGGAGAGTTGTAAACTAGTCTTTGGAGTAGGCTTCAGACATTTTCTATGGCATTCACCAAATTTCACCTCATGCGCTTTCGATATTCGAGCCCAATGTAAACCCTTGCACAGCCCTTAATCACTCATCACCCATACAATTTAATTGTTATCGCGATAGTAACAAATCAATTGCTATGTCTATCGTTTTCTGTTGAATTTTCATTTAAATGAAATTAGCAAAAATAAATGTATTGAGAAGTCGGTAATCAAGTTTGTGCATTTACCGATTACTTGTAAGATACCGCTCGATTTTGATCGGATCTTCGTATGTTAATAAAATAAAATCTACATGTATCTGCGTTATTGTTTCTCTGATATTCTAATTTTTCATACGTATAAAATATAGTGGGCTATTTAGAATTGTATTTTCAATATTCATAAATTAAGTGTAATTAATATATTTTAAAGAAGTCCTTCCAAGTCGTTTTTCTTAAATAATAAATTCATTTAGTTTTTTGAAAGTTGTTGTGTTTTTGTGTTATTTCAAATATAATAATCTCCCATATTCCATCGTTTTCCATATATGACATACTGTTATAGCCGTAAAAGTGAAATTTTTAATATGAAAAAGTGAAAGTGAAACTTGATGGCCAGGGACTGTATAAGTGACATCTTTTCCATACAACTTTACCATTTTTATTATTAAGAGTTTATTCACTTATCTCGCGGGACATACACATATTAAAAATACACGTGCTGAAGAATTAAGAATGCACGTATTCTTGAAACTATAGATAATAAAAACAACAAAATATTGTTATGCAAGATTTGTTAAAAATAAAAATACTACTTAATCAAGTGTTCAATTGCTTGAGTGTGCCAGTTAACGTGTGAAAAAATTATAGGAAGAACGTGCAAAAATTTATACTCGCGTACCTCTGCTAAACGCTTCAGCAAAACAATTACGAATCGCTGCACATTACTTGATTGGATTGAAACTAGAGAGTAGCATAAAAAGAAAATTGGTATAAAACAAAGCCATTTATCAGATATTTGACTGGTTGGTATTACTCGGTTCCCCTATTTTCCATTACTTGGTTAGTTGCAATTTTACCGTTTCATTTATTTTTGTATGGCGGACAATTTAATTCAGTAAACTAATTAATTAATTAATTCGGCTATTATGTTTAGCGATCGCTATATGATACTGTTTAATAACAATAAAAAATAATTAATGATAAAAATTTGTCTATCGTGAAAGTCAAAACAAGCAATTCCTTCATTATACATATAATGTTTACATTCCAAACAATTAAAAAGTAATAATTACTTATTGCAGAAGCGATAAAAGTCACAAACATTAACTATGGTAAATGTAATTAAAATAATCTTACCCATTGACATTTGTTGTTTCAAACATTTTATTATTTTATATACATAATATGTTTCTTACCACTTTCGAGTAACGAGACATATACAAAAACATTGGTATACACAAAATACTAGTAAATAGGAAGTTTGTATCGAACAAATTCAAAGTATCGTAACATAACGGCTACATCTGGGTAACATCTTACAATTCTTTCACTGATCCCCATTTTTATTTAATAATCGCACTTTCATCTTTGCGTTTATTGACTAGCATAGGAACACAGTATTTTACTCTGTTTGAATAATGAGACGTCACTGAGTTTTCAATGAAAAACTGATCGTAGAATCTACTTTAATTTGATACTTATTGTACTGCATTGAGCAAAGTTCTCTTAACCCCTTCCCGTGCCATTTATTTATCAGATGCGTCCGTCAAGACTAACTATTCAGGACTATAACATTAGAGCGAACAAAGAAAATTAAAATATTGTGAATATTTTACATTCAAGGATCCTTGATAATGCAACTTATAGATGGACCTAAATTTCAAGTTGAAGAGTATTCAAAATTTGAGTAAGGTTTGTCACATTTGAGTTGCAAGTGCGTCACGAGTGCTTGTCAAAGCACGGGAAGAGTTAACAAAGTAATTACAATTTCACCATTTTCATGTCCATTGCCGACATAATAACTACGAATTTGTTTAGACTGATGAATTTTACAAATACGAGGGAGTATCCAAAAGAAATCGAATTTATTTTTTTTAACTTCTTTAAGCAAAAACATTCAATCACCCTCAAAGTACTCTCCACCTGTACTAATACATTTGTCTAATCTTACATCCCATTTTTCAAAATATGATTTAAATTCATTTTTTTATGCTTGACAGCGCATTCGTCGCTTTCTTCTGCACTTCAGCAACATCAGCAAAACGCTTTCTTTTCATGTCTCTGACAATTCTTGACCAAAAATGGTATGTCTCGTGTTCCTCAGCCTCCATACTCATCTGACCGTGCCCTATGCAACTTCTTTTTGTTTCTTGGAATGAAAAGAGACGTGAAAGAAAAGCGTTCTGCTGATGTTGCTGAGGTGAAGAAAAAACGAAGGAGGCGCTGTGAAACATCACAAAAGATGAATTTAAACGATGTTTTGAAAAATAGAATAAAAGATAAGGCAAGTGTATTATTACAAGCGGAGAGTACTTTGAAGGGGATTGAAGATTTTTGCTTCAAAATTTGAATAAATAAGTTATAAAAAGGTAAGTTCGGTTTCTTTTGGGTACCCGTTTGTGTACAATCGAATGGATACTTAATTTTGAAAAGAAGTTTGACATCGTAGTTTCTATGAGCATAAATTGCGATTCATGTGTATTTAAATTATGTAATATTAAATTTAAGTTAAATTTTGTGATATTAAATTTAAATTCAGTTATATAATTTAAGTTACGTTAAATTTCATTGTTGTAATTATAAAAGCACATAGTATTATACACTTTTACTTTTTAGTGAGCTTATTTATGTATTATTAGTAATAAACTTGCTTGGTAACATTATTATATTCATGAGGAGTTATTATAACTTTTATCATTTTTACAGTGAAAAATTAATTCGTTAAAGTATACTAACAATAAATGTTCGTTAAAGTGAAAATTGCTACGTTTGTTCCACATTTTTAAAAATAAGAATATCTTCTTTTATTTACACATTTTTCTTTCATTTAAATGTCATGACAGTAACAATTCATGACCTATAATAGAAATATCTCAATAACTGTTCATCATCTTTTTACGTAAAATGTTCTGAAGAATAGATCAATGATTGGATAAATTTAAGATAACCGAAAATATTTCACTTACAAAGAATTATTGGTAGGTTATGTTTTCTGTTCTGGGGTTATGTAAAATAAAACACACTTGTACAGTTAATCAGATTAATAGCTATATTTATAAGTGGAAAAATATACGATGAAAGAACCTATGTTAGAATTCGGTGTATACAAGACGGACGCACGGTTAGAACTAAACTAAAAAGAAACTACAACGACAGTACATGTCTGTACCTGGAGTGCTTGCAGGCCCCCAGACCCTAATTAGACAATGACTTCCAAGGATGTAGGGTTTTCTAAAAACGGTTAAAGCATGGTCAAGGCTTTAGCTTCAACATTTTCCTTCGGTGCTGTATACTTTAATGGACACATATTTATGTTAATATTTTTCTTTTTATATTTATATTTATGTTTTACTCTTCTCTTACTTGAACTTTGTGTAGAAAGGAGTGTTTCTTTTATTACCAGAATGTTTTGTTTAAGTAAATAAACATTATAATAATAAATAATGATATTAACTTGAAATTAAATGTTAATATACATATACTAACGAACTGTAGCAACACTCTCTGTTGTGTCAAATTGTATATAATAATTTATCAAAATAAATTATGATGAGTTTCTAAAAACATTTATCAAAATGAACCGTCATCTAAAGAAAGAAAAGAGACAGTAAAATTGGAACTAAATGAGTTGCAAGTATTGTACTCTTACCTTCAAATGTATTTTTCATAACTTTTTCATCATTTCCGGAAAAAAAGTGAAATTCACGTTCTTTTCATTCCGTAGAATGTGTAGAATCACGCTGTGAAAAAATTTTTACTCCAGGAAGAAGTTAAATTCCACTTTTTTTAACATCCTTACTTAACTCCATGAGCATCATACTACAATCTACAGATGTGTGTTTTAATTGTATATACTTATTTAATAGACTCGTCGTCAAAGTAAAGTGACGCTTGATTATGAAGATTTTGTTTTTTTCATTGTGTGAAGTTGTCTAAATAGAAATGTTACATTCTGTATGTATGTGCGACTCTGTTAAGCAAACTGACGCTACGTAGCATAATCTTTTTAATTACATATATGCATTTTGCTTATTATCATAACCATGAAGTAAATTGACTTAACACGTATTATCTTCCTTTCTTTTTGCGTTTGTAAATTCAGGGCAAAGCAGAAAGTAAGATATTTAATGCGCGTTATTTAATAAACTTTATAACGGGGTTCCTTAATTCTTTGGGGTTAGGATAAGTGGGACGGGTTAAAAACTGTTCCACCTTTTGCTAAGCCTTTTACGCATGGAATATAACTAACTTTGAAAAGTTGTCGTTATTTTTATAAATAATTACATAAATAATTTACATGAAGACTTTTTATATTTGTTTATATTAAAAAAAAAAAGTATTCATTTGAGGTTTTTATTTTTTTTTAAATTGTATGCCTCAAAGAGGCATATAATGTAGAGTTTAGAGCTGCATTCCTTCTTAATATCTTCTTAATCTATTCCTCCAGTACATATAACATAGTTATTAGACACTTTTTGGTTATTAAATTAAATTTGGTTATTAATATAAGGTTAACGGTGAAACATGGTGGTGGAGGTTTGATGGTATGGGGCTGCATTTTTACTGCTGGAGTAGGAGAACTGGTTTTTATTGAAGATATTATGGTCAAGAACAAATATTTAGACATATTAAAGAAAAATTTACTAAAAAGTGCAACGAATATGGGTATGCGCTACAATTTTAAGTTCTACCAGGATAACGATACGAAACACAAATCGAGAATAGTTCAGGAATATGTATTATATGCTTGTTCAAAAGTGCTCCATCCTCTACCACAATCACCGGATTTAAATCCAACTGAAAATTTATGGGACTTATTCGATCGTAATGTCAAGACCATCCCTATAAAAACAAAAGACGAATTAAAAATATGACTGACGGAAGAGTGGAAATGCATTGCTCAAAATTATTTAAATAAAATAATTTCAAATATGCCAACACGTCTGCAACACGTCATCAGACAAAAGGGATATCCCACAAAATATTAAATTAATATTAAAATTATAATTTTGTTGTTACATACACTCTAAATAAGAAAAAACTTTATATAATATTAAGTTTCCGAATATTTTTTCGACACCAATATCGGGTCTAATTTCGTTTATGATTTATTATGTGGAAAACAATAAAAAATAAAGCATTTAATTTTACATATTTGTAAACTAGAATATGCGCTTTAACTCATTACGGATCAGAAAATTCGATAATCACATTGCAAGTAAGTACATAAAGCTCTAATTTCGCAAATTCCATAGCGTCCGAATATTAAATCGAGTAACTGTAGCTATTATATATAGAAATAAATTACTTAATCTAAAAAAATTAAGTTTGACATCTGAATGACAGAGTTAGTTCAACGTGTTTACTCACTGACAAAGGGAGTGGAGAAAGCGAACAAAAGAATCCATCCATCAATTTACACATTTGAAAAATAAAACAACTAACAAGTAAACCTACCCAAGTGTCACTCTCCGATTTCCATGAAATTTGGATATGTTGTAGTACATGGAAAATTAGGGGACACGTATTTTTTTTTAGCTGCGGTAAAACATACTTAGGGTATGAAACAACCCCCTAAAGTGTGAGAGTAAAATGGAAAAATTGCGATATTTTCGAGATCAGTGAAGCAATTTTGATGATTTTTGGTATGAAAGTATCTTTCGATAGAAGACAAAAATTGGCCTAGGTATGTTGGAAGGGGAGTGAAAATTAGGGGGTGAAATACCCCAAAGCGACCAATTTCTTGCTATAAAAAAATCGGTTTTGATCTGATCGAAATAAAATCTATTAAAACTTCAAGAGGAAAGTTAATTAGGGAACACGTATTTTTTTTTTTTTTTTTTACATAAATATTTGGGACGTAAGTAACTCCTAAATTACCGCTCTCGTTCGGCACTACGCATGAAACACCTTGCAAAACTGTATCTCTTAACTGTTCGATCGTTTTAATATATCGGTTTTTTAGGTTACTGAATGGAAATCTGAAATCAAAATTCAATATAAAGGATCCTTTATGGCGGACGAAAACTCGAAAACCTACTTAAATAGACTGTATCTGTGACATGCGATTTTCTAAATATAATACAATTTCTGACATTCATTGTTAGGTATGTAAGGTGAATCAAGCTTGTTAAGAACATATTGTGTATTGTTTATAACAAAATTATTTGAACAAAGGAATTAATAAAATATGTGATCGATGTTTCCATAGACATTTTTTGCATACAATGAATGCTGTCATCAGATTTTAAAAAATTTCATTTTTAAGCTATATTGTTCAAACCATTTTGTTATAAACAATATACAATATGTTCTTAACACGCTTGATTCACCTTACACACCTAACAATGAATGTCAGAAATTATATTATATTTTGAAAATCGCATGTTACAGATACAGTCTATTTAAGTAGGTTTTTCGAGTTTTCGTCCGCCATAAAGGATCCTTTATATTGAATTTTGATTTCAGATTTCCATTCAGTAACCTAAAAAACCGATATATTAAAACGATCGAACAGTTAAGAGATACAGTTTTGCAAGGTGTTTCATGCGTAGTGCCGAACGAGCGCGGTAATTTAGGAGTTACTTACGTCCCAAATATTTATGTAAAAAAAAAAAAAAATACGTGTTCTCTAATTAACTTTCCTCTTGAAGTTTTAATAGATTTTATTTCGATCAGATCAAAACCTATTTTTTTACAGCAAGAAATTGGTCGCTTTGGGGTATTTCACCCCCTAATTTTCACTCCCCTTCCAACATACCTAGGCCAATTTTTATCTTCTATCGAAAAATACTTTCATACCAAAAATCATCAAAATTGCTTCACTGATCTCGAAAATATCGCAATTTTTCCATTTTATCCTCACACTTTGGGGGGTTGTTTCATACCCTAAATATGTTTTACCGCAGCTAAAAAAAAATACGTGTCCCCTAATTTTCCATGTACTATAATATATCCAAATTTCATGAAAATCGGAGAGTGACACTTGGGTAGGTTTACTTGTAAGAATTATTGCGCTTTCTCTCTTGTCTCGAATTTATCGTAGACATACTATAAGTAGACGGCGCACTTCCTCTGGGAGGTACTGCATTTCAGATAAAAGAGAGCGAAAAGTAGATGTCATCCACTTTTCTTTTTTTAACAAGGAGAAAGTGGGGTGATAAGAAAATTGAACGTCGAAATAGTATATATTCTCGCGTAAAGTCGCGTTAGTTGATCGTTTAAATCCTTCGATAAACAAATGCAGGCACCAGTTCGTGAAACAAATTTCGAGGAGCGAATTGTTGATGAGAGCAAAGCGACATTGTGCAGTGGTTTGAAGTAATGTATCTCAGAATTGTATATGTATGCAATATAATAAAATGTAGCACACAGATACATAGTCCTGAGCTGCGGCTACATCAATCATAATCGCAGCACGATATTTCTTTGTTTACGTCAATGGTTTGCTCCACAAAATCAACGTCGTTCACGGTAACTGATCGCTTTCAGAACCAAGCGGCGATCAGTTAACGCGACTTTGCTGAATATGTATACAGTAGAGTCACGTATAACGCGATTATATGGTCTGTTATTTGAATTCGCGTTGTAAGAAATTGTGTCATACAAAAATATTTCTCGTATGACGTATACTAACCTGACTTAGATTTGTCAACTTTCATTTTTTATGTTTTATCACATAGGACAGTATTTTAAAAATAAGTGGCATATATGCGTAATTGATTTAAAAAATATAAGTAATTAATCTATGTAAAAAATATTTATTTCATTGAAGTTTAGTAAAAATGTAATTATACTTTATATGACGAAGGAAATAATGTATGCTTTACTAAAGCAGATTTAATCTTTGAATATGGCTTCCTGTATTTCCTGCGGTTTATTATTTGCGTGTTGTACGAAAAATTACGTTATATGAAAACAATACTCGCAATACCTTTGGGGCATTATAGGAATTCTCGTTCTAAGAACTAGAGTTATATAAGACTCTGTATATAGTAAAACCCCAATAGTTGATACTGATCTGATTATTGACACTTTCTTCTTTTTCTTACAAATTATATTTGTTGATATCTTTGTTCAAATTTAATATAATTGACAACACAACCATAATTAATCATAATAAAAAGCAAGGAGATAGTACATACATTGTATAAAGAAACCAACTTAATGAAAAGAGAAGAAATAGTCTCTTAATTACAATCATGTATCTTTCCTCACGAAGCGTCGCAACGGAAGAGAGCGAAGAACGCGCGAAGACAATAGAAAAAACGCGACATCGTGCAAAACCGACAAAACTAAAAATTCTATGCTCTCGCAACACCGTTAATCCAACAGCTAAAATCCGAACAACTCTCCAGTCTTTTTGTTTCTTATTTATAGGAGAACGCTAATATTAAACATGTCAATAAATTAAACTATACGTAAATAACTGCAATAATATGTGTCCATTATTCGCGTTCGGTTAATAATTAAAAAATTATATGCACGTTTTTGCACGAATCTATATTATGAAGAATAACTCGAAAATAACCATAGAAAACAATATTACTTGAAAAGAGAAAACTTTAAGTTTTTTAATACACGCACAATTTGATAAAAATTGTAGTGTACATTGTGACAGCGCATTATATCAGTTCGCTGAAAGTACAGTAATCTGGTATTTTACCTTTTATAACATGGTTCTTGCCACACTTCCTCTATTATAAAGAGTAAACTAAACGGCAATTTCTTTTCGTCTTTTTTGTTTGAGAATGATTAACGTTTATTATTGTCCCTTATGTATCGTTTATTCTCATAAAATAAGTTAAGTTAGAAAGATTATTTCTATTAGGTTGTTGCATACGAAATAGCCGATTTTTAAACATTAAAAATTCTTAAATACTAAACCGTTGTCAGAATAATGAAATTTTTCATATTCACATTACGTACAAATTTTGATTTTTACAAATATGGTTAATAACTATGGTTAATAATAATCGTTCGCAACTTTTTAATAAACGAGTGACTATTAAGTTATGAGGAAAAGTTACTCAGAACACACATATCAAGGTCAAGGGGATGCGGGCTGTGTCCCATTTTGTAGGTATTTTCTACCGTAGTCAATCTATGAATTGGCGCATGAGAAGGTCGACCTAAAATAAAAGAAACTACTCTTATCTTACAATTCCAGCGTTACATTTCGGTATATAAGAATAATAATAACAATAACAACTACATCACACAATTCTGACTATTTCACTTACTCTTGAGACGACTGTCATTATTTTTGGCCTAATTGGTATTTGTGACCGCTCGAGCCAATTGTAACGCCGGAAATACATGCGAAACGTCCACTTTTCTATTCTGACCAATTGAGGCCGTCGCTCCTCCAAACACCTGGTTCAGGTTTCATGCGCCAATTCGTGGGTCGTCGGTAACTGTTCTTGAAACTTTGCGTCGTTAATTTCCTGTCACCGGAGTCTAACAAATTGAGTATAAAAACATGGTTGTATAACACAGGACATGTTCGGGTATGCCCTCCGCCATCCAAAGCTTCCAGCTCGCAATGGGATCGTGAATGCCGCTGGACTGACCCCATTGACCCTCGCCTGCCAGCTGGGTCGTGCAGAGGTCTTCCGGGAGATGTTGGAACTGTCTGCACGAGAATTCTGGCGCTACAGTAATATCACCTGCTCGGCGTACCCCCTCAATGCACTCGACACGCTGTTACCCGACGGCAGAACAAGTACGTCGTAATGCTAATCGAATTACACGCTTTCAAGAATCGTCGTCCTGGGCTTCGTCGTTCACGAGCCACGCTGAAGTGGCCACTCACTTTGTGACGTGTCTTCGCATAATTGTCAGGGCCCGCGGCCTTAAGTCGCTGCCGAGTGCACTCGCTAATGCTACGTAATTGCCCTATCTTTTTCTAATCACGATCGACGTTTCTTTGACGAATGCAGTCCAGAGATGAATTTGTTCTTTAAGAGATAATCATTTAGCACGCTCTGAATGCTGCATGTCGCTTAGATTTGCGGGGAGAAGTTAACACACTACATTAACGCTGAAACTACCAAGCCAAATGACCGGTTCCTTGTTTTAGATCAGTAGGATGCTTAGTATTAGTAACATTTGGTAAGATGCTTTTCGTGGAATATATGTCCATGTTTATTGAGGTAATTGATATTTGTTCTAGTTTATTTCTATCGTTTATTAATTTTCAATTTCAAGGTGTGCATTAGGTTTAGAGTCAATATTTTGTTACAAATGAAATTTCGGGTAAGCTCGAGTTTACCCTAAACCGAGTCGATAAACGTTACTTTATGATACTTTTCTAAGGTTCTACAGCACAAAGTTGATGGGTTTACCTTAATTCCACTAGAAAGGAAAATTTTAATATTGTAATATATCAAGAAAAAGAAATCATCAAATTATCTATGCGTTTTGAAATCATAACTTTATTTGTGTATGTGAGGATCACCTAGTATGCAGATTTGAAAGTTGGGTATATAGAAATTGGAGAACCCTGAAATTTAACGATTTAGGAATTTTGAATTCTAAAAGTCTAGGGACGTAGGTATTGAGGGATTTAGAGATATCAGAATTTGAAGCTTTCAAAATGTAAAAATTTCGAAATTTGGAAATTTGTATATATTAGGGGTTTGAAAATTTGTACACAGAAGATTCAAAATTTGGCAAATTAAAAATTTATGTAAATCTAGTAGTTTGAAAAATTGGAGAATTTGGAAATGTGTACACCTACAAGTTTGAAAATTTTGAAAAGAATTCGTAAAATACATCTAGCAGAATATCAGAATATCTATCTAACATCCCGCATCTTCCAGAATTTGACACTTCGTAAATTGAATATTTAAAAAGTTCGAAAATACGAGAACTTGAACTTTAAGCCATAAAAATTTGATTACTTGGAATTTATCAAACTGTCGAAAGTTTATCCTTATACAAAAGAGAGCATGTTGCACTCGAGTGTACATGGAAACTCAACAATGTTTCACTTCGCCCTCGAAACTTCAGTAGCTTCAATCTTCGTGCTACATATTCATAGCAGACTTAGAAAGTACGTATCTTTCATTATTCATATCTTTAAAATTACGGAGTATCTACATGCTCACTTCCACAACTTCACACATCATTGGGATTCTCTACAAGAGTTCGCAAAAGTCCATTTGAGGTTAAATTCAAGTAATGCTTATTTTAAATACGATAAAAATGTCATGTTTGATAGATTCTACTAAAGTGAGGATGATTAAATTGTAGATGTCACTGCAGTTAATATGATTCAGAAATATTTGTTCATTCATACATGTTTCTATATCTTCATGTAATATGTATCTACACATTAATTGCTTCAATCTTATATCATTGTATGCACATCATTAAAATTTGCTTGAATGATTTGTTAAATTAAAGATATCTAGGACAGTGTACATTTAATGGATACTTTTAAATTCATTCCTTTCTCATGTCCATTAAATTTGTTTCAATCGAATCTTTCATTTTGATTTCCTTTATGTACTGTATAGTAGCCTAGATTGAAACAAAAGGTTCGTTATTATTTTAAGTATTATTTATGAAACTATTAAAAAAATTGAATGTTTGAATCGATTTTGCAATATTTTTTCAGTGTAACAAAATTTTTGCGAGGTATTTTGTAAGTATCACATATGTTACATAAATACGTGTGTGGCATCGAGGATTATTTTGAACATTTGGGTCTTTAAAAAAAATCATTGCTATATTTTTAGGTATTATACTAGGTATAATTGTTATTTTAGCTATTTTTGGTATTATGTAGGTAAGTAACAAATTGTTAAATTCTATAATTGCATATCAAGTATAAATCGAGGGTTCATTAAATAAAAATTTAAGTAAATATGTAATATGTACAGATGTGCCGTATATTTCGAAAATTGGGGTAGTCCATTTTTAAAAAAAATAATGGAAAATGGTAATAATAAATAAAGGATAATGGTAGCAATAGAAAAAACGCAATATGATATTTTTGTCTGAAAGCAATGTATAGTGAAAATAATTCAAATTTTGTAATATTTAGTTGATGGAAGTTTGCGTGATTAATGGTACAGGAAAAGAATCTATTTTGAAAGTGGTGCAAGTTTACTCGCCGTTGAAATTCTTTTTAGCCAAATACTGTATAGTACAATTTAGCTCTGGAAAATTTGAGTAATTCTGCCAATATTGTAGAAAATGATAAATTGTATAATATTGGTGGTATAACCTCAATATGAATGAGGATCTGCAGGTCTGTCTAGGTATCATTGCTAATTTGTATTATTAGCGTGCAGTTTCTACTAAATACTCAACTAGTTCAGTTTCTACTAAATACTCAACAAAATCGACGCGATTCTTGTTTTGGTATCGATGTATGAAACCTCGTAATAATTTCCTTGTTACTTAAAAATTAGTCACGAATTGTGGTTTATTTTATTAACCAGTTAACTGTGGCGATCTTTTTGAACAGCGCGCTCTAATGTGTGTCGCGATAATCAAGCGATGACAAGTTAGCTCTCAAGAATTTATGAATCTATCTCAAATCACTTACACTTTTTATTTGTTTATTTCATTTCGTATTGACCTCTAAACATTTTAAACATATTACAATTTACGAATATAATTTAGTTTTCGCCAAAATTACAATTTAAATGTCAAATTGTAACAAAATTTTACGCATGACGGATACTGTCGTCATGACACAAAATTCTACCACATCTCCATGATGGATATAGTCGTCAAACACACTTAACTGGTTAAAATAAAACAAATATGGCCCAGAATGATTTCAACGAAAATTATAACTGTGATGCATCAAAAAGTGAAGTTAGTAGGTAATAATAACAAAATAAAAATAATTTTTTGGGTAAGAACACTACTCCGATAAAATCTGCATTTTCAAGGAATTTTATTATTCTTATTATGTTTATACAAATAAATGTCATGAGAATTTATAATAAAAGAAAAATCTTAAGGTTAGAATATGAGTATAAAGACAATTCGGATCAGAATTATTCAGAGGTAAAAAAAGTATAACTGAACAATTAAAATGTTATCCACTTAATTAACAGTAATAATGATTCATCAATTTTGAAAATAAGGTTCCATTTCGTTGCAATGAAACCTTTATTCCTATAGCCATAACTTTATACATTGTTGGATAATAAACATGCATTATCTATCATCACAAAATACAAAAAATTTATTTATTAATGCTTACCAGCATTTTTAAATTTATTGAAATATAAACCCTTGAATATACCGTAACAACAAATAATGGATTTACGCTACTAAAAAAGAATGGTTCATGTATTTCAAAGTATGTTTATCACGTTTCTTACTTCTACATGTCTTTTGTTTACAATCATTATTAATTTTATAATTGCAGGCTTTTGATTATTCCAAATGACTACATCAGACCATAATTACAAGGTAAATATAGAGTCTAATCGAAGGTTAATCTAACTTTCGGTCGTCTCACACCACTATGCTGCGTCGCGTCGCGACGCGTCGTGCGAATGCGTCGTACACTTTACATACTGCTGATACCTTAGTTTTGGAAATTCAGCGGTATCAGCGTCTGTGACAGTTTATGTACTTACGTGTGTTTGCTTCGACTACGAATTCGTAACTTTGTCGATTACAAATGATTCGTTCTGCTCGATTGAATAGGTTCTATCACCACCGTATATACAGAAAATTACAAATATGAAAATGTTTGAATTTCTAAATTTCCAAGTTTCCAAATTTTCAGATCTTCATATTCTTAACTTATGAAATTTCCAAATTTCTAAACTTCTGAATATCCAAGCCCCCAAATTCCCAAATTCCCAAATTCCCAAATTTCCAAATTCCCAAATTTCCAAATTCCCAAATTCCCAAATTCCTAAATTCCCAAATTTCCAAATTTCCAAATTTCCAAATTCCCAAATTTCCAAATTCCTAAATTTTTAAATTTCCAAATTTCCAAATTCCCAAATTTCTAAATTCCCAAATTTCCAAATTCCCAAATTTCCAAATTTCCAAATTCCCAAATTTCCAAATTCCTAAATTTTTAAATTCCCAAATTTCCAAATTCCCAAATTTCTAAATTCCCAAATTTCTAAATTCCCAAATTCCCAAATTTCCAAATTCCCAAATTCCCAAATTCCTAAATTCCCAAATTTCCAAATTCCCAAATTTCCAAATTTCCAAATTTCCAAATTCCTAAATTTTTAAATTTCCAAATTTCCAAATTCCCAAATTTCTAAATTCCTAAATTCCCAAATTCTCAAATTTCCAAATTTCCAAATTCCCAAATTCCCAAATTCACAAATTCACAAATTCCCAAATTCCCAAATTCCCAAATTCCCAAATTCCCAAATTCGTAAATTCCCAAATGTCGAAATTCCCAAATTCCCAAATTCCCAAATTCCCAAATTCCCAAATTCCCAAATTCCCAAATTCCCAAATTTTCAAATTTCCAAATTCCCAAATTCCCAAATTCCCAAATTCCCAAATTCCTAAATTCCCAAATTCCCAAATTCCTAAATTCCCAAATTCCCAAATTCCCAAATTCGCAAATTCCCAAATTTCGAAATTCCCAAATTCCTAAATTCCCAAATTCCCAAATTCCCAAATTCCCAAATTCCTAAATTCCTAAATTCCCAAATTCCCAAATTCCCAAATTCCCAAATTCCCAAATTCCCAAATTCCCAAATTCCCAAATGTCGAAATTCCCAAATTCCCAAATTTTCAAATTTCCAAATTCCCAAATTCCCAAATTCCCAAATTCCCAAATTTCCAAATTTCCAAACACCAAAACTTAAAAATCCCCAAATTTCCATACTTCCAAAAGATCATTTTGGATAAGACAAATATATATTTTTCAAAACCGCTTACCCCCTCAAATTTGCCATTCAAGTACAAAAATTTGTATATACAATATTTTCTTATATCAGAAAAAAATTTCAAGATATTAAGAAAAATACTTTCCATCTCCACCTTCGAGAGCTGTTTTCACCCTCTAAATATAGATGATTGCTGGTAAAACAAAATACGTGTCAAATATCTCTTAAAAAACTTTTAAGCTTGTTTAAATTCGGTTTAACATTTGAGAAATCTTCCCTCTAAGATTCTAATGTGATCGTAACGAAATCATGATGCCTCTCCGAATCTTCTGGCAGACCAGTTTCTTTTAAGAACCCAATATCCCTTGATCTAATTTCCATGAAATTCGTCTCCCACAGGAATACGTAGCGCAGCTTTGACGCGATCTGCATCTAAACAGGCTGGCAATCGGCTTCTGGCAAATTGTATTGAAATCTCCGATTGTCTCGTATCGTATCTTGCGTAAAGCGTACTATTGACAAGTTTTCTAGACGTTTACGTGATTCATAGCGAAGAGCAAGGATGCCTGGAAGATTGTGCAACGACGGGATCCCGTTCCACACCGCGATTGGGGGAAGACGGGAGAAGGGAGGGTAAGAAGGAAGACAAGGGAAAGCGGGTCGTTGCAGGATGCAATTACGGCCATTTAACGAAGTTTCGAGATTAGCCGCGGACGAGGAGTTGGGTGCTCGCGTTTCATTTAGTTTCGGAATCCATTATCCTTTCATCCACCTCTCTCTATCCTTCCCTACGTTCCCTGGTACAGCCATCTTTGCCAGCACGGCGTGAATGTCATCCGATGGATTCACCGATAGCTGGAGCCGAGACGAACCAACCGAAGCGAGAGAGGGTAACGGTGCTGCCAGTATATCAGAGGGGGTGAACTTTCGGTTTGCATCCCCCTACGGGTTTGCTTAATTACTGTAAGCCAAGGCCAGCCAGTCAGCCAACGTCCGTTACTTAGTTAGCCAACCAGACAGCTTCTCGATCAATTGATCTCCTCAGGTGACTCGAACTTTTCGAAGACAAATCATTCTTTATTCTTCCCATCGAAGTATGCAAAATATTAACATAACAGCGCTTGCCATGTAATATACAGGGTGGTTCACCACATTTTGCCATCTAGATTTGCGTCATTATTATTACTCATAGTAAACAACGTTTTAGATAAAGTTGAATGGTTTTGAGGGCGGCATATGCTGGTGGTATATTTCTTTTTGTAGGCGGACGTGTAAAGGACATATGAAGGTCATTAATGTTTTTTTAAATGGAATCATATATTTTTTATTGCATCAGCTGATACTCCTTCATATTCTTTACAAAAAAGTATTAATCTATTTATGTGAAAAAATCATTAGTTTAGGAGATATTTTAATTTCAATGTCTATTTACAGAAAAGGTTCAATGTGGCGACCATTTGCATCAGAATACTTTCTGAATCGAGAAAATAATGACTTACTAACATTCCGTAGTGTATAATCTTTCTGCATGTATAGCACTTTCCCCAGCTTCAAAATAAACTGATAACCTGTCTATCTTTTCTTCTTTAGAATACTTCATTGTGAAGTGATCACCGTATCGTCGTATTCACCGTATTAGAGACGTAACAGAGACTAAATTTCACTGTTACTGCGTGACAAAAAAATAAAAGAACTCACAATTCGTTTCGTGACCTCTCAAAGCATGTAGAAAAACATTTCCTGTTCAGTTAGAGCAATTCATAATATTAACCAGGAAGTCACGATTTCCTAACAAGTTAGAATTAAAATATCTCCGGAACTAATGATTTTTTCACATAAATAGGTTAATACTTTTTTGTAAAGAATATGATAGTCCTTCAAATGTCCTTTACGCGATCACCGACAAAAAAAATATACCACCAGCATATGTCCCACTAAAAACCATTCAACTTCATCTGGAACATTGTTAGCTATGAGTAATAATAATGACGCAAATCTAGATGGCAAAATGTGGTGAGCCACCCTGTATATTAGGTAGTATCAAGTATAGCAACGTATCTGCTGATATTCATATTGTCCCTACTGAGGTGTCTACGATCATGTATTCACTATCGCTGCACCCGTTTTCTTCGTCGAAGTTAGTCGAGCGTGTGATGGATGTATGATACATCGCCCAGCTCATTTGATGCGACTCTCCGTCATATTAATTCAGTGTGCAATATTATAACTTGTTTAGATTTATTTTTCTTTTTAACTGAGAGCCTTTTTATCGTATTCTTAAAATGGTATCGAATATAATGTACATTCATGAGGCATAAGTACTTGAACATCTATAATAAAATTTGAATCATAATTTAGACGTACATGACAGAATATAAAAACATACGTAACTATTACATATAAATAAAATATCGGCTACAGTTCAAATAGTAACTGTTTTCAAATCAACGTAATTGTTTTAGAAACAGAAACAACGTAAGTGAAAGTCGCAAGTGAGAAGAACGTAAGTTAGGATACTAATGTATCTTGTTCGTGTAATATCAATTAAGAAATCAGTTAGTAGGAAGCGAAGGCAGCTGCGAACAGCGTGGGCGAAATTGATCGATGAATTTTCTAACGCCCGTACGCATCAAGTTCCCATGAAAATCCATCGAGCGTACGCGTTCATGGAGACAGAGGTTTCTGATACAATCTGCCTCTCTATTATATCACCAGCGATCGACTTTTGATGTTCCCTGATGGAATTAAGCTCGGAAAGATGGCTTAAATCGATTATGGGGAACACGGACGGTCGCTTCTGCTAAAACGTTAATAATTATCTGAACACAGCACTTAGGGATGATCATCAGTGATAGCGGCCAGCGAAGCGGCAAAGGCAAATCGTTATTCAACTTCGGTTCAACGTCCGTTTTTGCGGACTGGTCATCACCATAGATCCAACATAGTTAGAACTGAAAGGTGGGAAGAGAAGAGGGCACTAGACCCGTCAGGGAAAACTTCTCAGAGGCTGCTCTAGAGTTAGATATAATTACGAGTTGCGGTAACTACCATGTACCCCAGTAAATTCGCCGTCTGTGCAAAGTTCGGGTCTCCTGTTCGCCGATCTACGAGTATACCACGTAAAATTGAAGATTAAACGTTCAAGTCCGTCCTGCTTTCTTGGAATATACATTCCTGGTCAAAATAGTAGCGCACATATGGTACTTTTAATATTAAAAGCACAAAATGAATCGAATGATCGCTTTACAAATTTCTTATTTCAAGTTACTAAATTTCTTAAGGTGGTTTTCTTGATATCTATATTTATTTTTGTTGACATAAAGATTAATTGACATATCATTTATTTATTCTTTTAATTTCGAAATGAATGTGCATATCGGTGGGTTTAGAATAAATTTTACTAAGCAAAGTTTGAATTTTTTAAATTGTGGCAACTGATGTTTAATCCTTAAAGGTCACAGTGTGAAGTAAAACAACTCCAACCAATTCAACTTGCATTAAAATTTTCACAACACGAAAATCAAAAACATGAGTTCTATCTTTGCATTAGTGATATCAAAAAATGTTTTACCAATTTCTTCTTATGCATTCATCATTTTAAAAGTCCTGGAAAAGGACATTTATTTATAACTAGTCATTAAATTAATAAAAAATGTTCTGGAAATTATCATAGTTTTTAGCACAAATCGTTTTCTATTAAAAAGCTGTTGAATATTAATACGTCTTTCACAGGACGTTTCAAGATCAAAGAATTAAAAGTATGGTATACCATCTTTCATGTATAATTTTTGCACGAAGTATTTTTCAGTAAAATTATTTTCTGAAATGTTTGAGAGTTCTCGAATAAACCGAACATGCTGCCAGTCAAATTTATTGCACCCTTAATAGTCGTTAATCTCTGATGTAACATCAAAGCCGCCATCACCAAATTAATGTGAATATATCATTCACTCGAACGAAACTAAATCTCTGGTAATTAAACATAACAATATTGAAGTTTCACATTTCATCAATTAAGTGCCGCTCGAATCCGAGAAAAGCAAACTACAGTGGTTAATTATTATACTCTAATAATCACTCTTTGAGTGATAGAGAAGACCAGATATTTTTATTTTAATGTTACAATCTTATTTTTACATTCATATAGTATATATATAATACATAATTTGTAAATTTTGTTACAACATATTATTTTTTAACAATAACACATATGATTAAAAGTAAAAATTGGATACTTAAATATGAGTCGAACACTATGTATATTATAGAAGAGAATTATTTAACAGTTTGATAGTTCGCCTTTTTATTCAAAATTTTAAGTTTATTAAATTCGACAAGTATCAAGTATAACGTTGCTAAAATTGGAATCAAGTTTTTCGTTCCATCATTAACAGAGTTTGCGAACGTAAAAATTTAACATAACCTTATATCCATATTCGCCTTTTATTGTAAAATATATCATGTACCTACGACATTGTTAATTAAGAAATTTCCTTGGAATTCTATAGTTTGAAACAAAAAATTTGAAATCAATAGTTTTAATTAATTTGACGGTTCTTTTTGTTTAAAAAAATGTATAAGTGCATACAAAAATAATTTTTTATAAGAAATAACGGTTATTATAATTTCTTTTCATTTCTTAATTTACGAAATTCAATTTAGTTATTTTTTGTTTTGCTCGCAGAGATTTAAACAAATTAACAAGAAGTAACCTTATGATAAAATCAAACTTATTCCATGTGTTCTCATTTGTTAAAATCTACATAGAAAGCAATAAAATAGCACTCTTAATAGATAAGATTGCTAATATTTAATATTTAAGTATATTTTATACTTTAAGCAGATTTACTAAACACTGATTATTTCTTACCGTTTAAATAGTTAAATTTAAACTAAACGAATTTAAATCTTATAGAAGTAAAGTAATAAGCAGAATTTAAATTTTAATCCAAACCATAGAAACTAATTTTTAACGCAGGTTAAACTACTAATCTTCACAGAATATTGCACCTCATTAATATATTAAGTATCGATAGAACTGCTAAACTAATTAAAGTCATACCCGTCGCATATTTTTAAACAGAAATCTCTCGAGTATAATAGTTCGGCTAGCCACTGTATTATGGTCATCGCTCGATCGCTCGAGAACAGGCAGAATCGAATGGGGAAGTTTGAATGGTTCGATGAGAGAGAACGTAGGTATTCATCGCAATTTTGCTCGTGCATCTGAAATTCAATTTCCCCGGCCAAAAGCAGTCGGGGAAGTTGCCATCGATGCCAACCGTGCACATCGAAAGAGGGAAGAATGGAGATTGACAATGCGACGTATTCTTCGAGAGAGATCTCTTGAAAATATCGTACATGCTGTTTCCCAAATAGCTGACATGTTAAAACTATAGTAAGGTAAATATGCCGGTTATGGCCGTTGTGCCAGTAGTAATTTAGTGGTACATTGAATAGAGTTATAGCACTAATCTTTTCTACTTATAAACAGAGATAAGTGAAAACTAGTTTATCGTATTTTATTGATTAACCCTTTTCTGTTGTATATCTGCTTATAAAACTGCCAAAATTTTTTTACCATTCCAATCGTACATGTATGTCTGCTCTCAGCCACCACAAAGAACCATACTGATCTTATATTAAATTATTTCAACAAGTTTAAGAAATACATAGGAATTTGAAATAATATTTTACATTCGCGTTTAAGAGTAATTACGCATTTTCGTTTCGTAAAAAATTCGAAGTCATTTTGTACTTCTGTTACAACATTTGAATAAAGTATTTAAAACCCTACGTTAGATAGAATTTTCTCTTATTTTTTAGTATGGAGTATTTTGATAAGTTTGGCATCAAAAAACTGGGACACCCGAATATTTTTTTTCTTACATCGATTTTTATTTCAGATTTGTTATGTTTATACAATAAATTTCTACGCTTAAACTAGAAACAAACGTGACCTATTTTATATGTGACCACAAACGATATAAAATGAATTCTTCTTCCCGTATTACTTTTTAATTATTTTAATTATTAAATGTTGCTTGTAAGTAACAGCTAGCTGAATTTTGAATGTAGAGATTCTGTGCGATTTGTTAAAACGTACAGGTTCTCTATTTCGTACATAATTTTACAAAGAAACGGAATTAAAGTCATAAAAATCCTTAAGGCGACCACGAACGGTGTATCTACCCTAGATGTAGGTAAATGATAACGCGTCTAAACTTTCAGGAAACAAATTACGCTATGCAGAGCGGAATCTCGTAGATAGACATTGTTTTTAAATAGATAAAAACAATCTCTGCGTGTTCAAAAGACGTTGTGTTACTAGCTCGTTGTTGCATGTTGAAGTCACCATTTTTCAAAGACTGAACAAAGTACAGTCAACAGTAAATTTAGCTTCCTCAGGAAAAATGTGGTAACCGCCGGTGAAAATATCTCCACTCCTTGATTTTAAAGGATTTTTAGTAATTCGGGATTTGGTGAAAAGATAAGGATTTTGAGTTCTTTGGAACTGCGCATTTTCGAAATTTGGGGATTTGGGGATTTGGAGATTTGGAGATTTGGAGATTTGGAGATTTGGGGATTTGGAGATTTGGAGATTTAGAGATGTGGAGAATTGGAGATTTGGAGAATTGGAGATTTGGAGAATTGGAGATTTGGAGAATTGGAGATTTGGAGAATTGGAGATTTGGGGATTTGGGGATTTGGAGATTTGGAAACTTGGAGATTTGGAAATTTGGAGATTTGGAGATTTGGAGATTTGGGGATTTGGGGATTTGGGGATTTGGGGATTTGGAAACTTGGAGATTTGGAGATTTGGAGATTTGGGGATTTGGGGATTTGGGGATTTGGAGATTTGGAGATTTGGAGATTTGGGGATTTGGGGATTTGGGGATTTGGAAACTTGGAGATTTGGAGATTTGGAGATTTGGGGATTTGGGGATTTGGGGATTTGGAGATTTGGAGATTTGGGGATTTGGGGATTTGGAGATTTGGGGATTTGGAGATTTGGAGATTTGAAGATTTGGAGATTTGGAGATTTGGGGATTTAGAGATTTGGAGATTTGGGGATTTGGGGATTTGGGGATTTAGAGATTTGGGGATTTGGGGATTTGGAGATTTGGAGATTTGGAGATTTAAAAATGCGAATTTCATAATATAAGGATTTGATGACTTAGAATGTGGGAATTTAAGAACTCAGTAACATAAAAATTTAGTAATTTGAGGATTTGGTGGCTGAGGTGTTTAGGGATCTACAAATATGAAGACACAGAAATATAGTAATTTATCGATTTGCTGGTTTAGGCATCTGTGGTCCTTCGAATTTGGCGATTTAGGAATTTGGGGATTTAGAAATTTAGATATATAAGACTTTAGTAATGTAGGCATTTGGTAATCTAGGTATTCAAGAACAAGGAGTTATAATGATTTAAGGTATTGATGGCCTAGAAATATTGAAGCACTTAGGTTTGTAGACCTAGGAATTTAGAGTTCTAGAAATTTGGAAATATAGGAATCTGATAACGTAGAGACTTGTTGATCTAGGGAATTGATGGGCTACTTTGGAAACCTTAAAGTTTGTGGATTTAGGGATTTAGGGATCCAGAAATTTGAAAAAATTGGAATTTAGTAATGTAGAGTTATTGATCTAGGGAATTGATGGTCTAGAAATGTGGAGACACTATAGATTGTGCGCATAGGAATTTGGGAATCTAGGGAAATCATGGCTAAGGAATTTAGGGATATAGAAAGGTGGAGACATTGAATTTTGATAATCCACGGAATTGGTCGCTTAGAAATTTGGGGATCTTTGGATTTGTAGACCTAGGGATTTAAGGAACTAAAAAATTCAAGACAACAATTTAAGAATCTACTGATTTCTAAAATTTAATGTTTAAAACATCTGAGAACTTCGAAATTAAAGAATATTGAGAATTTGAAAATTTACAAATTTAATAATTTAGACATTCAGAAATCATATGTAAAATTTGAAAGGTTGTTGATTTAATAGTTCAAACGTTTAAAATTTTTTCCTTACTTAAATGTCCAAAACTTGAAAATTTCTAAATTACATTATGAACATTTCAAAATTAAAAAATCCTCAGGTTCAGATGTTTGTTTTTATTCGGATACGTTGCCTCCGAGTGTACGTATCAGTTTGAAGTTTCTAGTGAAATTGAGCGTAAAGAGTACCAAAACACTATTTGTTCACTAGATTAGCTCTTTACGACCTTTCTCTTCTCCCAAAAAGTTAAGTCCGCTTTGCAGGAAATCCGTTTAGCGCCAATTACCGAGTTGAAAAGGAGAACTACGGAACTTTAGAGGCAATTGATAGAAAATAACGTACAGCGTAATTAGTGCTATGATCAATTTCTCAGTTTCAGGTTATACTTCAGTCTCAATTTATGCTTCAATTCATATTCAATTTCAGTCTATATCTTGATCTGAGTCTCAGCTTCAGTTTATATCTCGCTTCATTCTGAGTTTCAATATACTTACGTATGCTTCAGTTTCAGTTTCTCGTTGTTGGATTTAGTTCTAAATGTATGGTAAGACTTATATATTCCTAGAATATGTATTCTGCATCTAGTGACGTTAAATTGTAGAATTATCTTGTAGTAGTATCGTGCATGGATTATTTTTGTATCAGATTTAGGAATTCTGAATATGTTGTTAAGGATCAATTCTCGTGATGGAGTACTTCGAAGTATAATTTTTGGAGATTTTTGAAATCTCTGGCGGAAAATTGATAAGTTCTGGCGATCCTTATTTATACTATAAATATATATTTGTCAGGAGAGACAAAAACAGTAAATATTCGGTCCAATAATCCATTCATTAAACATTTTACATCTAACATTTACACTGTACCGTATTTGATTGTTAGTGTTTCTCCTGAGGCGTGAATTCTTAACGGACCATGTATGTTCATTATGTCGATTGAACATCCCATTGTTTGTGAATGTCGCCTTGTCCACAGAATTTGAAATACAAAATTTTTATTTTCCTGAATATAACGCAAAAAGTATCGGCAACAGTTCATTCTTCGGTCTTCCTCTCCAGACTGCAATAATTGCCCAATGGAAAACCGATAAGGATAAAAGTTATGTATTCTCAGAATGCGTTGAATCGAGGATTTGGAAATTCCACATTTTCTAGCCAGATTTCTCACGGACACATGTGGTATTAATTCGATGTTCGCCAGCACTGCTATCACATTCGTCATCACGTTCATTTTCAACGATTGGTTTCGGCACCTCTCGCTTTGGTTTGTGGAAGGAGCCGTGCTGACGTTAACTGCACTCCAGTTTATAAAAATACGAACACAAGGGTTGTCGCCAATTGGGATATGTCTCTCGATACAACCTTGCAGCCTCTGTACCATTTCAGTTGCATTTGCTGAACAAAATGAACATATCAACTGTTTCATTATTCACTAATATCAGAATTTCGAAACATTGGGTCGTCAAACGATCGCACACTGGTAGTAAATAGTTACTGATTTGTATGTTACAATGATTGTATAAGCAGCGCTTCATGTTTATAAACATCATAATGGAACATAACGTAGGTACTCCAGAACACTTGCCGAGTGACTGAAACAATTCAGAGAATGTTTAGCTGCCATAACTTCCTAACAAATAAATCTAGGGCATCAGTATGTTAATACTTTTATGTAGAGTACAAGAAACAGTATCGATTGGTGCAGTCAAAAGCATAGGTTTCCATTTAAAAAATAAGAGCACTTGCATTTTTCTGATGTACCGATGCACGAAAATGCATAAAATTTGTTGCACATTATGCACAATCTAATACCATTTAATTTTTAGTGTAACATCTTCCAGTTGCATGGGACACCCTCTATATAAATATAATTAATGTTCTAAATAAAAAGTACCATATCTATTATATATCCTGTTATTATTTATCGACAGAATTGGATTAATACAAAATAAATTTCAACTGACATTTAATTTTTTATTATTGAGTAATGAAAATGTGTTATAAATATGTAAATATGTTAAAACAGCTTTTAAAGATTTTTTTCAAATTAAAATAATTCATAGCTTCTTTGTTAATGACTCGGACTTAAATGTCTCAGTGTGCAAGGCATATTATTCTCATGAAGTGTGACCGTTAAGGGTTAATTATTCATATGTGTTACATTCGGATGAAGAGTGGTTATTAGCTAAATAATTTAGAATAACCTCGGATATGAAAGTTGAAAGAAAGGAATCAATCTGATCGCAACACCCAATTTTATGTAATCACATGTTGAACCATTGACATACCTTGTTCCGAGTTTATCCTTAGTACGTGACCTTCTCAAAATCATGTGAATTAGAGTGTGGGTTTGGAGAGACTTACGTTACCTAAATATACATGTATGTATTTAATAACGGTCTACTATAACTTAGATTTTTTTCCACAAACCACCACTTTTTCTTTTCTCATTAACCGATCAAAACTTGCATTATGTTATCACGGTAATTCATGAAAATCAATATTATAATTTAGAGATAGCGCTATTTCTTTCATCAAACGGAGCTTAAACTTCGCAAACCCAATTTCAGTTTAATTTCAGTTTGGAACAGAGGTTAAAGTTCCGTAACTGTTAAATGAAATAAATCCAATATTTTATTACGTCAACCTTGATCTTGGATCTGAACCTTAATAACAACGCTCTGATATGAATACATAAACACTATCGTTATATAATTAATATTTTTGACCGGTAATACGATATAAGGTGAAGTGGGGTAAGTTCGTAAACGGGGCAAGTGCGTATACAGGCTATTTTTATTACAATATGAGCGAAATTTCTCCATTTAGTATGTTTGTTTCCTTGTTTTGTTTCACTATACCCCTTTTTATATTTTAGCTAAGAGTACTTGTTTGCAGTATAAGTACTTGCATAATGCAGTAAAAAGCATTTTATAGCAGATTTGTTAATAATTCTGCTCTTGCCTCATTGCACATGAAATAAAGTTTCAAAGTATTTAACTTTAAGTTACGCTCTTACCCCATTTTCGGGGAAAGTGCAGAGTAGTTGACATTTTAAACAATATCCTATCAAAATCAAAATGTACAAGGAAAATTAAGGTTCTAGTAAATATTAATTAAATAGTAGTAATTGTGCAAAGCGTTCGATATCGACAGTGTTAATTATTTACATAGCAGACTGAAAATACGTTTAAATATCAACATTACAAAAACCAGTCTGCACTTACCCCACACCTTACAGGTCTTTACACCGTTTTACCGGAAATCGTATTATATCTTTTGAAGTCGATTTCTAGATATACATATAATTCACATGCCTTCTTTTCTACATATGGTTTCGATAAGTGTTTGTCAAAAGCACAACATTATTATGTTCCTGATATATCCTGACACATATGAGATATACTAGTTCCACATATCTTTATGATATATTTAGACACAGTTGTATACATCGGCTGAGCATTTACTTTAACAATAATTACAAAATTGAAGGAATTGAGCAATTCATGTTATTAGTATAGAAAATGATTATTTTATAATTTTGATTATGATATAAATGAATTATTAGCAGTTAATGGTGTATTACGCGAAGCAGGCTTCTGAATTTTTAGAAATAAAGAGGGAATATTCGTTGATAGTTTGAACAGATTAATCTTTCAAACTGAAACGACTTAAATTTAATGTCAAAGTATATCACCGAGGGGTTTCAGATACTACATTTCAGTAGTAGAAATTCTATAACAGGTGATTATAAACATATTCTTCCTCTTTTAGTCACTAAGGTAAATGTTCTAGTGCTCAAATGAGTTCGGTAATTAATAATAGAGTGGATGTTTTGTTAATAATTTCTGCTTATTTTTAATATTATAATACTCAAAATGAAATAGCAAAATGTATATGCTTTGCGTAGATATAATTATGTTTCCATAATTCAATGCTTATATCACGTAAAAATATTGTTGTACAATATTCCACAATTCAATGTTATTAACACTATTTCTACCACGATTTTCTGTATACCTGCTTCGACCAAAAAGTGTCTTTTGACACCTCTTCATTTGTGGGCTAATGATCAGAGCAATCGAGGCCCTAACAAAATCAAGAACAACAACAACAACCTTTACGCTTGAATGCAAATAATTACCAAGATTGTTGGGTTTTCAAATTGTCAGTTAAATGTAGATAATTTGAGGAATATACTTATTGATACATTGATGTGTCTTTATTAACAATTGTTTAATCAGATTGTAAACTCTAGCTTAATTGATCAACCTATAAAATATAAATATAGCAATGTACATTAAAATGCAACATGGCAGGAAATAAGCGAATATCAAAGTCATACCGCAACTCCTGTATTTTCCGTTATAACTCAAATCGAGATTCTCTAATCTGGTTATAATTGATAAGCTGCTGCAATATGATGTTGATATTTATATGTGAAATGGTTTAAAATTAGGCACTGTCATGAAATCCTTAAGGTGTCAAAAGACACCTCATGGTAGAAATAACTATACCATATGCACATTTTTAGATCTAGAATGAGCTAGAAGAAAATGATATCGCTGAATTAATTTAACAATTATTGTATAAAAAGTTAAAAAATTAATTGTGGAAAAATGATTCATCTTAGCGAATAATTTTAAGTTAAATTTTGAAAAGTGTCTTTTAACACCTCTTGGTAGAAATACTTAAACTAGTTTCATAATCATTTAAGTAGGCGAATTAATTAAGAGTCTTGATTAATTAACGAGTATTGTATTTTCTCATTAGTTCGGGTTAATGACCAGCACTGACCAGTCAAACTTTATCGATACAGTTACAATATAATACTATGTGATCTCAAACTATTAGACGGATCAACCTTAGTGAATTTGTTATATTGTTAATATTTATTGTATTAAAGTATGGTTTGTATTAATGTTTATGTTAATAATAACTGTACAGAAATAAAATTTTGTTTATTCTTATACTTGCCGTAATACCAACATAACTTAAAATTGTATAAAATACTTTAAATTATTTTTCTTACATTGTAAAGTCATATAAATTCTTCAGAGCATAGAACGAAAAGAAAAAAGAAAAACATTAGAAGAAAAAGATGTTTGTGTAGCACTAAAAGCCTTTAAAACAGGTACTTTGTTTCAAGTTTGTTTCAAGCAGTGAAATGTTTTTTGTAAAAAAATGAATACAATGCCCTATTTAATTTATTAAATGAATCTATTATAAATAAAATATTTTCATTCCACCAAATATTACAATCTTGATTTTTATTATTAAATGGTGGAAGTAATTAAATTAATATACAATCAATATTTGGGGCAGAAGTAATTAATAACATGTGTATGCCATAAATATTGTTTTCTTACTGCGCCATGTGAACATTTTAGGATTTTAATTAATTTACTTTTTCTTTCACAAATATAGATTCTTATTATTTTATCTGAAAATAGAATTTTTTCTACAAAATTTAAAGTTTGTCCCGATAAACGTATTTAATTTAAAATTTAAAAAATTACAATTATTTTAACTACGTACTTAATTGTTTGAGCATTGGGACACTTGCCTTCTATACGTGGCTTGTTTGAAAAGTAATGAAACCATATTTAATCAAAATTTTCTATATTTCATCTTTAAAAATTGATATATTTATCTTGACAAAAAAAAACAACAATGAAGAAAGTTCTTCCACTCCTTGTATCCATGTTCGAAATCTTCATTCTTTAAAGCATCAAGTCAGTCGGCTAGCATCTTTTGAATGTTCTCAATCGTATAAAAATAATTACATCTAAGATGCTTTTTAGTTACGATTAAAAAGAAATAATGAAGATAGAAATTTAGGGAATAGCCTGTGTCTCTGATATAAATATTTCTGCAGTTGAAAGTACGTTCATAGATGAAATATGCACGTATCAATAATGTTTAAATAGATATGGAAAACTACTATTCGTAAACGTCTAAAATGTTATCACATAAGAAAATGTTCGTGCATTATAGAACTTATTTAACGTTTTCGAAAAAATTGTATAAATAGTCAAGTACATAATAATTCGATAATAAAAGAGGACGAGATCGGAATATGAGATAAGGTAGTAACATGAGAAATGTGGTTACTTATTGTCGTTTTTTATTTAATAGACGTTTTTTGATTAAATCGTAATAAATTACCGAATCTCCAATTTTGAAGTTTCTACATTTTCAAATTTCCAAATTCCTAGGTTCCTAATTTTATGAACTCTTTAATTACCAAAGTTATAAATTCTCAAGATTAGCCACAATTAGAAATTTCCAAGCTATTACAGAAACTTTTGACTGAATAGACATTAATTAACAGAACAATATTTTAAAAATTTAATTAAATTTTCAAAGGAAATTACACTCATTCTTATCAATTCAAGGATAACATTAGACTGGCTGAAAATTAAACAAACATTCACAGCAATGATGTATTTTTCAACGAAAACACGACATCATTTGCAACCCCCATTCACTCTGTTCACACTTTAAGGAATAACTATAATCATTAACGGGTCACACAAACAAAACGGAACCAATGAAGGCCTATACTATGTTTTCACGGTTTTCATACTATTGCTGTAATTATGGAAGTATATATAAGCTATTTATTTTTATAATGAATCAATTCAAATTTTTATTTTTCATTTAATCGGCACTATAACCACTATCAAATAATAACATACATTATTTACCTCCATAAAATACGAAAAAATTGTCTATTAGTCACCAATATTTTTAAATTTATTGAAATGTAAACTCTTAAATACCTCGTGAAACAAAAAATAGACTTGCCCCACTTTCAAAATAAACAGTTCATAAGAAACTTCAAAACTGTTTTGTCGTATTTCGTTAAAAGTTTTGCGAAACCTTGAGAACATTTAAGCGTCCTAAACGGTACGTCTCCAAAAAAATATAAATACTTTAAATAACGGGTGTCTTCAGAAATATTTGAAACGAAATCCACGCACTAAATTATTTCCTTCAACTAAAAAGCGTTTATAACTCGATAAGGAAGACATATTTATACGTAGGTTAATACAGCTTCGCTCTTATATCGTGGAAGAATGGACATTTAGAAAGCACCCTGTATATTCAGTGGAATTGCGAACTTCCGAGACACTTTAAGCTATCGTGAAAGCAGCTTTTCCTGGCTCGACGACTGATTAAAGAGTCTGGGAAAACGCGATCGAGCCGTGGAGCATCGCGAAGAATTTTACGCCACGAAACGAATCCGATAGTGGCATGCGCGAAACTTTGCGAAAGTTACTAGGGAAATTTATATTTTACAGGGAAGTCAGATGAACAAGGTCCGATAATCAATACCCGCGGCGACGCGATTCAAAGTTCATTGGCCGTTGCTCGATATTTGTCAGCTCTCCAAATCTTCTACGCCAACTACGGTGCTTCTATGCCTCTATACATTTATCGTGTATTTATCGATGAACGGATGCAATATAAATGTACGTGAACACGATTGCAATAAATATCGTATCGGAGACCGTTTAGAGCCAATGCACTTTCGGAACCGTTGCAAATCAGTGAATACCGAAACGAGTATAGCCGAGATGTACATAGACGTTTCATTTTTTTATGTTCTAATACTTTGCATTATGATTCTTTTATAACTGATAGCTTACTTTCTGATCTACCATAATACTTTGTGGTACACTTTCATGAAAAAATATTTGTGCTATTTTAATTATTAGTATTGGCATCAACATACGTAGCGATACTTGCATGATAATTCTTAAGAACTGAATAAAAATTAAAGTCAAAGCAACTGGTAAATAGATAATAATTTTTCACGTAATTCAATTAAGCTGATGAAAGGGTAACAAGAGATCATGTTATTATAAAAGAGAGCTTCCTTCTGTACGAATGTTTTGAAAAGAATCCAGAAGAGAATGTTTAACCTTCGTAAAGGTGTTTGAATTTAAAAAAATTTGAAATATTCTTATATAATATATCCCTACATCTAACGAACAATCGTGCAAGGTTTCATTAAGATCGAGGTGAATCACCGGGGTTCCCTGGTGAATAAAGATGGCGAAGTTCGTTGCGCAAGATGAGGCAAACTCAATTCCAAGCGCCATCTGCAATCGAAGAGAATAAATAAACTGGAACTGAATATGTACTTCTAACGTTTCTCCTTCGTCAAAAGGACAGTTGCAAGTTGTTACATCGCTATGTTGCAAACATTACTATTAGAAACAGAAAACGAAAAAATGGAGTTAATATATCGTAATTATGTATCCATCCAATCAACTATGCCACTATGTCCCTTATTTTCAACTTTGGCAGTTTTACACGATTCAGACACGTGTTTTATTGCGCCAATAGAAATTCCTGAATTATTAGTGGCTGAACTTAACCAGTTCTGAATTGTGCCTTGATGCGGAAGAACATTTATCAATGTCTCCTTGATATATTCATATGCACTTGGTGCATGCAAACTTACTTGCCTTACTTCATCTGGAACTTTCTTTCTTGCATAGAATTTTATTCGCTGACGGCTATTAGGGAACATTTTTTCTGTGGGTATGAACATGAATTATTAATTACGTGTTGAGGATAATACCTGTGTTCTGAGTGCCTTTAGGCTTAGCGGTTCTTTATTGTTGCGTTGTTGACGCGTACTTGTTGTAATATGGTGTGATTAGTATAAAAGCTAATTGAGTTGTTTTTTTTTCTACCATTCTATATTATCAAGGTTTCAGAATTAGACGTTATTCTTATGTTAATGTCAAATTACGATTGCAAAAGTACGTTTTGACTACAAGAATGTTATTATGAAAAAGTAGTTTAAGAGTTTCTAGAGATGGTTCTTGAAATGGTTTGATTTTGTGAAATTTATTGAGAGTCATAGAACGCTAACCAGACAATAAAATTATGTTTTTGGACATAACGTTGTTTCTAAACCGTCCATATATAATAATAAATATTCTGTTTAGAGGACAAAGAGAGTATCCTTTATGCATACACAAATAATGTTATGGATTCAATTTCGTAAAATATTTATTGATGATACAAATTTTAATTTTTAGATATTTTGAATTTGCCGCTTTACATAGTATGGTGATATTTATTATAACTGACGACAGATGTGTTACAAAATAAATCAGACGAATAAACAACAAAGAAAAATAATAGTTCCAAATTATAGTATTATTTTGTAGTACATATATGCTTTGACAAAAACGTGTGAATAACATGTATACAGGGTGTTACCTGTAACGCTACTCACGATTTTTCTCCCACTTGCAGCCACCTTACGAAAAAAAGTTTAGAATAAAATTTGCAGGGTATGAAGTGCACAATAGATATTAGTAAAGCAAATTTTGAAAACAGTTTGTTTTCTTGACAAAGTCAAGGTCACCTTGGGTTTCTTAAATAGGAACATACATTTTTTTTTATTCATAGCTTTAGAGGACATCGAGACGAATTCGAAACATATATTACATTATATTTTTATTAACATATTACTCGATTTACAGAAGTGGAAAAATGTAAAGTACTTAGCTTTTGACTTTGGTAGGATAACCATTATTTGGTTCCAAAGAGATCACTGAATGTAAACACGCGACTAGAATATAAGAAAAATACACTTTATTTAATTACATGTTCAAAATGTAACATATGCCGCCTTCCATCACATAATATTCCAGTCTTTTACTTCACATTTCCACTTCTGTAAATCGAGTAATATGTTAATAAAAATATAATGTAATATATGTTTCGAATTCGTCTCGATGTCCTCTAAAGCTATGAATAAAAAAAAATGTATGTTCCTATTTAAGAAACCCAAGGTGACCTTGACTTTGTCAAGAAAACAAACTGTTTTCAAAATTTGCTTTACTAATATCTATTGTGCACTTCATACCCTGCAAATTTTATTCTAAACTTTTTTTCGTAAGGTGGCTGCAAGTGGGAGAAAAATCGTGAGTAGCGTTGCAGGTAACACCCTGTATATGTAGAGTCGCGAATTTACACTTTAGTAACATATTCGTACTTACATAACAAATGTATTTTGCGGGTTAAACAGCTTCCTAGAATTGATAGATTACAGAATATAACGACGTACGTTACGAGAAGTAACACGTTGCATTTATCTTACGAAAAACAGCACGTTTATCTTCGTCGGCACGAAAATAATACGAATCGTTTTTCGCCGCGAAAACTAGCATATTTGAATGGCTACGAAAATAACATGTTTTGTCTTTCACCGTGAGAACTAACATGTTCCAGTGATTTGTACGAAAATTAGTTGGTATGTACCGTTTGTAGTGGCGGAAAGGTGCACATTTTAATGGTTTGCCGTAGAAAATCAGAATAATGGTTTGCTAAGAAAAGCATGTTTTATGCTTTGCTGCTAAAAGTAACAGATTTGTTTAATAAATAACGTATACTTTATTAACCCTTATTTGGTCCAAATATACATGTAAATTCTTGATAACGACTTTAAGAATATTTCATATATCTACAATTACTTCTTTGATTTTATTATATAATAAAAATTGCAATTAATAAAATTACAAATTATAATAATAAAATATAATAAAGCACAATACCAATATTTTATGTAACTAAATTATTATTCTATAAATGAAAAGATTTGAAAATTTGGCGAAAGCAAAGAAATATTTGAATAATTTTATTATCCAATGAGATAATTTAATTATATCAGAGTCCATCAGATTTTGCGAGCTATATTGTAAGATATCTAGAGCATTTTATTTTTAAATGACGTTAATTCCGTAGAATCTTTACTAAATTACGAGAAATGAGTACAATATAATTAAATGAATTATTAATGCACGTTTAACCCCTTAACGCACAGTTTTTTTTGAAAAAATCGGACAGAAAAGTCAATTTTTATATACTGCGCTTTTGTTCCATGGAAAAAGGCTATATTTTATTGTTGAATAAATAAGTGTTATAGCTTACAATCCCATGTAAATGATAAATATCAATAAAACGATTTTTTTTCTTTGCTTTCACATTGTTATTTTTAGTTTAGCCTGTTTAGCGTGCTCGAATTAACTCGAGCGTGCAAGTTAAGGGGTTAAATTGTAATTTTGGCGAAAATTAAATTATACTCGTAAATTGTAATATGTTTAAAATGTTTTAAAATGTTTTAAGCAAGTTAAGGTGTTAATAGCTGTATCAAGTTGACTTACTATAAGAATATTAATAAAGTTAAAAATGTATTGTGTATCAATACTGTTTTATTCGAACCACGAAAAAGTCTTAAACTTTCATTTACAAAAAATCAATTACACGTCGCAAGTGCGTCAATACATTTTTTGTAGAAATTCACACGATAGAATTTATTAGAGAATAGAAAATTTGCTCTATAATTTTTCCTCTATTTTCAATAGTGACAGAATTGTATTGTCCTAGTCACTAGTTTCACTATATATGCACGGAAAGAATGTATGATACATACTAGCAATAAATAAAAATAACTCTACAATAGCCGAGTGAGGGTTAAACAATAGCTTCATAGTTTTCGTAGGAAAATCAAAAATACGGGAATGTACGATATGTATACAGTCGTGAATAATAGATCGGTAGCTTTTTTTTCTCCCATGACTTTGTGTGGAAATTTATAAAAAATATAGCATTTGAATTTCAAAATATACATATAGAGAAACATCTGTAAATTGTAGAAGAAGATGAGCAAATTAGAGAAATATAGATTATAAAAACAGATATGTAAATTATACATATACAGGATGGCTCGCCACATTTTGTCATCTAGATTTGCGTCCTTATTTTTGCGTCCTTTGCGTGCATATTTTTTTTGTAGGCGGACGTGTAAAGGACATATGAAAATCATTAATGTTTTTTTAAATGGAATCATATATTTTTTATTGCATCAGCTGATACTCCTTCATATTCTTTACAAAAAAGTATTAATCTATTTATGCGAAAAAATCATTCGTTTAGGAGATATTTTAATTTCAATGTCTATTTACAGAAAAGGTTCAATGTGGCGACCATCTTTCTGCATGTATAACACTTTTCCCAGCTTCAAAATAAACTGATAACATGTCTATCTTTCCTTCTTTAGAATACTTGTTAGGAAATCGTGACTTTCTGGTCAATATTATGAATTGCCCTAACTGAACAGCAAATGTTTTTCTACATGCTTTGAGAAGTCACGTGTCATCAAACAAATTGTGAGTTTTTGTTTTCTTTTGTTACGCAGTAATAGTGAAATTTAGTTTCTGTTACGTCTCTAGTGCGGTGAATGTATCGATACGGTGAATTATCACTTCATAATGAAGTATTCTAAAGAAGAAAAGATAGAGATGTTATCAGTTTATTTTGAAGCTGGGAAAAGTGCTACACATGCAAAAAGATTATACACTATGGAATGTTAGACAGTCATTAATTTCTCGATTCAGAAAGTGCTCTGATGCAAGTGGTCTCCCTTTTCTGTAAATAGACATTAATATTAAAATATCTCCTAAACTAATGATTTTTTCACATAAATAGATTAATACTTTTTTGTAAAGAATATGAAGGAGTATCAGCTGATGCAATAAAAAATATATGATTCCATTTAAAAAAACATTAATGACCTTCATATGTCCTTTACACATCCGCCTACAAAAAAACATATACCACCAGCATATGCCCCCCTCAAAACCATTCAACTTTATCTAAAACATTGTTTGCTATGAGTAATAATAATGACGCAAATCTTGATGGCAAAATGTGGTGAGCCACCCTGTATAAATCATACAGAAGTAAGATATACAAATTACGAAGTGAGCGTTTCTTTCATTCCAGAAATCATAAAACACCAAGTTAATATAAAAATTTGTCGAATTAAAAATACCTCTTAATTTTCTGAAGCAATTAAAATTAATTTTAGCAATTTTTTAAAGACAATTTATAAAAGTAAAATTATGAGAATATAGAATGTACCATTTGAAAGGAAGTTGGCTTTGGTAATAGCTTTAAAATGATTAACATTCTTTTAAAACGGTTGTATTTTGATAACTTTATCAAGGAAAGAGATATTTGCACATGAAGTCGCCGGTGAAAAAGTTGTTAATCAATTATACACGATTGTATGCGTATACGAAAAGCATAAAAGGAAAGGAAGAAATAGGATTTGAAGATTATAAAGCATTCAGGGAATGAATACGGAATTTCAAAAGACTGCGTTGCATCGTATTTCGTAAAATAAATAAACTTATTAGTCATTCAGCTGGAACAGACATCGCAGATCTGAAACAAAGTGCCATTTATAAATGGACTTAAATCTATAATCGCGGATTATGGATTGCACAAGATTTTGCGCGAACGAGTGGTTTTTATATTGAATTGCATTCCGTACGTGTCTATGTGTTTATGCTAGTCGTTGAAGACACGAAGGTAATGAAAGATATTGTTCAATGTACATGATGTTTTCGAAATGGTGAAACATCGGCGAAAAAGTAATATCATAACCTTAAATTAGTTATTGTTCTCTCTCGATTAATCACTGTGTAGCAGAGAGATCGTGACATTTTAATTCTCTGTATATGTTTAATAATGTAGACTTTTTCAGTGAAGATTTAATAAATTAATTGTTTTTTTTTTTAATATTAATAATGATATTGAATAGTATGTATATACAAAACTTTATAATATAGAATTATTTAAACGATAAAAATATATTTATTTATATCTAATTCTGTTTAATTATGTAGTGCTTTACGATTCAGGGATCAATTTATATACATATAAGATTGGAAGTTACATAACATTTCCTATTTGTATATATACACATTATCAAGGTTTCAATTATTTTGTCTTATTTGGATGTTTCAAAATAACACTTAATTGTACGTCATATTGCACATTTTCCCTTAAAGATGCATACAAATTGCTATTTATTCTGCCAAATTTTATAAACATTTGGCTCATTGAAATATATTTTGTCACAATAAAAAAGCATTATATTCTACTTTCTACTTTTTCAGGAAAAATGTCAATCACCATATGAGTCCACATTTGCATATGTTATCCTAGTTTCGTATGTCCATTAACATACGAATCTCATTTAAACGCTTGCGTTGGAAAGACGTATTGTACAAGTTGCTTATTATCTAAAGCAGCAATGACGTGCCACGCACGTCTACTGAATTTACTGTTTATAATAACCAAGTAGACTTTCACAAGGTAAACAAAGGATACAGTAAAGATGCAAAGTATGTGCGAAACATAATAAACGCAGTGAAAGTGTCTGAGAATGTAAGAAATACATATTTTTGCTTATTCCTCCTTGTTTATTCTGTTTATTTTGCTTATTTCTACAATTGTATGCATTTTTACACGCAATCTGCTTAAACTTTAATAGAAGTAGTTATAAGTAAAAGGTCGCTTTGTACGAGTTAGTTACGGGCTACTACAATTAATTTTCAGCACCAAAGGATAATTTTATGTTTCAACGTTAGTCTTGAAAAGAAAATACCTCTATTTTCGGAAGCTTTCAAAACCATATTAAACGTAGTTAGACTCTGTACCTCTGATAAATGCAATTATCGAGTATCATAAAGAAAGGAGTAAAATAAATCCACCTCACAATCATTTAACATTCTTACAAATTAGTTCGAACGTACAGCAGAAAATAATGTTCGCTCATACGTTTGTTCTCCATCGTACAAATGTTCTATTCCTTGAAAGTTCGCCCCTCGCGCCATTAATAATGTTTCCCATAAAACAGTCCTTACCGCCATGCCGTTTATGGGTTCTACTAGAATTCATGCAGTACATCGAACTAACATTAGTTCACTTTTGGTGGTTTGCAGCAAGTTCGTCCGTTGGATTAACGATTCCGCGGAATTCTTCCCGGTGCGGAAGCCACGTAAACTTTTATCTTTACATGCAAGAAAGTTTAGCACCGCACGTGGCGCGGTTACAGAAAAAGCTACCGGAAACTCGTGCATCTAATATATCTATATAGTCGCTAATGCAAAACCCATAATTATCGCGGCAGAGTGGAGCGTAAAGTGATGTTCCATTAACCTGAAACGGTCCCTACCGAATTTCTATTTCAGACTGGAACTCTGCGCTATTTATCATTCTGAACGGTACCAAGGAGGAACACTTGAACATGCTGGACGGTGGTATTATTCAGCGATTACTCGAGGAAAAATGGAAGACCTTTGCGCGGGTAAGTGCGTCCACGTGACGATATCCTTCCTCAGTTTCTTTGCGGGCATTTTTCATTGCTTCGGTTCGAAATGCGCCTTTCCACGCTTCGGGATGCTACAATGCTCATTAATCCTTCAGCCATCAACAATTTTTCTCTTATCAAATAACTGTGTACCAGTTGCTCATTATTCGAATAGAAGTACTAACCTAACTACAGTTACCTAGAGATTTGTTCGATTAAATGCATGGTAATTACTTCTGTAATTATATCTGTTTTAACTCATATTTTTCTTCTGAATAGATCAGTCAAGGAAGTTTGTTAACAAAATTAACTAGCTTATTTTGTACAGTTTAAATAGATACACTTTGCTTTATGAAATTACGTATTTGATATAAATGCTTCTTGCTGCAAGTACTAAGAGATTACTGATGTGGCTTTTATCGTTCTTGTTGTGTTAACAATTTAATTAAGGTAACTATTAACTGGTAGCTAAGCTATTTAATCAACGTAATTATCGTCCGTGCACCGCACGTTCAAGTCTATTGAACATTTTTGTTTGTCAAGTGGACGTGTAATAATAATTGACGTGCCTGTCAGCTGTCCTAATTATTCCCATGAAGCTAAGAAGCGAGCATTTTGTTCGCTGCATGTGCTGATTAACGCTGCAGCATTTCAAATTAATTTCAACGATTATTGATTGACATCGAGGCGAGCTCGAGTGACTTGAAGTGATTGTCATCCGAGTGTGCTCGACGCGTGGACGATCGAGTGGCATCGACGGAGAGATTTCTACACCCGTTGAATACACGCGCGATTTATCTCTATTCAACGTTGGGTATTCAAAAGAATATCAGCAATCTCTGAATGACCTCAGAAAGATGGTCGTCGATGTCGTACGGTTGAACTGATTGCGGTCATAACGGTGCATTGAATGGGCTGTTCCACGCTTCGAAAGGGTTAACGAGCAAAAGTCCTTAAATCTTGCTGATGCAGTGTGAATTATTAGGTTATTGTATACCAAATGGTCGATTTTGATATTTGTAATGATTAAATTGAAAAGTGACTGCAATATTCGGAGCTTAATATTATGTACGATATTGCAAAACAGTTATTTATTAATAAAAAAGTTATTTATTATTTTGTTTTGAGAAAGATTATAAATAATGTTTGAAAGTTATTTCAACATATTTCACAGCTGATTGCAGTAAATTTAAAGGCTAATTATGAAACAAAATTCAAGTACGTGAAAAAATGACGATTTTCATAGGAAAATTTTAAAAAATTTCCGATTTTAAGGACACAAGTAAAAATATGTTATTTCCATAACTTGTATTATTCGGTTAACATACCTCATTCTTTATGAGGAAACCAGATTTATTAAACAAAATATATTTTTTGCTTAACAGACATAAGATGATAGGAGACGTTAGCATGTAGAAAAATTTCAAGGACATTATAGTATATGCATAAGTTTATTTTTAGATAGAATCATTTTTCTCAATGTAAACCTAATATAGTGATAAGAATGTCATAAATAATGAATGAAAATTTTGAAAATTCATAAACTGAAGAAATAAAATTGAAAATTATTGTATGTATTGCTGCTTATCCATTTCCCATACTATTAAATCTGTAAATCAATGAATTAAAAAATGTATTATTTCTATATTTCAAATTTAAAAAATTAAACTCCAATATTTCTAAATTCCCAAATTAAAAGATTCTTAAACTTCAATATTTCAAAATTTCGAAATCTACGAATACCTAAATTCTGAAATCACCAAAACCTCAAATTCTGAATATAAAAATTTCTTAGTTTATAAATTCGTAAATATAAGAAGAAAACAACAGAATGTTCCCAGAACAACAATTTAACAAGTGGTCTCTTTAAAATATTCATACTTTATTTTACTTTGTATGCAGTTTATAAATATTTATATGGAAGATTGTGTAGTCGTAATAGATGGTGGCAGATTGCTGTAAAATTTAGAAAAATGTTGCGCCGACTAAACCTTATCAGTCTCCGAGAAAATGTAAGTTATTTTTCCTCGAACCTCATATGAACAACATAAACGAAACAGACAGTGAATAAAACGCTGATAGTAAGTAAAATTTATTTTGTTACGTTTTTTCATTATTTTTTATTCAATATTTTATTTTCAGCGCAAAGGGTATAATCGGATAAGAAGGTCAAAAGTGCCTTTAGACCAAATTAGCCGATGAACATATTAGTTAATAGCCCGTTTAAAGGATTTTTGTCAAGTATCAAACCGTTACCCCTACTTGAAGGGTAGTGAAACACAATTTATAGTTTCAGCTCCTGCGTTTAAAAAATGTGAAAAAAATCAGGTGTTTGTGCAATTCACGTGTTTGTGAATTTTCCAAAATTTTTAAACGCAAAATAAATTTTTACAAAATTCTAAAAGTTTAAAAATATTTCTTTTTAATATAAATTATATAGTGACCACGTATATATTTTTATAGTAAACGCACTTTGTTATGATTATTAATTTGTAATTTTTTCAGATTTCTTGAAGTGATCGAAGATAGTTGCAAAAATCAAAAACCGATATCTAGTTATATTAATATCTTAATTTTTCACGAAACCATGTTCATATTTTTATGATTTTAATGGCTTGTTAAAATTATTGGTATACAATTTTTCAGTTTCTCCATTGAAGTATATCACATATAAAAATAATTGCAGATCAATATTTTCTAATGTTTCATTCGGAACAGTGTTACCATAGGAATGTATAGTTACTGCAACTTCGGAGCAAGTCATTATATATTCATTGATTAATTTGGTCCGAAGGCACTTTTGACCTCTTTATACAAATAGCTATGCCCTTTATTTAAAAGAACTTACATATTTGAAACTTTGCTTTTGGCACATTCAACGCACAATTTATGTCATCTAATTCCATTATTTTTTTATTTCGTTTGGTTATACTTCTGTTTACAATTTTTAAATAAGTATAAAATTTGTCACGCAGGTAATTTATTTTAATAAACGTACTTCGATTTTCAAGCATCCATATTTTAGAATGCATATTTTGTTGACAATTGAATATATGACACCAGAAAATTATAATAAGCTTTGAATTTATGAACTCTGCTTATACAATAACTATACTAATGAAATTGTTAACCGATTTTAGCAAAGGTATTTCGTTCCAGAAACACAATAATAAAACATTTAGGGTAACTTAATAAGGAAATTATTGAATCTGCCAAATGTAATTAATCTGTAATTAAGATTCCTGTGCCGTAATATTGTCTCTGGAATCATACAGCTTTTATAAAAAAAGATTCTAATACAATTTTCTACTATAAAATATAAAAATAGTTATTTCCTCTAATATTTAAATTTCTATAATATAACCGTGAGTACTTTAATTTTCAATAAATCGATTTTTCTCGTCATTTCACGTACCAGTTTAGTAGAACTTACTACAATCCTGTGTATTATGCAAGCTATTTAAAAATTTAAATCAGTGCGCAGCTTATTTCGTTATTACCGGTTGGGGATGAAACCAGGAGAGATAAAAAAGGTGTGCCTGGTTTAAAAGAAGTACGTGAACCGTGTTTTGAAACCTCTTTACTTATTAGCATTATCATTTTTTAGCTTTATCAACTTGTACATACTTATCTTTATTTTAATAGTCATTAATAAAGTAAGGTGAAGTGGGGTAAGTGCAGACTGCTTTTTGTAAAGTTGGTAGTTCAACGTAAGTATTTTCAGTCTGCGATGTAAATAATTAAGGCTGTCGATATCGAACGCTTTGTACAATTACTACTATTTAATTAATATTAACTAGGACCTTAATTTTCCTTGTACATTTTGATTTTGATAGGAAATTGTTTAAAATGTCAACTACTCTGCACTTTTCCCGAAAATGGGGTAAGAGCGTAACTTGAAGTTAAATACTTTGAAATTTTATTTCATGTGCAATGGGGCAAGAGCAGAATTATTAACAAATCTGCTATAAAATGCTTTTTATTGCATTTTGCAAGTACTCTATAATGCAAACAAGTACTCTTAGCTGAAATATAAAAGGGGGTATAGTGAAACAAAACAAGGAAACAAACATACTAAATGGAGAAATTTCGCTCGTATTGTAATAAAAATATACGCACATAAAAGTATACGCATTTGCGCCGTTTACGAACTTACCCCACTTCACCTTAAGCAACCTTTTGTACAATGAAAAGGACACAGATAAATTAAAGAAAAAAATATTCTAAATCCTTAGATTCTCAAATCCCCATTCTAAATAGCTACATTCCTAAATTCTTTACTTTAAATTTTTTGAATCTTCAAAAATAAGAATCAACGAATGATTATTCCCTTCTACTTTGGTCGCTATATTTTCTCTATAAAATCCAGATTTTCTACTGACTATACCTTAATAGATTGAAATATGCTCGCAGATATTTCAAGTAAATTCTCAACTCTCTGTAGGATTATCGTAACGACACGTTTCCATCCAATGGGCATCATGATTAATTGTTCTAAAACCGAGCTAATCTCTATGTACAGTATCACTGTATAATTGGTCATTTGATGCTCGTATGTGGTTTGAATGTGGCCATAATTAGCACCATAAGTGGTATACATAATGGATGATGTGTCATTATAATGTTCCGGCGTTCAGTAGATTGTCATGTAACATGGCGTCCTTACAACGCGAATCTTTATAATACGTTAAGGATATTAAAACCACAATTTTCATGTAATACAATTTTTCATACAACGTGGCAAATAATGGAACTCAGGAATTAACTGCAATTAAGAATTAAATCTGCTTTAGCTGAGCGTTACTAATGAAGCTATTCATTATTTTAACTTAAAAAAAATTATAAATAATCCTGAAAGTTATTTTAACATTTTTCACAGCTGATTTGAGTAAATTTAAACGTTGAATATGACAAAAAATAAGAAATGCGATAAAATGGGAAAAATTACAGTTTTTGCACAAAAATTCAAAATTATTTTCGATTTTAATGTAAAAAGCTGCAGTTTTAGTTGAACATTCTTGAGATATAACAGTTTCAAGGAAAAAATAGTAAAAATAAGGAGTTTCAAAAAATATATGTATTCAAATTTTTAAGATGCAAAGTGGCTAATGTTGAAGCTAGAGTGGCTGGGTATATTTTGTATTCCACTGTGATCGTCAAGGTTTATATTTCAGAGAAATAGATCATTTGGTAATATTTTAAGTGTGACATAGCCGGTTATTACTTTCAGCAAACAGTGATCGATTTCAGAACATCTAGAATGTGAAACAATTTCTTTTATATAAAACTATCGTGAAGTAGCGCATATATTACGTTAATTTAAAGTTCGACGTTTGTTGAAATATCAATAACTCAAACTTTCTGTTAATGTATTTAGTACAAAATTGTTCATCTAAATCTCGAAGTATAAGATTATTACGTAAAAAATTTACTGTACAGATTGTATAAAATAATAGACGAGACGATTTCCTAATTTTCAGTGATCTTTAACCTTCAAATTCATGTATCATGAGTATATTCCTATTCTTGCAAAGGGAAAAGTTGTTCTAAATTACGTCCTCTATAACCTCTTTCTGGACTTAACATTAGTTGTGAGATACCCTGTATATGTACATTACAACTACATATTTGTAGTACCTTTATGTCATCAAATTATGCCAGACTTAATGTTTCAAAATCGACTATTTCATGTGCAATAATCTAATCGAAACAAACTTCCTAACTCAACTTATTTTATAAAAATGAATGATACGTGTGAGGCTTTAAATTGCATAAAAACAGTATAACTGCACGTCAAACCTGAATCTTAGGTAAGAAAGACGAAACGAAAGTACTGTCCATTTTATTCTTTTTAATAGAGGGAGAATGATACGAGCTACATAGAGCTACAATACTCAATTACTGGCGCTTTCAATAAATTGATATTTTACAATGCACTGTTAGAATGTATATTATTATTTCTATAAAATTGTGCATATATTATACAGCTTAAAGTTTTCTCTTTTCAAGTAATATTGCGGGTATTGTTTTCATATAACGTGATGTTTCGTACAATACGAAAATAATAAATTTTGTTTATCTCTCTACTCGTCATTTTTTCTAGGTCAGAAGACTAGTGTCACAGGACATAGCCCCTTGATTTGTCCTATCTTCTGGACTCAGAAAATTGTCAAAGATTGGATGAAATCATAGGGTACAGTTTACAACGTTTTAGCAGTAATCGTCTCAAACCCGTTACTTTAATTTACACCTTATGAGTGACAAATTTTTGTACAACGTGATTACCTATAATGCGAATTCATATAACACTTGCTATATTAACCATGTTATACAATGTTAGATTAATTTACCAGAAATTCATGGTTTTTGTAAATACTTCAAACCTGACAACTTACCTCAACGGCCACACTTATGGCCAGTTTAAAAAAAATTGAAGGCCTATAAAAAAAATCCACTTCACTCAGATAGTCGGCCATCCCCTTAGCTTTAATTTGGTACCTTGGGCGTGCATGTAGGTGTTATGATTCTCCAGAAAAGGTACTTTATGTGAGACCATCATTTTCCCATTTACTTCAATGGAGACGCGTGCGCAGAAAAAATGAGAATGACGCCCCCCTTAACTGGTTCAAGTTTCTTTTCACAAATCATTTATAAATCATATTATTTCATTTCACCGCCTATTTGTATACGTGATTGTATTGTACTTACGTGGGATATTCTATCTTCGTTTGAAATTTCCTGAAATTCGTCTAACCAACCAACTTTTTGATGCCAAATTATAATTAAGGCCACTATTATAATAAAGCAGATAGGCGAAAAAATTGAGAACGATCTGAAGTTGGAAATTTGTCTTTTATTAACTGGAGAAAGCATTCCGCTCTTTGTCTTGAATGACGAAAAATTTCAGACTAATACACGCCTCACGGGGTGCAGCATATTATTTCCATTGTTTCGCATGAAAAACGCAGCTGACAGTATTTAAATGCGGAATTTTTTAATCAATTCTACTCGTTTACGCTCCGTTAATTTTGTATGCATGCATTTTAAAAGCCGTTCCGGTTAACGGTTCTGTTAGCCGAAAAAATCAATATGAAATTTTCAATTGTAAGTAATATATGTATAAGAGAATTTATTTGTTTAATTATATTCTTTGAGAAATTGTTCGTTTCCATTTTTTTGAAAAAAAAACCTTTTTTTTAATATGGAAAACATTAAATGAAAATTGTAAACATTCGCAAAAAGATTTTCTACGTTATGGGGTAGTATATGGTATTTGTATGGACAGTACTAGAGATCTCTTAATAGAAATTTGGAAACTTGTAAATCTATAAATTTGGTAATTTTGGGATTTAGATTTACGGAAATTTGTTAATGTGGGGATTAAAATTTCTGGAAATTTGGTAAATTAGAGATATGGATATTAAGAAAGTGGGAATTTGAAAGTTTAGGAGGTTGGAGATGTGGAGATTGGAAAATTCAAGTACCTGGGGGGATTAAGGTTTCTGGAAATTTGGTAAGTTAGGGATATGGATATTGAAGAAGGTGGGAATTTGAAAATTTAGGAGGTTGGAGATTTGGAGATTGGAAAATTCAAGTACCTGGGATACAGAAATATGCGAACACAGGGGTCTGCAAATTTAGTAATTTAGGATTCTAGGTTTCTGGAAACTTGGTAATTTGTAGATTAGGATATTGGAGAATGCGGAAATTTGATAATGTGGAGATTAAGGTTTTTAGAAATTTGGTAAATTAGGTATATGGATATTCAGGAAAGTAGGAATTTCAAAATTTGGGAGGTTGGAGATTTGGAGATTGAAAAATTCAAGTATCTGGGATACAGAAATTTGCAAACACAAAGATCTGCTGTTTTAGTAATTTAGGATTCTAGGTTTCTGGTAATTTGATAATTTGTGGATTAGAATATTGAAGAATTGGAAATTTGGAAATTGAGGTATTTGAAAATTTGGATATCCAAAAAGTCAAGAATGTAGAATGCAGAAATTTGGGAATTCCGGGAACTGGGGATTTAAATTTCTGAAAGTTTCGCAATTCAGGGTTTAGATAATGGGAAGTTCGAAACTGAGAAATTTCAAAACAGAGGAACTTGAATATCTAAAAACAGGACTTGGAGATTGGAAAATTTATGGATTAGGAGAGTAGAAATTTAAGAATTCAGAGATTTGAAGATTTAGTTTTCTGGATATTTGGTAATTAATGATTTTGAGGGTTTGAAAATTTATAAATTTCAGAATTTGTGATGTAAAAATTTGCGAACTTTGAAATTTCAGAATTTAGGTTTCCGGAAATTTGACAATATGGAGGTTTGATCATTAGGGAATTTGGGAATTCGAAAATTTAGAAATTCGAGAATTGAAAGATTTAACTGAATGTAAGGATTTGAAGTGTAGTTTGGGAATTCAGATTTCTGAAAGTTTAAGGATTTTTAAGTATGGATATTGGAAATTTGGAAATTAAGGTATATTGAGGCAGAGATTGAAGAATTTAAGGATGTGGCATACAGAAATTTTGGAATATGGAGATCCTGAGATTTAGGTCTTTGAAAATTGGCAGTGACAAGATTGGACATTGAAAAATTCAGAAATTCGGAAATTCGGAAATTCGGAAATTCGGAAATTCGGAAATTCGGAAATTCGGAAATTCGGAAATTCGGAAACTCGGAAATTCGGAAACTCGGAAATTCGGAAACTCGGAAAGTCGGAAACTCAGAAACTCAGAAACTCAGAAACTCAGAAACTCAAAAACTCAAAAACTCAGAAATTCAGAAATTCAGAAATTTATAAATTCGCAAATTCACAAATTCACAAATTTGGGAATTAGATTATTTTTAAATTTAAAAGTCAGAAACTGTAAGAAATTGGAAATTTGGGGATCAGTAAAGGAAACTAAATTTAGAAACTTGACTTTATAAACTATAATGGTGTTATAATTATACTTTGTAGTGAATCTCGTTTATATTCTTACTACGATATTCAACTAAAACATGTACTTCGAAAATTATGAAGTCTGTTTCAAAAAACGATGTAATTATATGTTTTCTGCTTGTTATGATAGATTGTAGAAATAATGTACGAATAACTATTGATTCACTTTCGTAATACCAGCACAAGTAACCGCTCACTAATAATTAATATTATCGTTCTCCTATGAAAGTTACAGTTCTTGAAGCGTTTGATCATCCTGGTATTTCACCTGACATCACTGTCTCTGGCCGTCTACTTAAGACCCTCAAACCTCGATACGGTTCTCCTGAAGTGGCCAGAGGAAGTAACAGAAGTTGGTCGAACCATAGCTGAGTGTATCACCGTGCTAGGCGTCCTGAGTTATATTTTAGTGCAACTGGGCGGTGAAATCATCAACATCGGTGTTCTCTCGTTCCTGAAGCAGCTGGTAATTCTTAAAAATTTTTCGTTCGTAGTTCGTTTTCACAGAACTCTTATCTAGGTCATAAACAATAACCGTGTTCTACGATAGAAATTAATTTATTAATTTATTTTAGATTTTAAAAGATTTTCTAATTTTATTATTTCAATTTGAAATGATTTTATTGGTTTTACTAATTAAATCTAAAAAGATGTTATTAATTTTACTACTGAAATTCAGAAAGATGTTATTAATTGCATTATTTAAATTTAAAAGAAGTTTAACTTTGTCATTTAAATTTAAAGAAATTTTATTAATTTTATTGTTTAAATAAAATTTTATTGATTTTATTATTTCAATTCAAAAAGAGTTTATTACTTTTATTATCTGAAAGAAGGTTGTGCTAATCCTATTATTAATACATGTCAATTCTGTTTACCTTAACCCCTTAGACTGTACTCTGAAGAAGGTGCAAAAAAGTTTCTTTAAAATCCTTATAAAAATGTATAAAAAACTTAACTTCATATGTTACATCACACGAGAAATAGAACATGAAACCTTAAACTATCAATGTTAAAGGTATCCTTATTTTTAAATAAAAAATAAAAAATAAATAAGTAAATATCAAAGCATGAACCGTCAGATACAATCATTTTTTATCACAACAAACTCTGGCGGTAAAATACTGGAATAGCCTGTATGCATGTAAGTGACATTATATCCTCTTAAAATTTCCTTCCGAAAACTGCGGGTTGTGTTTAGTCGCAAACCTGGTATCTCCGCTGCCTCAGCAAGTCGAGGCCAATTTCGAATCTTTCGAATCGTGCATGGCCATCGAAGATTGAGCAAACTGGAGGCTAGTGAACTGTAACAGATAACGGGTACGTTGGAATTGAAGCTCTTTCTTCGTGGAAACGTTGTGCTTCTGTACACGAGCGATCGTTTCTTTCTTCTATGTTTTTTTTCCGGTCGTGAGCAGGGAATCGTAATTGCTCTTCAAGATTGTTCATACGGAGCGCAAGATTTTTGGTTATTCGATGCGCGCATATTGCACAATCTAAATACGACTTTGATGATGAAAGGAAAGGCATCCGAGTTAACGATCTTATTACGTGTAACGATGTTGTAGATTACGTAACTGGTATTGCAGCTGGAATAACTTGATATAAACATAGTAGATGCGGTACAGGAAGAGATACTTGATTTTCCAGCTGAAGAGACTATTTACTAAGATTACTTTATCTTAAACTTGTTATCCACTTTTTAATAAGTGTCCTTTTTCTTCGACTTCGTTTTGTGTAGAGATTTATTATTTAACCCCATCTACACCTAATTAAGCTACTTAAATTGTCATTATTTTACCGGAGAGATAAAAAAAGATCTACAACTTATACAACTTATAAATTTTTAGCTTTTCTGTATCTTTTAGAGTTGTTCAATACGAGGAAGCAGACGGGAAATATCTGAAAAGGTTCAATGAACTAGATGCTGTGTTTTCTCTATGTGCATCTACTAAAGTGAGCCGAGAAAGAATACTCTGCGACTATATTTAATAACGGGGAATTGTCACGGATTATCGACATAAAACTGATTAACTGGAAAGATACTAATCGTTATTTAAACCCCTGTCTTGCATATTCTAGAACTAACATAGTTTTTTAAGTTTGGTCATTTGTCTGATCTTAATCTAGAAAAAATTGCCATGTCATACTCGAGTAATAAAGTGCACGGTCATATTTGTCATCGAGGTATACCCTGTTGTTTACGGAACTGTCGGACGAAATGGGCGGATTCAGTGATAAAATCCAGAAAAACTATGTTGAAAAAATCTTATTTCAATTGTAAGTGATAGATAGGTTTATGTGCATTTGAGGACCACTTATTCTTAAATTGAGACTGTAGAAAAATAAATGAAAAGATGATACGTAAAGTAGTTTATACAATGATTTTTTACTTCAATTAAAGTTAATGTACATTCTTAGTAATTTCTATAATATGACATAAGAAAAAGATTCGTTTCTTTTATGGATTTCATAAATCTAATCATAAAAGGAAAATGTATTTTACGTCTTTGTGTTGTATATTAACAGCAAGATGGCTGAAAGAGCTTGGGTAAAAATACGAAGTGCAACAACCTTCAGTTGTTTTTTAATAACAGTCAGTAAATTTTAATAATAATTCCTTTGTTGTAATTTTGATTCTGGCTTTCTGTTGTTATGCAATGTATACGTATCTTATGATTCCTGTTTGCATTCTAATAACTTAAATAGAAATATGATTGCAATATTTGGTGTTTAATGACATTATTTACAATTGCAATATTTGGTGTTTAATGACATTACTTACAATTGCAATATTTGGTGTTTAATGACATTGCTTACAATTGCAATATTTGGTGCTTAACGATATTGCTTACGATTGCAAAATCAAGCTTGTTTATGATTCAAACAGACGTTGTTTTTATCACTTTTCTATTATTACTTGTGCTAGACATAAAAAAATGGTGATGTTAAAAGCAGTAAAATTAATTGATCAGAAATTGAACATGAATTCTCATAAAAAACAATCAAGTACATAGTCACCTTATTTCTTCGTAGTGAACAAAGGTGAAACGTGCTTAAACATAAATATTTTGTGAAAAAGTTTTGAATACTTCTTTTGTTCTCCTGTACGATGAGGTGGCATATGGAATAATGAGTATACTCCACGTTTCGTTCATATCTTCTGAGAAAATATTCAACCGTTTGCTTTGAATCAAAAGTGTACTGATCTTTGGATTTTTAGCACAATTTCTCTGTTAGAGAATCTTGCATCTTTATAAGAAACTATTTCGATATTCATTTGCGTATTTATTAACATCAGCATATTTGAAATAAACTAAATTATCCTGACAATGTAAACTACTACATAAAAATAAGATAAAACCAATAGTTTTTCATAGTCCACGTAGTATTTATAAAGTTGAATGAGAGAAAGAGAAGAGTTGGAACTGTGATAATTTTGTTCGTATTTGCAAGGCAATGTTAAATATTGCAATAACAATGTAAATATACTCTAAAGTTTAGAGATACCAATGAAACAAGTGAAATCGAAATAGGAATTTATCTCATCATTTCAGTCACTGACAGTTAAAAACTTTATCGATAATAATAAAGAATATATCAAGTTTACAGTGGAACTATATGTACAAATTTCGCTGACTGTACCTAAGAGGTATTACGTTATTACATACGAAATTACCTATTTCGAAAATAGAAAGTTAGAAGTCCCATAAAATAACACTTATGTCATATCAATTTGAAGCTTAAAATGGCCACATAAATGTTTTTAGTATAATCTTAAACACAAAATGGCTGACTGCCACTTATAGCAAACAATGACCGATTTCGGAACTTCTAAAATGCGAAACAATTTGACGACATAAAACTATTGTAAAGTAATACTAAATTTAAAGGTTAATGTTTACTGAAAATGACTTTACAAACCTTTCGCCAATATACTTAATATAAAATTGTTATACTAAATCTTGAGGTGCAAAATTGTTAAATACCGAACTTATTGAGTGTTGTACACAATAATTAAGACGATTTTCTGACTAAACAGATGAACAGTGTGCATAATCACTTTTTACAAATTTTAAACTTCAAATTAATGTATTATAATTATAATACTTTTGTGTCGTCAAAATTGTTAGCCCTTTGATGTTTCGAAGGCGGCCATTTCATATGCAACGTAATATTTCTACAATATTTTTACCGCCTGTTGCTTCATCCTCCCACAACCCCAAACAACAATAATAGAATACCTCTTATTTTCTCACCGAAGTAAATTATATCACAAAAAGTTAATACAAGGGAGAGAAAGATAGGATTCCAAAAAATGCAATATTGAAACTTCAACAGAAGGAACAAAAATTGAAATAAAACAGAAGACATTCAGAAAAATGTTATTTACAAGTAATTAAGAAAAAAACTTATATACAAAATTTTATTCTTTTAGTTTTAATTTCTTCTTCCAGTATTTTGTTTTCATACTTACCTGTCCTTCTCATGTTCGATAGTAAAATATCGTATGAAGTTATTTCAAGAAAATTGGGTGTGTTAATATGTTTTCGATCCACTGCATGATTGCGTATCATAGCATGGCGTGGAACGATTAAAACACAATGTCGCGTGAAAGACCGAGATTAAATTATGAAGTTCGTTGCCAATGCATTCCCTCTGCCATGGAATTTCATGGCATATCGATTTCTCTGCGGGAGACCGTAAACCGTACAAGTATATCTCTACATACCACCTCTGACGTTTCACCTGAACATATGCTTTTCAGAGTCACGAGCCCGCCAAACTGATATTTCTGATCAGCAACTTGCTCATACTGGCGTGCATTCCGTGTCGTCTTGCTGGAAACAGGCATGCGGAAGACGCAATCCTCGTCGTTGCTGTTCCTGGTTCCTGGTTCCTTTTGATGTTTTTTGCTGGGTAAGTAAATCTGCGCAATACCCTCGATCAATATTCTACCTCTACTTATTCACATAGTGGTTCATTAGCAACAGGTAACCTTAATTCTTTAGTTACTCCTGTGGCTCTTACGGCTTTGTTGGATAAAATACTGTTACTCAAACTGGTCAGATTTCACATCGGTTTCTAAACTGTGGCAGATCAGTGGTAATTCGTTCATCAATTTTGATAGTAACTTTATATCCCCGTTTTCGCTTTTATTCAGATAATACTGTTAATACAAAATCTTACATAGTCAAGACTTTTTGTATTTGTTACTTAAGTAGTTATTGACGTAACTACACGATAATTAATAAATATTTAATTATGGGATGGAGTTCATAGAAAAAGTGTTGTTCGAGAGGGAGTCCTCGAATTACACAAGTTTAAGAACTGTTCTATAAGGAATCTAACTTATACAATCTGTATTCTGAATAACATATTATTTTTCTAGTTGGTTTGATTTAATTTTCTTCGTTAACGCTAAAACGAATGTTTGATGGCTTTTAGGTTAAATATAAAGTATTGCAATAAAAAAATAAGAGGTGAAACATAAAATAATTTATGCAATTGAACTCTATCTCGATAGAAGTTTACATACATTTCCACGGAAACATCTTAATAACTTTTGTAATTTAACTCTGGATTTGAGGATGTTTAATGACCACTTATATTTAAATTTAAAATAAATAAATAAATAAATAATGGTTGATACATAAAGTAGCTTATACTTTATCTAGATGAAAGCTAACATACATTTTGACGAAAATTTCCTAATACTTTTTGTGATTTAAAATTAGAAATGTAAAATCCGCCATTTTTATGGGTTCCGTAAATCTAGTGCTAAAATGAAGAATGTGAAGCGAATTATTTTGAACTCTGAAATTTTTGAAATGCGCTAATTTATGAATTTAAAAATTAAAAACTGGAAATATCAAATTTCCATATTACCAAATATTCAGCTTTGAATATTTTAAATTTAGAAATTCGATAGCTAGGATATTTAGAGATATGTGAAAGTTTCGCGCCACTTGCACAACAGTGCAGTTGTCCATCACTAATCTATACAATGAATTATACATACAGAGCTTGTGTGTATGGTGTTTGTGAGTAATGTATAGCGCGAACCAACTGACACCGTTCGCGTCACTTTATTGTATCAATAAAGTGCATTCTAGCGTGCGACTGAAGGGTTAACACTTTAACGATCGCAGTAATTCTTGAAATTTCACGTTTCTTTTATTATTTAAAGAGACGAGGATTATATTTAAAACTTCCTGCGACAAATAATAACTATACAAATTGTACACTATTATTGTACAGAGTTTTTATCGCATGTAGTTTTATCTTATCTATTTTATTTCAATCTACTGAATATTTACATGAAGTATTATAAGGAAAAAGGAGTTAATCATACAACCAAGAGATTGAGATAGTAATGTTACGTTCCGCTATAATTTTTTATCATTTTCGTCGATTTAACTGTCAACTGAAATGCTTAACATTTTGTAAATTACCTTTTTCTGAAAACAGAAGAGGTTTTGACGTTATAGTTATATGTATTTTCTAAATTTTATTTTACTATATGTGTGTACTGTATTCCTCCGTTCTTTTAATTTACTTTGACTACCACATCGACCATATTAAAATTTGTATTATACACATGCACTTCTTTCCAAAACCGTTAATCACCCAAATATTAAATTGAATTATTTTAATCATAGATTGTTTATCATATGAAGTTTCATCTATTGTTAATAATACATCCATTTTTCTTTTTAATTGAGCTTGTCTCGCTTTCAAAATAAACGGTTCAATTAGCAGTACTGAATGAAATATAACTGTATCATGTATTCAAACAATGAACTGAAGATTGTTATTAACCTCTTTTTATGAGAATTGATACATCTCCCACAATATTGAACGTGTTAACGTTTTATTGTTTGATGATTACACCTACACACGGCATTTGCATGATAACGTTTAACGATCGAATATTCATGTGTGTCCGTTTCATTAACCAGGGCGTGTTTGTAAGTGAAAATTTATCTGATACGCAATTTCATTAATAGAATATGAATTATTAACGACGTTATAGCTTTTGTTAATAACACACTGGTTAATGAGCTAGTGGTGGCTTGAAATTCCGACGGTGCACCTTGTAAACTTACGATGGAAATATTCATGAAGAATGATAAAAATGTGCTCGATAAATTTTATGTACCTCGGACATGCAACATTCGTTTATCACATACCTATTACTCGAAATGTCACACTTAATGTTTTTACTGCTCGAACGTTATTGTACACTGTACTTGCGTTTGGACATCGAATAATGCTTCTGTCAGAAAATTTGTATAATTTAGATTTAGCGATGGACGTTCAAGTGCTATCTTTACGCCACGGGTAAGGTATTTGTTACAGGTAACTAAAAAAGAATTTTTGTATTTCGGATTTAAAAATAATAGGTTACATGCATGCTCTCGATAAAATTTCAAGGTTATATTCAAACTTTACAGCAGAAGAAAAATTATGTTATTTTGTATATTTTGTGGAATTACAATAAAATTGCAATGAAATTGAATTACAATAAAATTACTGTAAATTTTAATAATATTAAATATACATGCAATGGAAATACAATAGGATTATAATAAAATAGAATTGTTACAAAATTATAGTAGAATTACAATAAAATAAAAATGAAATAGAATTAAAGTAATAATTTAATAACCCAATATAATGGATATAAAAATTTGAAACCCAATAATTTTGAGCAAAATATGCTCTAGATTTGTAGACAAAAATTTAATAGACTAATACATTGAATATAAGAATTTGCAACCGAAAATAATTTTAATCAAAGTATGCTTTAGATTGGTATATAAAAATTTAATTTACTAATATGTTGAATTTACAAGCCAAAATTGTTTTAAACAAAGTACATTTTAGATTTGTAGACAAAAATTTCATGAACCAATATAATGAATATAAAAAGGAACACAAAATAAGTTTGACTATAGTATGCTTTTTCATGAAATAAAATAAGATCTTACACATACTATAATGTTTAAATTACCCACATTATAATATTTAAATGTTAGTAAAATTTTAACTCAACAGCAGATACTTTAAATTATATAATATGATTAGGTGTAATATTAAGCTAGATTATGGTTTTCAATGGCTTATCTATCCAGAATCTCAAACTCTAACAAAATTAGTACATAATCTTACAGTTATCGCGGTTTAGTTCATCACACATAATACTGTTACACTTAACACTGTTATAAACATAACAGCATTTTGTCTAACACCATTTGAAGTTTCTTGGTGTAAGCCATATCCGATAAGAAAATGTTTCCCAAGGTGGTTCGCCAACAATGTAGCGAGCTTTTCGATGGGATAGAAAATATATTGATATATGTATTCCAAAATGAAAGTACAAACGAAAATAGGGCGTAGTTACATGAAACAATAAATCAAAAATGTAGAATACAGTTTTTTATTATATGATTTTATTTCCGAGAAAATTGAATTTAAACATTTCAAATCAATAAATTGTTTGTTAATTTTGCAGTCAGTGAATAATATAAATGAGTAAATTTAATTTTTAATGTCACTAAAGTATGTTTGTTTTCATCAAACAAATTGATTTTCATCAAAATCATTCTCTAAATTTTAAAATCATTCTCATTACACGATGTATTAGTACCTATACTAATAATCAATTATAAAGAATGATTGATAAAAGATTTTAGTAGTATTAATGTCTAGATTCATTTATTTTATAGTATTCATTAATCTTTATATTAATGCAAAAATTGTCTTTGTCACTTATTGTATTGTGATCAAATTGTTTTACAAATACTGCAAAATTATTCAAATTCAGTTTTTCCGAAAACCAAACCGCATGTATACAAATTCTATTTCGTGTGTTTGGTTATTTTTTTCCACACTAATTAACCCTTTTTGTTCTATCATTAGGCCCGAAACATATACGTCTATTGGAAATTACACTGTTTTCAAAATACTTCTGTTTATCTTTCAGAATACTAGGCAGAAAAGTATTTTTATACATCAGTGATTTTCCTAAGGTATCTAATTGATTATCTGATTAATATAGCTAATTAGGAACAAATTTTATTGCTGACGAAATACTAGACACAGAATAGCGGTTTACAAACAAAAACAGTGATCGCTAATGTCAAAAAACGAAGCAAAATATAACAGGGTTAATTGTAAGAAGCTATAACAAAATTATTATACTACTTGAAAAGAATATTTAATAATTCAATACATAGTATGTATCAATCTTTTATTGATCATTTATTAACCCTTCGTCGCATAACGTTATCATTGTTAAAAACAAATGCATTTTGTAATTTTCACAAGTAATACAAATAAGAAAATAACGATAAACATATATTTTATACTAAGAAAATTTATTAAATATGAATGATATGACATTGCAAAATTACAACATTCTTAAATGCCATAATAATTTAATATTTTGTTGATAACCAATATCAACATTTTTAATGTAAGTAAACAAAGATATACATTAGTCCTAAAGAAATAAACTGTAATCTTTAAAAGATATCGATAAAGCGATAACACTAACATGATGATAACAAAAGAAACATGAATAATTAAACACTGTTATATATAATTAAGATAAGTAAATGGATATGTATGTATTTAATTCGTTTCTTTGATGTAATTTATATTAATGTAATTTGTATTCATTTATCATCATTAACATTGAAAATTGTTTACGTCATTTGAAATTTTGAAAAACATACATATTTTTAATGTTATAACATACGATATTTCAATGCAGTGCATATAACAGTATATATTTAACTATAAATTATATGAGCTGCCATGGTAACTGCATACACAAATAGATATTGTTATTTATTAATGCTAATGCTATTAGGAATATCAAATTTAATAAGGAAATACATTTCAAATTATAATACATGTCTTCAAAAAATAATTTTGAAAATAATTTCACATATGAGAAAAATGCAGTCATTAACAGTAAATAATATTGTTAATGTATACAATATATATATGATAATTACTTATTAATTATTACTTCATTAATTATTATTTCATTATTATTACATATATATTAATAAAGTTGTATATTACATATATATTCATTATTTTACTGCACATATTTTTTACTTTCTGTTATTTGCTATGCATATATTTAATATGTAAAATCATAATCAAATTCAATAACAAATTCACATGTCGAATGAATGAGAACGACCTTGAGAATAACTTTAAAAACTAAAGCGATGCGCAGACGATTAATATAAACGTATGTGCAGTAACTATAGATTAAAACCTTCATAACACCTATATCAAATAAACGTAACTGCACGTATACCAGGGTGTCTCACAATTAGTGTAAGTCTCTGAAATGGGAAATAGCTGACGTGATTCTGAACAAGATTTCCCTTTGCAAAAATGAAGTTTGAAGCTTCGTTTTGGAATTATTAAAGAAAAACACAGACCAATCAGAGCGCGAGGATTACGCGCGCTCAGCCGCTAGGTTCGAACCTGTCGCTCTCGCGTCTGCGCATGCGTAATTCTTGCGCTCTGATTCCCTACGTCTCTATTTCTACGCGTCATATCCCCTACGCCCCGTATTTCCATGCGTTGAATCTCCACGCGACGTAGTTCCACGCGTTATATTCCTTACGCCCCTATTTCTATGCGTCATATCCTTTACGGCCCGTATTTCCACGCGTTGAATCTCTACACGGCGTAGTTCCACGCGTTATATTTCTTACTCCCCCATTTCCATGCGTCATATCCCTTACGGCCCGTATTTCCACGCGTTGAATCTCTACACGGCGTAATTCCACGCGTTATATTCCTTACTCCCCCATTTCCACGCGACATATCCCCTACGCCCCGTATTTCCACGCGTTAAATCTCCACGCGGCGTGATTTCACGCATTATATGTCTTATGCCCACTATTTCTACGCGTCGTAATTCCACGCGTTATATTCTCTACTCCCCCCATTTCTACGCGTCCGTGTCTTTCCTTAGTAATTCACAAACGAAGTTTCAAAACTCAATTTTGCAAAGGGAAATTTTATTCAGAATTACGTCAACTACCTCACATTCCAGGGACGTACACAAATTGTGAGATACCATGTATATAATTTAGTGCTATCAACTGCGCACATTTTTAATATTTCAAATGTCAGTTTACTTTTGCCCAAAGTAAGTTAGCAAATAAATAAGCATTGCCGATGAAATTCTTCAATGAATTATAATACTCTACAATATGGAGTTCAATCCGATTAACAGACCAATTCAGTACTTAATTTTTAATTTCGATTACTGATTTGCACACATGCGTTGGCGCACTTCCATTAATATTACTCAAAATCCATGAGTTTTCAAATTCTGGAAAACATACACGCACACATAAAACACTCGCGTGCCAAATGTAAAATTTCAGACTTAAATACGTCCATTCGGATTTTACTAAAATCTACCGCCACAAAATACCTGAATTGATTATGGAGCACGTTTCAACGATAACGCACACGCAGTTAATATTTCAGTTCAATTAAATTTTACGTCTGCCAATTCGTAGAATTTGTTCGGGGTATAATTAAAAAATAGAATTTCATAGAATTTAACGTATTAAATTCACTTCAAGCGAAACGTGCAAAATCAATGTGAGAAATTTCTCTTTTCACTCGATCGGCAAACGACCATTGACAATCGATAAAACGTGAATTTCGGGTGTGATTTTCGCGAAATCCCGTCCGTTAAATCCGTTGCCCGGAGACGCAAAAAGAAACGCATTTATAATCGGACAGACGATAGGCGCCTCCACATTTCAAACCTCTTTATTACGTGATTTACGACGGGATAATGTCGGCTATTTTGCATTACCATGCACACGCCTCTCTTGGCAATCGCTTTTCGCCTGTGCACCACGTCCTCTCCATGGCCAGTTTTCTGCAGGTATTATTGCAGAACTTTCGTCTTCTCTTTCTTCGTTTTTAGGTTTCTTTGCTTGCACACTCCGTTTTTATTTTCCTCGGCGTGCAACCAACGATCTTCGACTCGAAACGACACCGACTTTGCTTTGACGAGCGTCTTCGTCATCGAATGGAACATACGAAAAGATATATATAGTTAGCAATACATGATAGTTATCGCGTAAAATTTTTGCCTGCATTCATGTCTGACCATTCACGGTCGTTTGAAGAACATCTTCTATAATTGCATTTGCTCGAGGGGAAACAACTTGAAGGAAGGAAAGAAGCAGTATTTACGAGAAATATTATGATACAGTTCGACCTTGACTCGTTCAGTATTATGTAGCATGTACTTGGAATATTTAACGCGTATTTCTTTACTGTTGACAATAGGAATAAATACATTATTTGTAGTCACTGCAATATTTAGGATCACTGCCCCATTAGTTTAAATGCATTAATTTTATAATATTAAAGCATTTTAGTTTTATATTATTAATTGCTCTTGAAATTCAATATATTAATTTTTATTTTTTATATTAAATAAAACTACCTAAATTTGGATTGTGCGAGCATGGTGTCCTATTAATTTATTAATTCTCTTACTGTTAAATCTGACATTTATTTTATACTTTTAAACAGTGCTTGGCATGTGACTTGTATGGAAGTAATTATTTATAGTGTTTGATAAGAGCATAGACTAAATTTTATACATTATGTTATACCACAATTGGGGTACAATAAAGTTGAATTAAGTATACAAGGAATTCTTCGGTTTAACTATTAATACTATTATATACTAATTATAAGATTCGTCATCAATCAAAATATTTTTTGATTGCAAGTGATTATACTGTATACTATTAATAAAGATCACCCGATCAAAGGTGGTATATTTACATTTCTGATGTGATTCAATTTAAGCATATTTAAAGTTGTCGTTGAAATTCTTACATATAGTTACATATAATTCTTATACGTATTAAAAATATTTGTTACGTAATAAGCGCTAAATTTGTGTTTCGATGGATCCTTCACTATAATAGTGAGGCTCATAATGGCTTGTAGGTAAAAATTGTGAAATTTTTTAAATTAATAAACTTAAGGGCTTTTCAAATACTTTAAATACTAGCTTATTATTAAATTATTCAATACGATTAATGAACAAGTAAAGCTAATCATAAAATATTAAGTATAATTGAAATTAATATTAATTGAAAATTATTGTTCATAAAATAATGAGGTCTAATTCTATTTTTTTTTATAATTTTCGATGAATAAATTTATAATTAGATAATAATTTATAATCATATTTAAATAATTTCCAGTTACTATATCTCTTAAAAGAATAAGTAAATAAGTAACATTTTGAATTATTATTAATTATTACTTCCTCGTAAATAATATTAATCAAGAAACTATTATATGAAAGGTAAAAAGTTCTACAATTTATTAATTTTTTATAATTGAACAAATTAATTAATGATAACTTGTTAATTAAATTCATTATAAAGTAAAATTAATAAAAATGAATTTAATATATATAACAAGTATATGTGAATTAATAAATAAAATTAAAATTGTATTAGATGAGTGTGTCTAAAGGGTTTTCAATATCTATACTACTTGTGAATTAGTTACTGCGAATTAATTATGTACTTATGAAGTAATTTAAGACTTTTCAAGAAAGAAAAAGATACTGAATTTTACTCTTGATTCTAAAACTACCAAAGAGTTAAATGAGCTCTTCGCAAACTTTTTATTTCAGGTTACATCCCTTTAAATGCTTTCCTTGAAAGTGTCGATTTTCGAGTTTGTTTATTTATTCTTCAACTTCCTTTTCAATTTCAAAGTAAATATGTATTATGCACCGGTAGATTTAATGTTAATTGAATTTTTATGATCTCCTAAATTTGTACCACAAATATTTTCGTTCGTTTAATACAGCTAATTAGCCACTGTAATTATTATGTTTATTAAATAAATAAAGTAAAATAAATATAACTCTGACAAATTTATTTTGTCTTACTTTATTTTATATTTATAGTGAGAAATGTATTATTTTCATTGCAATTTGTGTAGGTAGGCTCCTAATCCAGCATGGACCTAAGCTTTGATCTACTCTGTAAGTAGTAAATCATAAAATTATAAATCCAACAGAGTGTATGATATAATAAATTATACGATATATATGATATAATATATTATATGTGTATGATATAATAAATTGGCCCATGCTGTTATCAAATACAATAAATAGTTAATTCCATGTAATTATATACTAAGCACAATTTTTAAGTACATGGAAAATATCAGATTTCACAGTAAGGTTAAAAATTGTAAATTAATAGGCAATGAAATAAGAATTAATATTGAACGTAAATAACTATTAATATTACAGAATAAAAATATACTAATACATTAATTACTACATAGAATCAACGTATGGAATTAATACATTACAATTATTGTGACAATGATCACAAATAGCGCAATGATTACAAATGATATATTTATTCTAATTGTCGACAACAAAGAAATACGTGTTAAGTATTTAAAATACATCATTATGCTGAATAAGGCGAGACATTGGAAGGACTAGGAATTTAATACTAAACCTACCGACATATAATGTGTACTAAATTTGAAATTAAATATGAAGTTAAAGAATAAATAAACAAATAACGAAACATAAATTAGTACACCCATTTATTCCTTATCTTAATGAAAATCAAAGCTGATTTCAAAGAATGTATTTTAACAAAATGTGTACTTTGTAATACGAAATTTGTGGAGTGGTCATTTGATCGGTTTGGTAGTTTTAGTGTTAAAGAACTACTAATATTATAGATTTAATATATTGAAGTGGGGCAATGGTAATAAACAAAACAGTGCCAAATGCTACATTTATTCCAATAAATGACAATAAAGAAATACGTGTTAAATATTTTAAGTACTACATGATGCTGAAGAAGTGAAGATATTGGAAAGACAGAATTAATATATCGAACTTAAGAACAATTAATATACTACTATTTTCTATAATTTGAAAAATATACGTTTTTTTTTGGGAAATTAAATGTAACACATGTGTTTTCGTTTTGATGGAGTGTGTATAAATTCTAATAATTTTTCATGTTCACCAGAGGAAAACTTGATTGACGCGTTTATTGATCGGATCGCACTGCGTTTGCGTCTAGACTGCGTCGCGACGCGTCGTCGGCTGCAGGCGCCCGTCAGACGCGTGCGTTTGACGCGGTCGCAACGTTTGAAAACCGCTTTTAGTAAAACAAAAGCATTGCTATCCATTGTATCAGTATAACTGCGTCTGACGCTTACGTCAGACGCGTGCGTCGAACGCGTATAGAAAATCCCGCGTTCAGTAGCATTCCGGACGCGAACGCATTGCGGATCGTATTGCATAAAGCTTTAAATAAATATTAATAAAGATGTCAGGAAAATTTCAATTTTCCTCCGAAGAGGACGAAATGTTAATTGAATGCATAAGAAATTACCCCGTTCTCTATGACATCAGTGATAAAGATTATAAGAATTATTTAGTTAAAGAAAATGTTTGGAGGGAAATTTCGACTAAATTGGGCAGATCACGTAAGTATTATGTTATTATATTTATTTTTGTTAATATAAGTTTTTAATGATATAGAAAACTAGTGTTTAAGTTATACTTTGGAGACAACGTTTATGCTATTGAACCTTGTGATATATTAAAATTGTATTAAATTCATATTGTAATGTAAATTTACTTATTATAAATATTTTTATATTGCAATACAAACTTGTTTATATTATGAGTTTACGTTAAATTTACAATTCTTTTAAAATAGAAACATACATGTGTACATATGTATATGTATACACATATATATATATATATATATATATATATATATATATATATATATATATATATATATACAAATAATATGTTACCTTGATTAAATCAGAGAATTATGGCAATATACAAATTTTGTAATTGTGTTGTTCAGAAATAATGTACTTGTTCAGTTATTCATCATAACACATATTATTTAAACACGTCTTCAGTAATCGTTAAACCACGAATTTTTGGTAGTACTACAATAACAGAATAAAATATTTGAAAATTTGAATTTTAGATTTTAAATGTGTCCTCAACTTCTTTCTCTACATATTCTAATTGAAAATTGTTTTCGAGTCATACAACACAAAATCATTACTTTTCTCCTTCGACTACTCAAATTTCGTTTAAAACTCGGATAATATATTTCACGCAAAATTAGATTTTTAATTAATCTTTTTACGCGATCTAATCTATTTGAGAAATACAGGTCTTTGAATATGATGATTTCTTTCATTTTTATGAAAATGGGCATTCGATCTTTTATCTTTCATGCTATTTATTGTGTCGAAACACTTTTCTATTTTATTTTAAGTTAGAAGATTGGTTCCCTTTGAATAAATTTTTATTCAAAAACAACTTCTGCAGTGTTCAAAATTATAAATAAACTTTCCGTCTTGCAAAATTCTATTTCAAGGTTACATTTATAAAAATTCCAATAAAGTAGAATGTTTCTTAAGGTTTTCTCTATAAAATAGCTTAGTTCTATTCTTGTGCGATTCTTATTAACAACAGAATGAACTATCAAGTTAATGATGAATAGATTGCGTGATTATCTATTATAACTATTGATAAATATTTGTTTTGAATTCATTTTTCGCTTTTCATAACAGAAAGGAATGGATGTAAAAATCGTGTATGGAATAACAATGTTTTTAAGTGGTAATACGCATGTGATATTATATCACACTCATAAGTTTTTCCAAAATAGTTTTTGAGATATTTTAGTTCTAAAATTTATGCAAATTTTAAGATAATGCAATTATGTAGTAGTTGTGCAAAAAGGTGTGCAATGACGTCAGTATTTAGGTACAAAATAGCAAATCTAACCAGCCAGGGTTCGAATCCAACAAAAATTTTTGAAACTTTCTTATAACTTTTTTTGTTCTAATTTTTCACGTGAAAACATACATAGTTCTTATGTATAATAGGATACATAACAATGTTATGTATATTAACAGTATTTAAGTATATTATATAATAGCTTATACAAGTTTCAAAATTAAAAATGCATTTATAACATAAGATGTTGATTCAGTTTTCTCTTTAACGGACGACTTTATGTTTATGCGCTGAAAAAATATTTTTGTGTGCGAATTCTGTGCATCGAATATTCTGATGTCTGTGATTATTAAGGAAATTGAACAACACGACCAATATGCAGTTTAATTTCTTAATTCCTAAAATTTGAAGCATCTAATATTCCTAAATCTCAAAATATCTGAAACTAAAATTTTGACACTCCTATATCTTAAAATTACAGTTTTAAAATTAGAAATTTTGGAATTTCGTAAAATTTTTTAAACTAAAAATTGAATATTTTTAATTAAAAGATTTTGCAGTTAGGAAATTTATATATTTAAAAACTTGAAATTTTTATATTTTGAAACTTTCAATTCTTAGAATTTTTAATATTCCTGAATATCATAATTTCTTAAATTAAAAGCTCAATACCGCAACAATTTATAATCAAAAGATTCTGAAATTTAACAATTTGAACACTTGAAAACAATTTCTATATTTTTAAACCTACAATTTCTCAAATTTTCAAATCGTTTAATTCGTGAGTTTGAAAACTTGAAATTTGTATGTTCTAAAACTTTCCAATTTTCTAGGTAACAACTTTTCTACCCTGTTAGATTTCTGAATTTCCAAACTTTCATATTATCACATGTCAATAATTTTAAGTTCTTTGATTTTTAAATGTGAAATCTCCATCGACCATCTTCGTTGTATGTTTGATACACATCAGTGCTGATGAGTTCTTCGGCGTGTATTTGATCTGCCCATCACTGGGTTAACCGACCATAATAACGGACCTTGTGATCCGTTTACTTGATACAGAACGTTGTCTCTAACAGTTTACTACGACGTTAACACAAGCCGCACAAGAATGGGAATCAGCTTTTTTATAGAAAAAAGCTTAAGAAATATTTTAGTCATTTTTTAGGACTTTTAACCAGTTACGTGTGTTTGACGACTATATCCGTCATGGAGATGTTGGAGAATTTTGTGTCATGACGACTATATCCGTTATGCGTAAAATTTTGTTACAATTTGATATTCAAATTGTAATTTTGGCGAAAACTAAATTATATTCGTACATTGTAATATGTTTAAAATGTTTAGACGTCAACACGAAATGAAATAAACAAATATAAAATGTAAATGATTTAGGATGGATTCATAAATTCTTGAGAGCTAACTCGTCATCGCTTCATTATCGCGACACACACTGGTGTGCGTTTTGCAAAAAGATCGCCACAGTTAACTGGTTAAATACGCGATCTTCAGATGAGACTCAAACGGATAAGTATCTGTTTATGATTGTGAACATTGTGAACATTTGTTATAGTTATACTGTTATATTGTTATAAACATTTATTTACAATTTTTTTGTATAGCGTGTAAACATCTGTTTATATTTTTCTCATACAGTATATGAACATCTTTTTATCATTTTCTTCTACAATGTGTAAACATCTGTTTATATTTTTTTTGGAAAAGTATGTCAACATCTGTTTAACGTTTTCTTGTATAGTGTACAAACATCTATTTATTATTTTCTTGTATAACATGTGAACATCTGTTTGTAATATCCAATATTGCAAAAACCACTTTCCAACTTAATAACAATTTGTTCCTTCCTAATTAAAACTAGAAAACAGGTCAGTTAATGAGACAAGTGGTGTACGAGATGGAAATTTAGACGTACAATCCATTTCCATGAAAATGGGCCAAAATCGTTAAATTCAAAGGCTCGTATTTCTCAAACGCTTCCAAAACGAGTAAAATGATGAATTAAACTACTCTCTAGTTACTGGAGTCTAGTGTCACGTAAACTGCACCATATCCTATTTTCAATGAAATTAGAAACTTTAACAATGATCAATTTGACTGGCATGAACATTTTGTACAGAACTTGATTTTTTAGATAAAATTTAGTTACACGTATTTCTATCTGTTGAAATAATTTTGTCTTTTCCAACGAATATAAAGATTTTTGAAGTATATTTCGTATTCATTGCTATAAGAATAATTATAAAATTGTAATTAGCGTTGATTAATGAAATAAAGAGATATCTTTTATACTTGTAATACAAAGATGCAATTCAATACGGAAAATTTTATTTTATTACAAGGTCATTTGCAATTTTATTTCAAGTCAGAAATATTAAGTTAAGCTAAATCGGTATTGAACCAATAACTGTTTATTTGTAAGTAAATCACTTATAACAGTACCTATATATTCATACGATATCTCTATATTTCTTTAGTAATGACATTTACAAAAAGTATATTTATTTCAGCTACTGACTGCAAAAAAAGATGGAGAAATATAAGAGATACCTTCATGAAAATAAAACGTGGCAATAAATATGGAATAGGGTCGGCAGCGAAACCAAAATCAAAATGGCCGTTATTACAACATTTAAGCTTCTTAGATATAGTATTTTCTGAAAGAAGGTAAGTATTTCTGTAAAATTCTACAAATTCCAAAATTCACTTCATTTTATTGTGTTCACAGTAACATGGAAGATTCACAAGAGACTTCTGAAATTACGAGTAATATAGACAGCGAGCATACATTGATAGAAGCATTGGTAGAAACGTCGATTGATTCATTTACCGAAACAGATTCTCAAGGTTATATAATACCCTCGAGAAAAAGAAGATTAGAAACAGTTAACAGCAGTACAACGAAAAGACACAAATACGAAATCGATAAAATCGTAGAAGTATTGGAATACAGAGTTCTCGAAATAGAGAAAATCATAGAAAATATTAATAGAACGATAATAGAAGATTCGGATCCAGTCACATCGTTCTTCAAAAGTATGGCAACGACGGTCAAAACATTTCCACCTGATTTAATCGCAGAAGCAAAACTGGAAGTGTTACGAATAATCAATGTATTAGAAAAAAAATCGCTACATTAATATAATGAATTTGCGAACTATTATAACATTGCGTTGTTGAAAAATAATATTATAATATTACAAAAAATAATATAATAGTATTTTTTAAAAATGGACTTGCCTTGATATCAAGAATAATTTTTTTATTGAAATTGGAAATTTCACTTTTGTAAATGACCTTCTTGTAAATTATTTCTAATTGGATTTGAAATAAAATCGACTTGTTGTTTTATAAAACCGGAATTGTCTATATTTTCCTTCATTATTTAATCATGATTTGTTATTAATACAGTGGAACAATCATAATTATCTCGATCTTTGTATACGCGCAACATTTATTTCTTTTTTACTAATAAATGTTAAACGAGCTATACATATTATGAACGACATAGGGTTAAATGAGTCTTCACTTTCTAATAGCGATGATAAACTGTGATATATTTAAAAAATTCATTTCACTTTCAATATTGAATCTTCTCGTTTGGTGAGCGACATCATCCTAAATGAATACGTCACACGCTTATTGAACATTACCTTTGTGTGGACGCTACGTCTGCATGCACGCGTCAGACATAGTAAATCTCATCTGCATGCAGACGCTGCGTCCAGTTAAAACGACGAGGTTTGAAAATAACCTTAACACTAGATTTACAGGCGTAAATGATGACCGCCAGTTTTTGAAGTGAAATTAAAAAAGAAAATAAATAAATAAGGGATGGTACCTAAACTAGCTTATATGTACATTTATTTCTGATACATCTCTATCTCGACAAAATTAACATACTCGCTCGTAAGATTTATTACGAGTCCTATAAAACCTATGTTATGACTGCATTAATCGATACAGTTTCTTCTACTCTACATAAAAGTATTAACCCACTTATGCCCTAGATTTATTTGTTACGAAGTTATGGCAGCTAAACATTCTCTGAATTGTTTCAGTCACTCCGCAAGTGTTCTGGAGTACCTACGTTATGTTCCATTATGATGTTTGTAAACATGAAGCGCTGCTTATACAATCATAGTAACATACAAATCAGTACCTATTTACTAGCAGTGTGCGATTGTTTGACGACCCAGTGTTTCGAAATTCTGATATTGGTGAATAGTGAAGCAGTTGATATGTTCATTTTGTTCAGCTAATGCAACTGAAATGGTACAGAGGCTGCAAGGTTGTATCGAGAGACATATTCCAATTGGCGACAGCCCTTGTGTTCGTATTTTTATAAACTGGAGTCCAGTTAACGCCAATACGGCTCCTTCTACAAACCAAAGCGAGACGTGCCGAAAGCAATCGTTGAAAATTGAGCGTAATGTGATAGCAGTGCTGGCGAACATCGAATTAAATCCACATGTGTCCGTGAGAGATCTGGCTCGAGAATGTGGAATTTCCAAATCCTCTGTTCAACGCATTCTGAGAATACATAACTTTTATCCCTATCGGTTTTCCATTAGGCAATTATTGCAGCCTGGGGAAGAAGTCCGAAGAATGAACTGTTGCCGATATTTTTTGCGGCATATTCAAGAAAATGAAAATTTTGTGAACAGGCAAAGCGAGATTCACAAACAATGGGATGTTCAATCAACATAATGAACGTACATGATCTATCGAAAATCCACGCCTTAGGAGAAACATTATCAAATACGGTGCAGTGTAAATGTTTGGTGTGGAATTTTTAATAAATGTGTCATTGGACCATGTTTCTTTAACGGAACATCGACAGGTCAAAGGTACCTAAACTGTTTGGACCTGCTAGTTCTCTTATTTGATACCCGAGATTACTATGATAACAGCATAACATGAGTGCACAGTTCCCAGATAATTCCCAGACGTTTAAATAAAACTTATGGAGCGGAATGGATTCGTACTCGAGGGCCGATCTTATGGATACCGCGATCACCGCATTTCACATCCCTCGACATTTTTATGCGGATATCTAAAAGAGAAGGTGCATTTACCCCATTACTAATATTGAGGAGCTCAAACGAGGTATTCGACAGGAAATGTCCAAAGATATAGAAAGCGACACAAGTGATGTGTTGCGCAACATGAAGAAGCGAATGAATAAGTGTTTTGATTACAAAGGAGGATCTTTCGATCACAATTTGTTCCACTTGCGTGGGACACTCTCTATAAATATGTTTGAATAAGATAGAAAATATACTAACAATAAGTTCCACTACATTACATATTAAGTTTCACTATATCATATACTAAATTCTACTATATTCTCAAACCCGGTGGACCACTAGCGAGCAACACATCTCCCGAGACATCTAGTGGCCCACCACTCAAACTTATCCGGTAGATGTCACTTCTCCCTCTCTCTAATATTCTCTTTACAAATGTGTCTCATTTCTACAACCTTGTTAGAGAATGGAAGATCGTATAATAGTAAAAGCGGTAGGACTCGTATTTCTTTTATGTGACTTATTTCGAACTCCGCTCTGTTCTTTGTGTACTGACAATTTGATAGGAACCTCCCTCTAAGGCGGGTTGCTGACGTTCCAGATGCTGCTCAAATTTCGTAAGTCAGGCATACTTGATGCCCTTTTTTGTGATCGTATAGAATCGCCAGGTCCTAGGTTCTCTTGTCCTGAACTAATTGTGATGTCGTTCACAATTTCAGACCTGATGTTTTGATTAATGGCTCAGAATCAGTGGCCGTATCGGTCGTTGAATGTCCTTAGTAAAGGACGTCGGCATATGAGACGGTGCCAGGTTACCAATCGAACCTTCTAATCTGGGTACATATTCGTTTTGGGGATTATTTGGGTTACTAAGACTTTTACGGCAATTCTCATACTAACTGGTTCAGTATAGTCTGCAGGACATTTTTAATACTTTGCTATCAAAGTCTGGGACTTCCGACAAAACTTATTTCTTAAATGTTTCGACTTCAAAGAGTTAATTTAATAGTATTTTAGTTTCGTAGTGTATTTTAATAGTATTCAACGGCTAGTATAGGCAGAGCGATTTCTGATACATACTGAGTTTAAGATTTCGTGATACATTGACTTATCATGTTTCTGAACATATAGTTAAACGTTTCTCTCGACTTACACTCTAAGGAAAAGTGTCTGCGTTTGATGGCACAATATTCCAACAGTTATTACAGTTGAACACTATTACAAATGAACTTCTATTACAAATGAATTGAGTTCATTATCGTTGATAACTCGAATGCATATAAAACATAACATAACATAAGTTTCAGATGTATTTGCATGATATAGTCCTATTTATGTGGCATGCATCATTTTCGAGTGTACTATTAAATGTGCTTTAGCAATTTTTACAACTCATTAGATATTCCGCATCTTCCGCATGTCTGACCAAAAGTATTAGCATGACAATTGTGTCAGGACGATATCGAGTTTTCGTATCACAGAATTTCCTTTAATATTCGTCTTCACCCTTCGCCTGCAACTTCTATTCATCGTTCGGTCTATTGTTGAAATTCAGGGTGTACATTATATATCAATAGAGCCACCAATTCCTAATGTAGAATTCCGGATTGATGGTCGCACGTTTCCGCATGCCTTCCATGAGATTGCGGTACCATTGGCACTTGATCGGCTTATGTACTTCACTGGTCTGATATAGCCACGGCAAGGTATCTACAATGCTGTTCTCGGAACTCCACTCGTATTGGATTGTCTAGCCATTTCAACGATTGGTGATCCATCATTGAAATGAAGTGATATCCTGTGCATCTTTCTCAACCGCAGGAGATTTTAGTTTGCTGGCAATATAGTCCCCTTCTACTTTTGTTTTAGGACAATATCCGTGTTTATACCGATGTTAGCTTCATGTATTGTAGTTCTGGATAGTTCTGACTACAAAGAAGTCCCTCTACTGGGTCGACGAATGTCAATAGTAAAAATAGCTCATAGAAATGTTCAAATGTTTTGTTAGTCCCACGATGACAAAGAAAGAAAACGTAAATGCTGAAGTGAGAATACACTGCGTTGCATAAATATTCTAACTCATTTATTTTGATTAATCTGAATTTTCTGAAAATTATGGTCATTCTTTAAAAACTATTTCGTGCTAAATTGTAATAAAAGACTGGCGTATCAACATAAATATTCAGCTGATTTTCATGAAAACTAATTTTCAATAGTTCTATAAATACATCAATCATTTCATAAAAATTGCTTTATTATTTTTTATGTATGAAAGTAGGAAAATATTATGTTTGAAGCTTCATCGATGCCAAAATAAAGGAAACATATAAAATTAATATATTTATAAACCACCTGAAAATTCGATTTTATGTAAAACTTGTCAGCTTAATATTTATACTACGTCCATTTTCTTTTACACAATTTATTGTTTATACGCTGTGAATTAGTATTTATGAGCTGAGATCTTTAAAAATATAAGTGGTACATTTATTCAACGCATCATAGTAATACCGACTGCCAACTACAAAATCATTCGATTGCCAAGTCTACCGATCAGAGAAATAATTGCGCACTATGTCTTGAAAATGTTAACCACATTCCAGGAAATTGCGTTGCATCCGACATGTTTCAGCATTGTCGGGGATATTTTGTCATTCCCGTTAGCCTCGTTGAAATTTATCTTAGAGAGAATTACCGCTATTTTACTTGGGGTTTGGGAATTTATGCAAATCGGGAAAGGGAATGGGTGGTTGCTTTCTCGGGCAGGAAATTCTGTTACTTCAGACTCAATTTTGCTTGAAATGGAAGAGGTTCTAAGGACTGTTCTAAATTAGTATAAAATAGTTATTGATTTCTTCTCGTTTGAAGTGGTGTTTCCTGCAAAGTGTTGTGAAAAGTGTCAGTAAATGTACCTTTATATCAATAGCTTCGATTTATTGTCGCAAATGTTTGATTTGAACGCAACAATTTTCTTTCTGATTCGTAATAAGTTACATTTAAAGTGCAGATTTCAGAAAAGTGTTTCGAAAAATGTAGAAGGTGGTTCTTTATATTCTTCACATTTTTTCGTGGTTAGAAAATATTGTGACTCTTGATGGAGTGTCTAGGAATGCATTTTAATAATGAATTGCGACACTGAATGTTTCATACACTAAATTTTTGACAAAACTGTTTAACGTATTTTAACGTATTTCAACGTAGTTTAACGTATTAAACTATCTAACTAAAAAACTACATATAGACTAGCAGAATACTTAAGGATACTACCAGAACACTAATAGACTAACAGAATACTTGAGGATACAAACAGAATACTAAATAAATACAAGAATAAATAAATATTAATAGAAACACTGAATAAATACAAAAATTTTATTAATAAATACTTGCGTATAAGAAAGGAAAGTGTTATTTCAACAAGTTTTTTATAAACAGCCCTTTCATAATATGAAGTAACATTTTAATTTCGAGCAGCAAAAGGGACACAATAGCAGCAGGGTGGATTTAATTGTACATAATAAGGGTGGAAATGAATGACATTATCTGGCACGAAGCAGCGTGTCGAAAACGTATTTTCTTTATCGGACCAGTATCCACGTAAAAGCGTCTGCATTCCGTAGCGTAATTACTGTCCATCAGCATTCTCTTTTGTCTCCAACTTTCTGTTGAAGGTACACGTACAGGGGCGTAATTCCTCAAAGGCTTTCGAACTCTCACCACCAGATTTCTTGTCCTCCATAACTGCTGCCGTTCACTTGGCAATAAGCCATCGTTGCGCCTGAGATTAATTTCGCACGAAATTTGACTGCAGATCGATGCAGTACTTCATTTTACATCGCTTCCGTATTCAATTTCTTTTGTTCTTGTTTTACTTCGACATTTTCTTCAACTTCTTTTCAATTTAACTCCTAAATTGCTTGTATTTTAACTCCTGACTTTTGTCCGAAAAAGGAATTCTCAGTGGAGTGTCAAACTTAATTTTCATAAACTTGTGAATATAATTCAATAGATAATTTTTTATTCTATATCGGAGTATAGAAAATCTATACAGACATTAATCGTTACTAACCCTATTAAAAACTCGTATGAATACTCGTGTTTTTTATTTAATTCTTAACCCTTATTTGGTCAAGATTAGTTCAATAGACCAACATATGTAATTCTTATTAATTTAGTTATGAATATAATTTAACATATCATTTTTTATGATTTATCACAACATGGTGACTTATCACTAAATAGATTCATACTATGCTGAGAATGTATCAGTATAGAAAATTCATTCTAGAAATTAACATAATATTAGACATAACAAATTATTTTCTATCTTCATAAAATCAGTATCCAAAAATCTGTATAACAATTTCCTGCGAAGGTCGTATCTTTCTCTCCACCCTCTCGTGATTGATGAAGAATGATTTGTTATGAGGTTTAAAATAATTATCTTCAATGAATAACAATTTGCTTACATTTCCACTCACCTAACGAGCAAATATTTCAGATTCGTCGGCACGAAAGCATCGTGCCTAGACTTCTAATTATAGCCACATGAAGCGAACATAATTGTGGCTCATCTACCCTCGAGATGCAAACCCGCATAGTTTAGATTCACAAGCCTAACGAGGTATAATCCTCAGAGACCGAGAGAGCAGGTAAATGAGTGAGATAGTACAAGCAGGTATGAATCGAATGTCTACTATTCAAGAACCTAATTCAGATTTGTAAGCTATAGTTGCACTGACATAAGCTCAGTCCGGCAATTGCTGAAACTAAACCGCTTCTCTAAACACCGGATATCTTGTTACGGCCGATGCAACCCCTAAATCCTTCGGTGAAATTGAACGGTTCGATAATATCGTGATGCACGTCCAAGACAGAACGTTTAGTCGCCTTAATTTCGAAATAAAATAGAAAATATGTGATTGCTTCGGTGAACTAAAATTAATATTTATGAAAAACGCTAGATTTGATTAGGTGCACCATTGTAATTGTATTTAATATGTTGAGTGCCATGTGGATCATATGTGGCCCATGTTTCCTTAAGGTTGTGGTTATATTGCGTAAAAAAAACACGACTTTCAAATTCTTTGGGATACCATCAACCAATGCATAATTATCGTGCATAATGCAATTACATCGTGGGCCATCGATGGGTCACGCAGTGCGACGTGATGTTACATTTTTAACTCACAAGGTGGCGTACTATTGTTATCTTCAAGTTATACTTTTGTGTCCTTGCTATTTGTTTAAGATTATTAAGGTTAACCTTTCTTTACTTTAAAATTTCTTTCTTTACCGAATTTTATGCCACCTTAATAATACAAATGTGATACCTTATATAGTTTGAAAAATAAATTAATTTAACATAGTTTTGTATATTTACATAAACTAGAATTATAACCATGAAAATGATTATTATGCCACCTTAATTATAACACAAGTTTATTTTGTAACTTGAAAAATAAGTTAATTTAACATAATGAATCTGTACATTTACATAAACCAGAATTATAATCATAAAAATTTATTAAATCATATTACTGAATATAATTTAACATTATGTAAAGTTTAATAAGTTTTCTTTCGTATATTACAGCGTTAGTCAAATAAATGTTATGATTTGTATTTACGGTGTATATTACACAGGATGTCATATAACTTGTGATCCAACCGTAAAAATATTCTACTTGCAAAAATAAGTTGAAAATATGGAATAAAATTTTATCATGCAACACTCGGTTTTCGACAAAATTGGATTCGAAAATTCGTCCAAATATTTGTAAGAAAGTTTGTTTACAAGAAAGATGATTTCAGTTGTATTAAAATACAACTTTGAAATAATTTAATTCCTGTTTCGTGAAAAAATCTAAATAAATTTGCTATTACAAATTTCGATTTACCGTTTTAGCAGTATATTACTACACACCTGTTGCTCTATCAAAGAGTGCACAAATGTATGATTTTTTAAATCCATTAATAATTCCACTTAATTAATGTTTCAAAAACATATGTCAACTGTTTTCCTTTTTGGTTAACGACAGCTTCCATTTTACAGTTATTTTAGTTTAATTTAATCACTATTACTGAATATAACAGGTTCGCATTTATTACACATGTCTCTGTTGATATGGATAAATTCGTTCATGAAATTTTGAAGACAACTTTGAAATATTTTATTCAATGTTATATATCATATGAAATTTCAACCGAAATTTAATTTAATTTATTTTGCATAAATATGTACATGCGTAAATGGTACTATTATTATTCATGTATAAATATTATCATTATTACTCATCAGTAAAGTTAAGAAATTTATAATCTACAAGCAAAAATATTCAGTTATCGATTTATGTTGATTAAAAGTTTTCCATTTGTGTTTAACAATGCAGGGAACGGTTCGAAAGATTTCTGGAACGTTTTATTACCTCATCTGTACTATTATTATATCCAGTTTCTTTCTTTCACCAGTTTATCCCTGTATTATGGCTTCTCTTGCTGTTTTAGCGCACACATCTTCTATATTTCATATTTTATTCACATCTCGCTAAAGCTCGTACGTACATGTTTTTGTTTGTCAACGACATGGAAAGAACAAAAAGCATTTTCAATATTGTTTGAAATAACAATCCAACATATTTCGATATTTGCTTTTAATAATACTACGATTGACGATGCATTGGTTTTGTTGTTGCTATTTATAAACGCATTGTTGTGAATTCTCTTAATTCCTAAAGCTTTATCTCCACGTTTGATAGTCATTGGGAATATATGCATCTGAATGTTAGAAGTAAACTTAATGATTGTCTGGTGTTATTCAAATCAATCTTGTGTACATGTTACCCCTCCAAGTTATAATATAAACAAATAGTAAAAAATTAACTTCCATAGGGATGATTTTTTTAAAGATTAATATTGTATTCATCCTAAATCTATAACATTCATGTAAATAAATTCTGAAAGAATCTACAGTAACTAATCTACAAGAAAATAATTGTAATGTCCACATATGTAACATTCGACTGATGAATTTAAAAACAGCCTAATATCCATTAACCAGTGAGTATTCCTGAGACGGTTAAGTCATATTCAGGGAGTTAAGAGATTGAACAGAATAAGATAAGTTATTTCTGCGTAAGTTATTCTGAGTTTCGTGTAATTAAATTTGACTCATCTCGAATTTGTAACGTTCATGTAAATAAACTTTGAAAGAATATGAAAACAATTGTAATATTTATATTATGTTGGGCTGATGAATCTAAAAACAACATCCATTGCTGTGCGAGTATTCATGAAGAGGTTAAGTTATATACATGGCGGCTCACTCATTTTGCCATCTAGATTTGCATCATTATTATTACTTATAATAAACACTGTTTCAGATGAAGTTGAATGGTTTTGAAAGGGGCATATGCTGGTGGCATATTTTTTTGGTAGGTGGACGTGTAAAGGACATATGAAGGTCATTAATGTTTTTTTAAATGGAATCATATATTTCTTATTACATCAACTGATACTCTTTCATATTCTTTACAAAAAGGTATTAATCTATTTATGAAAAAATCATTAGTTTAGGAGATATTTTAATTCTAACTTGTTAGGAAATCGCGACTTTCTGGTCGATATTATGAATTGCCCTAATTGAACAGGAAATGTTTTTCTACATGCCTTGAGAGGACACCAAACGAATTGTGAGTCTTTTTTTTTTTGTTACGCAGTAACAGTGAAATTTAGTCTCTGTTACGTCTCTAATACGGTGAATATGACGATACGGTGAATTATCACTTCATAATGAAGTATTCGAAAGAAGAAAAGATAGAGATGTTATCAGTTTATTTTGAAGCTGGGAAAAGTGCTACACATGTAGAAAGATTATACACTACGGAATGTTAGTAAGTCATTAATTTCTCGATTCAGAAAGTGTTCTGACGCAAATGGTCGCCACATTAAACCTTTTCTGTAAATAGACATTAAAATTAAAATATCTCCTAAACTAATGATTTTTTCACATAAATAGATTAATACTTTTTTGTAAAGAATATGAAGGAGTATCAGCTGATGCAACAAAAAATATATGATTCCATTTAAAAAAACATTAATGACCTTCATATGTCCTTTACATGTCCACCTACAAAAAGAAATATACCACCAGCATATGCCCCTCTCAAAACCATTCAACTTCATCTGAAACATTGTTTGTTATGAGTAATAATAATGACGCAAATCTAGATGGCAAAATGTGGTGAGCCACCCTGTAGTTAGAGGTTAAGAGATTCAACAGATTAAGTGATTCCTAGATAACTTATTCCTAGTTCATTCATTTCTAGGTAACTTATTCTTAGATACAATTTTAATTACTCCTAGATAACGTATCTCATATCAAAGACATAAATTCAATAGGCCCAAATGTCCGTAGTGAATATTGTTTCAATTTCATTACTTTCCGTCATGACTGTACTTTCCCTTGAACTTAGTAGCAGGAAAAACCGAAGATTTATGAGTGTCGGTAACTCTTGACAAGATAAGGTCACCGATCGATTAGCGGAAGCGCGAAAGGACGGAGCTGTCGTTCCGCTTAATGGCAGCTCGACCGATGCTTCTTCCACTCTGTCATTTCTCAATTGGTTTTCCGCATCTCTACTATTTCAATCTAGTTGACACACGCTTCAAAAAGCGGAAACAAAAGCGCAAAGAGTTAGAAAAAAATGTTTCATTCTTTCATAGAAAGTAATATTTCTGGTACAGTACGCTTATGTTAAAGATATATTAGTTTCATAGCACTACGAATCGCAAGATGTGTATTACTCCACTGACGATTTAGAGAATTATAAAAAAATTAAATAAAATATTTTTATTGCGATTGCATTTTTACCAGGAAGATGAATTATACAAGGATTGTATTATTTGTGCACCGAAGATTTTTGATATTTTGGAATTTTGTAATAATAGATATCTGCTTGTATTTAATACGAGATCAACGTTTACATTATTTTGAGTAAACTAACAAGGAAACATATCGAACCGCGACACACCGATTTTAATGAAACTTATGTGAAAGATAGTTCTCAAAAAAATATTTGACACGTATTTTTTTTTATCGGCAATCGTTCACATTGAAGGGGTGAAAATAGCCCTTGAAGTTGGGGGTTGAAACCATGTTTTTGGGAATATCTCCGGAACGAAAGAAGATAATTGAATTCTTTTTTTGTAAATTGTTCGTCTTTAGATAGGAAATTTTTGTGCGTAAAAAAATTCCAAGAAACTTTATTTGTTTAAATAATATTTAAAAAATTCATCATTTTTGTTTAAATTTTTGCACTAAATGTTGATCTATTTTTTTGCAACTTCGTGTACGTAAACTATGGACAAAAATAGAGGATACGTGTTTTTGGAATTTGTTGTTTGTTGCAATGTTTATTAGATATATAATTTAACATCACCTCCTGTGAAGAGGGGCAATCATCATTTTTATTAAAAATATCATTATTTTTACAATCCTTTACATTATTTTAGAGATTTTATACCTCTATATATGCCGTTAATTGATTTCTGAATAATTATTGCAAGTGTCACAGGTATGAGCGTGTCGCGGTTATGATTAACGCCGCGTCATAAGGAACATAGGCTTTTATGGCCAATACTGCTTTTATACTTTTACAGGCGTAAAGACTTCATTCTAAATAAAATATTTAGAACTTTTGGAAACATTGGGATTTTTTAAGAAACTCAGAAAATAAAAATAAATTAAATTATTTTTTAACAATATTGGCCATAAAAGCCTATGTTCCTTACGGCGATGATTGTAACCGCGTCACGCTCATACCTGTGACGCTCACAATAATTGTTCAGAAATCAATGAACGGCATATATAGAGGTATAAAATCTCTAAAATAATGTAAAGGATTGTAAAAATAATGATATTTTTAATAAAAATGATGATTGCCCCTCTTCACAGGAGGTGATGTTAAATTATATATCTAATAAACATTGCAACAAACAACAAATTCCAAAAACACGTATCCTCTATTTTTGTCCATAGTTTATGTACACGAAGTTGCAAAAAAATAGATCAACATTTAGTGCAAAAATTTAAACAAAAATGATGAATTTTTTAAATATTATTTAAACAAATAAAGTTTCTTGAAATTTTTTTACGCACAAAAATTTCCTATCTAAAGACGAACAATTTACAAAAAAAAGAATTCAATTATCTTCTTTCGTTCCGGAGATATTCCCAAAAACATGGTTTCAACCCCCAACTTCGAGGGCTATTTTCACCCCTTCAATGTGAACGATTGCCGATAAAAAAAAATACGTGTCAAATATTTTTTTGAGAACTATCTTTCACATAAGTTTCATTAAAATCGGTGTGTCGCGGTTCGATATGTTTCCTTGTAAGATGAAGTAATATAACTGTTGTTTATTAGAAAGATGCTTAATCGATGGCAAATATATTCTATTGTATTTTGTCATGGGGATCCGTCAATTTGTTCACTCTTAACAGTAAGTAATATTATGTAACATTTTTCAATTAAATACTAAGGGTTACTAGTAACTATTGAATTTTGTGTTGTTCAAGATATAAAATGGAATTTTCGTCTTGTCATATTACAATTTTAAGATATATTCATTTACCATGAAATATTATTATAAAGTAAATTAATGCATCATCAAATTTTAAGAATAACCTCATCAGATTTATCATACCACTAAGCTAATAAAGTTTTAATGTGACAATATTTCTACTAACATTTTTTGATCAGGAGCAATAAACAACGTTGTTTCTTTATTTCTGGAATGTAACTTGATATTTCAACTTCAAGATTTATTGAGAACCTGATGTATAGATTCACTCAAAATATTAAATATGTTTAACATACAATACCCAAAATTTGCAAAATTGCATATATTTTTAAAATTTATTTAGAGTTGGTACTAAGGGTCTGAAAGCAAAATTTAATCATAGTGTATGATGGAACAGACATTTCTGTTAAGGACGACTTCAAAGAAAGCTACAAAATCGTGTTCTGCTTTCAATATCTGACACGGAGACGAGATCTAACCGAAGTGAAGTTAAGATGGCGGCAATAAAGTTGCAACTCATATTTGCTATACACTCGATGATGTGCGTTTTTATCAATTATAACAATTTTGACGCATAATGATTATTGTAGATGAAATGGTCAATTTCAACTCTAACAGTCAATTGTGGAAGTTCAATTACGGGAATCATTAAGAAGTTTTTGTCAGAATGTATTATAATCTTCGTTAAGACATATAAGTTAATTTATGAATTTAATTATATTTAATTATAAATTTCTAGATATTCTTAATTGTCAAAATGAATGTTTAATTTTTAATTAATTTTTAATCGTCAAAATTGCAGAATCACTTGTCATATTGTTCTATAGTATACTTTTTAACGACATTTAACCAGTTAAGTGTGTTTGATGACTATGTCCGTCATGGAAGTGTGGCAGAATTTTGTGTCATGACGACTACATCCGTCATGCGTAAAATTTTGTTACAATTTGATATTTAAATTGTAATTTTGGCGAAAACTAAATTATATTCGTAAATTGTAATATGTTTAAAATGTTTAGAGGTCAGCACGAAATGAAATAAACAAATGAAAAGTGTAAATGATTTGAGATGGATTCATAAATTCTTGAGAGCTAACTTGTCATCGCTTGATTATCGCGACATACGCTGGTGCGTGCTTTGCAAAAAGATCGGCAGAGTTAACTGGTTAAAATAGTTCGAAAATTAACATGGTATCACTTAAATTTTTTATACAATGAATATCGTCCAATAAATAACGTTAATAAGAAAATGTTTATTTTCATTTGACCAAGCACTTGTTATTAATTTTGGAAACCAATTATATAACGTGAAATTTGACCTTAATTCAGCTCACCATTATTAATTGGAATATGGGTTAGTGGTTACTACGGGTTTCCACACCGTAACCAGAATTAACCAAGTCCTTAACCGCGTCAGAAAGCAGTTTCAATCTTTGGTATAATAGAAAGCAAACTTACAAGAGCAAATAATACGCTTGTAGAATCGATAGAAATAGATTAATTGTAATTTTACTTGAAATAATTTAATCGTTCATTCTGTAATTGAAAGCTGTGAAGTAGTGGAGACACTTGTTGCGAAGTTTAAATCAAACGAAAAGGAAATAATAAAAAAAGAATGAAGAAGAGATAAAATTAAAGAGTGGAAATAAATAATATTCAAAGTATAAAAGGTGAACTAAATTTTTCAGTAAAATAACTTTCTGTAAGATTTAAAATTAATTTAAAATTTAGTAAAATTAGTCAAATTTATTAATATTGTACTGATTGATATTAATAAAATTCATAGGTATTGAATTTATTAATATTTAAAAGCTTGTTGCTTGAAAACAATATCAATAATTATGATAGCATTTCTACCCATATTTACTGAGACGAACTTTCATGTGATTATTTTTTATCATAATGAAAAAGGAATTTTATAAAACATAGCACTTATAACCCATTTTATTTTAATTCTTCAACTGATCATCTTGTTATAATAATTAACACTTTAGAACCAAGCACAATAAATTATATTATAATATTTTATGAATTCTGCCAAATAAATTTCTTCAGAAAAAAAATATATAATAAAATACATCTAAAATTTTAATAAATTGACTCGAAAAAATATAAATACTTTTACTTGTACATTTTTTAATAATAAATTCAATTGTCAAAATAAATATAAATACATTCTTATGACCTTATTCTAAATATATTTTTAGAAATTTAATTGCAAATGTATTTTTACAAATTTATTTGTATTATGTAAAAAATGTAATAAAAATTAACATTTGCTTTAAAATTGCTTTTGTAAGTCTTCATCTAGTTTCAGAGAAAATTGTGTAGATATTTACGTAAATCAATTTGAAATATATAATATTAAGTTTATAATAAAATTTATTATAAAATTTATTATAATAAAATTTATTATAAACTTAACATCAAATATCCTCAATTAGTGGTATATAAAATACAGATATGTAAATAATTATGCAATATGAAGTCTAACAATTTCATTATGCAAATTCGTATTTTTAATGCTAAGAAACGAGTCATTTATATGATGTCAGTTATAATAATATTGTTTCTTAATCATACTCTGTTGATTTACTTTTTCATTAATTATCTATTTGGAAATAGAATAAATAATTAAGTTCATAGTCTCTTTTTAATTCCTATATACAAGATATATTTGATGGGATTGGAATTTTAATTTATTTCAAAATATAATAAAGAAGATGTATTTATGAAACAGCTGAGTTTAGCTTCATTTATGAAGCTTTGAATTATACTGTGCTTTAAATTAAACTGTGCATTATACTTTAGTTCCATACTTGATGACGGTCTAGAGTCTAGAGATTGCAAACTCCAAGGAGTTATGAGTAACTTTCACATTTTCAAACAAAACATTAACCAGCAAGGTAATATAAATTTCTTAAAACATAGAAATTCATAACTTGGGTTTTACAACCCTCTGTAGCCGTTGAGTATGAAGCGTACTTTTCAGCTCTGAATCAGTAAGAATTTTACAGAACTGTTGAACCAACTTTTCCGCTGTTTTTCAATGGCTTCTTTCCTAAATCAGTAAATTAAATGTCAAACCGATGACAACCGTCTTGTCACTAACGAAATATGTGAAATATATTAATGTCTCATCATAGAACTAATTCAAAACTGCAAGCAAATGCCACGTACCATGGTTATTTCACCATGGCCCGCACGATCGGACCCTCTCAACTTCGCCTGACGGTTGTGATCCCTTCTACAAGAGTGGATTGCAAAAAGTTAGTGGCAAAAAAATAAAATTTAGTTGGTATTTTATGTAAAGTTTCCGCATTAAATCTTCTTTAATGTTACTTGAAATTTTTATGAAGTGAAGTTCATTTATCATGTTGTCACTGGTAATGGGCGCGATTTATTGTTTTGAAGTTTTTATCGTAAAAAGCCCGTTGATATATCAAAAGGAAATAATATAAAATTCTATAAGTGAGGCTATTGAAGTGAAAAATTGAACTGGATTTCTTTTCTGAACTATTTTCAAGTGACATTGAGGTTAGGTTTGGTGCTGCGTATGTTAGTGAAATTATTTTATTATCTGTGAGCTATTTAAATAATATACTGGATAAAATTTGATAAATGTAAGAATGTACAAATTGCTGTTTTTTATGTATAACCAAAAAATCTGCATTATTTTATATGCTTATAATAATATAACTATGATCACTAGTAACTGTGATGTTATTAGATTGCTGGACATAAAATGGCCGATTTTGTAAATAGAAAATTAAATTTGATATCGCAGAAGTACTGTGAAATTATAACACATCAGTTTGAAGTTCAAAATGTAATTGAACATAAACCCTTCACTCATATTATCGATATAAATAGCTGACTAGTAGATACAGAAATAATGACCGATTTCTGACAGAAATTGATGTCATGAAAGCATTTAAAACTAGCATGTGCTATATCAATTTGAAGGACGAATGAAGCTAAATTTAATGAAAACGATTATGCAATATTTTCATTAATATATATTCCATAAAAATTAGCCAAAAAATGATAAAAATTATAATAAAAATTTAGCAGTAAAAATTGCTAAAATGTGTTAGGTTGTAGCATATTAAATGGGCGATTTTGAAAAATGGAAGGTTTAACAGGATTGGATGACATGAAGAAACCTTAAAATATCAAACATGTCATATCAGTTCAAAACTTACTGAAACTTTTAGTAATATTTTGAATACGAAACGGCTGGTTATCGCTTGCAGCAAACAATTTCAGAACATCTGAAATGAGAAATAATTACATGAAAACTGTAGTAAATACTATTGCTAGCACGGTTTTATCATTGTAATAATAATCAGTTAGCTCTGAATGACACAAACTAGAAAATTATTGGTTAAGGGGTTAAATCACTTATAGGTACGTGTGTACCTTTGTTTCTAAATGTTGGTGTAGGCATTTCCACATAAGCTATTTGTCCTGAAAACAAATAGAATTTCCCATTGTGTGTTTCTCGAAAAGGAAGTTGCATATTGCAAAATGGTGCAAGAATATTGTATTTGTTTCTGGGTGACACGATATTTTTGGGATATGTGTACTATTAATTTATGGTCTGGTCAAACTAATTCCGTGCTTTCCAATCAAAGGGTCATTGACGAATATTACTAATTAATCGACACACATCCACAAAGTTATTTCATCAAACTGTTTAGTAATACATCGTGCAATGCATAGCTGCTATTATTGTAAATAAAAGCTAGTGTTAATATTATAGTAATGATATGCTAAAACAAAATCAAATAATAATAAAATATTAAGAAGAAAAAAGAATTCTATAAAAATCCGTCGACTGTATGAGGCATAAAAAAAAATCGATCACGATTTTCAAAAACGATTCTAAGTCTTCAAATCATTTGTTTAAAAAATTCCCCCATAAAATTTAAGCTTGATCATTATTTTCAAGCTCAAAGTTCTTTAAATATGAAGTAATTAGCTGTCGCCGGTATAAGAGATCTATAAATTGAATTAAAAACGGAAAAGATAAATTATTGAGCTTGAATCATGAATTTGTTAGTAATTTACGAATACCTCCATAGTCACATTGCGGAGTTTCATTTCGACTATTCGGAATGTTCATAATGCCTAATACAAAATTTTGCCTGTGTTATCAGTTTACGGGTCAATGGGGTTGGACGCACAAGTTTTGAGCAAAACGCATCAAAGTGAGATAAAGTTGCTCATGTTACCAACGCTATCGTGTTGTCCCTCGCAATGGTTGGTCAGTATTTCCGGTTCGCATTTGTTGATTATTGGATTCTCCAATGCGATCGTTGTCCGATGAAACTGAAGCTAAAGGTAATTCAAGCTAAAATTGCAAAGTGAAAGGAGAAATTATCACGCTTCACCTTGGACGCTGTTCAAAATCAACTTTTATCTCGGAACGTTAGACAGAGTCCCAGCTTTTTACTGTCAAGACTTATTTAGCATACTATTTGTAAGAATAAAAGAAATCAAAAGAATATTATATCAATATAGGGTTTTAAATACTTTATTGAAAAGTTTTAACAAAAATACGAAATGACTTTGGACTTCTTTGTTTTGAGATACGATTTACAACGTCCCAGTTTTGTGAAGCTTTACTAGTATACAAGGTGGAGCAATTAACTATTAACCTTAAATATTTTCAAATTTATAAAGCTCAGAGAAAATTTAGTATAACCAAAATTGTACAGCACAAAGGGGTCCATCATATAGCGATAATAATTTTTGGAGACACTTTAAAGATATGAAGGTCACCTCAGTTTTTCTTAATGGAACAGTATGTTTTTTGAATTACTAATCATATTAACTGATAATACTTATATTTACTGATTTATATTTATCCGCTGTACAATTAACAATTTTTTTATTTTTGTCATCTTCTGTCTTATAAACCTCATTTTAGAAATACTTGAAAAATGTAATTTTAAGAATTAAATTTTCTTAAGAATGAAACCAGATAAGAAAAAATTTTACTATATACATTTCATCTGTTTTTTCATGCAGATCCTTCCACTTTTCTCCTTTCTTCATACCTGCAGATTGGAAACAGTCTGCATATTATTTTCTGTTGTCTCGATGCTACTACGAAAACGCTAAAACAAATTATTGTACGATAACTATAAAATAAATTATATTTCATCCAGTTAAATTACGACTGACACCGGTTCAACGAAGAAAGCACTGATTTAACAGGCAAAGCTATTAATATGCAACGGAAAAATGAGTTATTGAGCAAATTAATAAAATTTTCACAGATTCAGATTCAGTGAGTGAGAAGTTTTAGTAGATTAAACATTATCCATATTATGTGAAAAAACATATAAGAATTTTTGTATAGTGACTTTTTTTGACGTGTGATATTCCGTGCTTGGTTCATATAGATAAGTGTGTGCTGCTAATCAGTGGTTTCTACATATATGCAGTTATCGATGCTCAGTTCACTGGAGGCGAAGTATTTAATTTTCAGAATGTTCAGTATTGGGCAGAATCGGGCGCTATTATGCAATCGAGAGTAGTTGTTGAGCATTTTATCCGACCAGTATTTTTAAATGAGAGATTAACTGGTGAATTATATACCAACTTTTTAAAAGAAAACTTAAACGAATTATCGGAAAACGCTCCATACGAAATCGTGCATCGTATTCGATTCATGCAGGATGGCGCTGTTCCACATTTTGGTCGCCTAATGAAATAGTTTATAATTCTCATACACTTTTCCATGAAAATTTATCCATTTTTTGTTTCTAAATGTTATACTATGATTAAATATGTTATTTCTAAGTATTATCGTTTAAGTCATCATTTATACTGTAATTTGATACATTCTTATGTAATTATAAATAAAACATAATTTTGTTTATATTTTCTTTGAAAAAGGTACTGATTTAAATAAGAAAGATATAACATTTGAGCCCGCACAACAAAAAGTTCGCCAGCTTTTATAGCATGCAATGAAATCCTTGAACAAATTATAAAATGGAACTTTCGGTGGTTGATGAACAAATTAAATTAAATTTTTATTTCAATTAGTAGTATTGAATGAGAACAATACTATTCAATTGAACCGTTTATTTTGAATGTGGTGAAAGTCCATTTTTTACGAAATATTTAAGGGTTTGCTTTTCAATAAATTTAAAAATATTGATAGAGACTAATAAACAAATTTTTCGTAATTTGTGATATTAAATAATGTATGTATATTATATAATAATGTTTAAAGTGCTAAAAAAGTAAAGGTCTTGTATTCAAATGGATTTGTTTCACTCTCAAAATGAATGAATTGTTATAATCGTTAATTAAACAAATCATATTTCAGTTGTTCAGTTATTCTTTTTAATAATTTCTTTGAATCATTTTGGTCTGAATTGTATTTATACTCACAACGCAACTTTAAGATTTTTCTCTTATTATTAATTCTATAAACATAACAACATTAATAAATTTGTTTGAAAATGAGGATTTTATTAGAGTGTCTTTATTAGCCAGAAAAGTATTTTTAATTTTTTATTATTACCTATCAGTTTAACTTTCCGATGCACTACAGTCAATTTGCGTTGAAATCAATCTGAGTCATTTTTTCGTAAAATAAAATACAATTGGTAATTGATTTTCAAATAATACTGAAATTGTTAAAGGGCTTCGTTCACCGATACTAAAACAAGAATTGCGTCAATTTTATATTGTTTTATTATTAATGAAAACCAAGGAAGACCTACAGATCTTCACTCATGTTGAGGTTATGCCACCAACATCGTACAATTTGTAGTTATCCACAGTATAGTTGGTATTATTAAAATTTACCGGAGCTAAATTATACCGTAATATATTCGACTAAATAGAATTTCAATCTGAAGTAAACTTTTCACTATATACTTCTTTCCAATACCTTTAATCACCCAAACTTCCATCGACCAAACATTAGGGACTTTGAATTATTTTCTTTCTAAATTACTTACAGATAAAAATATATTAAATTTTATCTATTGTTATCACTATTTCTTTCAAGGAATGAACTTGCTCCACTTTCAAAATAAGCGGTACAATTTAAGACTTGGAAGTTCCAGGATGAATGGGAGCAATCATAAACTCAAGCCTTTCCTTAAACAAGTTACAATTTCTTATATTATCTATTTTATACGTTGTTTTAACTGATGTAACTGGTTTCATTATTAGCTTGTAAAGTACTAAAATCGATTAGTTGAAGAGTAGCACAAAAAAATGATCGGTTTTTAATCAATCTCGAAATACAGTAATGCCTCCTTCATTGTCTTTACTGATGTGTCTACGCTTATTCTATCACATACAGGGTGTCTCACAACTCGTGTAACTCTTGGAAAGGGGTGGTAGAGGATGTGATTCTGAACAAGATTCCCCTTTGCAAAAATGGGGTTTAGAGCTTCGTTTTTACATTATTAAGCAAAAACACGGACCAATCAGAGCGCGAAGATTACGCAGGCCTAGAAGCGAGAGTGACAGCTTTGAGCCTAGCGGCTGAGCGCAACCGTGATCAAATGCCTACGCGTCGGGACAGTCGAAACGTTTAATAAAAAGCCCTTATGGCAATTCTCAGTTATATAATGAACAGAACAATTACAAATAACGTTTACTTATTCGTTTCTCATAAATAGGGAACAGAATTAGTCATGTGTAATTAACAGAAATCGAGTAAATGAAATTTCTGTAATTTTAAATTTACATAAAACTTATAAACCATTATAATAAGACTCACCAATTGTTTAAAAATAATCTTGCTTGTGTATTTGTTTAGAAAAAGGTAATAAAAAAAGGGTTTAGAAATTGTCTTCACTTTTGATACGCGGGTATTTAAATTCCCGTGCTTGTCCTTTACTCTCTCTCCTTTCGTTTGGCAGACTACAAAGGCGAGCTACGAGGTTCGAATTTCGATTCTGGTATTCCTGAACTGTTTCACTTTGATTCCTAGCTGAGGGACAATGTGGAGGACGTTACTTTATACATATATGTATTAATCGAATCGGTAAATTGAATAATACAAACCTAAAAACTACGTTTTAAAATATATGAAATCATTTTAAGTAATTTTAAAAAACCAAAATGTTTTAAATAATTACATTTCTAAATATTTTTGTAAATATTATAGTATATAAAATATTGTTGTACAACACATTAAGTAGTTTAAATAAATAAAGTTCACAGTATCGTCAGGAAGAATAGATGTTTTATAATGATAAAAACACAAAGAATATGTTAATTTAATTATGTAGAACCGCACAGAATAGTAATTGGTAGAATACTAGTTTCCGAATATTAATTAATATCATTGAATATAGATGACATTTAAATTACTTATATTATTAAGAATTGTTTTCACTTACCTAACTGATACTTGGATTAACTATTTGAAACTATGAGTGATAAATACAACAAAATATTGTGAATATATTTGGTAAGATTTATTAAAAATAATACTATTTAACAAAATTTTGAACTACTTTAATGAGGCTTCACATATTGTAAACAACGTCAATATTATATCGTCTTTAACATCTTTAATAATATAATGTTAATAGTAATTCGATATTAGTATTATAAGAATAGGAGAATTGTAAATTCAGGTTTCCTGAGAACGCATTGAATACTAACGAATTTCACTGGTACTGTTTCAGAATAAAATTCTCTGCATATCTGGCTCCAAATGCGCGATCTTTAGTCGGGAGGGATCATAATTATAGTCGGATAGTGCTGGTGGTGATGGAGCAATTGCCGTGAATTATCGTGAACATAATTGTGGTGAAATTTAATATGAAATCCTTGGAAACCACGAAAACCATTGCGGACTTAGTGTGGCCACGACCGCTATTCAATTGATTAACTTTAATGCCCTCTTGAACCATGACGTATATGTCTAATTATTATTGAACGTTCTTCGTTGCTTTCGTGTAAATTAACAATTAAACAATCATATAAACAAAGTTAAAATTGATCAATTTTAGAAAATAAACAAAGTATGTACACATATATTTTATTCAATTAATATATGTATATATGTATACATATATACATGTACATATGTATACATATACATATATTATGATTAAAACTGTAATTAAAACTATAATTATATAATTTAGTTATACTATTATTCTAATAAATTTAATTATATTCTAATAAATATAGCAATAATTTGGAATCTAATTATAATTTTATTATATTTAATATTTTTGGACGTTAAATTTTAAAAACTTGATTTTACAATTATTGACGTATGGTATACTTTTGAGATTATATTGTATTGAAATCTATCAAAATAATAGTGGTTCGGTTTTCATTTTCTCTCATATATAGAAGATGGCGTTTAGGAGTCCGTGGCCCTTATTTGCCTAAATAATAATAATAATAATAATAATAATGAAATTTACTGTAATAGTAAAGTAACCCCCAAAACATACCAAATATCAGTATATTTAGTGTATACGTAGTATACATTATAGGAAAGGCTTCTTAATAATTTCTGTAATTTGTAATAGGGAATCTCAGAGTTATTATTTTTATGGGTTTCATTTTAGTGTAAGCAGTACTTTACCCAAACTCAATTTTCATTATACAAATAAAAAGAATCCAAAAACTTCAGAATTCAGGAATTAAAAAATGTCTAAACTTGAGAATTAAAGATTAAAGAAGTCCGGATTTCCAGAATTTAAAAATTAAAAAATTGAAACCTTCAAACATGCAAACATTAAAAAATTTAGGAATTAGTTAAAGAAATTAAAAAATTCTAGAATTTCAAAGTTCAAAGATTTTGAAATTATAAAATCCTAAAATTCTAAGGTTTCGGAACTCCAAAGTTCCGAAACTCTAAAACTGCAAATTTCCATAACTCTAAAACTTCAAGTTTGCATAACTCTAAAACTTCAAAGCATCAACCTTCAAAAATAATTAAATTACAAAATTAGAAGTTTCTAAAGTTCCAGAACCCCGTAATTCTAAAATACCATAATACAGAAATTTCAATTTCCTTTCAGAACGAGCGAAATCCAGAAAATAACTTATCTGATCCATGACAAGAAAAGCTTCCCAACTCCTGACTTGTGGTATAACCTGACATTTATCCGATATCTTGATTAAACGATTGTCATGAGCCACACCATGTATCGCTTAGGAAGCGTTAATCCTTTGCAAATTTAATAAACCATCCGCATCGACAGCCAGAAGATCGCTGCGTTTGTAATCACGTTATGTATTCCGGAAGCAGATGCCAGTCATTACCTTCCTGTCTACGGATCACCGTTGAATAGGTCCATGCCACAGCTATGTTCGCTGACAGTAAATACGTCGAGGGATCGATATCTGTTGCTGAATGCACGGATACCTCTAAAAGGAACACGATACTTCGCCGATATTGCGACGACAGCCATGATTCACCATTGTTAGCGCAACGCCTTGTCAAAGGGCGACAGTCTCCTTGAAATAAAAGAAAATGGAAGAAGATATCTTTAGAACCGCGTGTAGTTCTAACAATTAGATTTGTGATTCTTTACTTTGATCTTCATTGGCAAAAGGAGAAATGTTAAATAATAAAATTTCATTTCTAAAGTGGTTCGACAGATATGCCAGTAATTTCATCTGGCTGAAATATTTTTGCTATTAGAAGACAAAATTATTTTGCTATTATAGAGAAAATTATTATTTGGGGAAATTGCATAGTATTAAGATTTTAATATATTTAAGGATACCAACGTCATCATTTTTTTAGTGGAAGCTATGTTTAGACGACATTAACACTAGAAAGACTGAAACTTTGATTCATTTTGACTGCTTTGGGGCAATATAGGTATAACACACATATATATACCGGAAATGAAGGAGGGGGGAGGTAACTCCAATTATTAATAAACGCATTTATATGTTGTACAAAAAGTCACAAAATTCTAAGAAACTGTGTCATTCTATACACAATTGTTTTTCTAATTGAAATTGAAAAGCAGTCAAAATGACTGCCTTAGGCAATCTAGTGTTAATGAATTGACTATTGCTTAAAGTTCAAGAATAAATACCAATTACTCCGAGTATGATTTTTGTATTTTTTGCGTCATGATGTATTGGTCAGGTGGAACAGTAGATGTTTGGTTTTCAAAAAGTGTACAAAAATACGACTTCGTAATTTTAGTATTTTGAAGCCAAAGAGCAATATTCCGTCTATATTTTTTTACAGAAATATTCATTAAACTATACTCAACCACGTAGAGTTGCATTGGTTTGTTCACGGACAGCTTATTTTCTTTCATTAGCATCTGTCCCAAACTTGCACTTTCTAAAATTCGGCCTTATTAAATATACGGTATTTATTGCTATACAAAAATATCTGGCTACCCTGCGGTGAAGTCTACTGATGAGTGCTATACTCGTAAAATCTTCATTTTTGCAATTATCGAGCTAATGATCGAAATTCGAATTCTAAAATAAAACTCAGACTTTGACGTAAACAACAAAAAATAAACAAAATCCGCCGAAACGTATCAATTTTTCACCAGACGTGCTAAAAATTACCAAAATATCATGCCTAAATTATTTGGTCTCCAGACTTGACATTTTTAGTCTGAAAATAGAAGTAAACCGAATGTAATTAATTCAAGGAAATTATAACATGTCCCAATTTTAAAAGAAGATAATAAATTCTTTAATATCATAAATAATAAGCAGCACATTTACAGTGTGTCTGAAGTATTTCACGTAAACTCGTTTTATAAAACAGGTAATAAATACTTAACTGTAAAGCACTTAATTTAAAATTAAATTAAATTAATTAATAATAAATGTAACAAAATAATTACTATCATTTATAGTCTGCAAATAGGTACACAAAGATAAATAAGATTTGTGTAATTGCAATGAAGTGCAAGTATAGTTATGTTCTTTTATATATTTGTATTTTTTTATAACTTTGGGAGAAATGGTACTCACATTTTTTGTTTTTTTAAAATACTTAGAAAACTATTTCATTTCTGTGAAAAGGCAAAATTTTATTTTTTAATTTATAATTATCTCCTTTCATAAAAGTTGACCAACTCTTTAAAATTAAAAAAGTGCAATGTTAATTTTATCGTATTGTTCATAAATATTGACATTAGTAAAAGCAGTATTAATTGCCGCAGTATTACGATTTACTCCCTCTGCCTCATAATAATAGTAGCAGTTGATAAATTTAATCTGTCCCGTAATATAACAATAATAGCAAAAGGAAATAAATATAGAACGCAACATTATTATTAAAAAGTTAAATTGAATTAAGCAAGAAATTAAAAAAGTTACTCCTAATTTTGATTTGGAGTGTGCAGATAGTTTGATATGGGGTGTCCCAAAAAAATGTGCACATGCTTCATCAATTTGAACATTGGCGAATATTATTATTCAATAATTCATTACTTTCTGTTAATTTATATTATTAGACCTGTAAATATATAAATAAATATCTTAATAGCATTAAACATATGTATAATAGTCAGTTAAAATGTGACCACACTGTTTTGGAACACCCTGTAAATATAATGCAATTATTCAAGAACGATGTTTTATAATTTACACGTCGTGAACCAATATTAGGTCACATTAAATATTTAATGGATCTCAAAATGGTAGATGCAATTTTGTGCCAAAGCGACACGAGCTTAATAATGAAAATATAGCTACCAAATTGAAGCAAAAATTAATAAAATCAATCACTATAGCGACAAAGGGTCCGTAAAAAGGCAAATATAATTGAGTTCATTAATAACTCACAAGTAAACCTACCCAAGTGTCACTCTCCGATTTTCATGAAATTTGGATATGTTATAGTACATGGAAAATTAGGGGACACGTATTTTTTTTTAGCTGCGGTAAAACATATTTAGGGTATGAAACAACCCCCCAAAGTGTGAGAGTAAACTGGAAAAATTGCGATATTTTCGAGATGAGTGAAACAATTTTGATCATTTTTGGTATGAAAGTATCTTTCGATAGAAGACAAAAATTGGCCTAGGTATGTTGGAACGGGAGTGAAAATTAGGGGGTGAAATACCCTAAAGCGACCAATTTCTTGCTGTAAAAAAATCGGTTTTGATCTGATCGAAATAAAATCTATTAAAACTTCAAGAGGAAAGTTAATTAGGAAACACGTATTTTTTTTTTTTTTTTTTTGTTACATAAATATTTGGGACGTAAATAACTCCTAAATTACCGCGCTCGTTTGGCACTACGCATGAAACACCTTGCAAAACTGTATCTCTTAACTGTTCGATCTTTTTAATATATCGGTTTTTTACGTTACTGAATGGAAATCTGAAATCAAAATTCAATATAACGGATCCATTATGGCGGACGAAAACTCGAAAACCTACTTAAATAGACTGTATCTGTAACATGCGATTTTCAAAATATAATACAATTTCTGACATTCGTTGTTAGGTGTGTAAGGTGAATCAAGCGTGTTAAGAACATATTGTATATTGTTTATAACAAAATTGTTTGAACAAAGGAATTAATAAAATATGTGATCGATGTTTCCATAGACATTTTTTGCATACAATGAATGCTGTCATCAGATTTTAAAAAATTTCATTTTTAAGCAATATTGTTCAAACAATTTTGTTATAAACAATATACAATATGTTCTTAACACGCTTGATTCACCTTACACACCTAACAATGAATATCAGAAATTGTATTATATTTTGAGAATCGCATGTTACAGATACAGTCTATTTAAGTAGGTTTTCGAGTTTTCGTCCGCCATAATGGATCCGTTATATTGAATTTTGATTTCAGATTTCCATTCAGTAACGTAAAAAACCGATATATTAAAAAGATCGAACAGTTAAGAGATACAGTTTTGCAAGGTGTTTCATGCGTAGTGCCAAACGAGCGCGGTAATTTAGGAGTTATTTACGTCCCAAATATTTATGTAACAAAAAAAAAAAAAAAAAAAATACGTGTTTCCTAATTAACTTTCCTCTTGAAGTTTTAATAGATTTTATTTCGATCAGATCAAAACCGATTTTTTTACAGCAAGAAATTGGTCGCTTTAGGGTATTTCACCCCCTAATTTTCACTCCCCTTCCAACATACCTAGGCCAATTTTTGTCTTCTATCGAAAGATACTTTCATACCAAAAATGATCAAAATTGTTTCACTGATCTCGAAAATATCGCAATTTTTCCAGTTTACTCTCACACTTTGGGGGGTTGTTTCATACCCTAAATATGTTTTACCGCAGCTAAAAAAAAATACGTGTCCCCTAATTTTCCATGTACTATAACATATCCAAATTTCATGAAAATCGGAGAGTGACACTTGGGTAGGTTTACTTGTCAGTGATATGATTTTTCAACGCCTTTGACATTGTTCATTTTAAATATTTCAGTAATTAAATGCAAAAAATAAAATGTGATCTTTTTGTGAAATGATAAAATATGTTAAACATTTCATCAATGAAGATTGTCAAATATAAATAATATTATTCGTGTGTATAATATACAGTAACAGCTTTTATCAAATTTTTATACATTTTTGATGAAAAGCATTTGAGTTTCGATATTTTTACAAATATGTTGGGATACATGAAAGAATGGTTGAAGAACTTTAATCAAAGACATTATAAAAAACTTAAAATTATTTTAACAACCATCATAAAGTGTAAAGTAAAGAAGTATCTTGTTAACAATAATTTATTTATAATTTGTTAATAATAATTTTTGTTAAGAGGCAAATTAAAAATTTTATTTTATTGATACAATTAGCTACTACATAAATTTTCATGCAAATTGATTACCAGTTTGCAAGGGAAATTTCCAAATATGAGTTCATCGTTAGCGTATTGCTGAATAAGCAGACTTTTATAGAAGCTGTTAGCTTAAATGAATTTACAATCTGACAACACACAATTTACCGGTTTTAAATTTCATTTGCAAATACGTTTACCACCTCTAATTTCAAAAGTTATTTTCATCTCTTAACTGTAAATGTTGCACCTACACATACATCAAATATTCGTTCTACAGCGTATTCAGCTTTATAAAATTCAATGCAAACGTTTTTAATTAGTTTTACAATTTAACGTCCCAATTGCTGAAATAATTTCATACTTCATATATTTTCACAGTACAGTTATATTTTAATAGTAGTTACAGTATAGTTTTTACTAATAGTATTAATAATATTTTATTTAACCAGTTAACTGTGACGATCTTTTTGCAAAGCGCGCACCAGTATGTGTCGCGATAATCAAGCGATGACGAGTTAACTCTCAAGTATTTATGAATCTATTTCAAATCATTTACACTTTCTATTTATTTATTTCATTTAGTGTTGATCTCTAAACATTTTAAACATATTACAATTTACGAATATAATTTAGTTTTCGCCAAAATTACAATTTAAATATCAAATTTGTAACAAAATTTTACGCATGACGGATATAGTCGTCATGACACAAAATTCTGCCACATCTTCATGACGGATATAGTCGTCAAACACACTTAAACGGTTAATAGTACATACAATTTTCCAACAGTAAAAATTACATTTTATAAACTTTTTTTAGAGTAGTTAGCAATCCACATAGGGCGATTAATGTGTACAACACATTAAAATGGGTAAAAAATTAATGTAAAGTATTATAGTGTACCTTTTTATATAACCTAAAATCTATTAACAAATGGCTAAAACAATTGCTCGTAAATTGGAAAAGATCATTTCGAAAAGTAAATGTGAACCATGTTAATGTAAATAATTTTGTTCGTTTGTTTCTTTTCTTTTGACTCCACATACATAATTATGATGAAATCTGTATGCACCAATATTATACGATCAGCTTGTCCCGTAAGTAATGCGAGTACACCCAGAGTTTGACACTGAAGTAATCAAATACCGCGGTTCCAGTAGTGTTTCAGAATCTGACACTGTGAATAAATTTATTCGAGCTACAAGTGAATTATGACTGTTCACTATTAGAAACTGGTGGTCTACAGACCAGGTGTCTCATGCGAATTCGAATGTGTATTTACAACTTAAAGTACATACTATAAACATGTATGTAGATCAATAGTGGGATGTAGAGATTTTAAAGTTGCTTCAAACAATTGAACTTGTCAAACTATCGAAAACGATACGAAACATAATTATTTTTGATTTCACGTCGACTGATGTCAATGACGAGCACGTATTGTCATCAACAATGCCTTACAGAATATTTAACGTGTTTCTAGCTGATTCTATAAGTCGAAAATTATCGGAAACGAAAAAAAAACACGCCTTTTTATCGATTCGGGAAAGATGGAATTCTAATAGTTACTTCTTTTTAATATAACTACACCCAAATTTAAATAACAGAAAAAATATTATCTGCATATTGTGTCCTTTGTTCCTAAAAATTTTATCTCATAAGCATTATCGTTCTTTAGACTTGGAATATGCTCTATGTAGAATTTTATACTCTTTTCATCCAAAAGTTCAGTAAAAAAGGAGAATACAATAAAAAGAATATTTATATTTTTTTTAAATTGATAATATGAAGTTTCATAGTTTCTAAATTATGTAGATTTTAACTTTCCGATTTTATAAATTTGTAAATCATCATATAAACATAAAAGTGAATTCCACGTGACACAATTGAACTGACCAAATCTGTTTCAAGCAAGTTGTCCTACTGTGCCCCTGATGTTATGCGTCTTTAATTATATATAACAGGGGTGGCCAAGTTCCTTGATAGTCAAAGCCATTTTTCAAAGTTTGAAATGTTTCGCGAGCCGCAATTTTCGATGGCGCAGTTTTCGATGAGTCATATTATTCTTAACTTGGACGGAAATGAAATTTGTTTCAACGTTGCACTTAGTCTTTCATATTTGTCGTCAGTAATTTTGAAACACATATGGAACGATAATAATTTTTTAAAATATAATAGCACAAAAATGAAAAGGGAACTTGGTACATTTATCGAGAGCCACAAATAATCCTTCAAAGAGCCGCATGTGGCTCGCGAGCCGCAGGTTGGCCACCCCTGATATATAATATAAAATATACACACAATGCAGATATTAGGAGGTTTAGAAACGGTGAAAGTCTTTAAAATAATTGTATTTTTAGAGAAAAATATATGAAAACGTCATCACCAACTATTTAGCTTATATTTTAACTTATAACTAATGCGTCTATAGGCCAACTGCCTCACGCGAATTTTAATGTATATTTTAAATTCAGAGTACTTATTGTAAGCATATAGCTAGAACAAAAATGAGTAGTAGAGATTTCAAAGTCGTTCCGCGCGACTAAACATGTCTGAAACTATCAAAAACGAAACAAAACTCGATTCTTCTTGATTTCACGGCGACTGACGTCAATGGCGACCAAATATTGTCGTTAGCGATAAATTATAGAGCTTTTAACACGCTTCCAGACAATTCTATGTATTAAAAATTAACGAAAACGATACAAAAACACGGCTTTTTATCGATTCGACAATGATCGACGTCAGTGGCGACAGGTTTCTGTTGTCAGATTACCGCCAAAGTCTACGAGGTCTGTTCCAAAAGTATCCGCCCTTCCTTCATATTTCCCTGCTGGTGTTATCCTGCGTCATCAGGCTGGTTTTCGATTCCTTCCAGGCATTCCTTCGAAGTAGTCCCCATTTAATTGTAGAATACTCTGCCAACGACCTTCCCACTTATGGAAACAGTCCTGGAACTCGTTTTTCGGAATAGCCTTTAGAGCTTTCGTTGTATTAGTTTCGACCGTTTCTTTATCGTCGAATCAGTGTCCTTTGAGTGGCATTTTCAATCTTGGAAACAACCAAAAATCGCAGGAAGCTACATCAGGACTGTACGGAGGCTGCCGGAGCTGTATGACTTTGTGCTTCGTCGAATATTGCTGCACAAGATTCGATGCATGCGCTGGCGCGTTATCGTGATGAAGAAGCCAATCACCGCTTGACCAAAACTGAGGCCAAAACTAGTTTTCGGTATTCCAAGATCATATTCTAGTTCTCGCACAGTCAAACGACGATTTTTGTTGATCGCAAGTCGCACACGTTCGATATTATTAGGTCTTGTTTTCGTGGATGGCCGCCCAGAGCGTGGGTTACTATCAACAGATGTGCGGCTACCTTTGAACCGCTCATACCACCCTTTGATTTGTGTATTGCTGATATACTCATCCCCAAATGCCTTCTTCATCATATCAATGGTTTCCGGACAACTCTTTTCGAGTTTTAAGGAAAATTTGATGCAAATTCGTTGCTCCGATCCTTCCCTCATTTTTTACAGCAGCAGAATGCGACGAACGTATAAAACGCTTCCTAAACAAATACACGTTCCACATGAACTAAGGCGTCCCGACGAAAACTGCGATATCGTGGGAGTTCGTAAAGCTTTGCAGTTGATACTGATACCCGGCAAATGACGCTAAAATTGTCAGGTGCGAAGAAATTAAAGAAGGTCGGATACTTTTGGGACAGACCTCGTATACTGTAAATTTAAGGTATTTCACGAGTCTAGACTCGAAATTTCAAGACAAAAGACTAGAAATAATGGTTTGTAATGTAGTATGGACAAACAAAGACAAATGAACAAATGTAAATTCAGTTGTTTCAGTGGCCTCAACGTTCGACAATTATACCGAAAATGTGCCGCTTATAATGAAAGTAGAGCAAGTGCATTTTTGAACAAAACTTCATGCGTTATATTCTTCAGTGAAATGAAATGAAAGAACGTAAAACATAGAGGAAATTAAACTTCGTTCAAAAATGGAATTGTCTTACTTTTATTGTAAGCAACGCAAATGTTATAATGAAAATGGTAATTAAATATATTGATTTCAAAGATTTCAAACTAGAATTCTGAATTTTCAACGTAAACCTGATTTTTCTAAAACTCAAAATTCTTTAAGTTCTCAAATTTGGAAAATCTACAATTCTTAATTTTAAAGATTTAGAAATAGTAAAGTTATTGAGTTCTAAAGTTGCAATATTTGGAAGATATATAATTCCAAATTTATGAAATTCTGAACTTTTAAGTTACAAAGTTAGCAGATTCCAAAATACTAAACTTTACAAAATAAGCTATTTTAGAATTCGATAATAAAGGATTGAAAAATTACGAAATTACACAGTTGCATAATTCTACAGTTCTACAATGCATTCCAAAATTCAACAATTCGGAATTTTAGAGCAACACAGTTTGAAAACTCAAGAATTATAAAATTCCAAACTTATCAAGTTACAAAATTCTAAACTTCTAAAATTCTAAAATTCTAAAATTCTAAAATTCTAAAATTCTAAAATTCTAAAATTCTAAAATTCTAAAATTCTAAAATTCTAAAATTCTAAAATTCTAAAATTCTAAAATTCTAAAATTCTAAAATTCTAAAATTCTAAAATTCTAAAATTCTAAAATTCTAAAATTCTAAAATTCTAAAATTCTAAAATTCTAAAATTCTAAAATTCTAAAATTCTAAAATTCTAAAATTCTAAAATTCTAAAATTCTAAAATTCTAAAATTCTAAAATTCTAAAATTCTAAAATTCTAAAATTCTAAAATTCTAAAATTCTAAAATTAAAATATTAGTAAAACTTTACAGTAAAACTGTAAAACTAAAATTACAAAGCTGTAATATCTCAGGATTTCAGACTTCCAATATTTCTACCTTTCAGAATTCCAAAATGTCAAGGTTCGAAAATAGTAAAATTCAAAAATTCAAAAAGCTCAATGTTTGCATCGATTGCTTACATTTAGAACCATATACCTTCCAAACACTTGAAGCTCCTAATCATTTTAACTCAGCACTGCTAGAAAAATTCAGTTTTAATTTCTTAACCCACAAAACAAAAGTTTTTAACATCATAAAAGTATTTAACTATCATACTAGAAAATACGTTTGCCAACTCCTAACTCATGGAATAACCTGAAATTTATTCATTGTTACGATTAAATGTTTTACTATCGTATGTTGCACCATACATCGTTTAATTATTTTAACAGCGCTATCCGGCTGACCGGTCCATTCGTCACCATGGTCTACAGCATGATAACCGGCGACATGTTGACCTTCGGAATAATCTACATGGTTGTGCTGTTCGGTTTTTGCCAGTCGTTCTACTTTTTGTACAAAGGCTTTCCAGGAGTGAAATCATCCCTCTATAGTTCCTATCACTCGACATGGATGGCACTGTTTCAAGTAACCCTCGGCGATTATAACGTAAGCCCCTTTATAAATCAACGTTTTATTCCCCTGTCGTGGTTGTTTCCACCACACATGCACACACGCTTCTACGCACGTAGCTCTTCTACATTTTTTATTCACTTTTTCCCGTTCCTCTGACAAATCTTTCTTCAGAGATCTATTAGATTTTCTAAAAAGTTTATTTATTAATTTTCTTTCTTGTCTAATTTGATTTTAAAACGAAATGATTAGATTCCCTTTTTTACTGTGTTTTAATTTTTGCTAGATCATCATCAGGTTTTATTTATTTTTCGTACATTTTCTAAAAACAATATTGCTTAATAATATTAATAGTTATTAACAATAAAATTGTAAAAATAGTCAAATTATACTTTTACAAATCCCTTAATTTAATTTATATTAACTTAATAAAACCAATTTATTGTGTTGGTTTTCATCGAGATAAAGAATTATGTATACTAATTTATGTTTTGAGAGAAATTTTATAAACGCCAATTCCTGGCTTGTCTACAATGCTGAGGTTCTACAGTCCCTGGTCATTGAATTAGGACCACGTACGAAAATTTGTTTAGGTCATGCAAAAGTATTACTAAATACATTGATAATGATATATGCATAGAAATTGATTTATTACTATCATCATAATCGTCAAATTGTGTGAATGAAAAACGATTAAGAACCGTGCAAGCGTTTACATTAGACTCGAATATTGATAGCGTGCCAGGTGAAATTTGCTGTAGAAAATGCCTGAAGCCTACTTAAAAGACTCGTTTACAACTCACCAACCGCATTATCTGAAAATCTATCTAATATATTTTGAAAAAAATTACAAATTTTTTGGAAAAGAATGAAGATATAAAGCATCAATGAATACAGAACACACCAGATACAAGCTGTGACCAAAGGGTAGAAATACAAGATATTAACATGTATTAGTAATACTATGTACAGTAGTAGTGTATCATGTTAGTAGCTAATAAATTATATAATTACAATCCGAACAGGTCTTTTAATTTTATGGAAAACGTGTAATATGATGAAAATTTATAGTGATCCTAATTCGATAACCAGGGACTGCATATTATAGATGGCTGATGCATATGGAAATTTAAGCGTCAGCCATTTATGGATAAGGTGGTAGTCAAAGTATTCATATAATCTATTCCTTATTTTTACGAGTGGAATATATTGGTAAAAATTCTGTAACACCTTATTTATATGTACATATTAAGATTTGTATTTTAGCTCCTTCATAGGTACTTACCTCTCCATATAGCCTCTAAACTGTTATCGTACCGATCGAATTTCTCGCCTAACCGGTTTAACGATGGGTCAATATTTTTATCGCTACTGCATGTTCAGCATGTCATTTTATGATGTCACCCGTTTGTCAGGTTTGACAGGTTTCATATCATACGATCACAATCGTGCTGAACACGTTGGAAGGAACAATGTAACGGAGTTCGAAAAAAAAACGGATTTTTCATCAATTATTTTTGTGATTATTGAAATTAGTACACTTATAAATTTACACTTTTTTAATGTATATTGTACAAAACGATATTTAATTATAATTGACAATATTTTTTTATAAAATATACATATTTAAATCGAATATGAATCGTTATAAAATCGAAAGGAGATTGATAGTTTATTCAATGTTAGCTTCATTGATAAGAGAAATAAAATTCAGTTGTTTTTTAAGTCCGCCTTAGCGCAGTTTCTTTCTTAATATTCCTTAATTAAATATATTAAATTAAATTGATCAGATATATTAAAAATTGATCAGGATTACGTAAGCAGTATGAAAATCTTATTTTTCAGAATAACGTGTTTAAAAATTAAACTTTAGTTATAAATGAAAGACTTCTAAAAGTATGTTAGTATTTTCTTTCATTAATTCCTTTCATCAAGGAGTCCACATTTAAATAATGTTTGGGGTTTCAAAGAAACTTTCAACGGTAAAAAGAACATCTTTTCAGGAAAAAAAATATTAATAATATAGACAATAAAAAATGAGAACAAACAAATACTATTATATTTTTGTTCCTATTGTAATCTTGTTTCAGTTATTTTTGTGGTCTCCTTCAAAAGTCAAATAAGCACTCACATTTATTTTTTGATAATTATAAATCTATAAAACATGGACTAAAATATTTTAAACAAAAGTTTAACAATACAAGTACCATAAATATATATTAACAGAATTTTGGGAAGCCTATATCAAAACTGATTTTTAACAAAAAATTTGTTTAAAAGTTTGGTTGATGAACACTCGTCACGTTAATTGCACTATTAAAATTTTTTTTGAAACAGTTTTCAGTATGCTTGATACCTTAAAAGTTACACTTGAAAAGGTTTAAAAAACAAAAATTTCAAAACACATTATTCCAAGCTGGAATAAATTTATTTATTACTGTTCCTCTTGTTTAAAATATTAATTTAAAATTTTTATAAATAATTCGATTTTAAATTTCCAAATTTTATTACTTCTTTTTTAGAATGTAAGTTTTAATTTTTGTCAATTGATTTCTGTGAAATTCAACAAAATCAGTGCCTTGTATATAAATAGCAAATTTGAAAGTTTTCTGATGAAACATTTTGAAATTATAGAGCAAATTAAAGATAAACACGCACACACATACTCTGAGAAAACGTAATTGATTAACTAATACTTTTTCAATACTTTTTTTTTATATATTAAACTCTCCGCTATATTCAGTTGCACATGTGCTGAATAAAATAGTATAATGTAAAATATTTGTATTTTTCCAACAGAAATAAATAAATTCACAACTAAAAAAATTTATTAAACACGTTCTTATTTTTCATAGTTAAAATCTTTTACTGTGTCATTTTTAAGATTATATTATACATATGTATATTATCTCATTTTTCTTTAAATATCTGCTTTTAATAAAAAATGGTTTTTTACTGCTATTTTCTATTTTTTAGCATTTGTAGGCGTTTCAAAATGTATTATTTCTATGAATTAGGAAAGCGCTATAACAAAGTATTAGGCAAATTTAGTACTTTAAATTCAAAAGTAATGATGATATTCTGAAGATCTCATTTCATTATACAAAATCATTCATTTTTTCAAACTAGTTCCACACTTAAATGATTTAAATTCACATTAAACAAAAGTGGATGCTACTTACATTCTGATATTTTCCACCCTCAAATACTAAATTTTATTGCATGAAACCGAAAGAGGACAGCAATCTTTCTTACAAGAAAATGCTCTAAAATATTATTTTGATTTTGCGACTAACGACTGATATATTTCTGTTGGTTTATTGCAAGCTAATAGATTAACTGTCAATGCAGAAATGAATTATGTTGAGAAACACTAAATATTTATTTCCAATAGACTAATCGTAAAAATAATAGATACATATTGAACACCGGATTTTTCTACTTGCGTTTGATCGCAACTTCATCTGTGCATTTCGCACATTAAAAGTCTTTCTTCCGAGTCAATTTACCAATAATAAAATTCCCATAAAAATCAAATAAAAATTTCATTGAATTACAATCAATTTTCAATAATTTCATTTTACGCGTTACAGACAGTTGCCTCAGAATAATCTTCGCATAAGATGAAGCGGGGTAAATTCGTAAAGGGAGAAAGTGCGTATACAGACTATTTTTCTCACAATACGAGCGAAATTTCTTCATTTAGTATGTTTGTTTCCTCGTTTTATTTCACTGTATTCCCTTTTATGTTTCAGCTAAGAGTTCTTGTTTGCAGTATAGAGTACTTGCATAATGTAGTAAAAAGCATTTTATACCAGATTTGTTAATAATTCTGCTCTTGCCCCATTGCACATGAAATAAAGCATCAAAGTATTTAACTTCAAGTTACGCTCTTACCCCATTTTCGGGGAAAGTGCAGAGTAGTTGACATTTTAAACAATTTCCTAGCAAAATCAAAATGTACAAGGAAAATTAAGGTCCTAGTTAATATTAATTAAATAGTAGTAATTGTGCAAAGCGTTCGATATCGACAGCGTTAAATATTTACATAGCAGACTGAAAATACTTACGTTTAAATACCAACTTTACAAAAACCAGTCTATACTTACTCCACTTCACCCTACGTTGTAAATGTCAAAAGTATTATTTGGTAATTTACCAGTTACTGGCAGAATGAACAAGTTCAATACGTCTTTATGTCTTTTCCCTTATTGCCAATTTCCGTTTGAAGCGACCAGTTTTCGGCGAAAAAAAAGGGTTGACAATTTTAATTACAACACGCATCGTAGTACACATGGTCGTCTTCACAATGGACGTGGACAGTAAATAACATTCACGAAACGTCCGGTAAAAATCATTGCTCGGTTTTACGGTTCGCCTAACGATTTGGTGAAATGCGTTGAATTAAAAACCAGAGGAACGGGGTTGCATGCGGATTTCCGGTTGAAAATCCACGAAACGATTCTGATGGCCATGCACTTGCTCGTGACACGATTTTTTTTGTCGATCCGCTGCACCGCGTACACTTTATTTTTCAAGCTGCTTAATCGTTCGAGTATAGATATACCGAAGTATGATATACTTGTTCTATTGTGTACATGAAAAATAGCAATTATTATGTTCTTCTAGAAGCATGAGAGTTCAAACATTGATGAGAATATCATACTTTATTATTATTTCTAATTATTCATAGTCGACTATTCTGTTTTAATAATAACTTTTTAATTTTTCAGATAATTTATATGATTTGCTAAAAAATCTGTTCTTGAAAAAGTTGATCTTTGTATTAAAAGATTGATATTTCGATTATTGTTAAAATTTTTTTGGGCTCAATAGTTCTATAGTTAAATGGTGTGGCAGTTAAACTGCTAAAGAGTCAAATGGTAAAGCAGTGAAATAGGTAAATAATGAAATGGTGAAATAGTTTAATAGATAACCTATCAGTGAATCATAGTGGAATAGTTGAACCGTGAAACATTGAAACAGTAACATAACTAAATAGTTAAATAGTGAAACAACTAAATAGCAAAATAACCAAATGGCGAAACAAATAATTCAGAAGTCAAACGATAAAATAGTTGAGTAGATAAATAATGAAATGTTGAATCAACTAAATAGCTAAATAGCCAACAGAGAAACGGTGAAGCTGCTAAATACCTAAATAGTCAAATGATGAAAGATTTAAATAGCTACGTAGTCAAATGATAGGACAGTTGAATAGCTAAATATTTAAATGGTGAGACAGTAAAACAGCTAAATGATAAAATAGTTAAATAACTAAATAATTAAGCAGTGTAACTGCTAAATAACTAAATGGTTAAATGAAACAATTAAATAGCTTAAACAAAATAAAATATTAGGTTGTTCGGAAAGTAACTTCGTTTTTTCTCAACACAGGATTTAATTGTATTTTTTTACAGCTACCTTCACATTTAAGCCGCAAATCATTATACATTTTAACAACTGATATAGCAAGGTTTTTTTGTGAAAATTTTCCACTCATTCTATTCTATAGTTTTTGGTTGGTGCCCCATCAAATATGGAAAGAGAAAAGCAGCATTTACGGCATATTTTACGTTTTTACTATTGTAAAGGTAAAAATACTGTTCAAGCGAAAAGAAAATTGTCAGGTGTGTATAAAGAAGATGCATTAACAGAACGACAGTGCCAAAATTGGTTATTATTATTGATTTCGATCACTACAGAATTTTTTAAACGGTAAAACCTTCACTTTAAACGAGGAGGCGAAAATTCACTTGCATCAATTTTTTTTCAGCAAAGAACAAAAATTTTATGAACGTGAAATTATGTTACTGTCAGAAAGATGGTAAAGTATATTGCATTTCCATTTTTAATAGAATAAAATATTTATTCACTATAAGAAAATCGTATTTCGTTTCTTCGGAAAAAAAAAACGAAATGACTTTCCGAACAACCTAATAAATTAAATTAAGTAGAAACAATTGATAACTAAATAACAAACTAAACTTAAACGAAATTAAATAACCAAATGGTGAAACAATGGAACAGCTAAATAGTCAAATGACAAAACTGTTAAATGGTGAAATAGCTAAATAGTTAAGTATAGCAGTATAAATAATATATGTATAATGCAAGGAATAAGGTATAATTAGAATTTTCAATTCTTTTCAACCTGGTTTTAATTATCACGGATAATTATGACGAAAAAATGACGGTGTGGAAAGCTCATTTCTATGCTAATAATGTTTGATGCACGTTCTTTTATTTTTGATTTCGAGTGGTAGCAATTCGTACCTAATTTTCATTTATGAATTCTAAATAGACCGAATTTTATGTACTCTTTATTTTATTTGAGGTAAGCGATATTGAATGTATCACTATTATTTGTTACTTTTAAACTAAAAATTGTGAAAGCTATTTTGCTTCTGTCAAATTATACTTTGATATTATGACTTAGCAAAAACTATGTTTTGCTCTAAGGTCCTTTGTCTGACCAGTATGAAACGAATTTGCATTTCTCTCAATATTTTATGGTAATTATACTTTTATAAATTATTAACAAATAATTTTCATACAATAACAAAATTTTAGTTTGTAATGAAATCCTAAAATTAAATTCAAAATTGTTCCGTTAATTGGTGAATTAAAGATTTGTTGATAAATTATTAATAAATTAATAAATTAGTAATATATTAATTAGCAAATTAATCATCAATGGTTAGTACTTCCTTAATGACAAGATTCATGTTCTTAGCTCGTTATCACAATTAAATTAGGAAGTAAAATAAATCATGATTAATGTATGGCATAATTGCATTGTATGCAATCACATTTGTATTATACACATATCATTGATTACAAAAGAATTTATAAGGCATATTACGCAGATGACAGTTTACGGAAATTTCGTCGAATACAATTCACGAAATCACAATTCAACGAAACAATTCGGTGAAAAATACAATTCGCCGAAAAACAGTTCATCCAAATACAATTTAACGAGATACACAATTCACCAAATACGATTTATCGAAAATCAGTTTCCTGAATAACAATTCACCGAGAGCCAAAATTTATTGAAAATACATATTTTGCGTATACCATTAATCAAGTGTATTATGCATGAACAAGTTTATACTCGAAGTCCTCAGATTTAATCAAACATATAACGTACATTAACCTACTCGTATTGTTCATAATCTAACTCAAACGTGATGTAATTGAATTCAATGTAATCTACAGTATTGTAACACCTAACATAATACATATAAACTAATCTGACTTAATCTATCCAAATTCAACATAAACTAATCTGATTTAATCTAACCAAACCAAGTGCAGAATTTGACCTAACGTAATTTAATTTAAACCAAATTAATTTACTGTGGAAATATTCCTTATAATAAAAGACAAACTAATATCAAATAATAACCGAAAAATAACCTACGTAATAATAGGTTAGGATATCCTAACCTAATTAAACTTAACATAACTGGACCAGACCTAACCTAACACATAACCTAATATTAAAAAGCTAACCTTATTATGTATAAGGTGTAATAAGCAATAATATAATAGTATCCAGAGTTGTAGACACAACTTAAACAATACTTTAATTACGTTATATTTATTTACATTTATTTTCGTATTGCATTGTTCTCATTTCATTTTACCAATTCACCAAAAAATAGTATCCTATAGATATTCTAACCTAATTAAACTTAAAATAACTGGACCAGACCTAACCTAACACATAACCTAATGTGAAAAAGCTGACTTTCTTGTATATAAGGTGTAATAACCAATAATATCATAGTACCCAGAGTTGTAGACACAATTTAAGCAATATTGTAATTACGTTATATTTATTTACATTTATTTTCGTATTGCATTGTTCTCATTTCATTTCACCAATTCACCTAAGAATAGCAAGCCGAATTTTGACTTTAGGACATTGAATAATATAGAAATGTTTGTTCGTTTCAGTACACAGATCTTAGTTACACAACGTATCCGAATTTATCGAAGATGGTGTTCACTATATTCATGGTCCTGGTGCCTATACTACTCCTGAACATGCTAATTGCCATGATGGGCAACACTTACGCACACGTGATTGAGCAAAGCGAGAAGGAGTGGGTGAAGCAAGTAAATATCTGTTAAGCGATATAATTAACTCGTGATTTCGAGGATTGACGTGTTAAATTGCTTGCTACCTTTAGTCCATGTACCTAGTGTCGATGCCAGGAATGGAATTACTTGGGGAGGTCAAAGTTACTCACATTAATATTCGGACACTGCTTGTGTATTCATTATTGTATACAGGAAGAAATGATTCATGTATCAAACTGCTTATTTTACAAAAATATGTATCATTTATTATTTGTGAAAGTATACCGGTGTTATATTAATGAAAATACATTTCACATTGTGTGAAAATACATTTCATTTAAAATGATTTATTCGACTAAATATTGAAGTTAAAAGACGTCGTTAATGCATTTTTAATCTGGAATAAATTTCAGTGAAATATATAATATAATTTCTAAATTAATTTCTTCTATACAAATCAACAAACACAGGAATGGTACTGTGTATGAATATTAATGTAACATTATATGTATAGTAGCTTAAATCGTTCTAGTTCTTATTTTGGATTGCGATAAATTTGATTCAACTGATTCTAATAAATTCCGTACATGTTTTAATAATAGTAAAGTATCCAATATGTTTGTAAAATTTTATTGCATGTAAACTGTGGATGTTCATGCATTGGTATAGCGAGGCAGAATGCAAATAAATAACGTAACCTGTGGATTAAACAATTTATGTTTACTTTGCAGAATTTGATATATCATAAATGCATACATTTCGACAGTTTAATCGTGTGCATGTAGTTGCAATAGATAAAATCACATAAATAATTCAGTGAACGATTTCCAGTTCATGAAAATGATTGGTGCCATTGTATACTTCAATAAAGATGTTTTGTTAATGTGAAAGGACGGAAGAGTTGTTAGACAATTTAATCAAATTATTATTTTTGAGAAATATAATTAAATTATTAAATTTGGATAATTGAATAAAATTATTAAATTTAGACAATTCATTAAATTATTAAATGACAATTTAATGGAATTATTAAGTTTAGAAAATTTAATACAATTAGTAATATCTTTGGCAACGCCTGCTTTTACTATAAAAAAATGCAAGAAATGTTTTGAGGTCTCAAAGAATCTTTTTACGAAAACATATAATGTGATAAAAAAAAAACTTAATAAAAAATATAAACAAATTGTTATATTTAAACATACTTTTTGTGTTCTTATCTTCATTTTCTTTTGTTCTCGTCTGCAATCTGTTCTATTTTCCATCCTCCTTGTATTGAAAATACTTAAATATAGTTAATAAGCAAAGCACAAAAACGGCTGAAACGTAAAACTTTTATTGAACAATGTTATTTATAAATAAAAGCAAAGTCTCACGGATTTTACGTCTATAATTTGTAAAATGTTACAATATACATTTTTTTACATGAAATGCGTGAACACAATTATCGTGCCATCATATGGTAATAATTCTATCCGGGAAAGTTATTGTTACAATATTTCGCTTAATTATGTCTTTGTATATTGTATGAATAAATTTCATTCCAAATTTCTTGGTAACTATTAAAATATGCCCTGATCGATACAATTAGTCTAACTTTTTAACGAGTTTCCTTCAGCACTTTAAGTAAGGTGAAAGACAATTTTGTTTTCAGAAACTAAATTATTATATAATTAATATCAAATACGTAAGTATAAATATTTTTGCAAGAAAGTCTAACAACTAAATCCTTTCTTATTTACAAAATTTTTCAAAATTACGTTTAACTTGAAATTATGTGTAATTTCTTATTTTACGAAATTTTTCAAAATTAAAATATTTACATTGAAATTTTGCACATTTTTGAAATTTGGAAATTTTGCACATTTTTCTATTTTACGAAATTTTTCAAAATTGTAAGCGTTTAGATTTAAATTTTACATAATTTTGTATTTTATAAAATTCTTCAAAATTGTAAGTGTTGAAACTGAAATTTTACACAACTTTTTATTTTACGAAATTTTTCAAAACTTTAAATGTTTCAATTGAAATTTGACACGATTACGAAAGACGTAAATGTTTGCATAAAAATTTTGTACAACTTTTCATTTTACGAAATTTAAAAAAAAATATAAGTATTTCGATTATAATCTTATACAATCTTCAAGACATATATGCTTTCTATTTTCATTAAATTGTCATATTCCGTTGTTCGATATTGTAAATACTTCAATGTTGGGTAATTAAAAATTTTTTTTCGTGATGCCTGAAACATTCTGTAAAATTATTAGAACTATGTAATTGTTTTCAGTGGGCGAAAATCGTGGTCTCTCTGGAGCGAGCAGTATCTCAAAAAGACGCTCAGAATTATTTGCAAGAATACAGTATTAAATTAGGACCTGGAGATGACCCGAACAACCCAGCGTCGGAGCAACGTGGTGTTCTGGTGATTAAAAGTAAATCGAAAACCAAGGCAAAGCAACGCAAAGGTGCTGTTGCTAACTGGAAGGTGATACATTTTTCCTTTCATTTTTCTCTTTGTTTTGCTGAATATTTAATACATATAAAATTTCCTTGAAACTATTCTCCTTTGAGAAATTCTTTAAAACTCTCTTAAAAAGTTTACTGCAATAGGTTATTTATATTTAGCATATAAATGACGCAAAGAGAATTGCACTTAAATCAAAACGAAAATTAATAATATTTAAAATAACAAAATATCACAAACATCATGAATAATTTTTTTTCAGAAAAATCAAATAAATGACTTACTTATTTAATAATTAATTTTTTGTACAGTCTCTATCGCTCTCTTTTATCTACTGCCAAACTAATTTCTTAATTTTATTTTCCATAAAATCCTTTTGTTTCTTTAAGTTCTTTTAATTTCACTCAAATTTTCGATATTTCTCGTTGAAATTGCTCCTCAGACTTCTACGTAATAAAATGTTAAAGGTGCAAATTTCTACGCATAGTTATTGTGAAAGAGGATGTTCTTATGTGCATAGTTTTCTTATTTCAGAGCCAGTTATAATTGTTTCCATTTTCTGAAATAGCCTTTCATAGCAATGGTTGGATTTCGTGAAAACAGAATGAATTATTTTTCGTATGTTCCACCAAACGCAGACAGGAAAACGTTCAGACATTGATATTTTTGTTTTGACACTGACTTGCTTTAATGAAAGGTCATTCTTAGAGCATTCATCTGTCCATCGTGTTTCTTTCGAGACAAACAGCATAAAAAAATTATGAATTTTGTAAGTAGGTTGTATTGAAAACTTTTTTAGTTCAAAAATATGTCGCGACGTAAAGAAGTATTCTTGCAATGCAAAAGATGGGCATTCAAACCTATCACTATTATTTATTTTTTGCGATTATTTTATATTGTCCGAAATGTATTTAGACATTTAGATATTTTAGAATCTATTCAAATTGAGCTAATAATTAAATATTTATATTTAATAAATAATGATTTATAATAAAAAACTTCATTTTTGGTATTACCTTTCTCTTGGAAGATTATTTATTTTTAAATATTGTTCAGTACTTGCATTTTTAAATTGAAGTTGAAATATGTTTACCATAAACAATTTAATATCGAATAAGAATTATTAGATTCACTTTTGTTGCCAGTATTATTTTACTTTCTGTACTTATGAAAATACTTCATCTTCAAATTAAGATCGTCATCTGTTAAATTACTTTCTCATTATCAACTAGAATTGTTATTACATTACGAAGTTCTTCTTCCATTAAAGTAGTCCATTTAGCAATTTCCGCAAAAGTCTCCCACGATAAAATTGTTAAAGTTGGAAATATTAAAGTTGTTGAAAAAACGTTTTCCTCTGTTGTATATTTAATACCGCATTTAAAATATCACGTTCGTACTTTTGTTTAAAAATATGAATGCGAAATATGTTTGCAAACGAATAATTTTAAATTTTATTTAAATATTTATGCATATTTAAATTTCTACTTTTTAAATTATAAATCTTGGCCATATCTGTGAACCTGACGTAGCACACCTGTTGAAAATTGCGGTGGTAGGCGATTGTTTGAAATTTCACCACCATTTCCGTCATTTAATATTGCCATAGAGCGTCCATTTTCAGCTGCCGCAACAATTTGGTTTAGGAACGCTGCGCATTTTAAAGGAGAAAATATAATTGTTCCTTTAATTCATGATCTATTGCACGCAACTCGTGCATTCTCATTTTGATTAAACTTTGTTTGGTTCACATTTTTTAAAACTCTTTTGCATAATAGTATTCGACATATACAGACAAAGTATGATTATTTTGACTGTCGTAATCTATTAGCTCACAAGTTATTGTATTTATTCAATATTTGCATTGTATATTGTATTTATTAAATTCCGAAAAGAAGTTTAAGGAGTGTGACTGGCGGCGGCCATCTTGTTTGTTTACATCATCGTCTGTCTCACTTGTGCACCTTCGAAAATTCGACTTTATTCAGTGTAGAGTATTTATTGCTGTCTAAATACTCAACCAGAGCACCCTGTAGTGAAGTCCACTGATGGGTGCTGTACTCGTAAAAACTTCATTTTCGCAATATTCGAGCGTCAAAGTCGAATCTACGAAAAACGAGTCGTCTCTTTCATACCAATGCGATGTGCGAAGGAGACGAGGCGATTTCGTAGATTCGACTTTGACGCTCAAATATTGCGAAAATGAAGTTTTTACGAGTACAGCATCCATCCGTGGACTTCACTACAGGGTGCTCTGGTCGCTTTAGTCAGTAATAAATACTCTATACTGAATAAAGCCGAATTTTCAAAGGTGCATAAGTGAGATAGACGCTGATGCAAACAAGCAAGATGGCCGCCGCGGGATACTCTCCTTAAAGGAAAATGATGCTGCAAGACGAAGTTTAATCCTCATTTTAATAGTTTACTGAAATATGTTGTTTCAGAATGTTAATTTACATTTAAGTACGTTGAATTACGAATCCTGTACAACTTTCGAATGTCAATAGTTAAATTTTGCTGAACTATTCCTAATGAGTCGTTAACTGATTAGTAAAACGACAGAATAGAGATTCATTTGTCGAGGACTTAAAGACTTGGAACTTTTGAAACCGTTACTACATCAGAGTCTTAATATGTAATTATACTTTCATTCCACATTTGATATTGTATAACACGGATCGTTTTACATGCGCTGTCATCTTTTCTAAAGATGAACAGCCTTTCTGAACGTATCTTTCAGCAGCTTTCAGTTTAAGCTCGCATAAAATTCAGAATGATTGTTTCCATTACATTCTGAAATTCTTAAAGTTTACATGGATATTCTCTTTATTACACAAAATCAATCAGTATTGTTATTTTGGCTTTTATAATTCCAAAAGGCTTTTTTTATTATCTTTACTGTAATTTGGAACAACTTCATGTTAAACTTTTGCTAGTTTGTAGGAATTTTCGTTTGATATTTAGCGATAAAGGTATATTGTCAATTTTCTGTATGCAGTTGAAAATACTTCAAATTTTTCCAATTTAGATAATTTTCAAGTAGAAAATAAATTAATAAATGCTCAATTTCAATTCGAGTAGTTTTAAATCAAGTTGTACATTAATGACTGATACAGATTTTGAGTCATTTTTTTGCCAGGACGAGGAAACTCATCTTTTCTTAAAATTTTGGCTTGAAAATGGAAGTAAACTGTGCTCCAGCTTTTCACCTCTTTACGTTATATTGAAGGAACCTACAGGATCATTCGAGCCACGTGTGGAGGAAACTCTGTTTAAATTCGCTACATTTATGTTGCAGTCTCAAAGTTAGGGAAACTTACAGCTCAGCAATCCAGAAGTTGACTTTCAGGAATATTTATTCTGAATTCTGAAAATAATAGCATTTTATTGTTAGATTCATGGATAACCTTAAGATTTACACGAAGTCTCGCTAAAAATAAGGACAATGAAATTTTAAATATGCTAAGAAAGATAACTAATAAGCCAATGAATCAACAGATCCACGATAACTTTAGTACTATTAAAATATATAGAGTGTTCCATTTAAGTTGACATTGTAAAAAATCTCGAAGACGTGAGATTTAAGAAAAATTCTCGATGTTTACGAACACCCAAATTAATTTAATCGTAATTTTTCACATAACTAGCACCTATGTTGGTTTCTTCAACTTCTTCAATAAAGTAAGCTCTGATAATACTGAACTCACTAAAATATAAATTGAAATGTATATTTTACTATATTCCGAACTTTATTTTTCAATAATTGCTACTTTATTTACATTTTTATTTTAAGCGTTAATAAAACCAATATAAAATAAATGTTTTCAAAAATTAATTGTTTGTTTTTTTTTTTTAATAAAATTCGTTGAGAAAATTTAGTCGAAAAGGTAAAATGAAAACGTTTAATTTTCAGCATGCAATTTATTGCTTCAGGCGTTATTTTACAAATGGTATTTCCAGTGTTGATTACTTCAGTAACCTATTCAATCAAAAGTTCAATTTCACTAATTTCATTAATATACAGCATACGTAGGTAATCAATACTAAAGTGCCTTTTTTGAAAATACAACACGGGGTTTTTCGTAACAAGTGTAATTTCCTGAAAGGGGTTGTACCTAAGTCGATTCTGAACTTTTCCTTTTGCGATGCATTTGAGAACCAGGGAATTTGGAAACTTGAGAATTTACGAATTTACAATTTAAGAACAATTTTAAAACTTTTGGATTTAGGAGTATAGGAGCTTTGGAATATTGACAATAGAATTACTGTCAATAAAGATAGAGATACGAGAATCTAGGGATTTGGGGGTATAAGAATCTGAAGAAGAAATTTTGAAATGCGAGAATTTCGGCACGTTAGAAATTGGAACCTTGGGAATTTGTGAATCTAGGAACTTGCGAACATTGGGATGTTGGGAGTTGGACATCAATAAATGTGGGAATCTTGGCATTTGCCGGTATAGAAATGTAGAAGCGTAGAAGATTTGAAATATGAGAATATCGAGACCTAGTTATTTAGGAACTTGGTTTAGGAAGATTTGGGAACACCACAATTTAGGAACTTCAAGATTTAGAAACCTAGGAACTTTGGGAGTTGAACATCTACTGGTATATTTTCTCTTCGACCGACTTCACACGCTATCGTTGGCTGATTTTCGTTAATAATTGATAAACGAAACCTCAAACCTCATTTTCGCAGAGGAAAATGTTGTTTAACCAGTTAAGTGTGTTTGACGACTATATCCGTCATGGAGATTTGGCAGAATTTTGTGTCATGGCAACTATATCCGTCGCGCGTCAAATTTTGCTACAATTTGATATTTAAATTGTAATTTTGGCGAAAACTAAATTATATTCGTAAATTGTCATGTGTTTAAAATGTTTAGAGGTCAACACGAAATGAAATAAATAAATAAAAAATGTAAATGATTTGAGATGGATTCATAAATTTTTCAGAGCTAACTCGTCATTGGTTGATTATTGCGACACACACTGGTGCACGCTTTGCAAAAACATTGCCACAGTTAAGTGGTTGAAATCACCTCTTGTGTAACACCCTACCAAGAGTTACACTAATTGTAAGACTCCCTGTATAATGATTAAGTTTCGATATAATTTCGATTACCTTTCAAAATCTAAACAAGGTTTTAAATATGGTAAACTTTGACCGGTAAAATTTACAGAAAACTGGACTTTATGTTGATATTAAAAGGGGAATATTAATATCAAAATTGATAAATATTCAATTTGTAATTCTTCAATTCGAATAAATTTCAATTTGAACTTGTTAATCCATCAAGAAAGTATAGGAATATGGAGTGGTTATTTATTTAAAGTAAAATAGAAACTTATAAAGGACATGACCCAAGTGTTACACGCTAATTTTGATGAAACTTTTATATGTTACAGAACTTGAAAAAAATGTTTGACATGCATTGTTTCATGTGTGAATATGTATTTTGAAGTGGAAAAAAATAATCCTTAAAGTTGGGGTTGAAAAAAATATTTTCACAAATATTTCGGAAACTATTCGGGACATCACCCAAGCGTTACACACCAATTTTAATGAAACTTTTATATGTTATAAAACTCGAAAAAATATTTTACACGTATCTTTTTTTATCGACGAATATCCACTTTGAAGTGGTGAGAATAATCCTTTTTGGTGAAACAGTTATTTTCACAAATATCTCGAAAACTATTAACCCTAGATAAAAAATTAAAAATATAAATTTTTCCGTTTTTGAAAGCTAATAATATGGCGTAGATGGATTTTTTAAAAATTTGTTTGTTTAAGAAATATGTTGAAAATTAATATTGTATTGCAAATTATTTTAATGATATATTGAACTATTTTAATTAAATTTGAACAAATTTCATAAATGTGAACTATGGGTTTGAACAAAAAATGTAGATAAATTGAAACTTTTACTTTTTTTCGTGCAAAAAATATTATTATGGTTTGAGTTATACGCACACTTTATACCTTCTGTTCGGTGCACGACTGGTTTCTATACATAATATTCTGGAAAGTGTATTATATTACACTTTTTATACTAATTTATTTAAAAAAAGAACTTGGAGGTACATAGGTGCCCCTATAAAACATGAGACGCGAGATAAATACATATGTATTCGTTTGCTCGGCGTTATGAGCGCGTACTGAGGGTAGTATACGATGTCCAAAAGATCTAAAAGTGTTAATTGTATTTCTGTGAAGTATAATATCATCACGATTAATTTAGATTACGTGCAATTAAAGAAGTTGTTTCGATTCATTGAAAACTGCCCTACATCTGTGAAAAACATAGTAACTCTGAAAATACAATTTCTTTATAATTTTGAGAACTAAGACTTTTATTTGGAATTGATTTTCTAAACTACTATAAACTGTAGTAAACGTAAAAAATGTAATGAAGTTCTGTATTATAAAATTGAAACGGATATTAGTATTTGCTAGCGCATATTTTGTAAAAGTGACATAGTTTCTATTTGAATGAAACTAAAGTCAACGGGATTATCAAAATGTTCCGGTCTGTTACTGATGTAACCACACCGTAACCATGCGTACTCATGTTAATATATAACCATACAAACAGTTTTTTATACCTAGTGTAAGACGAGGAAGAAAATGATTGAAACGCTAACTGAGTTTGGTTTCAAAAATACTATACTTTTTCTATAAGCCGATTCCGTGGGCGAAGTAGTGTTCTCGAGAGAAGAATGTCCTCCAAAGGTCTCTAAACGAATGCCCTCTTCCCGTTCTGCGAGGTTTCCTAGTCCCCGCGAAACTTGAGGCCCCAGGATTGTTTTATGGCCCGGATGTCACAGCGTCAGGCCCTTACCCCGTAGTGGTCGTCGTAGGACGGCCATGTGCCCGTCGTCCCTGCTTTATTAGGATGGGTCACTGGGAATTTTCTAACAAGAGGTGCGGGCAGTTGATTATGAATTAAAGAACGCATCTTTATAATTGTGTCCCGTACGTATAAATTACTATGTAAATTTAACGTAAGTAAAAGTGTAGGATATGAGAGTGAAGGGGGAAACAAAAATATATTTAATGGGAAAATTAATAATTTATTTAAGAATAAATACATACACAAAGAAGAATAATACTTCGAGCGGCACTGCTATCCGCGACTGTTTCCTTCAGGAGCGCAAAAATACGACTGACTCCCAGAATTTTGTAGGTTGCAACCCGTCGTCAATAAAAGACTATTGTTTGCTTTATGGAAAAAACCCACGGTCATGGTTACATTATGGAAAAAAACCTACGGTAACGGTTACATTTATGGAAAAATCCTACAAAAGATTTGGTATTTTTTGCGCAAAATTTTTCCACATTCTATAACCATATACATCCGAAGATTGTATCAATCCAGTAGAGTTTTTGGCAATGCTTAAAGCTGTCAAAGTTTTATTTGCTGAAGTAATATTTCTTATCAAAATTTGATCGTATCCGGTCCATGGGTTCAGAGAGTAAGACACTATTTTCGAACGATTTTCGGAAAAATACTGCTTCTAACCATTGTTTGAAAAGATCTTCGTTTCATTTATTTGATGTCGATACTCTTATAACAACATTAGACTCCGTCACCATCCTACCTAAGTCTGAAAATATTTTATTTTGTTATAATTTCGAGAAGAGTGATTTTTATATTGAAACGATATTCTGAATTATTGAGAACTGGTAGTAAATATGAAAAGTGTATATGTAAATTACTAAAACTTCACCGTGTGTGTAAATTTTCGGCGAATTGTTTGTGCCCATTATGCAGTTGATTAATTCAAACGAGAACTGCGTGCTAAATTATAATAGGATCAGTGCGATATTATTGTCCGTCAAATAGAATAGTCACATCAAATAGTAACGCTCAGAATTAGCTGTAATCCCGTTCTGGATAACGTTAATTATTTCCATAGCCTTCTCTACAGTAATGTAAATGTCAATTACCCTATTATCATTGATTTAATAATAGTGCAAGAGTTAATGAGTTTAAATTTATTTATATCTCATCGAAAATATTAAACAGTTATATCTTTATTGTATAGGTTTTTGAAAGCGTAAAAAGCTTGCACAACTTGATGCAACATTAGTTTAAAATAACACACATACCACATCAGTTTCAAATATAACATTTGATCAAAATTAATACATGAATATTTCGTTCATGGTTTTATTAACACTATTTCTGCCATGATTTTATGTATACCTATTTCGACCAAATTAAATTAAACATTTAATTTATTTCTTTCTTAAATTTTCAATTACTTTTTTCTAAGTCACAAACATTTTTACACTTTTGTTTAATATAAATACATTTAACCAGTTAACTGTGGCGATCTTTTTGCAAAGCGCGCACCAATGTGTGTCGCGATAATCAAGCAATGACGAGTTAGCTCTCAAGAATTTATGAATCCATCTCAAATCATTTACACTTTTTATTTATTTATTTCATCTCATGTTGACCTCTAAACATTTTAAACATATTACAATTTACGAATATAATTTAGTTTTAGCCAAAATTACAATTTAAATATCAAATTCTAACAAAATTTTACGCATAACGGATATAGTCGTCATGACACAAAATTCTGCCACATCTCCATGACGGATACAGTCGTCAAACACACTTAACTGGTTAATTATAATGAATAGTATTCATTGTATTTATTAACATGCTTCGTTTTGTGTTATGCCTCCTTTTCATATTATAAAACGTACGATTTATTCTTGCTGAAATTTCCACTACCTAAACTAAATTCTACCTAACCTTCCACAAAATTATATAAACTGTTATGACGTCCATGACATAGCTACATAACTATAAACACCACAATCATAACTATCACTTGTACACTAATAAATTGAATTAAGTTGAAATAAGTAATAAGTTGAACAACAAATTGAAATAAGCTAATCATTTTTCATATAAGTATTTTGAAAACAGTTGATAATATAGCAGTTAAATTTTCGACGAATTATAATGGACTTATTAATGTCTGTTCATAAATGTAGCTTATGGATAAACAATGATCTATCTTTCCCTATTTTTTTATGTTTACAGCGTGTCGGAAAAGTGACGATCAACGAATTAAGAAAACGTGGAATGACGGGAGAAGAGTTACGACGAATAATGTGGGGTCGAGCCTCTTTTTCGACACCAGTTAGAGTAAGGTAATAATGATATTGAAATCTTTTATACTTTATATTAAAATATTGAGTTGAAAACTTTTGTAGTTTCTAAGAAAAGATTCGACTGTTAACCTAAATTTTGTATTTGAATGTCTCCTTTATCTATGTAATCGATTGTACCTCATTTATATCTGTACATGAAATCTAATTGTACAACGTATTACAACGTTACAAATATTATTTAATCTGTTAAAATTACTCTGATAAAAAATACACAATCATTTTACTTAACATTACAATTTATCACACAACTCAAAAGTAATTATATTAATAGTTATTATTTTATTGAAAGATTATTAATTGTTTTATGAAAACATTATTTATTTTTCTCTTTTAATCATGTAGTTAATTATAAATAATCATAATAATTTCTCTACTTAAGTATTATAAAATATTAACGATAAGATCGGAAAAATTATAGTTACAATTAGAAAAGCATAGTCATCTATTTCTTTATTATATTATCGAATATTCTTTTTCTAAACGCATAAATATTGCAGCTATTACAGACTTTTAGTCTAACTTGAGTTCGAAGTTTACAGTCGAAACGTGAGTATACCGTGAATTACAGGTTTTATCGATAAAAATGATTCATGGCACTGAATTTCCGTGTTAGATACTAAATAAAACATATTAGGATATAGCTGTCATTAAATATTTAAACACTTCGCTTCGAGAAATGGTGCAGTAAACTTTCGGTATATACTGCGATTCAAAACTTTCAAAGTAATTATATCTGCTTATTAAACAAGCAATACTCTATTAATTATAATTGCAAATTTTAACGAAATGTATTCCAAGTAACTTTGTAGGAAATAAGTTATTTCCTAACCTTACTTTTTATAAAATATTTATCTTTTATTTCCAATATTCCTTGTTCAAAGATTAAAAGAAGATTTTCACTAAAGAAGGGTAAAATATCTTAAAGTAAAATGAAAAGCTTATGAATAATGCTTTCGAGGAATGACAAATACTCAACATTTATTTCTAGGTTATGAAATATAGAATTTATCTTCATAACAAATTGAAGTGAGGAAATAATATTCCATATTTAACAAAGTTGATTGTAGTGAGAAGATAATTGCACCATATTTAATAAAGTTCACCGTAGTGAGGGAATAATTTCCCCATATTTAACAAAGTTCACTGGAGTAAGGGAATAATTTCCTCATATGTAACAAAGTTCAGTGCAGTGAGGCAAAACTGTAATATTAATCGTTGCAGACCCGGTTATTTCCAGAATGAAAAGAACCCAAAAACCGTGTGTATGACAAATAAATGAAAAATACTACATTTTGAACTGAAAAAGTTATTAATGTAATATCAATTTCTATTCTTGACTCTAAAAATTTACCAACATATAAATACATTGTGTTCAAAAAAAGTTTCATAAAATGTTTTTAAATTTAAAACAAAGTAAACGTTTCATTATAATACACAGAGATATCTTTTTGTTATTTTTAAATTAATATTTGTCATTTATAATAATTTATATACTAATTTTTCATTTAACTTTGCCATTTATAACAGAAACCTTTATAGTTTACAAAATTCGGTTTCTATAGTTCCTTCCAAAATTTTAATTCAAATTTTCAACAATACATCTATTTAAAATATGGATATTCAGTTTATTTATTAATTTGAACAAATGTATTAGAATTGTTAATGTCGTATAAGGTTTAAACACGTTTCACTAAAAGTTTTAATTAAATACAGAAGAAAAATTGCTTTTAAAGTTGCGGATATGAGACTAAAATTTTTCGGTTCGTGGAATACACGTGTCCATGAACACCGTGAATATAAATTTCCAATCGTCGACCTTGCACGGATGATTCAGACCCTGCCACAACGATGCTTTTTATCACCTGTGTAATTGCTTGCCCGTTTGCACTTCTAGCAACATTAACTTTCCGAATGGTCTGGAAATTTCAAGCGAGATATGCAGTAATTTTGGAACAATATAATTGTTGACTTTATTGGCTTAATATCACTTTATATACAGTAATATTAAATAACTAATATTAAATATTATTAATAATTCTTAATTTAATTTTAATAACTTTTATTTTAAATATTTCTGAATTAAGTAATTTTAAAAACTGAGCATATCAGTTATGTAATATGTGAATTAATTAACCTATCAATTACGGAATTTTTATTTTTGATACTTTGGTGTATTAAGGTTAAAAATTGAATTACGAGACGAAATTTAGGTTACTTTAGGTTACTTCTAATTGAAAAATATAAAAAATAAAATGGGATATTATTTTTTAATTATCAGGTAAAATGATGTATTAGTAATCTCACATACGAATATACTAAAAAAGCAAAAAATTCGAATAAAAGTTTAGAGGCGATAAAAGATGATTTTACCGCATGGGCTGGAAATTTGTCAGGCAACATTGAAACGAAAAATAATTTTGAAAACTACAATGTAAGTGTCTACTGAATACACACTTTATTTAATATAATTCTACTGCAAGTGATAACATTCAAATCTCTTTTTTAGGGAATGCGATAGCAAATGGGTTAATCATACGTGTATAATAAAATTATTTAATTTAACTATCTTAATTTTGTAACAAATTATTTACTACATGCAAAGAAATTTTAACGAAAAAGAACGTAAAATGCAATTACTATTTTGTTGCTTCATATTTTTGTGATAGTAGTCATTTTGGCTACATGACATGAAAGTTAATTAAAAATGTTTTTAACAGGATCCTAAAAAGAAAGTCGCTGTTCGTCGTCGCCTGTCGTTTCCCGAATTTCGATGAAATATCAAATATTACGTGTATAAGTATTAGATTTTAATTTATTTAACTAATTTCTTTTTAATAGTCTTATACGATAATAACTGATATGGCTATGAGAAATGAGATTAATTCTAATATTAATTCTACGATGAATAAATACAGTGGTATTCGTTAAATTTTATTCTACAAAGGTTTTCAATACTAGTTATTTACGAAGATCTTGTAGAATAAAATTTATTTTACAGAGACTACATAATATAAAAAATTATTTTTGTTAATGTTTTGTAGATTTGTAGAATCTCACATTTAATATTCATAGTATTTATTAATTTTAAGTTGAGTAACTATGATGACATAGTTAAATGAATTCTATATAATTTGTTCCTTTCTTTCATCCGTATAAAATTAATGTAAGTTACATAAAAAATTACGTCGTTTTTTTATTGTTTGTTTATATGTTTCTGTATAAATTCAGCGAAAGTAATACGTACAACATAGTGACGTATAATAATTTAGCTTACAATTAAATTTTAATTTTAAATACAGGCTTAAATAGATCAAATTATTCTTTTAATGAAACAATAAGTATAACAAATTTAATTCTAAATTCAGTTACGTATAATTAAAGTCTGTGGAGGATTATATGATCCAAATGTAAAAATAAAGAATTCATACAATTTTTTATGTAAATTAAGCATTCTTGTTTGGAATTTATTTATTTTAGATTATGGAATTTATTGTTACTCTATCAATCATAAACTATAAATAATCACAGCTACACCACAGAACAGAATTTGAATCAATTACGAATGCGGAAAAGAAAGGTTGAAAACATAGTTTATCGGAATGTACAGTAATTAGCAATAATAATAATTTTTTAAACAGCCTATTCGTGTGGAAAAGCCAAGATAAAACCTATTTCATTCTTTCGTCATACTGTAAAAGTTATAAAGATACGTTTCAACGAATATGTTACTTAGTTTTATGCTTTGATGGTTTCTATTAGCTACTGGGAGGCCTAGGAAAAATGGAGGAGAGGGAGATGCATTTGCCCTTGCCTTACTAGAATTCTTTATAATTTATAGTGCCAGATGATAGAGAAGTACAAATATACAATTTTTCTTTACAGTCCAAATGTAGATGAACCTCAGGTTTCAGCGGTAACTGCTGGTTTTGGGGATGCATTAACAGCAGCACTGGACGTTATGGCGTTTGCCCATGACTTGGACCTCTCCACTGCCACAGAATCGATTCCTACTAATATTGACGTAAAACAATCGAAACCAAAGGTTGTCAGCAGCGAACAAACCAAATTAACGACAAATAATCAAGAAAAACCATCGATAACAGAAAAAGCTGCCACGGAGATCGCGAATAAACAAGTAAACGCTAAAGATGAGACCAATAAGAAACCTAATGAAGTTGTCGACGTTGAGAAAATGAATGTGAAGAATGCAAACAGTGAGTAACAATATTGTCATAAATAATATTAAAAATATTATTATTATTTTAAATGAAAGTTATTATTAAGCTATTTATTTCGAAAGCGGCGACTTGTGATTTGTTCGTTAACTGTACTCACATGTGCCTCTTGATGTTAATTCTTATAAAAAACATTTTGCGGTTAAGTATAGTAAGAGTATATGATAATTTCAGACATATAAATTTTCGCAGTCATTTTGATAGATGAAAAATTTTGAAAATGGCCTAAGTTCAATGTATTATTGATAATATCAACAACTACAGACTTTCAAATATCAGAACGCAGTGATGCTAGTAATTACAATTTATAACTGGAGGACTTTGCTGAGTCCATAGTCGCAAGTTGCCGGCTCAGTCGGTACGCCGGTTTCGGACTCGAGGTCGCACGCAATACAGATATCGCAAGGAGGAGGTAGAAGTGGAGGAGCTGAAATAATGACAGTTGCCCGATAGTGAAGTCAAACAATTGCAGATTCGCACTCCGTTCTTCCCTGGCTAGAAACCGGTAACTCGAGAACACGCTGCACTTCTTCGGCGGTTGGATGCCCTCGTCTCGTAACTGAGCTATGGCTTAGGGTTGATGGAATATGGAGTACGGGTGCGACAAATGAGCTGCAGATTCACACAGCCGTTTGTTTATCCTCCGTTGAAGGAAGGGGGTACAAAAATAGCAAAAGAGCGCTGGCAGAGTCACTTGTGAGTCGCCGATCGGTTCGATACACACGCTATCGCTTTACCGAACGCTCTCCGATGTTTATACTCACATCATAGCCTTATATATCGTTCAGGCACAGTTTCTTCGAGAATCGCAATCGCGGCAGTCTTCCTCTCCCGATAGCTCTCGGTGTCAGTGGTAAGAGTTCGCGCCAAGACAATACTTTAAGCCCCCCTCTTTTATGAGATGCGAACTTTAGAAACAATATTTTTCCTTTATTCTCGGATTCGGAAGGTTCATTCTAAGGCTCTATTTACAACCGACTTCTTTACCTACTCCTATCTATTTACAACACTTACAAGCTAACAAGGTACACAGTGTCGCTTACATGCTCGATCCTAACTACTTACAGGTTATGATTAACGCGGTATAGCTTACAAACTACTTAGAAACTACTTAAGTCTACAGGACCCTTGGAGGTCTGCACGAGCGACGATCCGTCATCTGTGGCGGGAGGGGGGCTGGGCTGGATGCGGACCCGTAGTTGTTGGGCTTTGACCCTTTTCATCGACACTGGTTGCCCATCTGGCAATATAAGGAAGGTGAGCCGGGACAGATCTACCATAAATTCTCCCCGGTGTTAACCGCTGTGGTTGACGTATCAGTGGCGAAATCTGGCGTAATGGTTGCGGGGGTCTGGTAGTTTAAGCGACCCGATCGTAGCGTAGGGACCCCTAGGTTTGAGGGGCCTAGCGAACTTGTTCTTCTTAGTTCGTGTATGGTCGGGGTTGGTGGGACTGGTGGCAGGAAGGTTTCCTCTACGGCTTATGGACCGGTGTTCCAGTCCTGAAAGCCGGATGTGCCCTGGACTGTCGCACGACTCTCCCGGTATGGCCGCTCGGTATGGCATTTTTGCCGGAGCTTGGTGGTGACCTAGTGCTGGGCGGCGGGAGACCTTCGTCGTCCCATCAGCTGGGCTACTGGCTGATCTGATGGAGGCGCTGGACGAGGTGCGTCTACCTATGGAGCTGGCGGCTTGGCTCCTGGCAAAGATGGTGGAGGCGTCTATCCGTGGAACTGCTGGCTGGGCTAGCTCCCCAGTGGTCTGCACGGTTGCAAATTTCGGGACGCCTGAGCGCCTTTTCGGTCGGTGGCAATACCTTCGGCGGTTGACCAGTGGCCCTGTGGCAACAATGATGGACCAATGAGCCGTCTTAACTTTTCGAATCCTTGGCCGGGCTTCGGGAGGTCGATGCTTTGCGCACTTTCCTAGTACCGTAGGCTATTCGTTGCTGCTTCTCTTTATTGCTCTTCGAAGTCTGTACGAGCAATGAGTCGAAGTCACGTAGCTCTTCGGTTTGTATTTCGACAGAATCGATGGTGGGATAGAGTTTCAGGTCCTGCAAATACGTGCGTAGTAGTCTTTCTCGTGGCCCCTGTAAATGTACTACAGTAGGCCTGTGATACCGCATGACGCGATATGGTCCCGCCTATTCAGGGGCTAGCTTGGCGTTGATCCCTTTTTCCGCGGAAGAGAGTGGGTCACATAATGCTGTCACCCATGGCAAGAGTCCTTTCCCACCGTTGCCGGTTATAATACTTGCTCTGGCAAGTGTAGATGCTTGAAAAAACACGACGGTTTGATGGCGTCCTGAAGGTGCTCGATTGCCTCCTGATGGCTGTGCAATCGCTAGTGGTCCGGTGGTGGCTGGTTTTTCCGACACACAAAGTTCCCGTTCGTAGTCGAAGTATGCTAGAGCGTACCCCATCCAGTTATGGTTAATGGTATTGTACGCGAACGCCAATTCCATGATTCAGTGATCCCAAGTATGGTAATTATTCTGGGCGTATTAGGTGATTATCGTTTTGACGATTCAATGGCTCGCTTTTCTCCATCGCAATCCTGTGTCAGGACGACCACCAAACCTTGGCTGCTGGTATCTGTCTGCAGAATGAACGGGCGGTCGAATTCCGAACATGGTAGCGTCGGCGTCTCAGCCAGTTGATGCCGCAACTTCTACAAAGCCACATCTTCTACAGCGGCCAAGTCTCAGCGTTGAAATTTCTAGAGCAGGCGGTTGAGCGGGGTTGTCAGGTCCGAGAACCGTAGTATGAATCATTTGTATCAAAACACAGTTCCCAGAAACTAGCACAGCGTCATCAGGTTAGTTGGGACCGAAATTTCTGTTATCGTTTGTACCTTCCCCGGGTCTATGCGTATTCCTTGGCCGGTGACGACATGCCCCAATTCGGTTTGGCCGAAGTGCCATTTTTCCGAGTTAGTGCGTAGACTGGCAGCGCAGACTCACTTGAAGATTGCCTTGAAGTTTGCTACATGTTCCTCGAAGGTTTTTCCGACGACGATGATATCGTCGAGATAAGCAAAGCTTCGTGGGGTCAGTCGAGGCTCGATAACCTTGTTTAGCAACCGCTAGACTTATTGTGAAGTCGGCCGTCCAAGGACGGACGCGACTATGTCACCTCGCCCTTACGAACATATGCAACCGTGCTTTTATCCACTCGGCAAAATCCAGGGCGTCGCACGACCGTTTTTGCGAGCGAATCTTTTGCTCACGGTACCGATCACTGTCGTTGACCGCGTTCACGGGGAATCACGGGGAGGCCGATTCGTTGCGTATAGCCTGTACGTACACCGTCTATCAACCATTAGAACGTGGCTGGAGTGAAGTGCAACCAAGGTGGCATCACCGTAAGTCCCGCACGTGAAAGCGGCGATCGCGAGTCTAGATGGACTGGGCCTCCTACAACTTCTCCAACGTGGCTTCACCAACGTGGCAGGGGGTAGGCATCCTTCTCGGTCTGTTGATTTGATCAACCTGAAGTTCGAGACTGCTGCTGTAGCAAAAATTATGCTGTGTTTTAATGCTGTGTATAATTATTATATTACAAGTTATGATGTTCATTACTAATAGTTTGTAATCGTTCTGTGTTTTGCTAATTATAATATTCAAATTTCGATTTCTGCGTATAGAAGTTTAATTTCTTAATAACTTAATATCTTAATATTTAAATATTAACACCCATTTTTTCAATAAAATTCTTTCAGAATTATAACATATGGCGATAATAATATGAAACTGAGGGAATTTTCTACAAATCTGTGCAGATCTATCAGAACATACCCGATTTGTGTTTTATTCATAATTTTTATTTGTACTTTAAATTTGAGTTAAAGCGATTGCAAATTTGAAAAAAAGCGCGCTTAACTCGTCCATCAAAAACTAGTACGTAAACACGCTTTCAATCCGAATCAGAAAAAATTTCATTGATTTACTCAGTGAACCAGTTTTTCACTAGTTTATAGTGCTATTGACTACTAAATCAGTGAATTTCACGTCGACCCAGCGACAGATGTAACGCCATTGACGAATCAGTGAAATATACTAGTACCACATCGTGGAGTCAATTCGAAACTGCAAGCAACTGCCACGCGAGCTATATAGTTTCAATCTTCTCAAGCTCAACTGGTCGACATAATGCTTTTCACGAAAATATTTTGCAAAGAATTACCGTTGAAAAGGAAAAGAAAAATCTAGTTCGTATTTCGTTCGAAGTTGCCATATTGAATGGACTGTAAAAATTCTAAATATGCTTCTTTTAAATTACATATTTACCAAATTATATTATGAAATCAATATATGTTTTATTTCAGAGTTAATCAGATGTCTTCGTAATCTTAATGTTACGACAGTAAACAGAGCTAGTATATCTTTACAAATTATCGGAAATTTCAAATAAATGCTATGTGAAACTATGAAAATTTCGCTGTTTAAAATGCTGCTACTACTACTTGTAAGAGCGAGGGATGGGATTTATGCTTGACATGACCATAGTCGCTTTCGACAGCCCCATTTTAATAGTCTATAAGTTTTATGTAAATCTAAAGTTACAGAAATTTAATTAACTCGACTTCTGTTAATTACACATAACTAATTCTGTTCCATACTCATGACAAACGAATAAATGAACATTATTTGTTATTGTGTTGTTCATTGTTTAACTGAAATTTGACGTAAGGGCTTCGTATTAAACGTTTACATTGTCCCGGCGCATAAGCACTTGATCATGATCGTGCTCAGCTGCTAGGCTCGAACCTTTTACTCTCGCTTCTAGGTGCGCTTAATCCTCGCGCTTTGATTGGTCCGTGTTTTTGCTTGATAATGCAAAACCGAAGCTCCAAACCCCATTTTTGGAAAGGGAAATCTTGTTCGGAATCACGTCCTCTACCACCCCTTTCCAGGAGTTACACGAGTTGTGAGACACCCTGTATATGATAGAATAAGCGTAGACACATCAGTAAAGACAATGAAGGAGGCATTACTGTATTTCGAGATTGATAAAAAACCGATCATTTTTTTGTGCTACTCTTCAACTAATCGATTATAGTATTTTACAAGCTAATAACGAAACCAGTTACATCAGTTAAAACAACTTATAAAATAGATAATATAAGAAATTGTAACTTGTTTAAGGAAAGGCTTGAGTTTATGATTGCTCCTATTCATCCTGGAACTTCCAAGTCTTAAATTGTACCGCTTATTTTGAAAGTGGAGCAAGTTCATTCCTTGAAAGAAATAGTGATAACAATAGATAAAATTTAATATATTTTTATCTGTAAGTAATTTAGAAAGAAAATAATTCAAAGTCCCTAATATTTGGTCGATGGAAGTTTGGGTGATTAAAGATATTGGAAAGAAGTTTATAGTGAAAAGTTTACTTCAGATTGAAATTCTTTTTAGTCGAATATATTACGGTATAATTTAGCTCCGGTAAATTTTAATAATACCAACTATACTGTGGACAACTACAAATTGTACGATGTTGGTGGCATAACCTCAATATGAGTGAAGATTTGTAGGTCTTCCTTGGTTTTCATTAATAATAAAACAATATAAAATTGACGCAGTTCTTGTTTTAGTATTGGTAAACGAAACCCTGGAAAAATCGAAAGTTGAAGTGTCGCGGTCTGGATGGTAACGGGGCCATATAGGTCCTGGCCACCCTGACCCTGCAAGACAACCGTTGTTTGATTTTACCAAAAAGTGGGGATTTATTCTCCATAAAACCATTGATAAAGCACAGGGACAACACATTACTTTGGCGAGTTTTAAGAGTAACGAAAAGAGAAGTAGATCGACAAAAATATTGATAAATTCTGTGTAAAATCTAGACATCCTTACATACTGTTGTAAATAAACTATAAAAAAGAATCAGTAAAACCTATTATTTCGATATTTAAACTGATTAATAATTGGTAAGCTTCATCTGTTCCATTGATTGATTACATCAGTGAAGCAAACACAAATCATATCAACGATTTCACTGGTTCAATCAGTAATTATTCACTGTTTTGTAGTATACTTAGACCTTATTGACACAATAGTTATACACAACGCTAATGATTAATTTATTCCCACTATTTCAGAATCCGAAAATAGGTTCACAATCTATCAATTGTTACTGAATATGCAATGTTTCCTTTTTCAAGTAGTAATGCAATTTGCAGATTTTCTGCGTATAAATTATTACGTATTACGAGGTATGAATTACTGTTATTTAAAGCCTCAAAAAATGGCGAAAGTCACGCACGCATCATAAATTTGACCATTGGAGAATGTCCTTTCATAGTTCACTATCTGAAAGGACTATTTTTGAACATTCAGTTAGACTCTTGGAGGGAACATGAAATTGAGATTGTAACTTATGTCGCAGCTCTCCTCAGAATATTTAATAAAAATCCAACAAAAAATACACCTCGGATGTCTTAAGCTTCCAAATACAGCATATTATTGCAGATAATAAATTAATTGCGAACTCTGATTTAAATAACACATGAAAATGTTTGTTGAAAAATAATTACATTCTTCATGATTGGAAAGTATATTTTACTCGAGATTTAAAATCGTTTGATGACCACTTATTTCTAAATTAACGCTAAGGAAGAAAAATAAATGAAGAATGATACATAAAATAGTTTGTATAACAATTCTTTATCTCGACAAAAGTTAACATACTTTTTTACCAAAACATCTTAATAATTTCAGTAATTTAAAATACGACATTTAAGATCCGTCATTTTTGTGAGTTTTATTTCAATGTTAAAAACGCTTTATTTATTAAAGGATTATTTTAGAAATTAAATTTCAAGAAACCAATTTTTTTATTGTATTTTGTAGAAATACGAATTTTTGAGCATTGTCAAGCTTTGCAACATAAAACGTTTTGACTTTTCTAATTATTTACAGTATTGAATCTGGGGGGATTTTTATTTGTAAATTAGAAGAGAAAGTGTTTCCTTATAATATAGTATTTTATAGCATTTTGCTAAAAAGACACATTTGTATTACATTTTTTGGTATTTTACATTTATGATATAACCGTACATTGTATGTTAGAAGTATTATAAATATTCATAAATACTTTATAAAAATTCTTTTAAATAGTAGTCCTAGTCCTACTTAAAATATGTAATTTGATAAAATAATTTGCGTTATTCTTTTTTTGACTTTCTTTGTTTACAATTTTTAAACCGAAGTTTTTTATCTAACATTCTGAATTCCTTATTCTGAAATATTTCTAAATTCAATATCATTTTAAAGCCACAGTGCAAGAAACAGTTAAATTCTTAATATTAATAATACTAATTCCCTTAAACCGAAAACTACTTTAGAAAATCAAAGTTGTTATCGAACCTTTATAAAAAAAACTTATCTAAAACCTTCAATATCGGAACGTACAGCAGATCGGAGGCTGACTAACTTTTGCTAAAAATATTTCTGTGGCTGATTATTGGAAATGCCTGAAAAGATATAGTTATTTTTGGAGGATAAGACGTTCATACATGCACAGAAGAATTCACTTAAAATGTTATGAGCCATTTCTTTTTCAAACTACAGCAGATATCGATCTTATATTTTTTCGCGTTATTAAATAAAGCTAAAAATGAATCAACGTGCAATGAGTTTTAACTTACTGTAAAAAGATTAAAAAGGATAATTCTCGTTAGAAATAAAACTAATAACACTTTGTTATTTTTGAACGCTTGCAAATTTTCGCAGATATTATTTTTTATGAAAATAAATAGATTTTTATTGCATCTGAAGAAATTTCTAAAATGAGTTATTTTTTAACACTTGCAAATTTTCACAGATATTATTTTCAATAAAAATAAATTTTTTTTTTAATTGCATGTGAAGAAATTTCTAAAAAATTCACACAGACGTTTAAACTGAAGTGAAGGATGATCCTTTACAGCTTGCTTCGAGTTATTTATTCAATAGAAAATTTATTTATTTAATGAATTTAACTGCATTGACAACAATAAATTCTAACAGTAAGATTTTAAATAATTAGCATTAATCACACACTTCGAAATTAAAAATAAAATAGAAAACTATACCAATAACAAAATATAAATTAATATAAATATTAATTTTTCTCTCCACAAGAATCAGTACAAATTTCAAGAAAAGTATCTGAATCAATTTTGTAATTTGAAATAAAGAACGTGTGATTATTTGACTGATTGTTACATTTAGTATGAAGAAGTAGAGAATTTTAGATTAGAGTTCCAAGAATGAACTTAAGTGACGTATAATTCGACTCGTAGTATTTTTAATTTCGCTCCACCTTATTTCGTAGCTGAATGAATTTAGCAAATTAAAGTTTGGTACATTAAACCCCATAAATTGCTCTCTCGATCTCTATTATTGTACACCTATAATGATTTCTATACCTACTTCGAAACGCTAACGGTCTTAATTTTAACTTATGTTAAGAGATAATAATGTATGAGCACTCAAACTTGTTCCTGTTATACAACATATCGTCTCCAATTAAACACTTTGTTTAATTATCGGTGACCCGGATAGCCTTTCAAATATGTTTTCCTCTTTATAAACAAATTTTAATGATCTGTTTACGATATCCTTGATCCAGTTTTTCCTCACGAACGGAACAAAAACGTAACAGTACTGCAACTTTATATTAAAACGCAACAAGCATCTTCCATTTTCGCTCGAAAATAATTCGCATCCGTCAGGATTTAAAGCAGGTTTGCCAACTTTTATTACACTGGCGTTGTGCGCGGCGCGTTAATAAAACTTGAAAACGAGTCTACACATTAAAGTAATGAAAACAAGTCTACTGTCAGCAACAGTTTCGACGGAAACGGGAAAGGACATTTCATTTTGGAATCAAACATAACTGTTTGGAATTATTTCAACATTATAGAAGACTAACAACTTTTGAGTCATAAAAGGATTTACGTACATAAGTTTCGTAATGCGGAGTGAATATTTTATCGCTATTTTTTCGTCCATTGTGAAACAAGTAGAATAATTGATAAATACTATTTCTCAGTAAAATGTAAAAAAGCACTTGTATTTTTGTATATGTACATATATGTAAACGCAATAATTTTGTTGTATTGCTGATGTGATATTTTTAAAATGAAGTTTTAAGATTTTAAGGTTTTAGTAAACTAAAAAATTGTTGTACAGTTAAAGAAATTCTGTTAAGTTTTTAATATAAAACAATCCATTTTATGTCATTTATTTCGTTTCGTTTGTAAAAGAGAAATTTAATTGATTAATAATTAAAAGCTGTAATAAGTATTGCAAGCCTTCTAAAAAGTTTTACTTTTGAAATGCACAATGTGCAATATTATACAATTGTTTCTGTGCACTTATAAAAGAAAAGCTGAATCTAGCAATAATACATATACACACAATAATTGTTGTGACTTAAAATTAACATCTTAAAAAATTCAAAAGCATCACTTATCTAATAATAATTAATGATTTGTTATGAATAAATTAATTATTCGCCAAAAGAATATTATTGCTACTGTTGTCAGTATGAATTTAAGGCCAGCGCGTGAACTAATCAAAATGGCCGACGCTTCTGCATTTTTGGCATTGTAAACAAACGTGATGCTTTTCACAAGTTTCGCCGATAAATTTTCAGTATCAATTTAACGTTGAAAGTACCCTTGTATCTGCCATATTTGTTTTGTATACTACCGCCTCTCTAGCATCGCTGGTAGTTTTTTTTCAGTTGCCTATTTCTACATCCTCGAACGTTTTCATTAATATTCCTCGTTGACACGAGGATAAAAAACAAAATATTAATGTAAATCGTTTCCATTCGGTGTATGCAAAGCCTTTTACAAACATAACAACTCCCTTTGCTTTTATTAATCTCAGTTTTGGACTGAGAATTATATTCGATATTTATTTCACAAATTATATGAAATAAATTACAAAAAATAAATTAGTCACACAAAAGTTATTTCGGACATTATAAATATATCAATTGTTTAAGAAAAACTATTTTATTTTCATCTTCTTACGGAATATAAAATGACGTACAAGGTTAGTATATTTATGAAACATTTGAAAATCAGGTTATATGTAACCCAGATAAATATTTACAATATTGTAATTTACTTCTACACAACTTATTATTAACCCGACTGCGATTCAATATAAAACCACCCATAAAAGACAACCTGAAAGACAACAAATCTACCCAAAGCTTGCTGAAGTACCTTAAAGAGTCTAAACTGTACAATAAGCTACAAACTTTTCGCTAGTCGCTAATAACCCACGTGTGGTTGATGCGACTATAAATAAATAAATTAAAAAAAAAAAACTTCCTTACTAGTTAAGGAATACTGACCATAATTTCATACTAAAAGCTTGGGTCATTGAAAATATGAAGTATTGATATATTCATGCAACACACTCTACAGATGTTAACCTACGAGTTGGCACGTAAGGAGGTTGTCTCAAAGTAAAAGAAGCTACACCTGTCTCCGCCGGGAACACTTCCAGCGTTACATTTCAGCAAATAAGAAGAATAATGATAGTAATAACTATATTTCGCATTTCACATTATTTCGGTCACTCTGGAGACATTTGCTGATATTGTTTTTAGTCTAATTGGTATACGTGACCGTTCGAGTTAATTATTCTAACTGCTGAAAATATCTGTAGGTCTATTTTTTTCATTTTGACCTATTGGAACCATACATTTTTTTAACACTTGGCTTAACTTTTCTTCAACCTTCAAATCGAAGAAAATATTCGATGAGTGTAAATGTTTTGATAAATTCTTATTATGTTAAATTCGTAAGATTAAATTCTTAAGAATAAATTCTTAAGACAAATACAAAAAATAATACATATATTAAAGTTAATTGTGATTATAGCAATACGTAGAAATGTAAACATAATATTGTTTCGAATTATTAAAAATTAATGCAGAAAATGCTGTATAAGTCAAGATTCAATGTATTACAAATATACATCAATCAAAAGTATTACAAATACTTTAAAAGACGCTCGTGATATTTTTGGAGATTCTGTTAATTTCAATCTGACGGTTTCTCAACTTCAAACGTCACGATATTAACCTAGATCGGTCTTCTATTATTAATAATGGAATTTCAGATAAGCGGTTCTAAGAAAATCCAGAAATATCGATAGCTGAAATTGTCCCAACCTCAAAGACTAAAGGGCTAATTGCATATTGACGTCTAAGTAAAATTAGCTGCTAAGTGGGACATGTGTGTATTTCATTTACTGTCAGAAAAATAGCTAGAGTATCCGTATGTGCATCTGTGCTCAATGAATTATCACATCCCAATAAGAATCAAACATTTGACTATCTTATTTGGTTAGACCCTTTTAAAAAGTTTTTAAGAAAAGAATAAAAGCTTCAATGTATTTTATTTGTCTCAGATTCAAGCACAGTTGAAGAGTATCATGATCTGTTTTTGGAATTTGTGATTGCTTCGGAAAGTATGAACGATCCTGAAACGCTACTAAAAATGGCGGAACGTGTTGCTGCAGAATTTGATTCGTCTGCGAATCCCAAAATAAATTTGCAAATTTTGGAACAGTTCACGATGACGAAAATACCGATGGAGGAACAAGCTGCAGCTGTTAAGAAACAATATTTTATCGAATCCAGCGATAACGATTTTGGCGGTAAGTCTGACTTTTTACACAATTTATTAATTGTTACAAAGTTTCTATTACAATTTCAGTTCATTCATATGAATCTTCTTTCGTTATTTAACTGTTTAGATTATGTATATTTCATTTTTTAATTTATTGACTATCCCGAAATTGTATATCAATTTTCTTCTATAAATTACAAATTAAATTATACATATTTTTTTGTTATTCATTCATTAATTTGTGAATATTAATTTTCTTACATAATTCTTACATAATTTGCACCATTTTTATCTTAAAAATTATCGATTAATTTTGCTAGTTTGCTTATGGCCTTTATTCGATATAATTTTTTCGTAGTATAACAGAAAATGAATTTCTTTATATAACTCACATAATTTTTTAATGTAATTTATCTCGAATCAAGTATCTTCGATCGTCCCTTTTGAGAAATTGACACGATCCTCATTATTGTATCACTTTATAATATCTGCCACGGTACTTTTGCTTAAACTTAAAAGAGGACCGACTTCCCGATAAGATTCTCTTCTTTCGCGGTGAAAAATAATTAACTGTCGCACGTCAATCTTTCGCTTTCTTGGTCTATATTCAAAATTTCTGACTAATCACAATAATTTTTGCATAATAACTGATATTTCGAATAATTATATTTCAAACAATCACTGATATTTCGAATAATTATATTTCAAACAATCACTGATATTTCGAATTAAGGTCTATATTTAGCTTAACATACAATATTTTACTTGAAACTAAATAGTGTGCGAATACATTTTGAACAGAGTGTATGTCTGTAAACTGAATTAAAGTTGTAATTAAATATAGATAAATATTAAATATCCGATTACTTTGCGACTTAAGAATAATACATTTCCGTATTCATCATTTATTACCCCAAAAATTAATTTAAATAAATAAAACTTATAGAAAAAACAAAGAATACTAAGTTGACAAACATTAGCACATAATTGATTACATTAAATATGCAGACTGGTAACTGATAAAATAGTATAGTGTCCAAATATTAATGAAGTGTTAATGTATTAAGTGTTAATGTATCTTTAACATGGCAGTCAAAGCATTAAGTAATCAATATACGTCTGCAATAATGTTTAGCGACATCTCATGAATTTCACGACTCACTCTGTACACGAAAAACAGAATTATTGAATATGAGTTGGCGCACGATCGATGGAGCAGCAAGTGTCACGTTGAATTTAAGAAAATTGATCGTCTTATCGTAGGCGACAACTTGCTAGGAACGGTGGCCCGTTTACGTAGAATAAGATCAGCTAACAGCAGATTTATCACGGCACGGAGACATTCACGGCATGTCAATGACGACATGTCATCGACGTCTTCCGCATCCGGCGACGGAAATCCTCGATACCAGCAGTTGCTAAACGACACTGAAGAGGTACCGTCGAATCAACGGACCGAAAATCGAGATGAGTCAATCGTGGCGAACAAATCGGAAGTAAAACAAAACGATGCTAACTGCGGATCGAGGTGCAAAGCTCAGAAGCGTCGACCAAAAACTGCTAGAAACAGGTAAATCATTTCATACGCATACTTATACCTTTCTGTAAACTTTTGAGTCAGGAGCAAGTCTGACTTTCACAGAAGAGTTTAATAATTTTGCAAGGTGGAAATTTAGGAAGTTGGAGAAATGTTGGAAATTTGAAAAGTTCAAGAATATGGGCAGTTGAAAATTTGAGGATACGAGAAATTAGGGAACAATTTGAAAATTTGGAAAATATTTGCAAATTTAAGTGTTTGGATATATTTACAAATTCGGAAATTTGAGAGTTTAGAAATTTGTAGATCTGGTACCACTTTTGAAACGTAGATAGAGAATACAAAAATAATGTAACAAGTTCAAATACATATTTGTCCGATTTGACCTTGTTTCAGTCACAGTTGTACAAAATCCATTTCAAGAAATTACAGTACGTTTGAATTGAAAAGTTGTATTAAATAATAATGAACATTATGTACTTAATATATTGTATTTGGTGATCCTATGTTTATTACATAATATTAACCATATTGTATTTTAAGGTAAAAGGTAATAGTAATATAAATATTATAAGGTAAGATGTAATAGTAATATAAATGATTATAGTGTTTAAAAACTACAGAGGAGCATTAGAATTATTAATGACACGTCTCACTAATTAGTTAATTATAAATTGTGACAAATTATTAATAATTCACTAACTTATCTGACTAATTGTTACTTATGCATTTATTCATATGTAACTGATATTTAATACTGACAATTAATAGTCTATTAACTTATCCAACTAATAGTTTTGCACAATCTTACGTGACTAATTAGAGAACCATGCAGAATTATAAGTAAAGAGCAGTGTTGAAATGAGGGTTTTCGTAAAAAAATGTTCAACTAGTTAAAGTCAGGAAACTTCTAGAATTATTGGTAACGGGAACAAACCGGATGTAAAAGTAGATAGTTTCTGGAAATGGAATCACGTGCAGACGAACTTGAATCGACTCAGGTAGCTGCAAGAGGATGGAACTTTGTAAATGAACACGACGAGAAATCTTAAAGTCACTAGGGTGAGAATTTGCAGACGAACTCAATGCATGATTGAACAGATGCTGGAAGGTTACATAAATTTCAGACAAGTCTAATACCAGATTAGAAGCCCATTAGGATAAGTCGGAAGTACATTTAGAAGGTGTAAGATTTAACAGTTGAGCTCGCTCCAATTTCACCTGAAGGGATAAGATTATTGTAGGATTTTCAGGTAAAAATAGTATATGAGATATCAGGAGGACTTATTTTAAGGTGAGAAAGTATAGTTAAATAGTAGATAAGTTCGGTTAACACTCAATAATGCAGAAACGATATAGTTATATTTGGAATAGACTACATTATTTTAGTAACTGGCGTCAGTAGCCTTGCTAGTAGGTAGTTGAATTTTTGCGTTTCTTGCTTTGCCTGTACTAAACCTGTTATTGCAAAAAGAAGGCAAGAAGGAAAGGTAACTATTTTCTTTTCAAAATCCTTAAATTCATACATCTCCAAATACCTACATTCATAAATCTCTATATCCTCAAATCCCTTCAAAAACTCCAAAACACAAATCGTTACATTCCCAAAACCTTACATCTTTAATTCTTCGTACTCCAAATTGTTAAATTCCCAAATCCCTAAATCTCTAGACCACCAGACCCTTATAAACACAAATCCCTACAATCCCAATTCCCTAAATCCCTAAAACCCCAAATCCCTTCATCTCTAAATCTTTACATACCCAAACCTCTAAATCCTCCAGTCGCTAAATCCCGAAATCGCTGTATTACTGAATTTTTAAGTCCCTAAATTTATATACCTCCAAATTTTGCAATAGTCAAAAATCCTTAAAACAAAATGGCTTCTTTCCTTTGTCGTCTTCTTTTTCCAACGATAGACTTGATATGGGCAAACCAAGAAATGCCAAATTTCGCTTGCATAGTAAGAAGGCTACTAACGCTGGATTTATGCCGTAGAAAATTTGAAATAAATAAATGTTGAGTCAAGCCACATGCCACTATATTTTCTTCACACTGAGGAATTTCCCGAAGGTTCAAACACTGCATTGAAAAGGGCAGGTCATATGGTGAAAAGGTTGTCCTCATGGCACCGATTTTACAAAGGCAGACATTCTTCCACTAACCTCCGGCTGAAAGTGCCAGTTAACGAAAAATACAGAGTTTGACGTTTACGCGTGTTTTATTTCATACACCCTTTCAGTATTTTCTCTTAGTTATTCGCATACTTTTAACATTATTACACAGCTGTACGTGTTTGGCATAAATTCATGAAGGTTTATATTCGCTTACATCACGCTACACAATGTAAAAGGACATTATTTGCGTAATCTTAAGATTACAAGTTCTTAAACCCCTTTGAGGGTCCGAGAAACAATTTTGATATTAATTTTGCATCCCCTAATTTTCTTCATTTATTTAAATAGTTTGTTTAATAAAATTCTTACGTAGTCAAAACTTTTTGTATGTGTTGTTACTTAATTAGTTACTAACATAACTAAACAATAATTAGCAAAAATTTAATTATTAAGTCTGCAAAAAAATGTTTAAGACTCGGACTATATAAGTTTATGATCATTTGTTCTAAACGTAGGTTGAGAAACAAAAATCTTGAGCGTGTCACGACATAATCTACGCGATCGGACAGGAAAATAATCCTACATTATTGATATAATAAAACCTCTTTAGAGCTATTTATACTCTCTTTAGAGATACAGATATGAGCTATTTATTTTGGAAGTAGTTTGCAAGTCTACCTTAGAACCTAAAAAATTATCCGTAAACAGTATTTCTTCCTAAGTTTTGCTCCTTTAATCAGACATTATTGCAGGCGAGGCTCCAAAACCAAATTCTGAAGATCCTCTTGTGGTTCATTTGGAAACCTCTAGGGGCAAACAGAGCTTAACCCGTTGAAGTAACTAGATATTACGTTGAGAGTACCTATAACGTTTTACCATTTCGAATTATAAAAAACTAAAGACCACCGGATCTATAATTGAATCATAATTGTCGATCGTAGAACCGTATTTTAGTTGACGATTTGATTGATTTTTTTTCAGCGTTGGCGCGAAGCAGTTGTTAATAATGACACTTCTAATCGTCATTGTAATTGTTTCAATCTATTGAAAATACTCTATTCTTGAATGAGACATACAACTCTCAATTAGTGTAACAGGTGTCAAACCAAGTGTTGTCGGAACACTACTATGCCATTGCTGTTTTAGGTACCCTTAGTCCAACATACATAACGTTGAAATCGTTGTTCACCTAATCGCAACTAACTGAGACTGACATTGATGAATGAGAAACCCGTGGTCATCCAATAGGTCGGTGGTTACCAAATGTTATTCGCAACCTTCATGCCGAATGCTCGAATGAGCTTCTCGAATTGAACATCTCCATGTTGCAGCTCTTAGAATTGTTATTGAACGTCGGTACTTAACGATATTAACTGTTTCTAAGAAAAAGGCTCTTAGAGTCTTTATGGAAGCTCTATCTCGAGGAAAGGCTGTTTGATTTCGTTACTAAATAGGAAGTAGCGTAACACAGAAAGCAAAAGAACCGTATAGACATAGTGCGTCACATATGGTTGCGAGACGAATAACATTTGGGTTCAGATGTACATGACAACCATTGCTGTGCAGATATTCGCATCATAACTGTGACAGATATTCCCTTATCTTTTCTCTCCTTTTGCAATCGCTTTTTCAATTGTTTTGTTGATATAGCCTGCACTATTCTACATAACCTTGTTAGTTGATAATCATATTCAGGGATGTGTAAATCATGTATGTTAGCGTCAATACATTTTCGAGAATCGTTGGAGTCAATCAGCTGTTGCTATTTTGTCTTCAAACGATTTATGAATGGGAACGATGTTCATTATTATGGATCTGGCCACGGAGTAGGGAAGGCGAGGATGCAGAAAGAGTGAATGAAGTTCGGTATAATTGCTATGAATCGAGCGTAAAAGAAAAGAATGATATCAATGGTGTGTTGTTGTCGTTTACGTGCAGGAAGTCGTAAATGGTTCGGTTATTGATAAAAACGAGACAGTTTGAGACATCCGACGCCTTCTTGTAAGAGAACTAAAATTAACCATTTGGTGCTTACGCCAGAACCTCATTAACACTTTCACGATCGGTGACACCAACGTGGTGCCATAGGCAGGCCAGTCGTTGTTGGTCGGTGACACTTATGTGGTGTCATTGATAGGCCGTTGGTATTAGCCATTGACTCCCACGTGATGTCAAAAGTATTGCCGGCTCATGGCGACGTTTCACTGCGCAAAGATGCGGTCGTGAAAGTGTTAATATTTAATAATCTTATTTAACATGTATGCATATATTTTATTTATAATTTTTGCATTTCCTACTGACTTAATTTACTACCATAATTAAAATGATTCTAATACTGTTCAACGACACAACAATCAGTACCTAGAGGTCCAATGTTAACAATTTGGATGAGGTTGTTTCAGATTAAGATAATGTAACAAAGTATAATAGAAAATAATTAATACACGAATTTTTTTATATTCACGAATTAAACTACCATTAGCAGGGCTATTTAGTTTAAATAAAAGTTATATGAAACCTGAGTTTGTTGTAAATTTAGGTTATAACTTTTTTACAGTTCATACTCGCTCATATGTTACACTCATCGTTTACAGCTTCTACACCATGTGAATCAATAATCAATTGCAAAAACAAGTGGTATACCCAATTTTTTCAGCAGCTATAACTGTTTGTACATGAAATCGCAACGTACAAATACTGATGTCCATCGCTATATTCAAATAAACTCGAGCTAGGTCTTCTTTCGACGAAACACTATCCGGCAGAGAAATGAAAGCATAGAAAACACACAATTTCCTGGTCCGGCTTGAAAAGTAATTACAACATAATAGTCGTTCAGGAAGGGTTTCGTGGCGTTCGTGGTAAGTCACACAGACTCTTGGAAACGCTCGGCAATACAATAGCATCGACAATCGATTGTGTCGACATGTTGAGACCCGTAGAACACGCAATATTGGAACATAGATTTCCCATTTAGATTCGTCGATGTTTTCCTCTGTCGCAATTTTCCGCGGAACTTTCACAGCCACGTCCCTCTTCCTTCTTCTCTTCCTTGCCTCTTTTTTTATCTAAATCCTCGACCGTGAACAGAATTAAGATCGCGTTCCGAGCACTCTAGAATTGTATTCAGCATGTAACACTGACAGCAGTATACACGATCCGAGCAACGCGCATACAATGATTTCATTGTGACGATTAATCGTTGTTCTACCTTGTTGTTGGAGGCGACGACATCTCGAACTCGAACAATGAAACAGTATGCTTCGTGGAAGTCACGAAAGTGTTAGTAAAAGAAAAGCAAGAAGTGGGACACTTTTTTGAGATAAGAATAGCAATCCTTGCTTCGAGGGACAGTTTAGAAATCTATGAACTAGCCAAATGCTTTTAAATTAATGGGTGATCGAGTTTTATCTTGATTAGTGTTATTAATATTATTTACCTAGGAACGTGGATGATTGATTAGATGTATGAATGTGGTTGAGCATGAATTTATGACCGAATTTAGGTAAATGAATATAGGTAAATGATTAGATAGACGAATAGGAATTAAAGATATGAAATCATCGTGGAGTAATTTTTAATATATTGCGAAATGTACGTATGATAAATTTTTAAAACATTTTTATTGGAAGTAAGATTTTGTCTTAATTGAAAATTTCATGTTATTTTCGTACAATTTTTGGAATTATAGTTGTTGATTGTACTTGTGTAATAATACACGTGTTTGTTTTTATTATCGCAGGTAATGATGCTAATATTACAGTTACATCGTACTGTTGTCATTTAAAGAGTGAGGTAGTATTATTAATATTATTACCGTTATGATTATATTCCAATATAGTAATAATGTGCTAATAAACGGAATTAGTAGTATTACCAATATTAATATCTATTAACTTAAAATTTTAGCTTTATTACATATCAATTGAAGTACAGCAATATAATCGAAATATTACAAAATGAGTGATAGTCCAGCTTTAATTTTCAAATTACAGCGAATTTCCTTTTGTTCGTGTTCAACTTCTCTTTTAATTAACTTGCTGTGTAAAATATCGGACGGCAATATTCAATATTTGCACATGTAAAATTCTACCTCATATTACATTTTTACAATTAATGCATTAATAGTGCGAAGAATAATGTGAAGAATAATCAGAGCAGTGATGTTATTAAAAATTTTATAAATTATTTCACACGCTTTATATTTTTGTTATTTATGCAAAAATGTATGTATACGCATCGAGATTACAGACACCATTTTTATCCATTAATTAGCTGAATTGTATTTAATATTGTACAAAACATTGAAACTACATTGTGCAGGAAGAAGAGCTATTTTCACAGCGCTTTTTCATGGCAAGAAATTTTTAATTGCCACTGATATTTGTCGAAACGAAACACCGTTCTATCATCGAGCTGTCGTGCAATTTTTTCTCCGGAAAAAATGACAAAGACCTAACGAAATGATGAATAACGCTCGAAACAGGTGATATAAATTAGCGTATCCACGTGGATTTAGTATTTACCAGGCTACAAAAAAGTTAAAGCACTGTTGCCTTTAAATCTGAATTCGATAAAATGTCAACTGTTTTAATCAAAGGCGATAAGTCATTAGTTAACACTAAAACTACCAACGCCGTTAAACGTTTCAAATTAATTAACACACATCAAACTAACGTCAAATTAAAGTTACAAATTTTTATTTTAAGTTACAAAATTTATTAAGGTGGTTCTCTTGAAATGTGTCCCAATTTTCACACAAATAAATAAGATACTCTTATCATTTGTTTATTTATTTCTTAATTGTGTTTTTAATTTCAAAATAAGTGTGCGTTATACGCTGGTAGATTTCTGGCATTGATTATATATGTAGCGATTTCATAAACAGCATAGGAAACAAACAGGATAATATCGTAAGTCACGATGCAAAGGATCAAAATTATTACGAAATAAATTGGAATGTTCGCTTTGTGTTCAGGAAGTATAAAATTAATTCTTTTGAGAAGAGAGTCACTGGAATTGGACCGCAATAACTGAGAGCAGAAAATTTACAAATATTGCTGTAGTAAATAGAATTCCGCTCGTGTGAAATGCGTATTTTTATCGGTTTTAATTTCGTGGTTAACAATTTGGAAGCATGATCATGTGCAATAACAATTTTCGTAGATTCTTTCGAATCTTAAATTTAATAGAATATTCAATATGTGTAATTAAATGAAACTATTATTTGTGAATTGCATATGCTTTATAGAAATCTTCAAATTAGACCTGAACATTCCTAAATTTCCGACATCTTCATATTTCTAAGTTTCTAAATGTTCAAGTTATCCTATATTCTTTTTAAACTAGTAGATTCTCCCGTCAGCTCTTAACAGATCAAGTATGATATTTTAAGAAATAGCTACGAAGCATTGAAGCTACGAAATTTATTGTAAAGTACTGCACGCAAACATTCAATTTTAAATAAATTCAACACATTTATTCTGAACATTATTCTGAATAAGTTGTTCGTTCATTTTGTTTGAGTGGTGTCACTGATATACAAATTAAACGAGTTCGTGTTAGCAATCATTTGAATCGTTAGCAACACAATAATATATGTAGTCTTCTTTAACCTCAAGTTAACCTAACCTTAAACTTAGCCTAACTCAACCTCAAAAATTAACCTAAAGTGTTAACTTTTCAACCTCAATATGTCACGAGTGTTATAATATGTCATCAATTTTTATTTCATCAAATCGAGTCAGACTTCGTAATATCGAATTCGATCATTACACAACAATCTAAAAGATGCATGTTGGAAATAGAGATATGTTACATCTTCAACGAAGCTGAAGTTATAATCCAATTTGTATGTGCGTATTAATGTTAGCAAAAGTTAGAGACAATTAAACAATACATGGAATCATTAGGATTCCCAATGATTGAAGATAAGTACACTATTGTACTGACAGAAACTTGGATTCAGGAGTAATCCTCTCTCTATGCTATTCTAAGACCTAACACAATTCATAGAATATTTAGTTAACCGCACAAAAATTTGAATCAAAAAATAAAAAGGTTTTTCATTAAGTTGACTCGCAAGAAACCATCTTTGCTCTTGACTATACATCGACACCTTATTTTCACGGAAGCCACTGACCGATAAGCTTAAGGCTGTAACATCAAACCATAAATCATTATATTATTCCTGCAGTCTTCTATAGACGAAACCGAAATCTCTGTGGAGAAAGGAAACTCCGTCTTATCACTGCCTTCCACTAAATCGCAACTTTCAAGCATCCCATCCTTCTGAACCCCTTTGAAATTTACGTTCACGCCAGAGTTCACAGGAACATCCTGTTCCCTGTTCTCCAAAACCATACTCGCTCTCCGATTGACCGTTGGTTTAATGGTATTCTTGTTCTGCGCAATTCATGCACAGGGTATCGCCGAAGGAAACGGAGGATTCCGGCCAAAGGAGAAGAGAATCGATGGAGCGGAATAAGGCGGTTTCACCGGCGACATCGCCCACCGATCCGCTCGAGCCATGGAGCACACGCGGAATTAAAGACATGAACACGATATTGGCTTGGGAGGAAAATGTGCCGGACAGTCCTTAACGAAACTTTACGATATTATGCGCCATGTTCTCCGATGGGTTGGCCAAAACGAACGCTGTTTTTGCGGCGACGGCAAAGCGGAAGCGATCCACGAAACTGGTAATTCGGGAATTTCCTTGGGCACAACGTGTTCTTCGACGACTTATAGATAATGAATTTGGAAGAGCAAACTCCTGTATATTTATTTAGGAATAATTGTCTTCGGTATCAAAGATAAGAATAAATTTTGGAAATATTCTTACCAATGGAAATTTGAGGGGATAGAATACAGTAGATGCTTGAAATATTTGCGAAAGTTGCAGTTAAGATATTTATAAATATCGTTTATTTTGGTTTTTAAATATATACAGATAGGTATTTCATTTGAGCGTTTCATTCGAGGATTTCGTACTTGTCAGAAACTACTAATTGGTTTATTGCTATTCGAATGGTAATAATTGTTAATGTAAAATAAATTATTGTATTTATATCTATATACCAGTACTTAAATGTATAATACAGCTGTATATCCTGAAATTTTATTCATTAATTTATTACCTACATGAAAATACTTACTCGAACATATAAGTTTAAAGGAAAAAATGTACATATACATATAAAATATATATATAAAAATAAAAACTAAAATTGTAGCGAAATGCGATACAATGACTTTTTGAAAGAGTCAGATGATTCGCAGAAAATGTGAATTATTGAACATTGATTACTAAAAACTGTTTCTTCATACAATATAACAATTTAATTTTTCGTTTATATAAAACAGCAAAGCACTATTTATCGTATAACGTAATATTTTTGAATAAAGAAATATTCTTGAAACTATTAATTTATAAAAAGCAATTTCGTAAAAATTACGATGTTCATTTTTAACATTTTTTATTTAAAATATCTAACAAATTTTTATTGTACTGCAATCATAGCCATACATAAAAGATCATTAAAAAGTACAATACAACGAACTATTTCATCTTTTTAATCGAAAATAGTATTTTGATAACGTCTACACAGATAATATATATTCGACCACATATATATTATATGTATATTATTATATCCTAAACTTTAATAACATATAATGAGAAACTTTATATTAGATATTGTTTATAAAAAGCAAGAAATCATCATAAGGCTGTTATTTTCGATCTTCTACTGTATTCTACCTCGTTCACAACGTCGTTGTTCATTTTTATATAATCCCAATGCTATCTTGTATAAAATTGCTTTGGACTTTGAAAAATTTTAATATGATAACGCATCTTAAACACTTCCAATAGTTTTAATAAAAAGCATGTAGAAAACATTCATTTCAAATAAAGTATATTTGCACTTAGGCGAGTGTATCTGTGCATCCATAAAAAAGAATAAAGTCATAGAATGTTAGGACGTATTATACTATATGACTTTTTCAATTTTTACTTAAAAAGAAGTAGTAACCTGTCCCAGTTCCCAGAATCACCCTATGTCTACGTGACGTCACCAGTTCTGTACTCACAGAGAATCGTCTGACAACTCTGATCCAGACTGAAAGACATAGAAAGCAAACAATAGTTAGGTCCCTTCTTTATCCTTCGAATTCCCAGGGCTCATCTTGTGGCGAGAGAACAATACTTGAGTCTCTCAGACTACATGTCCATCGGTTATGGTGATTTTGAGCGTCGATTTCGCTACATGCAGTATAGCGGTGAGTTTTCAATTGTGCTACGCAACTCTCTTTCGTTCTACAGTTACTGTGAAATGCCGTTCAGCACGAATACGGTAAAGAGAAACTGCGATCATGAGAGCAATTTGAAACTAGTTTGTAACTGGAACAATTGTTGGAATTTATATTTTGTGTGCGTTTGCTTACAAGCAATTTAGAAAATTCTAAATTCCATCTTATTTGAAGAAAGAAATAAACAGCAATGATATTTTATGCAAATTTTCTTAACAAACCTCATACGTACTTTCATGTTTTAATGACTATTTTTAATGTTAATATATGTTACTTTCATGTGTATTAATATTAAATATATCGTAATAATAAATTTTACTCGAAAAACAAGCATGAAAGTATGCGATATTATCTACTGTTCAAGCTTTATTATTTTTATGGATTCTATTTAACTTCATGTTACCTTATCCATCATTCTTTAAGTTTAAAATGAAGTTTGTTTCGTTCTATTCTGTACTTTATACCTTGCTACGTCATTTTATAATAAGCAAACTTTTATTTCAGAAGCGTACAGTAAATGTTTCTTACACAGTAACTAAACGTTATTTCATGTACTGCTTTTTGAACAAAAAGTCACGTAGTAGCGGCTTGACACGTTGTCGACAGACCGCACTTTACGTTATAGAGAAATGGTGACCAGTAAAGGTTAAAAATTAATGAGGGAACATACCGAGGTGTTAAGTTTCCAACGTGTGAAGATATCGTTCGCTTTTACGGAGGAAGAGCGGTTTCCACTAAAAGTGACTGGTATTTAGTAATATAATGATAATGGTTCGCGTAGTGTGCACTTAAAAAGTGAAATTTGAAGGATAATTTCAACTGAAATTTATTCGATAAAATGAATAAGATTTATTAATGGAATTAATTGTGATGACAATTAATAATCTAACAAATTCTCAAATTTCCAAATTCCCAAGCTTCTAAATTCTCACGTTCACAAATTCTCACTCCCCCAAATTCTCAATCTCCTAAATTCTCACTCCCCCAAATTCTCAATCTCCCAAATTCTCATTCCCCCAAATTCTCAAGCTCCTAAATTCTCACTCCCCAAATACTCAATCTCCCAAATCCTCAGCCCCCCAAATTCTCAATTTTCCAAATTTTTACTCCCCCAAATTCTCAATCTCCCAAATTCTCACTCCCCCAAATTCTCAAGCTCCTAAATTCTCACTCCCCAAATACTCAATCTCCTAAATTCTCACTCCCCCAAATTTTCAATCTCCCAAATTCTCATTCCCCCAAATTCTCAAGCTCCTAAATTCTCACTCCCCAAATACTCAATCTCCCAAATCCTCAGCCCCCCAAATTCTCAATTTTCCAAATTTTTACTCCCCCAAATTCTCAATCTTCCAAATTCTCACTCCCCCAAATTCTCAAGCTCCTAAATTCTCACTCCCCAAATACTCAATCTCCCAAATCCTCAGTCCCCCAAATTCTCAATTTTCCAAATTTTCACTCCCAAATTCTCCAAATTCTCCAGCTCCCAAATTCTCAAATTTCCACATTCCCAAGCTCCTAAATCTTACTCCCCCATAAATTATTATGGACTCCATCAAAGCAATAATGAAATCAGGATGCTCAAAACTTTGAAAATTAATAATACTTAATACAAAAATCGACATGCGGATAACATTTCTAACAATTCGAAATTTTCTTGTGTACATTCGTCTTAATACTCGTTAATGTCGATGACAAAATAAAGATTAATGTGAACAAATATTTACGTAAACGTGGCTCGCTAATTGCTCGGACTTGCGCGAGATAAATGTTTCCGATGGAAACATAACAGCTTCAAGAGATGAGTTTTAAGAGAATGGAAGATAAATTGTTTTCACATTTCATTCCAGTTATGGAGTATCTCATAATCGTTGTCATTTAATTCATAACAATTTTAGAAACATAACTTGATTTGAATAATTATCTCATAAAAGGTACGCCTTTTCATTAGAGTTTCTCTCCTGGAAAATATTATTCCAGTAACTACTACAGTAGACGGAATATTAGGATGAGCGTGGCTATTTACGAGAAGTGTATATTCCTAGGTTAATTAGAAAATTCAAATTAAAAAGATCGTGCGTGCCAAAGGGTTTAGGTTTACATTTTAAATGCTCTACGTACGAGACAGAAGAATTGAATTTAATACATATTATATTTAAAAAGATGGTTATTCAAACATTATATATAAGAAATTAATAATAATAGATAATAGACAATAATTTTATAATAAATAAAAGTTTGTCTTTACTAAAGAAAATGTTATAGTTATTAAGATTTTTTTCCGAAAATTGATATTTTTTCAAATAAAAATATGATCAACATTATTGAACATTTTTAGTAGTCTATAAGAATAATCTTCTGTAATTATTTTTTATTTTTGCAAAAGATGGACGATTCTATTTTTCAGTATTAACCCATTGTTTGAGGTTATGTTTCGTAGAATTTTTCTCTGATTTTGATTTTAATTTTCGAAATGTTTAAAATATAAAGGGATTTTTGAATAATCACTGGCCTTTTATATGTTTAAAGTTTTCAAAAGTATAATAAATTTCATTTATTCTTTTAAATCAGCAGAAACTGATTTTAAATTCAAGTTTAACATATCTATTTGCTGTTATTGTTCCAAATTGTATTATTAATGAAAAGTACTTCATAAAATCATTCAATGTACAAATTACAACAAATGGTTTTCAGATATCCGCCTCTGATTGTTTGAGTTTCCGGATACGTTGCAGAGAATCAAAATATAACAGGTCCTATAGCTTCATTTTAAAATACACTATCAAATGTTCGCAATAAAAATATATGGTTCCATTTAGAAAATAGAACTTGCTCTTCATATCTCATAAAATAACATATAAAAAGAATTTGATTTCGTTGAAACATTTTTTCAATTCCCATATGAACAGTTTTTGTTATTATAAATAGTTACAAAATTATGGAACTGTATCACTTTAATCGGGATACCTTGATTGTATAGGGTGAGACAAGTAACTGGGCCAAAGTATAACTCTGTTACTATTGATGATGGAAAAACGTTACAGGGAAAAGTTTTACATTGCTCAACAAACTTTATCACCGTGCAATTTGGCAACAGATACCTTTAAAAAATGCAATTGTATTTATTTTTAAAAGAAACCTTACCATTCTAAAGCAAAATAACAGCAACGAGATGTGAAAAATATGAAACTTCAATAAATTCTGAAGTATTGTATTCGCAAAGCGGATCAAAGAAATTTTTTGCTTTAAATAGAACCGCAAAAAATTACTGTTATCTGACATTATACTCAGCAACCGCTTGTCTGATAAAATGAGGATTAAATGACTTACCATTATGTCTTCTAACCTTTCGCATATGGGGTAGGTGTTTCAAGACGTTAAAACGAAAGGCTATTTATTAAGCATTCAGAACACGTGGGTAATCCTGTGTACAGCAATGACCGAAGCTGCTGTAGCATGCAACAGCAATTAGTTTTCTTATCGAAGTAATTTTATCAATAAACTACGTTACTGCCCCATTTTTTGCTGCGTTTGCGGAATACGAACTTGTTGTCCAGTTTCATTTAGATTTATATTATTGCAGAAACCACGATATATTTAGGCAATTTAAATTTGCCGCGTTAAATATGTTCTACAGTAAAGTACCAAGCACGGTATCTTCGATACGATCACGAACGAATGTCGACTTAATGGTACGTTTAATTTGTAATTTAACAATAAGGTTAATTCGTGTTTTCGCTATGTAAAGTAAGTTTAATTAAAATTATTACTAAACCTGGAACGTTGACCTGCATTTGTTCAATTAAATACGAAAAGGGTATACAAAAGTATCTACTGTATATCACAATAATAATTAATTACTTATATACATCCTTATATGTCATATAATAAAACAGCTGCGTCTACAATTTGTGATCAATTAAATACCACAGCATTTCCTAATGGTCCTAAATTTCAATTTTGCGAAAACAGAGCACCGCCTTAGAAACTCCGCATTTCCGCCGTAAAATCTTCTTTCTCTACTGTTTCCGGAGAAAGAGACCAAAAGGGGATCGTACAAAATATAAAATTTCGGTTACTTGGATCTTCCCGAAGTGTTCTTTTGTGCTCTGCCGTTCTCATTTTGGCGAAACCACGAGCAGTTGCAAAGCGGGAAGAACATAGTCGAGATAGAACTCAGCGAGCTCTGCCATCACGGAAACTTTCTGCCTCCCACGCGTATTGAAACAGTAATGATACGCGAGAAGGTGGTGTCGGCAGGATAACGAAATGAAAACACGTGCTGAACATCTAAGAATCGTCCAACTCGCCCGAGTTGTTGGACCCGTTTACGCGTTACAATGTTTCCACCTTGGGAACAATACGACTGGCTTCAAAGTTCCAGAAATAAAAATTAAACAGGAAACAATTGACTATTTACTTAAATAAATATCTGTAAATAGATATAATTCTGACAATCTTAAGGTTTTCAATTTTATTCAATTTAATATGACTAACAAGGAAAGGCACGCAAGTGTCCCCCTCCGATTTTGATGAAACTTCGTAGGTTTGTTAAGCAGGCAAAAATAAGGGACACGTATTTTTTTTTATCGGCTGAGACGCGGGTTTAAGGGGTGAAACGAGCCCTTAAAGTTTCGATCCCTTTTGGCTATCTCGAAAACCATACGAGATCCATTAAAACTTCTAATAGGAAAGTTGTATGGTTTCTTGCGTATAATAACAGGATGTTAATGGATTTTGCAAAATACAATTTGTTTATAACAAACAAATTTTTCATAACCTTATTTTACAATTTATTCAAATTTGTATAATGACAAAAAGTGTAGAGAATTTTATTACAAATCCATTGGTATATATATACGATATTGCCTCCTACAATTCCTCAGATTTTTATTATAAATATTACGCGCTCGCGCCCGCTGACGCCCCGCACGATGCTAAACCGGATGAAGTCGGACGATATTATACTGTCAGTCAACATTATTTATAAGCATAAATGAGAAACAATTACATTTGCGTTATAATTAACATTTATCGTTAAAGTGCACAGATATTCTATATGTTAATTTTATTAGGTAACGAATATTTTGAATAAGTTAGGGAACATAATCACGGCAATGGTGGTATTGCTCGAAGAAATGATTCAAACGGTTTTCGATGCACCATGTACATGAAATAATTGCTGCGTCACTACATATGTGGCATAGTGGTTCATTATGTGATGCATAGCAAAATATAGGATTTTAAAAATGAGGTGGTCTTGACGATATGTATCCACTTTATACCATGGGTTATTTGAACCTCGATTACAGCAGACCATATTTTTGTTATGGCATCGATATCCGGAAAACTTACAAAAGAAAATTTTAAAACCTGGTTAACAGAAGTTTATTCTTCAAATACAAACAACAAAACAGCTCTATTATTAGATTCTTAGAGCGTGCATTGTTGTCGTAGAGTTGACGAAGCTATTCCAATAAATAAAGAAATAACGTTATTTATGATTCTAATTGGAACTACAAAATATTTACAACCATTATACGTGTACGGATTTCGCGTATGGAAAAATTTTGTCCGACGCCTTTCGGACATAGTTGTTATATTCCAATATGACATTAATCTCCACACACGAAACAGCATTCTAAAACTACAATGACTTGTTCATAATCAGTTTTCTTCACCGTGATTTGAAAATTTCATTAAGTGTTCATGATATAAAAGTGAATACATATCGTCAAGACCACCTCATTTTCCAAATACAGTAGAATTTTGCTATGCATCACTTAATGAACCTCTATGCCATATACATATGCGGTGACGTAGCAATTATTACATATACTTAATGTCGGAAACCGTTGTGTTTGAAACATTTTTTCAAAGAATACCATTATTGCTACGATTGTGTTCCCTAACTTATTCAAACTATTCGTTACCTATAAAATTGACATATACATAGAATACCTATGTACTTTAACAATAAATGTTTTTGTAATACAAATTTAATAAAATTAACAGTTATGTATAATACAAATATAATTGTTTCTCATTTATGCTTAAAAATGACGTTGACTGGTAGTGTCATAGCGTCCAATATGATCCGGTTCAGTATCGTGCGGCGCGTCGCAGGCACGCACGCGTAATGTATACATATAATAAAAATCTGAGGAATTGTAGGAGGCAATATCGTATATATATATACCAATGGATTTGTAATAAAATTCTCTACACTTTTTGTCATTATACAAATTTGAATAAATTGTAAAATAAGGTTATGAAAAATTTTTTTGTTATAAAAAAATTGTATTTTGCAAAATCCGTTAACATCCTGTTATTATACGCAAGAAACCATACAACTTTTCTATTAGAAGTTTTAATGTATCTCGTATGGTTTTCGAGATAGCCAAAAGGGGTCGAAACTTTAAGGGCTCGTTTCACCCCTTAAACTCGCGTCTCAGCCGATAAAAAAAAATACGTGTCCCTTATTTTTGCCTGCTTAACAAACCTACGAAGTTTCATCAAAATCGGAGGGGGACACTTGCGTGCCTTTCCTTGTAAGTATATTATGTGACTGGTGCTAAAAATTTGGTTAAATTAACCATTTGGCGTATTTTAACGAGTGTCACTCGTGACGCACTCAAATGCAACAAACCTTACTCAAATTTGAAATACTTTTCAATTTGAAATTTAAGTCCAACTATAATTAGGATAATCAGGGATCGTTGAATATAAAATACTCACATTTTAATTTTCTTTGTTTGTTTTAATACTATAGTTGTAAATAATTAGTTTGACTGACTGACGCACAAATAAATTTTACGGCAAGGAGTTAAAACGAAAAAAACTTTTGTTAATGTCTAGACAATAATATACATCTTACAACAATTTTGGTTTATACTCTCGAAGGGCTTTGGAATAACCATGGGGTCAAACTTGTTAGTCCTCTTACAGAAGACATCCTCCCTTACTCTGTAGTCAGATGCTTTAAGAATAATTTTTCTATTCATTTAGGCCTGTCGATCATTCTTTCACCAATTGCTTGCACTTATTCTTTGTTAAAGACTTTATGTGTTGATAATTCATAGTAAAGTAAACGTATTTTTAATGAGCTACGCCGTTACAGTAAAAACGCGCGTGATGTAGTGTCATGGCGCCATATATGGAATAGCGCGAGCCTAAGGCCCACATTTACAAATGTCGCTGTTTAGACAAAGGCGTGAATTACAAATGGACTCCTCAACATTCTTGTGAACCCCTAATTAGGTATAAACCAGATCACTTTTCCCTTTATATCAAAATTTTTGAACGCAGACATTCCAGTATTTATGCACACCAAAGTATTTATTTACAACCTTCAGTATAACCTTCAGTATTACCTTCAGTACACATTCGAAACCAGCAAAATGATGACTTAAACCCCTTCTAATTCCACGCGGATTACAACATATTTTGATTAGAATAAAATCGCAGATGGTGAGATCCAAAAGTAATTAATTAGCATGGAATGACCCGTTTGTACCCCTATAAAATCATTCTATAAATTATAAATGATTTTGTAACTTCCAATAAGAAATTCTTATAAATTTTTATGTGCTGAATCGGAGCGTGTAAACCGTTTTTCAATAATGCTAAAAAAATTGTTTGTTTTCAATACAAAAACGCGACACGCGCAGCAAGAATAGCAGTTCTCCATTCTGATGGTTGTCTTGTTTATCGCGTACTATTTGTGGTTCCGTTGTCGTATGTTAGGACAGATTGTTGAACTTGCATGTGTAACCCAAATATTTGGTTTGTAAAAAATTCTTTCACCCTTTTTTTTAATGCTTTCCTTAACAAAAATGTTTTTTGTATGGCGTGCTGTAGTGATATTTTTTTCTGGTTTTTGCCTTTTGAAACAAACTGAAAAGTATTAGTAACGATTGAAGTACTTTGATGCTTTTTTTCTCTTTGGTCGTTATTTATACATGAATCAACGTTCACCAATCCGATAGTGGGTGGGGAAATTTGTCTTTATGTTAGAAAAAATAGAATGCAACAAAGATGTATTTTGTGTAATGATTGGTAAGGTAAAATAAGTTTATTGAGTTTATAATGTAATATTGTTTATTAAAATCAGATGTATATTGCCATTCTAACAGTTCGATAAAATATTTGTATTGTATTTAATATAATAAACTGTCAAGTCTGGCGTAATATAACAGGAGTTAACGTTTGGTTATTTCAAATAATTTTTCTCTGATGTAACAGAATAAAGTTTACGTTTGTAAATTATTGAATCAACGACAAGTTTTTTAAGGAATAAACTTCATATTTTAATACTAGAAGTCGGACGTTCATTCAAGATCATGCTGTTATATATTTCTGAATGTATTTTACTGTAATTACAAGATATACAAGATATTGGAAGAGAAAAAAACATAAAACATTTTTATTTTATACATAAAAAAACATTAATGAGAAAAATCCTATAAAATGAAATAAAAAATAAATTGAAAAAAATATTAAATATCTATGAAATAAAAGTACACCTATGAAAAACTTTGAAAAACCTATAAAATAAAATAAAAATGAACCTACAAAAAATATTGAAAAGCTTATAAAATAAAATAAAAAATAAAATATAAAATACCCTTATATTGAAACCCCTATAAAATGAAACAAAAAATAAACCTATAAAAAGCGTAGAAAAACACATAAAATAAATGTAAATCTAACTAAATCTGAAATCTGCAAAATAATCTTGATACAAAAAATTTCGTACAGCGTAGGAAAAATAAGACTGTTGTTTGACATCACTGAAATCAAATAAAATATATTTTCTTATCTGTATAATTGAAATATAATCTGTATAATCAACGGAGATATGTACATGGCAACTTTATGTGCATCATCCCGTATCTCCAATTTATCTTCTGGAGAATAAAATAAATTTCACGGTTTTTGGAGTTTGTCCAAGATTGTGTCGTCTAAATCCTGCAATAGAATATCTAGGATAAGACACAAAATATATCTTGCAAGAATTTTCCTTGAACGAAACGAAAACTATGATACACTTGTTACATCTTTTTAATGGAATTGTGCATTGCATAAGAATTGAATTGTTTACAAGACTTACAGGTTTATATGGTTTTATTTTCATTTTACATTGGCAACTACAAGATTTAGTCATTTCTAATGATCATCTAGTATTTCCTTAGAGAATATAATATAATAAATAATAAATAAATCTTTCTAATAATAAATAAATAAATCCATATAATATAATAAATAAATCTTCTTATTAAGTCTTGGACGACTTGCAAATAAAATGAACATTTTGTAAAAATAGTTCTAATGTATTTTATGCTATGATTTTTAATATGAAAACTAACCGGCCTATCGACTTTGCAGGAATGAAAATAAATATCGCTTACAGGATTTAATAAGAAAATAAGATATTCATGAAATTCGCGTGTCTTAGTTTGAAAAAGAGATAAGATCAATTTACATTTAATCAAATTCAAATAAAATTTAATTTACATTACATTTGATCAAGATTTACATTTAATAATGAATAACAGAACTGGAATATTGAAAATTACGCCGTCAAAATGCACGTGAAATTGTGGTTAAACGAGGGGTAGTTAAAGGTAGTGGTGGAACGTAAACAAAGTCCTTAACGTACTCCCACAGGAAGAAGTTGCAGGGCGTTTGATCAGGGGATCTGAGAGGTCAGGAGGACAATCTAGGGGAACAATGCATCAGTACTGCAGTGCACACAATTAACAGGACTATGCTACAAAATGTATGGAATGAGCTCGATTATGACGTGTGTCATGTCACCAAAGGTGTACATATTGAACCTTTGTAGAGGGTGTATAAACTTGGTGCGTTTATGGTTCTTTTCACATATCTTTCGTGCACGTGTAATACTTTTGAAAATATAGCCTTTTAAATGAAACATTTATGCTAGCCCTATAGAACATTTAAAACGAACTGATTCGAGGACATCACCATAGATCATTGCGTAATCCGAGAACGTCTAAATCTCTGTTAATCGAGGGTACATTAATCCCATCGAGCATTCAACGTTCATTATTAACCCGTTCTTTCTCCCATTCCTTAACGAACGAGCTACGTTTCCAGGCAGGAAAAATATTATCCTCGGTCGCACGCCTGCCTGTCGCTGTTTCATTGGAAAATCGATTCGGAAAACATTGCCTCGAGGTGAAGGTAGCGGCGAGATTACCCGACAGCAGTGAAACGCAAAAGATAAAATGTCGTGGCGGATTTTCGGTCGTTGAAAGCTCCACCGTCGAAATGACAGCTCGTATCCCGTTCTGCCTCTTATTGTTCTTAACGGGCTGCTGCGATTGCATGCTGCGAGGGACAATATCACCGATCCACCGTCACGATGCCACTCGTTACTGCCATATTTGCGCAAATCACACCATGTGCCAATTTCCGGTACGTAATGCTTCACTGCGTTATCCAAGAATTATTAAACGTTCGACGAAGCTAGAAAGAGGGACATTAACATTTCACTTTCGCCCGGGATCTGTTGGGCTTTCGAGACCATGTGGGAACGTCATTAGTATGTCAGATTCATTGTAGAAGTAATGGATTAACCTCCTTTTACCGTGGTTTTGGTTAAACTTCGTCCTCAGACACCAGTCTTTTACGTAACATTATTTGTACAGTACTAATATTTGCATGATACAATTCAATAAATACAAACGGAGTGTAATGTTTCTGAATGTTCGAATCCGTGGATTTAAAATTTAGATGTTTTTTAAAGTTTGGTAGTTTTGAAGTAGCTTACTTTAATGTAGTAACTAAACGAATTTTATTATTCAGTAAAACGCACGCTGTGCCGGATCGCGGACATTAAAAATATTATTAGGGTAATATTATTTCAGCGACATATAACCGTTATTCGGCCTTAATTTGAGAGATATTTACAAAATTCTAGAGGTACTCCTGTTCTTATGAAGCATTTATACGCATATGATCATAACCAAAATTTAACAATTTCAATATTAGAGAAGGAAATGTATTTTGCACAATTAAGCGCACATCGAACTTCTGCAAAGATAAATATAATAGTCAACGGTAACAGGTCATATACTTGACTATCTTTAGTTAGAATTGAAACGTAAGAAAGTATACTTGGAGATATAGCAATTTGAGAGTTTTGAAATTAAAAAATTCTATTTGTATATTTGAAAACGTAGAAATTTGGAAGCTCTAGAATTTGGAAAAAATCCATAAAATGTGTTTGGAGATGTGCAAACTTTAGTGTCCAGATATTTAAAAATTTAGAAATTTCATAATTTAAAAATATAGAGGTTTGGGAATTAGAAAACTTTAGTAAATTTAAAAATTTGTATTTGTGATAAAAATTAGATTACCAAATAATATTGAAAAGGGTGCAAAATTGAAAGTAGAGGAAATCTTGAATCAAAACTATGTGAAATGAGTTATTCTGTAGAAACGAATTGCAACTATGCTCCGCCATCCTGTAGAACTTGCAAAAGCTAAATGGTGTCAAACATCATACTAGAATAATTATCAGAAATTAAAACATGTAATATCATAGTACTAATTTGTTTCTTGTCTTCTATTGTACTACAGATTACTCCTTCATCTTTCCTAATGTAGATATATAATCATTAAGTTTTATTGTATATACTTTTCTGTTCTTGTTAAACTCTAATAAACATATATACACAGTTAAACAAAGTTTCTACATATTTAAGTAGTATAACCTACATAAATACCGGCGCGAGTATTTCGAGTACTTTGACCAATACATACAAGCGTTACACGATTTTATAATTAATTTCAGAAATTTACTTGCATAAAAGCATTTATGGTGCTATATATCATGTTTCTAATGTTTGGGAACGATTTGGGTCAATTTCAATTAGGTTGATGTTATGTTTAAATCAAATTTGGTCTACATTCTGCAATTAAATGCATTCAAGTTTGATTTGGGTTAGGTTTATTGCTACATCCAATACGAACGACCTCAAATCAAACTCAAACTAATTTAGTTCTGGATTGATTTGTCATTGGTTCAATTACTTCTTAAATTGGTGTTGATTGTGATATATACTTCTCTCAATTTGTAGTGGTAGCACGTTTAAATATAATATTGTAGAATGTTCACTCTATTGATTTCATCTTCAACCTTACATGGCCTTGAATGTTACAGTCAAACACATGAATGAATTCGACTTGATATATACTTTAAAACATTAACTGCCAGACTGAGACAGTTGAAAAGACTACTTTTATGATTAACCCCTTGCCTTACAATTTATTTGTCAAATGCGTCAGTCAAAACTAACTATTCATAGTTATAATATTAAAACAAACAAAGAAAATTAAAATGTTTGGAGCATTTTCTATTCAGCGATCCTTGACTATACAAATTGTAGTTGGACCTAAATTTCAAGTTGAAGAGTATTCAATATTTTGGAGAAGGTTATGTCACATTTGAGTTGTGAGTGTGTCACGTGTGAGACTCGACAAAGTATGGCAAGGGGTTAATAAATGAAATATGCTCACAATATTTTGTTTTATATTTTATTCATAGTTTGGACTAATTAGTGCGAATATTCTTAATTAGATAAATGAACAAAATCTTCATAATGTAGTTGGCTGATTTATATGGAAATTATGTATCGCTCATATGTGGATGGCAGTCAAAGTGTTAATATGTCATTAAAAGAAATGGAACACTCTAATTAAAAAACCGAAGGGGGCCAATGATCATAGCAATCGAGGTCCTTATAAAATTAATCAATCAATCAAAACCGAAGATCACCTTCATTTCTCGAAAAATATTACAGGTTTAAATAGTTGATCATCACATTGCTAGTAAAACATAGTACAACTTTTTCGTCCATTTTTTTTTCAATATTTTTACTTTATACTATGAAAGCACAGTTTCATATTATCTTCTTATACATAAATACCCCATATAAACACTCTATTGAAGAACTCAAAGAAAGGATCAGGATATTCAAGAGAAATAAAATTTTCAATATTCAAAGAAACATTTTATAAATTCTAACGTATTTACAAAAACATTCATTCGTAATTTAATATCCTTCTTTCCGGTAACTGGTTTTCAATTACGTTTAAGAGCAATGTTATTAACAAATTGGATCATTAAATTTTTCTTCATTGGGTAGCTGATATTGATCGCTTCCACCAAACACCACAGTTCTTTAAACCTTAATTTTTCGGCACCGGTGCAGGTTTTTCCTCTAGTCGTACTACCGTTTGATAGGTTTTTTCAGGCTTCAACACGCCATTTTAATATCTCGATTTTTATTTAGATTGACTGTGATCGTTTTCCCTTCTATTCGTACGAATAAGAGATATCGTAAGCTAAAAATAAAAAAATATGATCGGTTGTCGGATGAAGCAGCTATTATCATGTTATCGGATTACGCAATTTATAAACATTCAAATTATCGAATACTATCTTACGTATGAAAAGTTACAAAAAATGGTGTTCCAGAATGAAGTTTAGCCGTGATATTTACATAAAGAACATTTGTATTTAATATTTTGCTGAAAGTAGTCATATTCGTTCGTCCTATAATATGTAGTTCTAGAATGTATATGAATATTGCATATTATTAATCCAAACCATGTGTTCTCTACATTGCATTCAACAAATGCTTACAACAGAGGCAAGATGATCTACAATCTAGCAAAGCGATTTGAACGTAGTGCCATGTTGATCCGGAGGAAGGAATGCGTCATATTAACAAGTATAATTGTGTTACTAAGAAACTATCGTACAAACGTTAAAGATAATTATTGCGAAGGGTTAAAGAACTTCCAGAATGCTGCATGTATCGTCGAACCACATTCCAATTGACAGAAAAAGGAACGAGTAGAAAATTGAAAGAAAATTTTGTTCGGAATATGACAGGAATAGTAGATATCGTGATTGTGTCGAATAAGTGTAAAAAGAGTACCTTGATACTTTAGATCCTTGTAAATAATGTACAAAATCATTCATTTCAATTTTAATTAATATCTGGTAAATTTATGATACATTCATGTTCACATGTATTATACAGTGAATGCGTTGTACACTTTTTATATCATTATTTTTTCGTGCATCAGGAATTTAAATCTCTTAAAATTTATAACATTAAATATTTATTGATAACTGAAATTTTACTGTATACGTCTCATATGAAGTGTCAATAATACTGGAATTTTATTAATTTTAATAATTTTACTTTCTGCATTGGCATCAACTATTTACCATAAATGCAACTAGGGAATCACTTTTGCCACCTTTCGAATTTTAACTCAAAATTATTCTCTAAGTTTAATCATTTCCGCACAATAATTTTTTGACTTTTCATACTTTTCATCATAAATATTTGATCCTCTTTTTTCATACGAGAAACGGTGTAATTAAAACTGAATGAATCTTGTAAAAAGGTTTAAAAGCAACATACAGGGTGTTACCTCTAACGCTACTCACGATTTTTCTCCCACTTGCAGCCACCTTACGAAAAAAAGTTTAGAATAAAATTTGCAGGCTATGAAGTGCACAATAGATATTAATAAAGCAAATTTTGAAAACAGTTTGTTCTCTTGGCAAAGTCAAGGTCACCTTGGGTTTCTTAAATAGGAACATACATTTTTTTTTATTCATAGCTTTAGAGGACATCGAGACGAATTCGAAACATATATTACATTATATTTTTATTAACATATTACTCGATTTACAGAAGTGAAAATGTGAAGTAAACGACTGGAATATTATGTGATGGAAGGCGGCATATGTTACATTTTGAACATGTAATTAAATAAAGTGTATTTTTCTTATATTCTAGTCGCGTGTTTACATTCAGTGATCTCTTTGGAACCAAATAATGGTTACCCTACCAAAGTCAAAAGTTAAGTACTTTACATTTTTCCACTTCTGTAAATCGAGTAATATGTTAATAAAAATATAATGTAATATATGTTTCGAATTCGTCTCGATGTCCTCTAAAGCTATGAATAAAAAAAAATGTATGTTCCTATTTAAGAAACCCAAGGTGACCTTGACTTTGCCAAGAGAACAAACTGTTTTCAAAATTTGCTTTACTAATATCTATTGTGCACTTCATAGCCTGCAAATTTTATTCTAAACTTTTTTTCGTAAGGTGGCTGCAAGTGGAAGAAAAATCGTGAGTAGCGTTACAGGTAACACCCTGTATACAATGACAACAAATATAATGTAAGGTGTGTGCATGTTTATATAATATAAAATGAAACAAGTACAACTAAAGTATACAAATGAAGCAATGTGAAATACATGTTCCAGTATGAATGGTACTATACATAGAACTGAAAGTGATTCCACGTAAAAAAATAAACTGGAAATATAAAAATAAAAATTTCCAGGAAAATTTAATTTGAAACCTTCAATATGTTCCTAGATAGTTTAAAAATTAAGGGGCGTTACAAGTACTTAAGTAAATGTGACCATTAATACTGTGAAAGTTCATTACCAGTTATTATTTTTTCATAACAATGCGAATATATTAACGCAGTAGTTTTAAACAAATTTAATAATACAATTATCACTGGTGCTCTACAAAAGTTAACTGGGAAGAACCGTAGACAAAGTAACGAAGACTAGACAGAGTAAAAAAGCCACTTGGTTACTTCGCCTGTTCCTGCTATGAACACTTTTAGCGTGACATATCGGCAAATAAGGATAATAATGACAACAGCAACTGCTTCACGCAATTTGCGTTATCTCATTTACTCACGAAAGGTTTAGCAAGTGTTACTGTTTTTGGTCTACTTAGTGTATGATTGTTAGAACCAATAGTTCCTGCCAATGAAAATACGAGGTGCGATACAAAAAAAAACAAGACTAGGTGTGTAGTTCGAAAAAACAATGGAGTTGGCAGAAATTGTTTTGGTGGCATCATTCCACACACATCCTCTATCCATGCTGCCAATTTCGATTTAATGCGTCATGCCATTTGGGAGTATTACATCATTGAGTAAACACGTGCAACTGCATTCTGCCGGAAAAATGTCTAATGTAAAAACCGAACAGCGAATAAACATCAAGTTTCTTGTAAAATTTGTTGAACTCTTTTGTAACACGTGATGAGACATGGATTTTTACCTATGACCCAGAAAGTAAGCGCCAGTCGATACAGTGAAAGTCTCCAGGATCGCCAAAACCCAAAAAAGCACACATGTCAAAATCAAAATTCGACATTAAGGGAATTGTAATGATTGAGTGGTTTCCCAGTGATCAGACTGTTACCCAACATTATTACATTGAAGTACTAAAAAGATTTCGTGAAAAAATTAGGAAAAAGAGACCACAGTTGTGGAGCGATGGATGGCTGTTGCACCAGAACAATGCACCCGCTCACACGGTACTGCTTGTCAAGCAGTTTCTGACCAGCAGAAATATTACTGTGATGGGGCATCCTTCTTATTCACCTGATTTGGCTCCATGCGACTTTTTTTATTTCCTAACGTTAAATTTTGCTTAAAGGGAACCCATTTCACCTCAGTTGAAGAGGTTCAGGCAGAAACGGAGAATCTCCCGAAGGGACTTCCAAAAACCTCGTTCCAGAATTGTTACCAGCAATGGCAGCGCCGAATGCAGAAGTGTGTGAATGCTAAAAGGGACTACTTTGAAGGTGGTAATGTCACGGAGAACTGATTCTGAAGATACAATGATTTATTGGACAGTCTCGTTTTTTTTGTGTCACACCTCGTACCAGTGAGTCTAGACATTCATTTTTCTACTACAATCAATTGCGGCCATGGTCCAATCGAGCAACTGTATCAGTTTCCTACGCGCAACTTCTTGGGCTATCTACAGTAAGTACTTTGAACAATAAACACTGTAGAAACTACACTGATATACAGTGTAGATTTCAAAATACTTCAGACACTAATATTGAACCAATGACAAATCAACTATGTAAATCCGTTTGAATTTCAGTTCGCTCGAGTTGTAGCAATAAATCTAACCTAAATCAAACTTAAATCTATTTAACTGTAAAATGTAGACCAAATCTGAGCTAAACCTAACACGAACCTAATTGAAACTAACCCAAACCCATTCTAAACATTAGAAATATGATACCATAAATGCTTTTATACATATAAATATCTGAAACTAATTATAAAATCGTGTAACGCTTGTATGTATTGGTCAAATTACTCGAAATACTCGCGCCGGTATTTATGTAGGTTGTACTACTTAAATATGTAGAAACTTGTTTTAACTATGTATATATGTTTATTAGAGTTTAACAAGAACAGAAAAGTATATAAAATAAAATTTAATGATTATACATCTACATTAGGAAAGATGAAAGAGTAATCTGTAGTACAATAGAAGACAAGAAACAAATTAGTACTATGATATTACATGTTTTAATTTCTGATAATTATTGTAGTATGATGTTTGACGCCATTTAGCTTTTGCAAGTTCTACAAGATGGCGGAGCATAGTTGCAATTCGTTTCTACAGAATAACTCATTTCATATAGTTTTGATTCAAGATTTCCTATACTTTCAATTTCGTACCCTTTTCAATATTATTTGGTAATCTAATCTTTATCACAAATACAAATTTTTAAATTTACTAAAGTTTTCTAAATCCCAAACTTCTATATTTTTAAATTATGAAATTTCTAAATTTTTAAATATTTTCAATTTTAAGGTATATAATTTTTTTGTCGATATATGCATAATCATGAAAATTGCCGTTTAGGCAATGTATACACGATTTTATTGCGTAATTCTAATAAATATGAATTCCTTTTTTTAATAATTCGTTAACCATTCTTTCTTAATCATTTCTCTAATATTAAGAAATAAATCGTTAACTTCCATAATTATTTGCTAGCTTCGGTAAATAGTTGTTTTCCTCTTTGCTCTTGTTTTAATTAAATTTTCAGGTCTTTCGCTATTGTTGATTTTCTCAAATACCCTCCTCATAGCTTTCCCTGAAATTTCGAAGTCAACAATTATTTGTCTCGAAAGTCTCATTATTTCGTTTGTTTTTTATAAATTTTAATTCGCTCTACTACTGTTAATTTTATCGTTTCCAATATATCATACGAAATCGTGTATTATGTCAATACAATATACAATTCAAATGTCTCTTTTAAACTTTTCTATATATTGAGATATATAGATATCGAATTACAAAGGTAGTATAAGTAAAAATATGAAAGTCAACATGTTGCGTATTACTATTCGACAAAAGAATAGTCTCTTGATTATAAAATCAAAACAATGGTAAAAATTAGGTTCTTTACTTGATATTAATTTCGTGTTCAATAAATAGTAAAAATCAAATGTGACCCTGAATATGAAATTGGTTTATCATATGTGTTTCGCTTCAAAAAATTTGGAGGTTTTAGTTTGAACAAATTTGATTATGTACCACAAAATTATTTAATTAGTATTACTTAATGGTAATACTTATTCTTGAAAAGTAAGAATTTTTTATAATTGTGAAATTTGACATGTAGTTCATAAAGGACCAAGATTTTTGAAGCCTTGAATGTTAGTCCATTTTCAAAATTGAAAGAGTGTCTTAAAATGACTTGTAATTTAAACTGAACTGCTGGATTGTTTCAAAATAAATTCTGCATGCCTTAAATGCAAAAAGGAATCGTGTGAAGAAATACTGAATATCCATTGTGATTACAGTAAGGAATAAAATAAAAGGTACTGTTCTGTTTTACCTGCATCGTAACAAACATTTTATGGTGTAGAATGCTCTGTGAAAATTTACTATTTTATAGGAATTTCAGCCAATATTTTAGAAATGTACTTTAGAATGTACGCAGTAAAAGATGAATTTTCTTGGTTACTTAAAGTGCTACTCTTTTGCTGAATAGTACAGTGATGTCTGTGCAAATACCACTAGGATATTTTCGTAATACAATTTATTCATGTCAATTAGACGTTGATTAGATGCTTTCATTTTTGCCCAAGGACATGTATTTAGCATATAGTAATTACTATTTAATAAATATTACAGAGTCATTTTGTGCAGAAGATGCCTGAAATTTTTATATTATTTCTTCTAACTTTTTGGAAGCAAGAAATTCAAGTTTATTTAAAATTTTACTAAGTCTCTTCAATTTTTACTGAGATACATAAAATTTGTATGAAGTTAAGATTGTAACATATTTAATACTAATATTTAAAAATTTAGTACACACTTTAAGTCATCAATGTTGGATTAACCAATGAATAAAATAGTAATTGTCAGGTAATAGTAATTGTCATCAAGTAATTGTCAGAGATTGTAAGAAATTTTTAGAATGTTTTGAATAATTAAATTCGTTTAAAGTTCCAGATTCCTATACTTTCAGATTTTCAAGGCTTCAAATTCTTAACTTTCAAAATTTTCTAACTTTTGAGTTTCAAAATCCTGAATTTCCAAATTCCTAGATTTCCTAATTTTTAAATGTCAAAATTTCCAAATCCTCAAACTTCGAAAACCCTGAATTCTCAAATTTCAAATGTAAATTCTACAATTTCTAAAGACCCACACTCTTAAATAATATCCAAATTTCCAAATTGTATAATTATCGCGAACCTGAGAAAACCTTTCAGGTTTGTAAATTCCAAATTGATAAATGTTCCAAATTGACAAATAGTAAAAAGAAAACACTTCTCAATATTTGAATTTCTCAAGACCTCTAAAGATCTCAATTCGACACTGCAGATTATATACATATGTCCAAAAAGAAGCAACAGGTTTATAATAATAATTCGTAATTGAATTATTAAGTTGAAGCTTCTAAATTGAGTTACTGAATTGAGATACCATTTAAGAGTTTTATGTTTCTTATAACTTCTTTCTATTCATAAAGAAGTGAATGCATATCTTACTAAATATATTGTGCATATTTAACTAAAATTATCATTTTGTTAAGAAATGTCTGACGTTCTCCAGACATATTATTTTTCTACGATGAATTGAGTGTATGGTAATTTAGTGCACTTCTTGTGTTCCTTCAATTGTATATTCTCATTCTTTCTAGTTTCTTTCACGTAGATCTTTCCGTGCAAACATAATATTTTGTATACCTCTGATGTTGAGAATGGCGGATAAAGATCCTTCAGAGTAGCGTGCCTTCAGGCGATTCCAGTACGTATTCTGAATACTATTAGAATATTACTTTGTTTTGAAATTTTCCTTATGGAGTTAGTAATACTCTTTAACACATCGACTGTATACTGAAACAATCGAAAATTGCATTACGTACTATTTTTATTATTAATAAATTTTACTGAATATTTATACAGTATTTTATATTTATAGTCCCTGGCCATCGAATTAGGATCACTATAAATTTTCATTAGCATTTTACACGTTTTTCGTAAAATTAAACGGACTGTTCAAATTGTAGCGATATAATTTATTAGCTACTAACATGATACACTATCACTGTAGACTCCAGATATTTTCTTTGGCATTTACCAAATTTTACGTCACGCGCTTTGGACTCTGGAGCCTATCGTAAACGCTTGTGCGGCCCTCAATCGCTTATCATCCACACAATTTATTATCACGATAGTAACAAATTGCTATGTATATATTGTTATGAACGTCTACTAGTAATTTGCATCATCTAACACAATTTTCCATATATGGCATAATGTTATAGCAGTAAAAATGAAATTTTAAAAATTAAATAAAGTGATCCTATTTCGATGGTCAGGGACTGTATTTTCCATAGTACACAGTAATTAATGCGAGTAATTTCTGTTACATAAGTGAATAATTTTTTAATAATACAGATGTTCGATTTGTACGAAAATTTAAATGTCACTTAGATTATATATGAGAGAAAGACTTTATTGACCACGTGTTAGTCCATCTTGCGTATATTTTACGGTATTTTCTGTTTGAGGTACGGTGTCGATGAAAATACCATATTTGAAACTACATTTTCTGACGTAGTTAGCAACGTATGCTTGTATATGCATCATAAAGACTAAAATATCAGGAAAAAGTCAGGTACTTTTGCGTGACTCCTGTAATTTGCAACATTATGCAGCCTCTCGTGCAACACATACCACATAATCGATCTGTTTAGGAAAGAATATATAATTCTATTGAGGAAGAGCAATGGTCGTTGTAAGATTTCAGAAAATATGACTTTGAGATTACCTTTACGTTGTTATAATTTTTGTTGTGTCTTGCAACTTATTTTGATTATTCATTTGTATTCCATGAGACAGATATTAAAAATTCAAACAGCGTCAAAAATATGCAGTTACTGTTCATTGAGAGTATTTAAGAGTTTTTTGTTATACTTTTACATTTGAAGTTGACTATATTTCATTCAAATATATTAAAAAATATTTAAATACCAAAATAGTACATTTTAGGAATATTTTATTACTATTAAATTTTTACATTTATTTCAGTAAGTACTTTTGTTCAAGTGGCATCTTGTAAGTATCTGGCAATAATAATGTTATAATATTTTATATTATATCATTTTAAAATAACGATACTTTCCACATTTAGAAAGTGCAGAAAGTGAAAAACACAATTCTAACAATCAATATCCTAAATCGTCCCAATAAAATTTAGTTTACAAATAATACGCTCATGAAATATTACACGTACCACAGTAATAAACTGTTTCACGATGGAAAGCGAAGAAGAACATGTGTCGAAAGTGCTAACTTTTACCTCCTGGATATTCCATTTCTGAGCCTCAATAGTAATAGCGAATGAAACTACTGAAAAAAACGATTAAGACAGTTTTGTAGAGCAGAAAGAGCTCTATCGAATGAATAGTATAACCCCTTGCAAATTGCAAAATATCGCTGTAAAACAAAGAAAATGCCAAAACGCTACGAACTTATTCCCCAACCTACACTGCGGTGCATAACTATAGCACCACCTACATTTTTAGTATATTTTGACTTTGGAATAACAATACATAAAAATCATCCATATAAAATCGAAGTGTATATTAAACAATGAACTTTAATGAAAATTTGTTGATATTAGTTTATTGTATAAGAAAATATAATATGAAAATTGATTTTTCATCGTTGCATAACAATAACACCACACGAATGAATATCAAATATATGCACATAAATGTGATTTTAATAACTTGTAGGGCCCCCTTGCTTTGTAATAAGTTCGAAAATTCTATTTGGCATGCTCTCGATGTGTTTCTGAAAAATTTGTTGCCCAATTTCACTACATGCCCTTAGTATTGCGTTTTTTAGTTCTACAATATTTTTATACTGCCGATTTTCGGCATAAACTTTTCGGACAATAATGGCCCAAATATTTTCCATTGGCATGGTCTGGAGAACATGCTGGCCATTTAATTATATTAATTTTGTTTTTTTCCAACCATGTTACAGCTTTCCGGCCGGTATGTACAGCCGCGTTGTCTTGTTGGAAGGTCCAATTTGTATCATTTTCATTTATGAAAGGTAGCAAGTTGTTGCCCAAAATTGTGATGTACTCATCGCTATCCATTGTTTTTATGGAAAAGCCAGTTGCAACATCCCATCAATGCAAAAGGCACCCCAAACCATAATACTTCCTCCGCCAAAATTTCTTTTCGAAAAGTATTGCGGTTCTTTTCGGAGATCTCGCCAATACAAATTGTAGCCGTCTGGACCATCAAGATTAAATTTTTTTTTATCCAAAAATATAACCTGATTATCAATGATAGAAGTTGAAGTAAATTGGTGTAAAAAGATTTTGACATCTAAAGTTAACTTACACTTTTCCAATCTCGGTGCATGTTCGCTCGAACGAATTCAAGCCTCGCAATAGTACGTCGTGGTAGAAGTTTTTGTGCCGATTTTAATTTCTGCCTCACGATATTAGGATTATTTTTCAAAACTTGACGTACTGTCCAGCGTGAAATATTTAAGTTAAGTTCACTTTTAATTTGGTTACAGCTTTTCAGGCTGTTACTGGCTGCTTTTACAATTGCCCGTTCGGTACGGGGACTCAATTTTTTCTTGGGATCACCTTTTTTATTCTTGTCATAATTAACGGGATCATTTAAAACATTCAAAATGACGTTATGTGATTGCCCTAGCCTGCGGGCAATTTCCCGAACACTAGCTTTATCTTCCTTAAACGCCAAAATTCTACCTTTCTCTTCTTCGGTCAAATATTTACCACGTGGTATTGTTTAACAAAGAGTTTTGTGAAATTTGACTTTGTATTTTAATAAAAAATGTAATTATTTAGTTTCTGTGAATTCGTTGTCGAACTGGATCGAGAAAAGTTAACTTAATAACAGTGGTGCTATAGTTACGCACCAAGCGAAAATCACATTTTCAATTATATCGTTTCTAATAAAAGAGCAACTTCAATGAGACTTAATGTAAAATTTATTGCGACTCGTACCATTTCAACGCCTGCAATTCATTTTTTGCATTCCAACTCTGAATTACAGAACAAGTAAAAAAATAGCTGGTGCTATAGTTATGCACCGCAGTGTAATACTAAGCCAAACAATCTTATCAAAAGAGCCACGCAGTCTGTTACGTTATATCCACCACACGCTTGATTGACGTCGATTTAGAAAATTTTTCTGGAGCTTTTGACCCATTTTAACTTTTTGACCCATTTTGGCCCTGCACATTGGACTGTATATTTATATATTCACCTGAGTAAATTATTGGAATGAAGTTTTATAATATTTTAATACTGTTTAACGCTCACATACAAACAATAATTCTAATTGATTAGAAATATTGTGAAAATGAGCGACAAAATAAATTTCTTAATCGAAGTAAGTGAAAGTTAGGTTACGTTAGTTCGGGTGGGGTTGCAACCCCTGCCCACATAGTATACCCGTAATACTAAAACAAATAATTAATATAAACTTTGCTTGTGGCAAAATTCAAATTTTCGGGAAAAAATATTGTGGTGCATATATCGATCTTTCTTTATTAATAACTTTTTAGTAAACAATAGTCGGCGACTTTAACCTTCTAAAAGTTTCTTAAGGTGCTGAGAACCCTTAACCTTGATAACATATTTCAAAGTGACTATACGGGCGCTTTTTGAAAGTTTATCTTTATTTACAATCGATATTACATTAAACATATTTAATTTTCAAAACTTTTTGAGGAGACAGAAAAAGAAATTGTTTCGTAGTACAATGTGAATTAATAAGCAAAATATCAAAATATTCTGTTAAAAGATGCAAATATTAAACGACAAGAGCAAACTACATACAGTACGATTTAAGAAACCTTATCAACTTATCAACTTATCAACGTCTAATTTTCCCTCATTTATCAGTCATTGAAAGTGAAATAATTGTAGAAGATTCTTTAAACAATTATTCGGTGAAATATAAAAAATGATGGAATTTTTGCATCGTTGTTTTTAGAAGATACGTAAGGTAGTAAAATATGCGTTTATTTCAGGAAGCTGTCATTTTTGTGTCTTATTACACTAAGTATTTCATTTTGCTTCAATTTCCTCCAGCTTATACTATCACGACCACCGAGAATAGTTCGCTGTCTGAGAAACTGATTTGATTTTGTTTTCGTGTTTATGGCTAATAGCACTGTCGGTAGCGGCATCTTCGCATACATTAAGCGAAGAGGCAATGCCATGACAAGATTTTCCATTTCTTCCAGTAAAAACAGCTAACTGACAAATTCTGAACGATGTGTTTTTATTTTTACGTTCCAATTTCACAGTTACGCGATTCACAGTTTACTGCCGATGTAGTAGAACCACTCTTTTGCAGTCTATGTTCTGTCGACCTTCAATAAAAAGAAATGTTGGAGCAAAAACTGTTTGTGCTGTTTGCTTCAGTGTTGTGCGGTCCAAATAAAAGTTGTGTTCATTTTGTTTGTTTGCAAATATTGTAGATTAAATGTTGTGAAAATACGCAGTATTATTCAAGTCTTAGATTTAATGTTTAAGACCTCATTTGCTAATATTTGTAGATAATAGGAATATTTGTAAATATTTGTAAATAATAGGAAAATAAAAAATGTTACAATAAAATTTGTAATGTTGTTTGAAGTTTGACCAGAGGTAAAAACCAATAAAATGTATTGGATTTTGATTAAATATGTTAACTAGAAAAATTTGAGAATACAAATTCGTAATAAACAGCTGCAAAAGGCAACGGTTGTTAATTCAAGAATATTCTAAAAAATAAAAATAAACTTGATGGTTTTACGATTTTAATACATCATTCGGTGATATTCTTAACACAAAATCGATAGTCGTCAATTATAATATAAAAGACGATGACTGATTTGAAAGAATGAAATGTGAGAAAAATTGGTGCTAGAAGTATTTCAAAATAGTATTTATATCGCATCACTTTAACTCTTAAACTTCATCGAACACGACTAAATAAGAAATCAGATAAGACGATTTTCTGATGTCCAGACAGAGCGTACTAAAAACATTTGAGAAAAATTTATGCGGTCATTTTTAACATGCTTCAAGCTTCAGACTGACGTATCGTAAATACTCTTCTGTGCTACTTTTGTCATAAAATTATGTCAGACCTTTGATGTTTCAAAATCGGCCATTTTGTATGCAATGACATAATGAAATGTGTTTCGTATTAGGTTTTATTACCTTTACGCTGAAGGGTTAGGTTAAATTAGCTTTAAAAATTAAATATCATTGAATTTATCAAACCTAGTAGTAGCTGAACTGTTAAATCAGTTAAAATGGACGATTTCAAATTTCTTATTTTGTGTTCAAGAAATTATTAACACGTTAACTACCAGCGTTATACGTATGAAACGCTTTCTTATATGAATCGTAATTAATTATTTTATGTCATTTAATAGAATTGAAAATTAAATTCTGTTATATAATTTACAAAATTATACATTAAAGATGAACTTAGAGTGATCTCAAATTGTGATATTTTATGAAAAAGAAAATTGTTCATAATATTCGTCAAAATATATGTTGTCTTTGATCGAAACAAGATTAATTGCATAATTCAACTTATGTTTCATTTTTTATTTATTTATTTTACTGTACCTTCAGTTTACAGATGTAATGAAAGTAACTAAAAATAATTAGTTATAAATCGAAATTATTTTTGTATGAATAAAATATATTAATTGAGCAAGTATTTGATTATGTACTGATAAAAAAAATATACAATAATTTTCAACCAATTCAAGATACAAAACTGACTTCAGCTTTTAAGTAAAAAATGAGTTGACAATTAAATAAATGATTCACTTGGTCCTTTGTTTAATTAAAAAAATTGTATTCCAGTAAAAGTTAATAATTAAGTAACAATCATGATACGTTGAGTTTAGTAAAACAAATCATTGAAAGATCATAATAATATCTTTTAAGCATACTATTATAATATTTAGTTATAACGGATTATTATTAAGTCATCACGCAAATTTATGATACGTTAATTTGTATTTAGCTTTATAATCACTGATAACAAATTCATGCATCTTAACTTCCTACAAAATTGCATTGATTGGTATCATATAATTTTAGCTTTCAGCAGAATAATGACGTTATAAAAAAGACGGTAGCAAAAATTGTGAAATCTGAATATATATAACACATCACTCAATAAGTCTCCGGTCTAACTAAGAAAAACAAATTTTTTTTTAGAAATTCCACTTTAATCATCAATATACTTTCCTTCCAGTGTGATACATTGATTCCAACGCTCCTCTAACTTTTCAATTCCCTTTATATAAAACAATTTGTCTTTGCTCCCAAAATAAGCTTCAGTCTCCGCAATCAGTTCTTCATTTGAGCCAAATTTCTTTCCCTGGAGCATTTTTTTCATATTTGCAAAGAGCCAGTAGTTGCTGGGGTCCAAATCTGGAGAGTACGGTGTGTGGGGAAACAATTCAAAACGTAATTCATTCAATTGAACCATCGTGTTCATCGACATGTGACACGGCGCATTGCCTGCGTGAAACAGCAAACGCGGCACCCACTTTGAAAGCAATTTGCACATGCCCAAATTTTCATGCAAAATTGTGAAGACACTACCTTCTGATATCTTCAAGGCATCAGCTATCTCACGCAACTTAAGTTTACGGTCTTTTAAAACTATTTTGTGGACATTTTTTATGTTTTCCGGAACAACTGCTGATTTTGGGCAACCAGAGCGTTCAGCATCATCGGTGCTTATATGACCGCGTTTAAATTTAGCATACCAGTCAATGATAGTTGATTTCCCTGGTCCAGAGTCCCTATAATGCTTATTAAGTCATTTTTTGGCTTCAACAGTATTTTTTCCGATTAAAAAACAGTGTTTAATCAACACACGAAATTCCTTTCTATCCATTGTCTTCAAAATTACGAAACTGGGGGTACTAAAATGACTGTAACTATGGGTCAGAATACCATGAAATTTTGACACGTACTGTTTGAAGGTTAGTATTATTCGAAAATAACGTGGGTCTGTCACCAGTGTCGCCATATATGTGTCAGACCGGGGACTTATTGACTGATGTGTTATATGTGAGTGTATTTTAAATGATTAGTATTTTAAAATATATTCTACATAATCAGTATATGTATTAATTAGTATTATTGGTAAAATTTGTTTAACAGTACATTGAATCGTATTTAAAATAATTAGTATATTTACAAGAATAACTAGAATGTTAGTATATTTAAATATATTTAGAGTAATTAGTATATTGGTTAGAATAATTAGTATATTAATATATTTAAACATATTTCAAATAATTAGTGCATTTATTATAGCAATTAGTATATCAGTACATTTAACTACATTTCAAGCAATTTGTACAATTATTAAAATAATTAATATAATAGTGTATTTAAATATATTTATTGATACAATTTGCATATTAGTATACCTAGGTACATTTCAAAATGGCACAAGCTTCTGGCGTGATTTAATATAATAACATCACTATTATTTTCTAAAGTATTCATAAACACAATGCTAGCCTACAATTTACTTTAAAAGTCACTCATAAGCTACCAAAGTGAGCTTTAAAATACGTAAAAAAAATCGTAACATGCATTTTATTATGTGTTTTCGTTCAACTCACTGTACTTAAAATTCCATTCAAAGAATTCTGAAGTGCCCTTACAGAATATATCGATTTTGCGAAAACGCGCTCACCGTTTCATTAGTACGGTATTCAGAAAATAATTGGACCGAACATCACAGAGAATTTCAAAACCCAATCGATAGTTGAGATTACAGGGAAATTAACGGTAACGACAGGGCACGATTGACCTAATGGCATTTAATCGAAAGGTTTCTTCTCACCTGCCTCTTGTATTAACGTTGATCGAGGGTATAAAACAAAGCCACTCGATGCACGTCAATCACGCGATTCTCTTTCCCTTCGAACATTCCTCTAGTCCCTTCTTTTTTATTTGAATAGCGTCCCCTATATCGCTCACCCTTCTCCGATCGACATTTAAATTGTTCGACATTATTATCAGGCTTTACGAAATCCATGAAACCTTCGTACAGAAAATAAGTTAAATCCAATTATTTCTATTTTTATGGTATTTAGCAATTTGTTGTGTGATTTTTTCTACGTATTTGTTAACTAGTACAGGTAATATTTAGAATAATAATAATAAATAAGATAAATAATAGGAATAATAATAATAAATACTTTTTATAGGAAGGATTTGTGAACTACTATTAGTAATATTAATGGGAAAATAATAACAAACAAAGTTTTATTAGAAAAATTTGTGAACTGCTGTAAGAAATGTTAATATGAGGATAACAATAGACAAATACTTTCTGTTGGAAGAATTTGTGAAATTCCACAAGTAATATTAATTCCAGAATAATAATAAGCAAATATTTCTTATTGAATGAATTTGTGAATTGCCAAAAGTAATATTAATACATGAATGACAATAAAGAAATATTTTTTCTCAGAAACATTTATTTAAAGAACAATATTTACAACACTTTGGGAAGTTGTAATAAAAGTTTGTAATCGTAAAATATAAGGAATGGTTTCAATAAATTTATTAATTGTGGAGTTTGATATTCATTAAGGTCTTACAAGGTACAATCATTTCGTAACAAATTTACAACAGAGTCCATCGAAGCGTTAATATTTCTGATAAGACATTTGTATGGTGTCAATTGATTTTTCCAGTGTTAATAATATCAATTTTTTCAATTTATTGCTGCCTTAAATGACTATTGAAGATTTCAAACAAGAAATGTATTGCCAATCTCCTAGAATGTAATGTACAAAAACTTAAAATCTAGAGCTAGTTTTCTATACATGAAAGATTGATGAACACATTACAGTTGCATAAATAATTTCCTGAAAATGTATGAAAATCCTGATAAAACTTATTATTTAAGCCACAATGTAAGACCGATAAAAAGTAACAATTCCATGGATAACAGATTGCATAACTTAAGATAAAGATTATTTCTTGTTTCTGTATGATCAAGTATAGTAGTTTCTGCCATGATGTAGAAAAAAATTCTAGAAATATTTTATTCTCTAAAAATATTTTATTATATGTATGAAAAACATATAATTGTATCATAACTTAACTGCATATTATTCTATATTTTATATAATACGATGTGATACTTCAAGATTAACTTTCATTTCTGGTTATAAAATATAAATTTCTGCAATTTGTTTGAGTTCTCCAATTTACATTTGTATCAATTAAATAGATCATTGCGAAATTTTGTGTGCTCGTAGTTGTTAAATATCCTTAACAGAAAAGCTACAGAAAAGCCAATTAGAAGTTCTTAAAATGAAATGTATAATATGAATATCACGAATTTTGGACTTGTAGTACAAAGTGTAAAAATAAGAGTGTACCATGTACCATCTATCGATGTCAACCCACTAGTTGGCTCTTGAGGCTGACTCAGGTGTTTAGAAGATATACGACTCCAATTGGTCAGAATAGAAAAATGGACGCCTAGACTCGCACATAGTGTTTACAAGCGCACATATCGAAATCGTTACACTATTTTTAAATTCCTGTATCATTGGGTTCGTATATTCTTGAGTTCTCATATCTTCAAATTGCTATATTCTCAATACCTATACTCCCGAGTCCCTAAATTTCCGAATCATAACATTGCCAAATTCCTACGTTTCCGAATCTCTATACTTCCGAATCCTTACATTCTCAAAACTATGCAGTTCCGAATCTCTACATTCGCGAATTCGTATATTCCTGACTTTTTACATTCTCAAATCCCCATATTCCCAAATCCCCGTATTCCCAAACTCCTACATTCCCAAATCCCTATACTCCCAAATCCTCATATTCCCAAATCCCCATATTTCTAAATCCCCATATTCCCAAATCCCCATATTCCCAAATCTCCATATTCCCAAATTCCCATATTCTCAAATCCCTATATTCCCCAATCCCCATATTCCCAAATCCCCATATTCCCAAATCGCCATATTCCCAAATCCCCATATTCCCAAATCCCCATATTCCCAAATCCCCATATTCCCAAATCCCCATATTCCCAAATTCCCACATTCCCATATCCTCATGTTCCCAAATCCCCATATTTCCAAACTCCTACATTCCCAAATCCTTACATTCCCAAATCCTCATATTCCCAAATCCCCATATTTCCAAAATCGCCATATTCCCAAATCCTTACATTCCCAAATCCCTATATTCCCAAAGCCCCATATTTCCAAAATCGCCATATTCCCAAATCCTCATATTCTCAAATCCCTATATTCCCAAAGCCCCATATTCCCAAATCTCTATATTCCCAAATCCCCACATTCCGAAATTCTGACAAACTCAAATCGCTACAGCCTTAAATCTCTACATCCTCAAATTTCTACATCTTCAGATCGGTACACTGCCAATTACTACGTCCCCAAATCGCTATAGCTCCAATTAATTAAAATAGTAAAGTAGATGTCTAGACACATGTATTTTCGGCGGTAGTACAATTAAGTCGTGTGGTCATGCACTCCAATGAGGCCAAAAACAATGATGGTCAATAAAGGTCTCGAGTAAGTGAGATAGAGCAAATTGCATGATACAGTTGTTATTGTCATTATTCTTTCTATTTGTCGAAACACTGGAAGTGTTTACTATGGGGATAGGCATAGTTTCTTCTATTTTTCGTTGACCTCGCACGCTTACTCGTGAGTTGATATCAGTGTACATTTTTATTGAAAAGTGTTCTGTAGCACATTAATGAACAAAATACATACAAAAATTGGTTATAAATAAACCGTTTCAGATACTGTACACAAACTTCAGAAAAATTCAGTTAATAACGTGTTGAAAGTTGTCCTTTGTATATAGCAAAGGTTGATTGATTAATTGAAGGGCCTCGACTACTATAATCATTGGTCCAAAAGTTTGTAGCAAAGGTTATTTTTTCAGTGCATAAATAAAATATGTCTCATTGTCAACTTCAAAAAATGTCCAGTTGCGTTCTGGTTTCCTTTATTCTAAAAAGTAATGATTTCATCTAACTTAAACTATGTTGAATTAATTTATACTTAATTAAAGCTTTCGCTTGTTAAATATCCAGAGTATCTTTCTTTCATGATTTGCTTTACTTTTGCATTTATGCTTTAATTCTTGCTTTGGTGCAGCTTAAGATACACTTTTTTCAACAACCCTTCGCATAGAAGTACTAAAATTAAAAATATAGTAATTACAAATTAAGTATTTCTATATGAGGATTGGTTGACAAAGTTGAAAAATATAACATGATAAAAATTATCTTATATTATTAACCAGTTAAGTGTATTTGTCGACTATATCCATCATGGAGATGTGGCAGAATTTTGTGTCATGACGACTATATCCGTCATGCGTAAAATTTTGTTAGAATTTGATATTTAAATTGTAATTTTGGCGAAAACTAAATTATATTCGTAAATTGTAATATGTTTAAAACGTTTAGAGGTCAACACGAAATGAAATAAACAAATAAAAAGTGTAAATGATTTGAGATGGATTCATAAATTCTTGAGACCTAACTCGTCATCGCTTGATTATCGCGACACACACTGGTGCGCGCTGTGCGAAAAGGTTGTCATAGTTAACTGGTTAAAGTTGTGGACAAAAATGCTAATTAAAAGAAAACCCCCCTCATTTCTAATAAAATGTGTAAAAGAAAACAATATTGGAAAAAATTGTCTTGTATTATTAAAATTTTGTACAAAAATGCAAATTAAAAGAACTCCCCTTCCCCTTCCAATTTCTAATAAAATGTGCAAAACACAATATTTGCAAGTTAAAAATTCAATATCAAAAATTTCTATATAAATTGATTTAATTTAATTTATAGCTTGATATGCGAACGCTCATACTTTTAACTATACTTTTATTTATTCTTAAAGCATTTGAATGAGTAAGTAAAATGGATTGATGCTTTTAGCATTGTAATAATGTGTGTTTTTCCTTAAATGGTGGAACTTCTCAGTCGTGTTTCTTACCAAAATTTCTTGAACTTTGATAACATCTTTTTCGCCCGGTACGTAGAAGTAATAGTAATTAAGACAGTTCGCTAATGGCTATCCAAGCCAAAGTGTGTTGAACATTAGGATCGCGTTGCCCTTTTGACCTCTGGGAGATCTTTAAACTCCAACATTTCAAATTTTCTTGAAGTCACAAACAAATGTACTATGCATATTAACACTCTGATTACGCTTAATATTACCCAAATTATTTACTGTAATATGAAAGAAAATTGTAGTACACATTTCTTGAGAATAGTTGTCCGTAATTTTTTCAGTTAATTTTAAATTAACAAATATTAAATATTTTCAACGGTTTCAGTTAACTTATAAGGATATGCATGAAAGAATAGATAGAGTATAGATAAATCGGTAAATAAAATAAATTCTATAAATGAAATAGGCTTGTACGAAATAAAAACCGCAAAATATCTACAAACACCTAAGACACTCCTAAATTAATTTATATCAAATTAAATACAAAAATTAAATTATATGAATCAAATTAATATTAAATTGAAATAACAGTGAAATTATATAAATTAATTAAGAATAAGAATAAGATTTAAATTATATAAGTAAATTAATATCAGTTTAAGAATAAGATTAAATCATATGATTTAAATTAATATTAAATTAAGTATAAGAATTAAATTGCACGAATTACTATAAAAGTTAAACTGAGAATAAAATTTAACAATTAATTCAATTGCAAGTGAGAAATCAATTCACTACTCTTCCGAATGAAACGTTTTAAAACACAGAAATCTGGACAAAAACAAAAATTCGTTGAAAAGATTTAAACAATACATTGACACTAAAAAAAGAAAAAAGGTACCATTTCTGTTGCACATCAAAGCGAATTCGATGAAGCCGCAAATCATAGTTATTTTTAAAGAAAGTGACTAATTTTCCTTAAATTCGATAGCACTTCTTACAAGAAGCTTAAGGAGGATATTTTTATTCGAGTTCAGAAATTGGCAGCTGAGCACAGCGAAATTCGATGAAAGAATCTGTTAAATGGACGTACGAGTATTACCCAATCTTTATCGCTAATGACAGTTAAAAGAACAAAAATAAATCTGTATTATGAGATTATTATATTAACCCACATATTAAAAGCTCGTTAAAAGCTGAAAACCGATATGGAATGTAATAGGATTTGAATATAGTCTTTTCTTCTTATATAGCCTGCAGTGAATGTTCGTCTCCGATGAAATAAAAATCCTTTAAAGATTAATTTACGATCTGTAAAACATTAATCAACTTTGAACGAAGATGTGAATTATACAGGATTGGCATAAATGATTCATTCGTTTCGAAAAGGCTATATTTTCAAAAGTATTAGACGCACACATATGAAAGATATATGAAAGAAACTACAAACTCACTAAGTTCATACATTCTTTACAAATGTTCAATATGTGCATCTTTGATGACACGGCACGCGTCCAGACGATATGCGAGCTCATTCCATACATTTTGTAGCATAGTCCTGTCAGTTGTCTGCACTGCAGCTTTGATACGTTGTTTCCCTAGAACCCAGCTTTGTCCCCCTGGCCTCCCAGATCCCCTGATTTAACGCCAAGCGACTTCTTCCTGTGGGGGTACGTTAAAGACCTTGTTTACGTACCCCATTACTGCAATCCTTAGTCGAGCTCAAAGAACGTATCAATGCTGCAGCGTAAACAATTCCCTTACACTATGACTTATTTGTCAGGTGCATCAGTCAGAACTGCCCAATTAAGCTATGATATTAAAGTAGACATAAAAATTGAAATGTTATTTCAATATGTTCAATTGTTGACTACGCAAATTATAATTGAACTTAAACTCCAAATTGAAGCGTATTCAAAATATGAGTAAAATTGATCATGGTACGAGTGCGTCACGAGTCAGTCTCGTCAAAATAATGCAAGGGGTTAATAAAATGTATGAAATGTGTTTGATTATTTTCTGAAGGCGTGCTGTCACTAAAGGGGCATATGTTGAATATTTACAGAATGTGTAAAAACTTGGTGAATTTGTGGTTCTTTTCATATATCCTCTATGTGTGCATGTATAATACTTTTAAAAATATAGCCTTTTCAAAGCGAATGAATCATTTATGCTAACCCTGAAACTGTGTTAATTATGAATGTCTCATAACTTCAAAATACAGCTTTCTTTTATAAGTAGAGTGCAGAGGTTGATAATATTTATAATAATCTTCTAAAATCTAAAAATTTCTAAATCTGCAAAATAAAGTAACTGCATTTAATATCCAACAATGAATTTTAAATATTTATTCAAAGTTTGAATTACTAATTTTTTAAATCCACCAATTTCTAATGTTCAAAATCCCCTAAATAGGAGATTATTCAATTTCTGTATTTCCAAATCCTACATATATGAAATTTAAAAATCTCAGTAATTACTCATTTTTTCAAATCTTCAACTTTCTAATGAGTATTCTAAATGTCTAAATTTCTAAATTTTTGGACATTTGAGTTTCTAGACTTCTGAATTTCCGGACTCCTAAATTTCTAGATTTATACATTTCAAAATTTTTAGATTTCTAAATTTTAAATCTCCGAATTTTTAAATTTTTAAATTTATAAATTTCCAGGTTTTGAAATTTTTAAATTTCTACATTCCCCAGTTTATAATCTTACAAAATCCTAAATTACTCATTTTGCCAAGTCGCCAAACTAATGCTCAATATTCTCAAATTCTTTAATTATTAAATTACTTGTTTTTAATATTCCAAATCTTCCGATTAATAAATATTCCAAACTATCAAATCTCCATATCTCAAAATATCTAAATTTTGTAATCAATAACTAACTGTTCTCAAAGATACTCCTATACTTCTAAATATTTTAATTTTCAAATTTCAAACTTTCAATTTCCCAAATATCCAAATCTCAGAAATGTCTTTTTATTTCAAATTACAATTAATTATAATATATCGACAGTACATTGATTATAGTAGTGCTTTAAGGGGGTATTCCAGTATGACTCGATGATATGATTTCTTGAGGGGCTAACATTATAGAAGATCTCAGCCGTCTGACTGTACATAACTTCACTTCGAAAAAATTATTTTGTATATACCTAAACAAAGACAAATAAACGAGAAAAGTTTCAGACTAACCGCTAAAAATAGTCGCGTCATACTGGAATACCCCCTTAAACAGAACTTACCACTTAATTGTACGAATACCTAATCAAATCATTACTCATCTAAAAACATTTGTTTCGTACAATTATTCTAATATTAAAACCTTTCTTTTACCACAGGTTGATGGCCATGGAACTAGATGTTCAAACCTAGAACACACAGATTTAGATGAAAAAGACATCAATGCGATACTCGAGTGGCACAACGCTTATCGTAACACGGTGGCAAATGGCGAAGAACAAAGAGGAAATCCGGGTCCTCAACGACCAGCAAAATATATGATGGAGTTGGTACGATTCAGGATTTCTTTTACAATCGAACTTATCGAACCCGCACAATGTCGATTTTTATGAAACGTGCTTGGAAAATAGTTCTATCAAAATACGTATTCTTTCACCGGTGTTGGTTCATGTTGAAGGAGAAAATAACTCTCAAAATTGGGGTTGAAAAATATTTTTCATCGAGTTTCTTAGAAATCATAAACGGCAAACAAACTCAAACTGTAGATTGCTTTCTTTTAAACGAAGATATATTGTTGCGTTTGTGATGACGTCTTACTATGTTTCAGTAATAATAATTTTGTTATAGATAACTGAAAATATAGTATACATGATTTATATTACAGCACGTGCTATAGTTTTTAATGAATATTCAATAAACTCGTTTCTTCTTTTAGTATTAACACTAATACTATTATCCCTGTATTTTGTACACTTAAAATATCTGAACAACTTCACTATTATGTGAGAATTAATTATGAATTGTGTTTTATTTCATTAAAAAAATATGGTTCAGAATGATTTCGAGGAAAATTATAATCGTGATAGATTTGCAAGTGAAGCTGGTAGGTAATAATAACAAAATAGAAATACAGTCCCTGGCCACTGAATTAGACCACGTACAAAAATTTCACTTTTATGGCTGTAACATTATATCATATATGGAAAATTGTCTTAGGTCATGTAAATTATTACTAAATACGTTGATAACGATATATAGCAATTTGTTACTATCGTGATAATAAATTATGTGGGTGATGCGCGATTAAGGGCTGTGCGAGCGTTTACATTAGGCTCGAGTATCGATAGCGCGTGAGATGAAATTTGAATGCCCTAGAAAATGTCTGTCTACTCAAAAGACTAGTTTGCGACTCTCTAACCACATTATCTGAGTTGAAAAGAATTACAGATATTTGGAAAAGTAATGAGGATATAAAGCATATGATCTGTATACAGTAGCGTTCATAAGTATCTGGACACTTGGTTTCGTTACAAAAAAACACAGTTGAACTTTATACGAATGGTATTTGAGGTTATCATATCATTTGTAATAATTATTTGTTAGAAAATCCCAGTGACTCACCCTAACAAAGCAGGGACGACGGGCACATGGCCGTCCTACGACGACCATCGCGGGGTAGAGGCCTGACGTCCGGGCCATAAAACAACCCTAGGGCCTCAAGTTTCGCGGGGACTAGGAAACCTCGCGGAACGGGAAGAGGGCATTCGTTTAGAGACCTTTGGAAAAGGCGTTCGTCCACAGACCTTGGAAAGGCATCCTTCTCTTGAGGACGCTATTTCGCCCACGGATTCGGCATATATTTAAAATATATAGTATTTTGAAACCGAACTCAGTTAGCGTTTCAAGCATTTTTCTACCTCGTCTTACATATTATTATCTTTTTTGAGGTGTCATAACGTAATAGAATTAATTTTTAAGTATAAATTATACAATGAGAGTGTGAAAGTAAAATTCATTTCCAGAAGTACAAAGTCCAAATTTGTGAATCTAATGAAACTCTTTCGATTCTAAAAAAAATTTTAATTTCTACTGTGTTTCATTTCTATGGTGCAGAACGTATTCAGAGGGTTCTTCGACATGTTTCAAGTGTTTGTAAACTGTTGGGAGATGCTTAGGTTCCCTCAATGGAGATAAGAATGGAGGTAACGCTACGCACTCGACAGTTTCGGTTTAGTTCGTCTGTAGCTTCTTTTCCATCGAGATATGAGTTCCAAACGAGAATTATCAATTGAAAAACGTTCCAGTATTCTGACCTTCGCAGAGAAAAAAAAAATCGATTTTAGTTACTGTTGCAGATACTTGAATAATTTTCATGCAACGCTAATGCATATTTCGCTTGTGTCCGGTACTTTTGAACGGTAGTGTATACGGAGCATGCCGCAAACTGTGACCAAAGCAAAGGAAATACAAGATATTAGCATGCATTAATAATGTTATTTACAGTAACAGCGTATCTTGTTAGTAGCTAATAAATTGCAATGTCATTGCAATTTGAACAGGCCTTGTGATTTTACGAAAAACGTGTAAAATGCTGAAAACTTATAGTAGTCCTATTCGATTGTCAGAGGCTGCGAAAAAAGACATGCTTATCCATACCGTAAACACTTCCAGTATTATATTTTGGCAAATAAGAATAATAATGACAATAATAACTGCATCAGGCAGTGATTATTACTCACTCTGGAGACGTTTGGCGACTGTCATTGTTTTTGACCTAATTGTTCTATCGCCGAAAATATGTGTCAGCCTGTGTAAGTCTAACTCTTCTAAACACTTGGGTCAGCTCTTCCTGCACCAACTAGTGGGTTGACCAGTACTTTTTTGAATAATACGTCACTCCAATAGAATCCTTCTTTCCAAAGAATGTTGTGGCGTCGATTTAGCGGCCGCCACGTCCCTGTCTAATTTATTATATTTAGTCTAGTCTTAAGATTTTCGGTGTGAATGAGATGCGATAGCAAGTTGTTTGCCTGAGTCCGAGTGAATGCTGCGGAGCGTTTGCGAGAGGATGTTTGGATCATCGGGTCGAGTGTCGCGTTGGGTGTCCGAGTTCGAGGAATGCCTGTGAAATACGCGTGTATCGTTGAATGATTGGTTTAGAGTGAGAGCGATTCGGTTTGGACGAGGAAAGAATGATTCCGAGTGAGAATGCATCAGGGTGTGTGGGGGTGAGTGTCGTAAGCATGAAAGTTAGTTAGTTCATCGCTGCTTGTCAAGGAGTAAGGTCGTGGACCTGCCACAGAATAAACGGAAAGTCAAAGGCGGAAAATAGTTATTATTTTTCCCTGCGAGACCTCATCCCATAATGTTATTATTTTTCTTATGTTTATGAAAATAAGACCCAGTATTTTTATAGAAATAATTGAGAATTTTAAATAAAAGAATAATCTTAAAGCCAGAATCTGAATATTAAGGCAATTCGGATCGAAACGATTGAAAGTAATTTTCAAAAAGAATAACTGAATGACTGATTACAGTAATTGACAATGACAATAATTCATTAATTTTAAAAGTGAGGCAGGTCCATTTACGTATAATAAAACCTTTATTTTTTGTAGCAAGTACTTTAGACACTGTTACGTAATAAATATATATTATCGAAGAGCACAGAATACAAATAATTTGTCTCTTAGCAATCTTTATAGATTTATTGAAATGCAAGTCATTAAATATTTCGTAGTTGGAGAGAACTGACTTGTTGCACTTCCAAAGTGAACGAATCAATTATGGATAACATATTGCTTTACCACTGGAACTTCTGAGTTCGATCTTTTATACAGAACTTTTAAACAATAACGAATTATAACAATTTTTGTTACTCATTACTTATTTATTATTCGTTATTTGAATTATTACAAATAATGAATTTTGAAAGTATTGGAAATGATTGCCATCGTTTTTCATATAATATATTTATTAGCAACGTAACGGGACTTCCCCTCATAATTGCAGACCTCTAACAAGTTTTTAAAACATATTTTTAATATGTTCAATAATAAATGGACCGGAATATATGGACCTATAAAACGACCTGCAAGAACCCTCTACATATGTATTTGTTGTCCATTGATATTTTTTATGAAATCATGTTAATGACATTGTTTCTACAGATTATTTAAAATATAAGTTTCCAAAAAAAATCCAATAACCTTTTTTCACGCTAAAACTGTAATTTTCAAAAATTGTATACTAAAAAAAAATAAAAACATGTATGTTTTGTAGTGAAATTTATACTTTAAAACTGATAAAACTTCACTTAATTTTCGTGCAATTTTTTATGAGCAAATTAAGAATTCAATTATTAGTAATTATCTTAATAAACGCTAATAAAACTTTTCCCTTCAATAACATTTTATTTAATATATACATATATAATGAATAATTATATAACTAAGTACACCCATACAATATTTTTTAGCTCATTAAATAATAACATTAATTAATTTTCACTTTATTCAAGTAACACTTTGGTGGTTTGGATAGCTAGTGGAAGGGCTAGGGAAAATGAAGGAGAGGGAGAGGGGCGTTTTCAACCGGGACCTGCTAGTGGACTCGTCAGTAAGGCATCCTAACAGGCCCTTGCCTTAGACGCGGGGATGTCTGTAAGGGATGCACAGGAACTATTTGTTGAGATTTACGTCGCGCTTTATATTATTCGCGCCATTTACCATATATTCTATTGTTTTTTTTTGTACGAAATATATGTATGTAATATTCGAGTTGGCAGCAGTGGGAGACAAAAGAATAAACGGGGAGAGTCTTCATTGGCGCGTGGTGCGATGCACACGTGCATTTTGTAATCCGTTAAGATTAAAAGTATATTACAAGTGAAAGATATATTATTAATGTAGGATCGGAAATTATCGAGGTTGACGGATTACTAGTTTTTTTTGGAAATAATAATAACAGAATAATAATTTTAATAATTTAACAAGAGTATAATAATCAACGAAATATAAAAATCAAATACGGACACTGATACAACTTTTCGGACGACTTCCTACTTCCCACGTTACAACGAGATTAATCCCGACGCTGCGCCTTTTTCCGCGTTCTCCCCTGGTTCCCGCGTAAAAGGAAACAAATGCAGTCCAATTCTTCGTTCCCTCGCTAATTTTCGCGCCAACATGTAATACCGCCGAATTATCTTGGCGCCAATCGTCCACGTTTCCCTCGCCCGTTCGTGCCCGATCGTATTCGATGAACATCGAATAAACCGATCCCGCATTAATTAAAAACCCAACACTATTTGTATGAGTAGGAAGGCTTGTTGAGTACTGGCGAGAAAGTCAAGTCTCGTTCTTATGCGTCGTCTAGTGGCGATGAGCGTAGGAATGAAACTGCTACAACACTTTCCATATTTATGCAAATATCTATTTTAAAGTATCATTATAAAATTACAAATAGTTATAAGTACTATTATTATTAGCAATTTTTTGTTTATGTTGCATTTATTATGACGTTAAAATTGTCTATTATCATTACTTATTATTATAACATTAAGATAATAGTTATTTATTACGTATATCGATATCCTATAACATTGCATAATTATGCGCATTTATTTTATACATTCAGTCTATAGCTGGTAACAACTTTTAATAGTTTTGAATTTAGTTGCATCTAATTCTATTAATTCACATAATGAACAATAAAGATAATTTTAACATCATAATAAATGCACAATTGATAAATTATTAATAACAGCAGTTATAGCATAGATCTCTGCAACTTTAATGATAATTTAACATAATCAAATATTTCAATGAAAGAAAATAGGTGATTGATATTTGAATGGTAGACCTTTCGTGTACAAGACATAGTGTTCGTTTTCTTTCTCGAACAAGGGTGATCCTTCGATCTAACTACGTTTTTCATCAACATACACCTGCAAAAACCAAGAAAACTCGCAACCAATGCTGCACTTATGTAATTAACAGTATCTTTCAAACAATTAGTGGCTTGCTCCTAAAGTGGGGTATGTTCCGTTAGATATTCTTTATAAGATAGCTACGTTACATAAATGAGTAAGCGTAATGCACGTTAGTTTTATGCACGCAATTTTCGTTAGTTTTAAAAGTTTGGTCTTTATAAAAGATTCAACTCACTTAGAAACTGAGATGAAAAGAGCGTATGTTTCCATACCCAGTGGAACATTAACACGGAGTACCAGGAGTGTAATCGATAGAGCTCAAAAATGCATTCTTGTTAGTGAAAGTCAAATAAACATGACATGAAGTCCTATCAATTTATAACGACTGTATACTGATAAATATTAGGGAGACTGGAAAATAATGTCGCTTCTACGGCAATGATTGTCATTTATCAGCGCATTGTGTATTTTAACATCGAGTCAATTTTTCCTCGCTATTTTATGTGAAATGGCCAAGTACTAGAAGGGTTGCATATCTGGCATTGTATATTGTCTGAGTTGTACAAGGGTAGTAACACAACAGTTGTTATCAAACACATTTGTGATGTTTTTCTGCGTGCATTAGACGTTCGTAAATGTCAAAGGTAGTTGCCCATTTATTCCGATCACTAGAATGTTTATAAAGCGACACAAAAAATTAAAAAATTTTTATAATAGCTAAAGTACCATCTTCAGTTATTTTTGTTAAAAACCAATTAATTTTTATCGATCCAACATTGAAAACTTGCACTTACAATTACACTGCGTTTGATCTCATTTTAATCAGAAAAATGTCACAAATCGATTAGTAAAGATTTGATATTAAATAAAATTCAAAATAAAAAGATTTTGTACTTGCACAGATATATTCGAGAGTTCTTCTACTCATGGTCAATCGACAATATTCTCGCTTACATCGTGTAGATCATGTTCACTTACATCAAGGCTTTACTGTAGGTAGAATCTCATTAAAAAAACTTAATGTTTACATTTCTCGAAAATAATGTAAATATAAAAACTTGGTATAGGTCATTCCGCTGCACATCTCTTTTATTCTGTTTTGAAATCCTTCAAATTGAAAGTTGCCCAACACAATTTGATATAAAATTTAAAACATTCTGTTCCGTGCACTCACTTTTGGGAAAGTATACCGAACAAAAAGAAAGTTTAATAAAAGTAAAGTATAGTTTTGCTTTTCAACTAACATAGTAAAATGTTAACTGTTTGTAGTCATGTGAAACAGTGATATTTTTATTTACAGGTTTGGGATGATGAACTCGCTTATATCGCCAGACGATGGGCGTTACAGTGCAACCTCTTTGAGAAAGATCAATGCCGAGACGTTGGCAAGTAACATTCTTCGATATATCCCATTTTTCAATACCCTTTACTTACCCCGTCATTTTTCAATATCTACAATACACGAACATGAAACTGTTACACCACGTGTGCTGTAAAAACACCCAATATTTACACATATTCCTTTTTTCTACCAATATTTATACAGGGTGATGCGTCGTACGCAATGTAAGCAGGAAGATAGGAATTTTACATGGCAAAATAAATCGAAAATAGGAGATACACTCTTTTAATCGAAAATGCTAAAATATGCTTACTGCAAAGCAAAAATTTTTAACAAGAAGTAATGATTAATAAATAGGTAATAATTAATAATCAGTGATAAAAATTTGAATAAATCAATGATAGATAAATAAATAAATAAATATACATTACACATCAATAAGTATAACTAATTAATACCGATACTGAAAGGTGTATTATGTGAATACTTTGAAGGGAATGATATTTGATGGATAGAAAAGAAATGCATTATTCTGTGCATAACCTCAAATTTTTTTAAGTTTCTGACATAGCTTTTTGAGGTTGTTTCCAGAACATTATAGACAAAAACAAATTGTGGTATTATGTCACATATATTTTAAACTATTGTTTTTTATTAATATAGCTTTGAATTTTTAGAAGATAATATTTATAATGTTTGAATATTCGACAACCAATTAATTTAGTTGCTTTTTGGATCATAATTTGAAACAAAGAATAGGCAAAAGAAAATTCTTAACTTCTTTGAGTAACGCTATTATCTATATTGTAATGTATAAATAAAATAAGAAAAGAAAGTAAGAAAAAATAAAAAATGATTTCAAAAAAACTTGCCATTTCTCACGAAACTGTAGTTTGTCCATTTATAAACGCTTGTTCGTTTTTGGTTGGTACATTTTGAAATGTTCAAGTTTTCATGTTTCGATGTTTCTGTACCTAAATAAATCATATAACTATTTGGAGAAGCAAATTTTAAAACTCCTACAAACAAATTTCGAAACTAAAAATCGTTGTATCTTGTCTATATTTGTTGGATACTATCAGATTTTTTAAAGAAGTAGAAAAAAACAATGCTCCAAAATGAAATTCAGCCATAAAAAGATTTTGGTTTACATTTTCGTCTTACTTCCTGCATATTATGGAATAATCTACACAAAAGTCCTCTCATTGTCAGTTTGCTACTATAAACCGCAACGATATCAGTGGACACGGGAAAAGAAAGCCATTTGGTTTATTGCCTGTTTTTGCCAGGGACTCAGTTGCCACTGATGAATTGATGATAATTGTTGGTTTCTTCAGTGCTTGGCTGGATTTCAGGAGATGCTTTTATTGCTTTTATTGTTAGTAAGCAATGTTATCTATGGGTTGCTGTGTACAGTGTATAGAAGCAGGACTCTTTTTATAAGGTTGAAGACTGAGAATTGCAACTCTAAATAGAAATCGGGAAGGTAACAAATTTACAGTATTTTAAGGTACTCCCAAGACAACTCACTTATTTGAAATAATTTATTACGTTTTTATACATTACGTTATTATAAGTGTTTGGAAGGTTTGTATTAATATAATGAACAAAATGATCACTTCGTTAAACATATAATCATTTATTCAAAAAATTTATTTATACTTTCTTTGCTGTTTTTCCACTTGAAATTCTATGATTAAGAAATACTTTCTCATCAATTAGACGTCACTATAAGAATTTCAAAATTAATAAGGAAATAACATAACAGCTTCAAGTCATAACTATTATACAGGGATAATAACTATTAGTGCCTTAAATACATTCGAATCTATAAGATCCAAAGAAAAATTAGTATAACCAAAATTGTACGCTACGAAGTTGTCTATTATTATATTCTGATAATTTTTATCCAAGTGGAGACTGTTATACAACCTTTTCAAATTTTAGAATTTTTTCTTGTAAGGTAATAAAAAAATTATGCAAATATATTATAATATTATAACATTTGTAGTGACTCAAAACTATTAGGTTGGGGAATAAATTCGTAGCGTTTTGACATTTTCTTTTTTTTACAGCGACATTTTGCAATTTGCAAGGGGTTATAATATTCATTCGATAGAGCTCTTTCTGCTCTACAAAACTGTGTTAATCGTTTTTTTCAGTAGTTTCATTCGTTATTATTATCGAGGCTCAGAAATGGAATATCCAGGATGTAAAAATTAGCACTTTCGACACCTGCTCTTCTTCGCCGTCCATCGCGGCCAAAAAGCTGCTGAAGCAGCCCGGGATATTTGCAATGTATACGGAGAAGGTGTCATAGGTGAGTCGACAGCACGGAAATGGTTTGCAAAATTTAAAAATGGCGATTTTAACGTCGAAAACCCGCCCCGCAGCGGAAGACCTTCTAAGTTCGACGAAAAGCGTCTCCGAGCACTTGTGAAGCAGGATGGTCCTCAAACTAGTCGTGCATTGGTCGAAAAAATGAACTGTGACCACAAAACTATTCTCAATCATCTCCATTCAATGGGATTTGTCGAAAAATTGGGAGCCTGGGTGCCTCACGAAGTGATCGCTACGAACTTCTTGCCCAACCTTAGGTTGAATTTTGCAAACCATTTCCGTGCTGTCGACTCACATATGACATCTTCTCTGTATACAGTGCAAATATGCCGGCCTGTTTCAGCAACTTTTCACAACTTTTTGGCCGCGATGGAAAGCGAAGAAGGGCAGGTGTCGAAAATGCTGCTTTTTACCTTCTTGATATTCCATTTCTGAGCCTCAATAGTAATGACGAATGAATCTACTGAAAAAAATGATTCACACAGTTTTGTAGAGCAGAAAGAGCTCTATCGAATGAATATTATAACCTCTTGCAAATTGCAAAATGTCGCTATAAAAAAAAGAAAATGTCAAAACGCTACGAACTTATTCCCCAACCTAATACATAAAAGTTGTGATGCAACTTGCAATGCTACCCCTCGTTTCCCGAATACAATGTATTAAACAGAAGTTTAATTGAAACTAAAATATTTCATCTCGGACACCAACTGGATTTCTGTTTAATTTGAACAAAAACAAAACCTCTACAATACTCAATTAACAGTAATTAAATTGCGAATATTATTCAAATACCAGTCATGTGCTGTCATGCATACATTTGCAAATACATTTCAAAATTCCTAAAGCTTATCGATTACACATAATAATAATTTATCGAATGTATCATTTCATAACATCGGACCAAGAATATTATTCGTATGCACGTCACGTAACTTGTGCATTTAAGCGCGTTTCTAAATTATTTCAAATTACACAGACCACACTTTGTAATTCACATCTTGCAAACTATCAACGCGACTTTCATAAACAAGTTAACTGAATGAAACAAATTGAAAAGATTGAAGAGCATGCTTGAAGAGCATGTGGGTCACACAGTTGGCTCCCTTTTTCCAATTCAATAACCAAGATAGTCTTTATTAAAACAGGCCACAAAAATGGACTGGAAAGTGGTCACACGTAAACCACACCTGACGATTGTTTAATAATACCGTTTAATAATAGAAACGATTCAGCCAACCGTAGTTACTAAACTAAATATTTTTTATATTAATCTGTGACGGATATTTCATCTTAGAACTTAATTGGGCTCAGCACGTATAAGACAAAATTTTTGCTACTATGCCCTGTTTGCTTAAAAGTTAAATTGTCCAATGCTTCTTTGTATTTAATTGTTCTTTGTTTGGAAATTAGAAGATTATCTATCTGGATCATGTATATTCTTCTCAAATTATTAGCGCACTTTTACAAATATCAGTTGGACTGAAAATATTTTTAAAAAATATTTTAAATATCAATATTGCATTTTATAATATTTTGTCGCAAAACAATGTCACTCTCTGCACTGAAAATATTTCTTCACATATCGGTTTTTCTTCACATATTTTGAATTAAAAATACTTTCTCAAGTAGGAAAAAATTACTCAGAACATTGTTCTGGATATTTCAATGTTTCACGGTTAATGTAATCAAAAGTGGAATCGGTAATCAGAATATTTATGTAACCCATATTTATCTACCAGAAAGCAATAAAATGGAAGGATCAAACGCCCTTTTAAATGTTTAACAATTCTCTTCACCCCGTTTAACATATTTCAGTTTCACATTTTACTACCCGTTTTGTTTTATCCTTTTCATTACAAGGAAAGCAATATGGCAATTAAACAGACACGCGATAATAAATATAATTACAGTTTTGTAATGATACAAACGCAAATATCGATGAAATTACGCTTGTTACGATTAATTTTCTTTTATACCAGAATTTTCATGCGTTCTATAATCTATAAAATATTTTTACGTTCTCGTTTAACAGAAATACGTAGACAATTTTGCAAGGCTAGAAACGAGTTGAAACAAGTTTGTAATGAACGAGCATCTACGTTGTCTGAAAATAAAACACTTTACAACCCACCGCAACAAACAACTCTCATAACGTAACTCAACAACTTTAATCATTTACCCGAAGTTAATTTGGAGTATGAGGTAAGTACTTGTGAGCTTTTCTCAACTATGGTGAAAAACACACTACCCAACATATCTTCTTCGTTACGTGTTCATTTTGAGTATCACAGATTGCAAGCTACGAAAGTACACGATATGCAGAGTTTTTCACGCGCTTTCCGCAATTTTATCGATAAATATTATTAACAAATATCGTGAACACTAAATTACACTTTGGTAATTATAAATTAGTACCAAATCTCATTTTCTTCAATAATGAGTTAGGACTACCATTCTCAAAATGGCGTCATATTGTCTTTATTTGATAGTGGAACAATTCACGATATATAGGGTGGCTCACCATATTCTGTCATCTAGATTTGCGTCATTATTATTACTCATAGCAAACAATGTTTCAGATGAAGTTGAATGGTTTTGAGGGGTGCATATGCTGGTGGCATATTTTTTTTTTTATAGGTGGACATGTAAAGGACATATGTAGGTCATTAATGTTTTCTTAAATGGAATCATATACGTTTTATTGCATCAGCTGATACTCCTTCATATTCTTGACAAAAAAGTATTAATCTATTTATGTGAAAAAATCATTAGGTGTAGGTAGATAGTACATCATTAGATGTAGGTTTAGATGTAGAATGAGTCGGAAGAAAATGATATTGCTGAATTAATTTAACAGGTATTATATGAAAAGTCAAAAAATTAATTGCGAAGAAATAATTCAACCTAGAGAATAATTTTAAGTTAAATTTTGAAAGGTGTCTTTTAACATCTCTTGTTAGATATAGTATTAAATTAACACAAATTTGTGTTAATTTTATTGTGTAATGTTAACACAATATAATGTTATAATCAAGAATGTTCACAAACGTTTTGCTCACGCTGTAAATGTTGAGTAATATCATTTTAAATATAATTATCACTGCTTTAATAAACAAAAATTAATTGTTTTGAAATATCATGACTGTTTAAATTATTAAGTACATCCAGAGAAATTTTAAAGAAATTTTGTGATAACGCGAGTTCGTGATCGAACAATAAGGAGCATAGTGCTGTTTTGCAACTAAATGTGAACTATGCACAGAATTGTTGCGAATTTCGGCTTTGTTACTGGAACATAATTGTGTTATTGTCGAACATGTAATAAGTGGCTTGAACTGCATACATTTTCCGTAGGACAACGTTCTGCTCCTTTCATTAAATTTCAATGCACGAAAGCAAATAAGCTTCATAGTCCCATGGATTTGCATATACGGTTATTCAAACTCAAGGTTCCTCGTTAATATTAACGAGAATTTTATATACAATTGATTGTAAATGTTTTTATAAACATGAATCTAATGAATATGAGGTAGAGAAGGTGATTGATATTTATATTTAGAGATAGAGTATAATTGGATCATGTTAATGGTATGTGAATTCACATTTTGGGTAATAAATCTCATTTCTGCGTATTTAAACTTTCTTTTTCTTATATTTATTTGTATCTTAGAACAATGATATAAATTACTAATTTGCAAATTTTCGAATTCTTAAATTTTCAAGTTTTTAATGTTCAACTGCTCAAATTTATAAATTATTAAATTTCTTAAATTCTCAAATTTCCATATTCTTAATTTTTCCAAATTCTCACATACCTAGATTTGTAAATTTTCAGATTTTAATATTTTCTGTTGTTTGCATTTATAAATCTTCAAGTTTTTAGATTTCTGAATTCAATAATTTACAAATTCGCAAGTTTATGAGTTTACCAAATTACAAGTTTACAATATTTAGGAATTTAGGAATGTAGGAAGTTAAGAATTTAGGAATTTAGGAATTTAGGCATTTAGGAATTTAGGAATTTAGGAATTTAGGAATTTAGGAATTTAGGAATTTAGGAACTTAGGAATTTAGAAATTTAGGAATTTAGAAATTGAGATGACTACAAATTAACACGTTTACACGTTCTCAAGTTTACACGTTTACAAGTTTATAACTTTACAAATTTACAAATTTACAAATTTACAAATTTACAAATTTACAAATTTACAAATTTACAAGCTTACGAGTTCCCCAATTTAGAAGTTTACAAATTTTTCAAATCTGCAAACTTACAAATTTCCCAGAGATATCACATCCACACTTGACTATGCGTTAAAAAGTTGTTTCTGCACCTATTGTTAATTAATAATTGGGCACATGCTTATATAAACAGTTTTATGCCATAAAAAATACTGCCATGTTCTAAAATATTTTACGACAGTACAAATATTGCAAATAAGACATAGAAAAACAAGAATTGAAAGTAAAGAATAGAAATACAGGTAGGGTAATGTCGGGAAGAATGCAGCGCATTTCATTTCTTGTCATTTATCATGAAGTTCTACTAAATACAACAGAAAATATAGCTGAATGTAATATAACTTTTCATGTCTCTTACAATTAGACACAAATATTTTTGAGAATGTTCTTCAAAAAATATATTTTAAAAAACTTTTCAAGGAATATTTTTTTAGATTTTTTAAGGAATATATTTTAGGAAATTTCTGAAAAAATATTTTTTGAAATGTCTTTCTTAAAAAATATAATACTCCAGTCCAGACTAAACTTTACCACTGTCTTTTCAAGAATTGGAATATATTACATATCATTTTAATCATCCTGGCATGCTGAAAACAAATATCACATCCGATTTTGACATTAATGCGTTTTTCTCGAATTTGATTCCCATGCTTCAAGCCGACATTTATTATCATATACTTCCACGTGACAAGAATTATCATTGACATTTAATTTTCTATAATTCGATTGTAAAAGAAATACATGTAAATTATATGAAAATTTTAAAACGTGAATATTTTGTTTGGTAGCCATTTTGTGTAATTACATGTCGTAATCGATTTGGGACGTTAGCTATAATTTGTTTGTAAATTATGTTTCATAATACACGTCCCTTTCTCTAATAATGATTCTTCCTTTGATATTGGTGTTTGTCGAACCTTCCTGTCTAGATAATCCAATAAGTTTTCAATTGGGTTTAAATTGGCTGATTGTGACTGTGGATATAACACACGAGGACAATTATGTAGCAGATATTGCTGAATTATCCTGACTTTATGCTTCGGGTTATTATTTTGATGAAAATTTCAATGTGTTTTCAATATTCATCAAATTTAAATGTGTTTGCACTTACCCTTTTTTCTAAACGTTGTTTCAAAATATCTAAGTACAGATTTTCATCGATAATTCCGTTTATAAAAATCAACTCTTAACTTCTTTTGATAAAATCAACGCCAAATAATGACACTTCTACCTTCCTGCTTAATTATACTATTTAAATTTCTAAAATTAAGCTCTTCACCTCCCTTAAGCTACACTGTTTTTCAGTCATTTGATTCTTGAAAGAAATTAAATTAAATTAAATTAAATTTCTTTCTTCTTTGAAAGAAATTAAACTTATTTTTATCCACAAAACATCATTCCACCACAATTGTTCTTTGCTAATAGACTGTTTTGTTTTATCAAACAACAATCGTGCATTTTTTCACGTAGTATATGATTTCGAAATTAAAAATATGGGTTCGTGATTAAAAAAAGCAAGATGACCTTCAAATAACCTCGAAGACGCCCATACATTAAAAAATTAATAATGCCATTTAATTTTAATTTTAAATTTTATTCCCCACTCGAAATATTAAAGAACAAATGTCAGTTTGATTTTCTTAAATCACACGCCCTGAAGATTTTTTACAATGTCATTTTATGTGTGACACACTGTACATGTATGGTTTCTTACTTGTCACCACCATTATATCCATACTTTTTTAACACTCAATACATCGTGTCTCGGTGAACTTTCTTACCTGACCCTTCAAATAATTCAGCATTTAACTTAGCAGCACTTATAGTGGAATCTTCTTTTATTCTTCCTCACAATATTCTATTTATCTTAATCGACGAGTAGCTTTGATCGTCCCTTTTGAGGAACTGAACCGTGAACTGATCCTCACGATTATACTTCTTTATAACGATTGCCGTGGTACTTTTGCTGAAATTTAACACGTTCACGCCGGGGTGACCCACCGGTGGGTCACGCCACCCCTCAGAACAGCCAAGCGTGACCCACCGGTGGGTCACACTTGATTGTCCCGTGGGGCGACGTGCATCACAGGTAGGTTTTCAAAAAATAAGTTTATTTTATTTTTTGTCAACATTATAAACAAAAATGGAGTATTATAAGCATTAACATTCAATATTTTAAATTGATAACAATTATTTATTTATTAGGTATACAAATGAATAATCCAATTTTTCTGCTTCATTCAAGGTTTATTTTAAAAGTTACTAAATTGAATTGTTCAATCAAAGTAGTCGCCATTTCTTTCTATAACTTTAAGCCATCTTTCTGGTAGCTGATGAATTTCATCTCGGAAGAATGTTACGTCTTTAGACGCGATGAAGTCGTCAAGGCATTTTCGGATCTCGTCCACTGATTGGAAGTGCATATCAGATAAGGCGTGTTGCATCGACCGGAATAGGTGATAATCTGACGGAGCAGTGTCCGGTGAATATGCCGGGTGCTGTAAAACATCCCATCCAAGACTCATTATGACATCTTTTGTATTGGAAGCAATATGTGGCCTCGCGTTGTCGTGCAACAGTTTCACTGGTCGTTCTCCTTTGCCAGTATACGGTCGTTTTCTTTCCAATGCTTGACTCAAGCAGATTAATTGTCGCTGGTAGCAATCTGCAGTAACTGTTTCACCTGGTTCTAACAACTCATAGTAAAGCACGCCCTTGATATCCCACCAAATGCATTAATTTTATAACAGCTTAAAATAATTTGGATTATTCATTTGTACACCTAATATAAGCATGCCAAAACTGTTTTGATCTCGTATTTAGCGCGTTCGAAGCTTCAAAGGAGTAACAATGTCGTTCCGCCCCACGCAGAAAAATGTAAATATTCGTCCCGGCGTGAACGTGTTGAAAGAGAACTGATTTCCTGATAAGATTTTCATCTTTCACGGGGAAAAGTGACTATCGCACATCAAACCTAGAATTTTTGTTTTTCCGGCCATATTCAAATTTTTCACTGATTACAATAATTTTTGGATAATAACTGATATTTTCAAATAATGATTGATATTACAGTTCTGTTTAACATGTGTCCATATTGAAGTTAAAAGTACATTATACAGTCAAGAAGTAATATTTAATATTAAACGATTAAATATTTTTACGACATCAATATAAAACACTTCCTAATACATCATTTATTATCCGCCCAATTATTTAATTTAAATAAATAAAATTTACAATTTTAAAAACAATACATGCTTTATGATAATAAAAAACAAAAGATATCTTTTATTCAAGTGTGTGTAAACAAGCGAAGTAGTAATTGATAAAACATTACAGTGACCAAATACTAAAAAAATCCACCGTATATCATGTGCACAGTAAATTCTTTCCAAATTATTGCCCAGAAGTGCAATAGGTGATTTAAACGAATTGTATATATTTCTTACAGAACGATTTGAGGTATGGCAGAACGTGCACGTGCTCGATATGAATGCCGTGGGAAACGCAACGTCTACCGTGAGAATTTACCTTCATATTCAGTCCTGGTATGACGAGGTAGAAGACTTCGATTCTGCGGAATACGGGTAAGCTCACTGTACACAGTTTCATGTGGGGTAAAAGCTTTGCCACTTTTCGCTATTCTACTTTTTCCTCCCACCGTTCCTTTTCCTTTTCTAAGAGGATTAACTGAATATCGAGCTTATCCCGTTCACGATCAACACGTGAAAGAGAAAAATACCGTTGATTACAGTAACTATAACGGTACTGTTTATTGAGACAAAAACGGTGAAAGTGTATTTGTATCATGGTCGAGTCAGAAATTGTGTAAGATTTATGATGTTTTCGTTGGGCACGGTATTTTTGAAGGGCTTCTTTAATCCTTGTCGGTCGTCTGTCAGTTATAACGTGACATTGCAATTTTGCCGGGTGAGAGATGGTAAGACTCAACAAGTTAAAACATTTTGATTGAGGTTTACATACCGATGTTAACTCACATGTTGGCGCGTGAAAAGGCTGAACCAAATGTTTATAAGAGCTACAATTCCAATTGACTGATATTCACAAATTCTTTCATAACCAAATCGCTATATTTCCAAATTCTTACAACTCCAAATTGGTATATCCACAAATTGCTATATTCACAAATCTGTGCGTCCCCAAATTGCCACGTCCCTAATTCGCTACGTCCCCAAATCGCTATATCGACAAATTAGTACGTTCCCAAATCAGTACATCCTCAAATCGTTATATTCCCAAATTCCTATATCCTCAAATCGGCGTGTCCCCAAATTGCTATATCCACAAATCAGTACATCCTCAAATTGTTACGTCCTCAAATTGTTATATCCCTAAATTCCTACATCCCCAAATCGGCACGTCCCCAAATCGCTATATCGACAAATTAGTACATCTTCAAATCGCTACGTCCCCAAATCGCTATATTCCCAAATTCCTACATCTTCAAATCGGCACGTCCCCAAATTGCTATGTTCCTAAATCGCTATGTCCCCAAATTGCTACGTCCCTAATTCGCTATGTCCTTAAGTCGCTATATCGACAAATTAGTACATCCCCAAATCAGTACATCCCCAAATCGTTATATTCCCAAATTCCTACATCTTCAAATCGGCACGTCCCCAAATTGCTATGTTCCTAAATCGCTATGTCCCCAAATTGCCACGTCCCTAATTCGCTACGTCCCCAAATCGCTATATCGACAAATTAGTACGTTCCCAAATCAGTATATCCCCAAATCGTTATATTCCCAAATTCCTACATCCTCAAATCGGCACGTCCCCAAATTGCTATGTTCCTAAATCGCTATGTCCCCAAATTCCTACATCCCCAAATCGGCACGTCCCCAAATCGCTATATCGACAAATCAGTACATCTTCAAATCGCTACGTCCCCAAATCGCTATATTCCCAAATTCCTACATCCTCAAATCGGCACGTCCCCAAATTGCTATGTTCCTAAATCGCTATGTCCCCAAATTGCTACGTCCCTAATTCGCTATGTCCCCAAATCGCTATATCGACAAATTAGTACGTTCCCAAATCAGTACATCCCCAAATCGTTATATTCCCAAATTCCTACATCTTCAAATCGGCACGTCCCCAAATTGCTATGTTCCTAAATCGCTATGTCCCCAAATTGCTACGTCCCTAATTCGCTATGTCCTTAAATCGCTATATCGACAAATTAGTACATCCCCAAATCGCTACACCCCCAAATCGCTATATCCCTAAATTGCTACATCCCCAAATCGGCACGTCCCCAAATTGCTATATCCACAAATTAGTACATCCTCAAATCGTTATATCTCTAAATTCCTACATCCCCAAATCGGCACGTCCCCAAATTGCTATATCGACAAATCAGTACATCCTCAAATTGCTACGTCCTCAAATCGTTATATCTCCAAATTCCTACATCCCCAAATCGGCACGTCCCCAAATTGCTATATCCACAAATCAGTACATCCTCAAATTGCTACGTCCTCAAATCGTTATATCCCTAAATTCCTACATTCCCAAATCTGTGCATCTCGGAATTGGTGCGTACCTAAATCTCTATATCCTCAAATATCTACGACTTGAATTGATCACAATAGAAAAATGGATGTCTAGACTCACAAGTATTTTCAGCGGAAGGAAATATTGACGCTAGAAGTTGTGTACACCAATTAGGCCAAAAACAATGACAGTCAACAAAGGTCTCGAAAATGAGTGGGGTGAGTGAGTCTAATATTACCCTTGTCATTTGACGAGTCTCACTCATGATGCATTCACAGCTCAAATGTGAGAAACTTTGCTTAAATTTTTAATACTCTTAAACTTGAAATTTAGGTCCAACTATAATTTGCATAGTCATGGTTTACTCAATATAAAATACTCACATCATTTTAATTTTCTTTCTTTTAATAGTATAGTTATAAATAATTAGTTGACTCATGTGACAAATAAATTGTACGTCAAGAGGTTAAATGTAACGTAAACCATAACCATAACTCACAATCAGACATTTATTCTGAAAGTGTAAAATAATGCATAATATACTGTAAAATATAACGCAATATAAAACTGTAAAAGATACTATTATAAAATACGGTATGGTAATATTTTTGCAATAATGTGCGTTTATAATAATTCGTGCAATGCCGCAGTACGTAAACAATTAAATTCAAATTAAACGACGATAAAATCCAACAGCGCTGTAAATCATTTCTGCAGATAGATTATGTGATTACGATAGCGGTTATACAAAGATATTTCCTTAATGATAACACAACAGCGTGCACGAAGACCTTCATCGGGGTAACAGATTTATTGCGTACCTGCTGATACGCATACTCTGATTCTATTTAGGCGATGGAATATTAGGATAAGGGTAAAGCAGCGTTTACTTTTAGGCGAACAAGTTGATTGATCAAAGTCATCCGTATAAACAGAATTTCAATTAAGTGGAAACGAGTACTGATCGTTTAACTCAAAGTTGGACTTGTTTACAATGAATTTAACGATGCATAGTTAAACGCCTAAAATCGTGATCGATGAACGATTGAATTATTAAATACTTCGTTTTGTTGTATTTCTGAGCAAACAAGAAGTGTAAAAATTTAATAGAAAGTTTAGTAAATACTATAGATAGTTAATATGGCAAATAGTAAATATTATAGACGTACAGTAATACGCAGGTATTGTAATTTGTAAATAATAATGATGGACAAGTTGATGAAAGAAATGAATTTTAATATATTAGCAATTACTCATATGACCAAAGGAACTAAGAAGAGAACCTCGATGATTTATACATGTCGGTTTTTATGAAACATTGCATATTTGTTCATTGGACCCACCTGAAAATACAACCGCATTTCGTTGAAGCTCGCTTTTTACTTTAAGGGAAAAATCAACCCTGTATTTTACTTGGTCCATGTATGTAAATGTTAATTACTCGTAAACGTCGAATATTGACAACTGTTTGAAACAAAAGTTGTACTGTTTCTTTAGACCTACAAATCTATATAAATGGTTTTGCAAAAATAATTTTTATACACAAACTAAATTGTTTTTCCTTGCATTTTTTTTTTACAAATTTTAATTTCTTTTTGTTATTAATAAGAGCGCCTATTCTTTACAAATTCAACAGTGTATTATAGTACATAATTATTGCAATTATTCTATATCAAGTTGCCACTATATGTCTCATATTTAAGTATTTTACAAAATACTTGTGTTTAAGTAAGCATTTTACAATAACATGAGCATCTATTACAGAAATTTACGTTTAGGTTTTGTATTAATCATGTGTTTATAAAAAGTATAATATGGAAAATTCAGAAATACATTTGCTATATAGAATGTCCACCTAAATTTATCACCCAAAACATCCTGTCCGTTTTTAAAAACATTAAAGAAAAATGTTTCACAAATACATAAAATGGTCATGAAGAGGATACAGTTAGAGAGGATTAGTTTTGTATGAACAGGTAGAGGACATATGTAAACCACCAATCTGCTTTGAAATGAAATTATATCAATTCTAATGAATTATCCAATTTTGTTGCACATTCTCTAGAATAAATTATTAGTCTATGTGCATCCAAAAATCGCTGGCTTAGAGGATATTTAAATTCGATTACGATTTCTAGTAATTTATTGTGACCTAAGTTGGAAGCATATTTAAAATTTCATGTAAAACCCATTCAGTTAATGCACAGCTCCTAATTGCAGTCAATAAGAATAGTTGTAAAATTAATTAAACGAGAGCACGCGGTAATATACAATTGTTTATACGAACTAAGAAATTGTCTCTTATTTTTAACAGCAATGTACTCGCTGGTGCGAGCCTTAAAGGTTTAAGTCCTCTCTTTGCAGTACTGAGATTTCAACATTTTATGAGGTGGTTTATGCAGCTGTTACTTTCTTATAGTCTTACGACGAAAGTTAGTGTCGCGTATATGTGCTCTTTACACCATCTGTAAATGTTATTGAATAATATACAGATGTCAAACTTCCCAAATTCTCAAGTTTCTAAGTTCTCCAAATCCCTAAATCCTCAAATTCCTATACTGTCAAAATTGCCAATCTCCAAATCCCCTTTCTAAATTTTCAGAGCTTACGATTGTTAGAAAATAGAAATCGACGAACGGTCGACACAGGCCATATGCCTTTTGTCATTGCATTTCCCCTTCCTCAGGGAACTTCGCTGGACCTAACGCATCACTCAATAAGTCTCCGGTCTAACTAAAAAAAACAAACTTCTTTTTAGAAATTCCACTTTAGTCATCAATATGCCTTTCTTCCAGTGTTATACATTGATTCCAACGCTCCTCTAACTTTTCAATTTTCTTTATATAAAACGATTTGTCTTTGCCCCCAAAATAAGCCTCAGTTTCCGCAATCACTTCTTCATTTGAGCCAAATTTCTTTCCCTCGAGCATTTTTTTCATATCTGCAAAGAGCTAGTAGTCGCTGGGGTCCAAATCTGGGGAGTACGGTGTGTGGGGAAACAATTCAAAACGTAACTCATGCAACTGAACCATCGTGTTCATCGACTTGTGACACGACGCATTGCCTTCGTGAAACAGCAAACGCGGCACCCACTTTGGAAGCAATTTGCACATGCCCAAATTTTCATGCAAAATTGTGAAGACATTACCTTCTGATATCTTCAAGGCATCAGCTATCTCACGCAACTTAAGTTCACGGTCTTTTAAATCTATTTTGTGGACATTTTTTATGTTTTCCGGAACAACTGCTGATTTTGGGCAACCTGAGCGTTCAGCATTATCGATGCTTGTACTACCGCGTTTAAATTCAGCATATTAACGATAGTTGATTTCCCTGGTGAAGAGTCCCTATAATGCTTATCAAGTCACTTTTTGGCTTCAACAGTATTTTTTCCGATTAAAAAACAGTGTTTAATCAACATACGAAATTCCTTTCTATCCATTGTCTTCAAAATTACGAAACTGCGTGTACTAAAATGACTGTAACTTCTAAACTATCGGTCAGAATACCATGAAATTTTGACACGTACTGTTTGAAAGTTAGTATTATTCGAAAATAACGTGGATCTGTCACCAGAGTCGCCATATATATGTCAGACCGGGGACATATTGGGTGACGTGTTAAGTGCCCTAACAGCCATGCTAACGGAGGTGTCCTCAAGACAAGATCGTGTCTAGGAAGACACTCTTGTATTGGTATTTGCCGTGAAAAGTCACAGTAAAACGAAAAGTCCACTTTATTTGGTAAACCTCACCCTTTACCATTTAATATCCCTGATTACCTTACACAATGTCATTTAATAGTATCAAAAATAGTTATTCAATGACATGAAAAATAATTATTTCATTTACTACTTTGAATCAAAATCAAAGTGTACCTTTTGTTCATGAATCAAACATATTATTTCTTGTAATACACACCGAAATAAAAGTGTAACAAATCTTTTTATACGCTGTACAATTTCAATCACTACTTTGTACTTGCAAAGATAATTACGAACTTTCTGTCTTCAAATGTTAATCTCGATTTTTGAATTTCTATCATGTAACATATTACTTTAAACTTCAACACTTTGGAAATTCACGCTGGTGATTTCGATTTTAATTTCTGTGCTTACTTATTTTAGACCGAAAAAGATATTAAAAATGAGATTGAAGGTGGAAAATGATATATTAAATATGAAATTTAAAGCAGTGAAAACTGTTCACAGTTCTACTTGAACATTTTAATTTCCACTGCAATATTTCTTGCTTAATAAATAGCTTAATAACATATTCGAAATCGCGTTGTGATTATTGACGAGGGAGATGTGTTTTGGGAATTGACAACAGTTATCGCTTTAATTCTCTCACTTCTTAAATTTTAGACTGTGGTAAAAGTTTGTAAAGTTGACTATAAGAATTACAATTAACATCGTCCCGTGCTTTGACGAGTCTCACTCGTGACGCACTTATAGCTCCAATTTCACAAACCTTACTCAAATTTTGAATACTCTTCAACTTTGAAATTTAGGTCCATCTATAAGTTGCATTATCAAGGATCCCTGAATATAAAATACTCACAACATTTTTTTTATTCGTTTTAATGTTACAGCCCTAAATTGTTAGTCTTAACTGACGCATCTGATAAATAAATGGCACGGGAAGGGGTTAAATAGTGTAAATAGTTTCAAAAATTCATGAGATATCTCCAAAATGGGCCAATTAAATAAAAATTACTATAAATATATTTGCTTCTAATTAACAAAATTCTAATTTTAAATTTCTATCTTGAAGTTGCTGATAAACAACATCTTAATGGTTTTTAGGTTGACGAATGTTATCGCAAAATGTTCTTCAAAACTAATACTCAAAGTATAAACCAGTCAAAATTGATTTGAAATTCCTAATTTTAATATATTGAGTTTATTAAAGTGCTTTCATGAAAATGTAGAGTGTCTTTTGTAGATATCGAAGGTGACTGCATATGCAAGCTTAAGTTATATTCTTTATTTATTTATACTGTACTTTATTTTTACCTTACAAGTATAATTAGAGCGCACATGAAAAGTAATTTCACCAAGTGTAAAACTACAAGCAGGAATATTATAATCTGCTTCTCACCCGAATTCTTTAATCGTAAACAATTACGGAATAAAGTCGAAACGTAAATCGCACTTGGTAAAAACGGAATTTGGATTTTATTTCCATTTGACCATTATTGCGATCTATTTCAAATCAAAAACATCAACAATCTTCGTAGCAGAACCCTGGATTTATAACAAAACAGTATAAAAACAATGAGACGGGTAGATTCAAAGAGATTTAATACTCTATGAGAATAGAAAATTTATGGGATTCATAAAAGTAGCCATAAAATAAGCATGAGTTCCGAGAAGCAATAAAATTATCGCGGGAAAAAATTCCAACAACAGTTTGCGATAATCTTGTAACATCCCTCCCTATGTGCATAAAAGCAGCTATACGTGACCGTGGGTGCATTATGAAATATTATATATTATGTAGGTATAAGCATAAAGTGAAATATTGCTTCAGTTTGTAAATTTCCGAATATTACTTTTCAGCACTTCTTTCAACCAAATATTTTCTTCCGGTATTTTATTTGTACACTATTCTTTTCTTAATAATAAACGATAGCGAATCTTGTTGATAATAAACTTGATAATATTTGTTATATTAAATTACGTTCTTATATTAATGTTATGTTCTTCATACATTTTATGTTTCTGCAATACTTTGCATATCAAAGCTTGTAGTATTTTTCGTTAGCTTTTTGTTTGATCCAAAATTCGTTGCTAGAAGAAACATTTTCGACAAAAATCTCAACAACAATCTTATGTTTTTAGCGAACTATTTCATTTTCTATATTTCTGTCTTTTCCAAGTTTTGTCCTGATTTGTGTCAAGGTATTTTCAGTTGGTTTGATATCTAACAATTGTGACGGCTAGCCCAAGACATTATTGCCATTTTCACTTTTCCACTACGCGCAACGACGACTTTAATATTTGAGGTGATTGTTCGCTTGGAAAATCCAATTTTCTTTCTCTGGTCTAAATCACTTCTCTGCAGATAAAATCAGATATTACTCATATTCTGATAATAAACTTCTGGCATTTTTTTCGTACAAACATCGTCAGTCACATATACTGGGTGGTTCATGTAAGTATATCAGGTTATAACTCTGTTACCAGTGTCGATATAGAAAAATGTCGTTTAGACGATTGAAAATAAAAAATTGTATACATGTGTTAACACTAGAACTACTAATGTTAAATGGTAGTTTTTACTCCTAAATTCAAAATGAAGAAGAAAAATAAATAAGGTGAAGTGGGGTGAGTGCAGACTGGTTTTTGTAAAGTTGGTATTTAAAAGTAAGTATTTTCAGTCTGCTATGTAAATATTTAACGCTGTCGATATCGAACGCTTTGCACAATTACTACTATTTAATTAATATTAACTAGGACCTCAATTTTCCTTGTACATTTTAATTTTGATAGGAAATTGTTTAAAATGTCAACTACTCTGCACTTTCCCCGAAAATGGGATAAGAGCGTAACTTGAAGTTAAATACTTTGAAACTTTATTTCATGTGCAATGGGGCAAGAACAGAATTATTAACAAATCTGCTATAAAACGCTTTTTACTGTATTATGCAAGTACTCTATACTGCAAACAAGTACTTTTAGCTGAAATATAAAAGGGGATATAGTGAAACAAAACAAGGAAACAAACATACTAAATGGAGAAATTTCGTTCATATTGTAATAAAAATAGCCTGTATACGCACTTGCCCCGTTTACGAACTTACCTCACTTCACCTTAAATAAATTCTGGGACATTAACCAACATGTACAATTCTTTGTCTTAACAACATGTGACAAATAATGTGACAAAAACACGAGAACAAAATTTTATAATATAAAATATGAAATTAGAAAACAATCAAACATTAATATGCACGTTATCATTGAAAATAAATTCAGACTTATGAAACTTCAAAATCATACAAGAAATGAATGACTTTAGTAAGCATAGTAAAAAGCAATCTTGAAAAGTTATAGTCACAAACATTAAAAGCTGAAGTTTTTCAAAACACTTCTGAATAATTCAAATACTCCTATCACGAAACATCTTTTCAATAAGTGTTGTGGTAATTGATTGCTGCTACTTTGGTTAAAATAATAAAATATCACAAATTCAATGATATTGAAAGACAATCTCGCTAACAGAAGTTTTCTTGCAATAAACTGTCAATTATTAATAAATAGTATTTTTGTAGACGAAATTGATCCCTTTTTTCTGCTTCTAGTTTTAGTGTGTTGAACTTGAAAATAAAATTTGTGGCCTTATTATTATCATATCAATATGCCTGCATTACCACTTATTGCAACATTTAATACTTCGCAACGTTCATTTATAGCTATTTCTTGATAGGATAAGTATCTCACGAGTTATTCAAAAAGGTGTTTGAAAAATTTTTGAAGTTTCTTAACTACAACCTCCTAAGTAGATCTGATATAAATTTATTAAAAGTTGTAAGTTTAGGATATTTCCTATAATATCCTGAAGTTTTATAAACTTGAAACGAAATACTCTACAGAGACATACACATATATACACACACAGAATATAAATAAACCGAACTCTTCCAAGTTTCATCGTACCAAAATGTTTCAAATGTCATTTAAATGGTATCGAAGAATATATTTTTACATAAACCCATCTTTTCAAAGTTTCTAAAAAATATCGTTATTTTGTATATAAAACTGTACAGACTATTTAATAGCATCTTCAATGCACAACAGCTCTACTACTCTTATGAAATTACAAAGTCTAAGTGTACTTTTTTATTCTTGTACCGTTACAGAAAACTTCTTGCGAAACACGTACAATAAAAATTCTGTGAACTTCAACTCATAGCTGCGGTAACTATTCTCGGAGAAATTTTTAATATGCGAATGATTTACTTAAATCTACGTAAGCTTAGAAAAAAAGTTGCGATTATTGTATAACTTTCACTGTTTTCTTCACGATTTCTATTAGACTTTCAACATCTTATGAAGACTGTTCCTGAGAACGTTTTCCAAATTGTGTTTTTTATTTTTATATTGTATCATAATATTTTCATGATCGAATGTAAGTATTTGAAGAACTATAATACTGTCAAAAATGACGGTATTATAATTATTACAATCATTAATATTAACTGATCCAACAGAAACATGTAAAAACTCGATAGATGGAAGAATAAATCATGAGATAATAATGATAAGAAGTTTATTGTTTCTCTACAAATTTGTTTTTCCCGAGGTATTTCACTTTTTAACCTTTACGAACATGAAGAGATACTAACATGAAGTGATACGAAGTCGGTATATTTATAAAATGTCTGCAAATCGGGTTTTATTCAACCCATATTAATATTCACGTTAATACACGTTAATTTTCGTACACATAATTTACTCTAATTTTCTACCAAAACCTCAAACCATTGAAAATATTATGGATTGGTATATTTATGCAACGCGCTGTCTTAAAAACAAAAAAGACAAAAGTTGCGCAAATTGTATTTCAAAAATGCTACCCTAAATTTTTAAGCAACAACGTAGAATTGTACGTATAGTTTTGTAGATTTCCATTGTAGAATAGCAAACTTCTACTGTAAAGTTTGCATAGAAACAATCGAAAAGGCTTTAAAAGGATTTCCATCAGCACCGAACGTCACTATAGCTGTTCATTCGGCCGTTTCCTCGAGTAGGTCAAAATTGTTAGGTTGAAATCGATCTGTCGTCGAATAGAATGGTTTGAGGTGGGTAAAGGCTATAGAAAAGCGTTAGAATCAAGGGAGAGAGAGAAGAGACGGTGTAAACCTTCTCCTAAATTCAGAGGCAAGTTAGCAGTGTGTATACACACGCCGGATCGAACAGTATCCATTCACAAAGCGAATGCCTTTGCACATAAGAGTCGTTTCGATCAATTCAACTTAGGGTATTACATGCTGCACCGAGAATGACAATACGTGTGGATTTTCACGCGGACCAGCACACGCTGACACGCGAGTTATATCACGTTGAAGCGAGCATTGAAAGACCTTATGTCTTTTAACTCCCTTTGAACTAGCCCCGTTTACTCTTGATCCCTGAAAGCGTTTATCGTAGAATAGAGAACCGTGAAATTCTATTGATCTCGTTTCTTTCACCGTCTGCGATCTATTGCCGCTGAAAAATTCATATCGCTCTGTTTTTCGAAACTTTCGAAAGGCGATTTGATGCCATAGCTGCAAAGAGATAAACAACGTATTACAAATATAAACGATATCGAAAATATATTTCTAAGCGTCAGGACATTTGAAATTTCAATGCCAAGGTAAACAGAGATTCAGAAGAATATGTTGCGACAAGCAAAAAATTCTACTTTGCATAACATCTTTTTATGCAAAAGGTTATAATCAAATGTGCCCTTGAGTCGAATTAGAAACCCAATTCGTCAGTCGATAGCACATCCAAAAAAAACATCTCATACCAAGTTTCAACTCCCTATCTCATCCGTGGGGGTAGTAAAAGGGAAAAAACGAAATTCCGGTTTTTGGCCCTTCTTGCCTATTTAATTTCGTACAAAAATTCTAAAAAAATTCTAAAACATTGAGGACCATATAGCGCATATTATAGAATTTTTTCAGATTTTTTGTACGAAATTAAATAGTCAGAAAGGGCAAAAAACCGGAATTTCGATTTTTCCCTTTTACTACCCCCACGGATGAGATAGGGAGTTGAAACTTGGTATGAGATGTTTTTTTTTGGATATGCTATCGACTGACGAATTGGGTTTCTAATTCGACTCAAGGGCACATTTGGCCACCTTATCCGGCTATACCCTTTTATGATTTACAAGAAATTGTAGAAAAATATTTAACCGAAGAGGATTCTAATATTTCGTTAAAATAGTATAGTAATAAAAATCTCATTCGAGCTCTGAATGTCCTTCTATATAACATTCGATTGGTTGAAATAGTTTGTTGTACAACTTACGAGTTATTCTATGATTCACCTTGTACATATGTTATAATAAAATCATAAAAATAAGCTCCATCCAAATTCATAATAGATTGGAAATTAAGTATTACCCATGAAATAGTATATTGACAAATTCATCTTAATTGAAATTTAAGGTCAGTTATATTGAATACCAAAGGCAAAATAATTATATGTATAGACATACGTATGTTTTAATTAGCGACGTATTCATTACCTATAATTTTAATTAGCGACGTACTCATTATCTAGTCTCTATGATAGCAATAGAAACTTTCTAATAGAGAAGAAGTAAATATTTCGCGACGATATTCTAATTCGAGCGTCAAGAGCAATGAACAAAATCGTTTTGCCAACTCGATGATTGCTTCAGAAAATCAAGGCTCTTTTCCTTCACCACTCGGGATACATATTACGCATTTTCTATTAAGCGCACGTACGGAAAAATTTTCTAAGGAAAGAGAACATTTTCGTTCCAGTTTCCTTCGCGATGACCTCAAGCAGTCTCCTCGTTAGCGCTTAATTCAGAATGCTATAAGTCTTGTTACCCTTACCCGCCGTGATGAATAAATTTTATTATTATATTTGCACGGTTCTTCCGTTCCTCGTGTAATTACTCCATCTGTTTATTTACGTCATCAGTGTATATAATGGACTCGTTTTATTGCCATTTCCGTTAATATTTCTTCGTACAGACTTTCGTACGCTCTAGTTGCGTCCCCTGCTATCGCAACAAATGGAGACTGTCGGAATGTCAACAAACACAATCACATTTTCTCTTTTGCTGGGGACAATACACAATGGGACCATAAATTTGTCAAAATCAGATTTTGCCTTCCGCTTCTAAAAATTGTTACCTTTTTTTATATCACAAAAAGTCAAATTTACAGTGTTTTCTGAATATTAAATAATTTTTTATGTACGATATGCAGTTAGACAGAAATCTTTCAGATGATATAGGAACAACGGAAATTCTTTTATTTTATGTAGTCTGTACACTTAAATAAAATATTAATATTTTCTTATTCTTCATAAGATGTGACCGTTTTGGTAAATAAAGGAAGGAGCGTATGTTGCATTTCTGTAGTTGTATTAAAAAAATATAAACCCTATAATAATTTAATACAGCAGTTGAAGAATCACTTACAAATTGAGTAAATGCCTGCATTTAAGCAGAAAGCTATTGAACATTGAAATTAATTTAGCACATTGATACCTATATATCAATATTAATTAATACTGGTACAGAAATGGTGAAATCTCGATATCTTAAATCTTTATATTTTATATCTTCCAAATTAATGACTTTGAACAAAAAATGATTTAATATATCTGTATGGAAAATAACGAGTTACGAGCAGTAAAAGAATTATAAAATTTCATTTAAATAAAGAACTTGATCTTCATATCCCCCATAAATGTCCATATAAAGGAAAACTAGCTCCACCATATAATTTGCTTCCCGAATATACGAATTTTATTTTTTAATTTACATAGGTGACCCAGTATAAAACTAGAAACAGAAAATAATGAAGTGATAGAGAAATGTTAATAATTAAGGGAAGATAAGAAATAGCTTTTCAAAATAACTGTAGATAATCTATTTAAGATAAGCACCTTATGGTAATCTCGCATTTAGTACAGTCGAGATCAAATGTGGCCTTCCTTGCGAAAATAGGATAACCAAGGGAGAAAACGTTTCCTGTTCATTGATTTTTAGGGATTTTAGACGATTAATAGATTCAGGAATGGATTAAGAATTTGGAGATAAGAATTTGGGGTAGAGAGATTTTGTATGTCAGGATTTTGGATACGGGGATTTGGATTGTAAAGATTTGGGATGTAGGGATTTGGGTTGTAGGGATTTGGGATGGAGGGATTTGGGATGTAGGAATCGGGGATGCGAGGATATCAAATATAAAAATTTGAGATATCGAGATTTCGAAAAATAGAAATATCAGTACATAGGAAACTCGGGACATGAGAATTTGGGAATATAGGAATCTCGAAACGTGGGAATTTCGAAATATAGGAATCTTGGAACGTGGGAATTTCGAAATATAGGAATTTCAGAATGCACGGATTCAAAATATAGAGATTCGATATATTTGAGAATCTTCGAATTTTTGGTTACAAGCATTCAAGATCTAGTGATATAAAAATCTAAGAATTTACAAGTATAAACATTAGAAAGCATAGAAACTTGAAGACCTAGGGATTTGGTGTGCAAGAAATTTATAAATTGAGATATAGAAATTTCAAAATTTCTTCTGTACAGAAGTTTGAGAAATTAGGAATATTGGGATGCAAGGATCTCTAATATAACAACACACACGTCACAAAATAAATTTCTACAGTAAAAGAAGAAAGATAGATTTGGTTTTGAGTGTACTTGTCTTACGATGCTGCCGCTTCTAGCAACCCTGTTGGATGCGCGCAAATATGCAGATGGTGTCAAGAGCGCATGTACACAACAGTAATTTTCATTTTATACCTCTAAAACAGTAACAGCTGCATAAACCACCTCATAAAATGTTGAAATCTCAGTACTACAAAGCGAGGACTTAAAAAACCTTTAAAGATCGCACCAGCGAGTACATTGCTGTCAAAAATAAGAGACAATTTCTTAATTTGTATAAAAAATTGGATATTACCGCGTTCTCTCGTTTAATTAATTTTATAACTATTTTTATTGACTGCAATTAGTAGCTGTACATTCACTGAATGGGTTTTACATGAAATTTTAAATATGTTTCCAACTTAGGTCACAATAAATTACTAGAAATCGTAATCGAATTTAAATATCCTCTAAGCCAGTGATTTTTGGATGCACATAGACTAATGATTTATTGTAGAGAATGTGCAACAAAATTGGATAATTCATTGGAATTGATATAATTTCATTTCAAAGCAGATTGGTGGTTTACATATGTCCTCTACCTGTTCATACAAAACTAATCCTCTCTAACTGTATCCTCTTCATGACCATTTTATGTATTTGTGAAACATTTTTCTTTAATGTTTTTAAAAACGGACAGGATGTTTTGGGTGATAAATTTAGGTGGACATTCTATATAGCAAATGTATTTCTGAATTTTCCATATTATACTTTTTATAAACACATGATTAATACAAAACCCGAACGTAAGTTTCTGTAATAGATGCTCATGTTATTGCAAAATGCTTACTTAAACACAAATATTTTGTATAATATTTAAATATGAGACATATAGTGGCAACTTGATATAGAATAATTGCAATAATCATGTACTATAATACACCGTTGAATTTGACAAGAATAGGCACTTTTGTTAATAACAAAAAGAAATTAAAGTTTCTAAAAAAAAAATTTAGGGGGAGGCAATTTAATTTTTGCACAAAAATTATTTTTATAAAAACCGTTTGCATAGATTTGTAGGTCTAAAAAAACCAGTACAACTTTTGTTTTGAACAGTTTTTAATATCCTCCGATTTTTACGATCCTTAAACAATATAAAGGTTGGTATTTCCCATATAACTAATATAAGGGTTGGTATTTCCCATAAAGTAACAACGAATTACATTTATATTCTCAGATAGATCTACTGTAGAGATATGCAAAGCTTCATAAAAATGTACGTGTACTAATCAGTAAAGTTCCACTGTTAAGAAAATATTTTCAAGGACTCATTTATTTATAATACTCAAAATTATTTAGAAGAATAGTGATTCATTACATTCCTCCGATGTACATAAATTGAATAAAGCATCTGATGTTAGCACTGTCACATAACGATTTTGTGTGAAAAAGCAGAGAAGTATAGATTATAATTAAATGTGGATATCAAACCTTTTAACTGAAACAAGAACTGCAATTCGCAGCTAAAACTGGATATATTCACGACTATATGCTTGATCAATATATTTGTAGAAATGCATTGAACAGGTATAATTTAAACAGTTTCCACACATCGCAAGCATGCTTGAATTATGTCATCAACAACGTCAATTATGATCGCGTCACCACTCCTCATTTTACTGCATTTGCAGTTGCACAAGTTTGCATTGTTTATACGCATTCGAGTATATTTATGCACATACGACCTGTGCAAGTATACAGTATAGAAGTTCAAACATTTTCAGGTTGCTTGAACGATCAAAATATTTGTGTAACGTTATCATATACACACTTATGTATGTTTACGTAGTAAGTGTGTACATTGATACAGCTCAAGTATGTAGTTACGTGGATAGTCAGCTTGCCCGACAGTCACAATTCCCACAATCTAAAATCTCGATGATCCAAAATACCAATAGTCAAAATCCTGACACTCGTAAGATCGATAGCAATTATTCTTTTATTTCTTATAAAGAGAAATATTTGCTCTCCTTCAAATAACTAAATTGGATAAACCATTTCAATCCTGTTGATTTTTTTTTATATGTATATTTATTATTGTAAATTGTTATCGCTATATAATAGACCCCTTCGTACTGCACGATTTTGGCTACACTAATTTTTCTCTGGGCCTTATAGATCCGAAAACATTTAAGGTGCTAATAATTCGACTCCTTCTCTAAATATTAAAGAGGTTAATAAAATATTAAAATAACGTTTGGATTTTCACATGACGATATTTTGAATCATCGAAACTTTAGATTGTTTGGATTTTGACTGCTCGGCTTATAGGCGACGGGATGTTGGGGTGGACTGCCAGCTTAACGTGTAGTGTTATATTCTCAAAAAATTCTCAATATCGTGAAATCAACTGCGGAAGAAAGAATAACGTATTTTCCCATCCAGAGTTTTGATGAAAGAGAATTCTAGAGAATTTGAGTTTGAAAAGTTTCGCTGTTGAATTGATAAGCTGACTTTCTGTATCATTTAGATTTAACGAATTTTTTATGACAAATACTAAATTATATTCTGCCGTGATTGCGCAGTGATAAAACCAAGCATTACCTCGACATATAAAAAAACGACAAGCAAAACACTTTACTGCCAAGGTTTAAGGGTTTTGACAAGTAGATGTGATTAACAATAAATCAAAAAATACTCGCTAGAATATACTGACTCTTTGGATTTTATTGCTGCTATGGGTAAAGAACCATTGATTTGGAACTACAAATGTGTCTAAAAGGTGGAAAAACCGTTGAACTAGACTCCAATAGTGTCATACAATTCTTCAAATTTCAAATATGTAATATTTCAAATTTCGAAACTACTTGTATCTCACAATGAAATATTATTTCCGATAGTTCTTTAACTTTCATTGGAACATAACAAATTAATACGTTGTAATCGACATTTTGTGTATCTAATATATTTATACTTCTTTTTTCCTCCTGGAACTGAATGCCTGTAAGAGTAATTGCGTCGGTACTTCAGTTATGGCTGACAATATGAACGCAGATATGTAACTAAGTGCCCATATTCCGAAACCCGTTATAACCTAAAATGAAATAAATGTTCGTTATAAAAATCGGTATGTAGTTTTCGGGATATGACTGCTATTATCAACTTACATAGTAATAAATTCCAGCGTGGACAGCGTAATCGCTAAGTGCACCAAGTAGTAATGCGAAAATTGGATTTAGAAGATAAGCGCAATACACTACTCTACTGGGAGGGATCCAATAGGGCAATGATAAAAATTGATTTATAGTAGCTGCAAAAATAACAAAATACTTCAGGAACTTTTCAACAAAGTATAATCAAATATTTATCGGTTATTAATCCTTTTTAACGGGTGAAATTGTAATAAAAATATAATACATAGTATTTAATTAAGAAAGGCAGTAATCTTTGATTCCAATTACCTAAGGAAGTGAGTATACAGATATTGTTAGATATTGAAACTTTTCAGTTTCAAATATATGCATTTGATAACATATATTCAATACGGTAATTATTTATGATATTTCTCAGAGTGACTTTAAAATGTGTCAGCGAGATCAATGTTCCAAACAATCGCGTTTATATTTCTCGATCTAAATTTTTAAGATATAAGTAAGAATAGCTTCAATTAAATTTATGTGTAAATCTAACCGAAGTTGTTTCGAATATCTTATCGTTGAAAGTTATAGTGCACTGTCGGTCATATGAATAGAGAAGATTTCCGAGAACATTGACCTTGACAATGCATTTCAAAGACATCGAAATCGAAGGTGATTTTCTTTTTCTTGAAGTAATAATTTACCTGCATTGTTCGTAAGGCAGACAATTACAAGCCACGCTACTGCAAGACTCCAGCTTAGTCTGCTAAACATTTCGTAAATGATCGTTAAAGTAGCAGACGTCGTTATCATTGCGGGGCCATGTATAACCAAATAAGCAGATAAAATACTAATAAACCAACCGACCGCTAATGCTTTCTGAAACAAATAATAGAGGTACATTAAAAATACCAGTTAAGTAATAAAGATTAAAATACTGAGTATTATACATATAAATGTCCGTAATCATTGATACCGTACACGTAACATCATGCATGATAAAAAAGAATGTAGTAATGTTTCTTATAGCACTATATGGGCTTAAAGTGAAACTTTTATGGTAGTATAATGTGCCATATTTCGTGTGATTACTCCCGTTGCAAGCCAATATGTCAATATAAAAACGAGATTAATTACTTTTGATAAATGCAATTTATAGTTCCATTTTTCAAGAAGCAGAGCTGTGCCAATTGCCACTATGTGAGGTATGATTCTTATCCAGGGTCGTATATAGATATATGAAAGTGTTTCGATTCTCGAATCCAGTCTGCAAACATTACATATTATATTTTAATATTAACGCTGAAACATAACTTGATTCATTGTTCATATGATAACACATATTTTGTATAACTTACGTTTTGACATGACCCGTCGTATATGTTACGTAACCAGCGGACAACATGGATAGAATCAGCGTAACTATACCTAAGTTCACGGCAGAAGAGTAATGACTGAAATGTAAAATTTCAATCAGCATTTGTGCAGTCAAAAGTAGGCAGAAAGAAAACATTTACCTGACCGATAGCTTCAATAAGAAGGCACTAAAAATAGAGAACTGCATTTCACTGGCAACTTGCCAAGTCCAGGTCATGCACTGAAACAATTGTTTTCTTTAGTCGGTACTCTCTGTAAGATATATCGTATATTAACAAAATTATATCTACCAAACTGTCCCATTCAAATAAGTTATGAATGTAGAGGATATTTCTCCACCAGTATTTCAAGCACAGTTCGGGTATCGGCTCAACAACATATGCCATCAAAAAGTTGTTGTTCCAGGTAAAGATTAAAACTCCCAACATCATCGTAACGACATATGGTGGTGTAAGTCTGTTCAATTTTAATTCGAAAAATTTATATAAACAAAACATATGGGTAATTGTAAGTAGATATATTTGTGTGCAACATAGGCTTCTTTTGCTTTAGGAGTAACATGAGGCTACGAAGTTGCAAAGTTCCCTGTTCGTTTAACATACACTCATACTCATATATATACTACCTTTTCTCCGAAACAAAATATTCCAATATCACAAACAATGTATGGAACATTTAATTTCAGATTTGGTGCATTTTACCAAACTGTCATGTGAAAAATTCATGAAAGTAACTATAATAAGATATTGTCTTTTTAGTGTGAAGATGTTTGTTTTTCGCGTGAAAAATTTTGATGTGATCTAATTAAGAAGAAGCCCAATTTATATAAAATGAACGATGATGCGCTTTTCTGAAATTTTCATTTAGCACTTAATTAGTTTAAATAAACTTGTAATATTGGTCACCGATGAGCAACATGGCTAACGCGATAACTAGGGAAGCCTAAGCTGAACGCGATCATGTTACGATGATCGCTGGTGACAGAGGTACGTGCTATAATGTGGAATACCTGATTAATCTTTTGATGACTAGTATTAGAAGATCGTACATATTCTGGCGAACTGAAACTATCTTCTTTCTTTTTCTTTGCGACTTAAAATGTCCAAATGCCAACAGAAAACCTGCAAGGAAAAGGAAGATATCCGCAGACCATATTGCATTCGCAAGGAATTGATTTTCCATTGAATTGTTCATTCGATATAATTCCCACTTGTTGCCTGCGTAGATGAAATATTGTTGCTAACAACTTACATCGGGAAGAGGAACGATTATATAGTTTTAATCTTTAATACGAATAGCTGTCTCACCTGTAACACTCATCGTATAGTATCCACCATGAAAGAACATAAGCCACGTCGATCCAAAAAATTTAATGCCATGAAACGCTGTTATATCTTCTGAACTGGACTTTAGTTGCAATATCTGCTTCATGTTCGATGTGATCGAAAAGGATACAAGAATTTGTTCGACGCAACCACCTGGCTCCAACTTTTCAATAGCCTTCTGATCATATTCTGGTTTTTGTTCCACTTCGTCTTTCAATTTTTATTAAGTACATTGCATTGAGTATCGTGTTATGTTAAAGTTAAGTACCTAAGATTTGTTCGGTTTGTTTACCTGGTTTCAACTTCTGAACTATATCCATTGAATAAGGTTCAGAATTGTGATCCACGTCTTCATTCAGATTTCCTTTTTGAACATATTAAATACCGCATTATTTATGTACATGTTAATTTTAGAAAGAAATATTTCATTAATACGGTTTAATATTCAAAACAACCGCGTCTATTATTGAAAATGTTAGCAATTTCACGTTTAATCTAAATTGTGTTATTGTCATCGCTGACAATAAAAACGAAGACAATATCAAGAAATACAGTAGAATATACATATTATAATGTTTAAGTCATATATCTGGTATCGCATACTGGCGAATTAATACTATCTCGTCCCTTTTTCGTACATTGCATTGCAGCTCTGTAGTCGGTTTTGAGATACTTATGTTCATGAAGATTTACTTTTGGAAAAATAAAAGTTTAGAAAACACCATAACTCCATAATGACTACACATTAAATATGATCATTTGAACTTCAAAAGATTGTAAGTATACATCTGTGTATGTAATATGTATTTACCCATTGTGCTGCTCCCGTTAGAATGGCATTTTGTCAATTTTTGCAAACGTTTCCAATATATAAAGATATCATACAGCGTTCCCGCTACTACTACTCCAAACAATGCTGCCAAAATAGCACTACAAACAGAATCTTCGTTATTCTATCTGTATTTAATAACTTATTTACTAACTGTCAAAAAAATTCTAAAAATTCGTTTAACGTAGCAATTCTCAATCATTTATATTTACACAATATAGCATTATCTTTATATAATACTTACATAATATACAGGGTGTGCCACAATTACTGTAAAAACCGAAAAGGGGTGGTAGGTGGGGCGACTGTGAACAGCTTCTTCCTTCACCAAAATATTGGTTGAAGCTCCATTTTCGAGTTATTAGCAAAAAACACTGACTAATAAGAGCGCGCATAGACCGGCGCGCGACAGCTTCGAATATGACGGCCGATCGTCGACGTGAACAAACGTATCGATACCGCATCGGTATATCGTCGGTATAATAGGAAGCTGTTAGATGAAAGTTAAATTGAATAATGAATTAAAAAATCAAGAATAATATTAAGTCCTTCGTTATTCTTAAATAGGAGATAAACCATTTAATTGTTGTTCACCCAAACCAAGTATACTGTATTTATTTTATGCCTTCGAAAAGGAAAAAGAATAAATTCACAAAAATCAATTTTGTCAACTATACTAATGGAGGAAACGGATAAATTCATGTTTCAAAACGAATAAGGAACCTGTCTACGAAATGAGATAGATTTGGAATGGAATATCTAATGTAGTAACTCACTGAAGTGAAGTAAATCAATTCCTACGTACGTTTAATTTTAAAAATGCAGAAGCAACTTAAATAAAACTTACCTATTGATCCGTGGAAAAACTAGCTTCGATAAAAAATATTTGTGCCTGTTAAATTCGTTTGTACTGTTGTACGGAATTTTTAAATAATGTAGCAAATGCTAACTTTGCCTTTCTACGTGGTGATTTATTTTACTTAGTGTGTTGCTTTGAAATGTTACAAGAATTCTGTCTTAAAACTATCGTGCTGGTCTTTTTATTAATTTTCGGATGTAGGCGTGTATTCGGAGGTAAGGACTAAAACTAAGGTGGGAAAAGTCGTTGTCCGATCATCTGTTTTTGGTAATGCGGGGGTTGTTCTTCCCTTTCCTCGGGGCACATGTTTTGGAAAAACCCAAGTTGGCGTGCAGGTAGTGACAAATTTTGCCTATGGTTTATGGTGTGGTTTATGAGAGGGAAGTAATTAGATTTTAAAGCGGACCGTAATTTAGGTTTTTTCCTTGACAAGCGTGAATATAAAAATTAGAAATTGGGAAAAAGACCCTTCCTGGTTGTAACCAAACGGCGCTCTTAACAGTGCCATTGGGTAGATCCACCGATCAGAGCATCAACAGCTGATGTCCTGGCAGGGTCAATGAACTTTCAATTTATTTCACTGTCGTTTTCTAACAATTGCACAACATAAACATGATCGGCAAACGGACCGAATGATTATTCATAGATATGTATGTTTAACGATACGCTATATTTTTATTATAAGGTATCCGAATTGAGGAATCGAAATTATATTATATTTTATTAGAAGACTGGCCACGGATCGCGGTTTCGTTCACGATCGCGAGGCGTACTTCGTGAACGGTTGCCATACAACGACAATCTGTTGAACGACTCCGGCGTCGATCGACAGTCATCGTTTATTGTCGAAAAAAACCAGCCGAAATAAAATGTATCGTAACTTTTAATCGGAAATTCTGTTTTCTTGCTTTCGAGACAGTAGAGTTAAAATTATTTACGAATATTCGTCCACGTGTTTTTATTCGATCTGCTTACGCATCAGGTTTACAGTGACTAATTAGTGAAAAGTGATAGGGAAATTGATAATTAAAGCTAATAATGAAAGATGACAGTGATAGGTGACAGTAAATTAAATTGAGAGTTTCTGTGCGGTGATTTATTTATACTAATAGTAAGGATCGGTGGATTGACCCGGTGACAGAGATGCATTTTCATCGTGACTATTTGCGGTTCAATGGGTATATAACAAATTTTTATTTGTTGAATAGAAAAGTTATTTAATTTTTAAAAAATGAGAATTTGTTCTTTTTCATCATCACAATATCTAACGAGAATAATTTTCTGTATTTTATCTATTATTCCTTTGCGATAACCAATACGTTTATTGAAACGTATCGAATAAATTCGATTTATTCTAATTAAGTGAGTAGGGACTAATTTCGTTATTTCTTATCCATGAATGAATGATAATTCAGCAATAACCCAGATTTTTCTATTCATTATTCGACATAACTTTCATCTAACAGCTTCCTATTACATCGACGTTATACCGACGCGGTATCGATACCTTTGTTAACGACGGCGACCGGCCATCATATTCGAAGCTATCGCTCACACTGTCACGCGCCCGGTCTATGCGCGCTCTCATTGGTCAGTGTTTTTTGTTAATAACTCGAAAATTGAGCCTCAACCAATATTTTGGCAAAGAAAAAGCTGTTCAGTATCGCCCCATCTACCACCCCTTTTCGTTTCTTACAATAATCGTGGAACACCCTGTGTATGCTTATACACGCAATACGTACATGATTGTTATTATTTTGCCATTTAATAGCCACGTGTACTCGTTCTTTAGATTCGAGACTTTGATCAACTCAAAGTCGGTTGAATAAAGGTGTCCGAATGGATGGAGTTTATCGCGTATTTTATTTACCATTGTGGCTACTTCATCTTCGGTACAAGAATCGGGTAGGCAAAGCCCCAATATCGTCACATTCTACAAAAGTGTCATTTCTCAAACCATTTTATATCGTTACGATTAGCTGATAATTTAGCACTTTTGAAATATCTTATGGATCTGCTGATCATTTACCTCGTGTTTAGTTTAAATTTCAAATTATGATTCAATAATCATTTTCAGATTTAAAGTAGCAATTCAAATCCTCGAATTACAGATTTATGACCAAGTTACTTGTGTGTATAATTAATAGAACACGATATCCTGCGGTACAAATCACTATGCAGATACTTACATCTGAACGCGTAGAGAAATCATACTGTATGGTGCCACGGTTTCGAAAATAAGCACCAAAGAAGTTGACCGTAAATGGCGGGAACTCGTCGGCTGGATTACGGTACAGAGAAATGTTCTTAGTTCTTTGGGACGAATAGGCTATTGGCTTTCTTGTGCGGAGATAATTGCATTGTCCTCTATTTCCTACCCAAAAATTATTCGCCGTAATGAATCCAGATGTTGGTTGGCCACTTGAATCCAACACTTAAAAACAAAAGCATTCTCTTTTGTTAATCTAAAACTAGTATTCTAAGTCGAAGAATTTTTCGTAGCTACAGTACTCAAAGAAACAGGTCTCATTAGAAATAGTAGAAAATAGAAAATAATACAAAATTATATATTCTATTAATAAATAATAGAAAAAGGTGCTTCTAGCCATCTTTTTATCCACTGTTTTAGCCACCTTTATATTTTATAGTGCTAATTCCTGTTTCTCTTTTCTACTCTTTACTTTGAGCTGATGACTACGGCGCGAATCAATGACATTTTTATTGCTTTCACCTGTTAGATTCCGATTTATTAATCAGATTTACAATAAGCACTTAGGATCTAGAAGCACGCTGCGATTCAACTTCTGTCTAAACTCGAGTATATCGATGATAATGTTAAAAGACGTTCTGGAGAGTTTCGGAGGTTCTTTTAAGGATTTGGGATTCGGTCTTGGAGGTAGTGACAATGACGAAAAGGACCAATAGGGATTGTGGGATATCGAGGAGTCAGGCGTATTATTCAGAGTCAGTGAGTAAGGGTTTAAGAGTTGCGTGACTAATTGTGTACGGAAAGATGACGGGATTTAGTTTGGAACATAAAAATATTGATTATTTCTAGAGTGATAAAGATACTGACTAATCTAAAGAAATAAAAATATTGATTAACCTAAAGCGATATCCAACACACCATACTTCTATCGACTGAAAAGGGGATAGCTAGATAAGGAGGTCAAAAGTGCCTTTAAATCAAATTAATCAATGAACATAGTAGGCCTCTAGCATCTAGCCGCTAACCTTACTTGAAAGGTAGTTACAGGGCGAAACGCAATTTATAGTTTCAGCTTTATATCTTTTGTTGTACTGTACTGAAATTTCAAAAAAGAATCAGCGATAATCTGCTCTATGATATACGCGTTTGTGAATTTTTCTAGAATTTTTAAACGCGAAATGAATTTTTAAAAAATTAAAATAATAATATAACCACATATCAAGTTTTGACTTTCGCAACATTCTTTCACCATTTCAAAAAAATTGAAAAAATTATAGCAAAGCACGTTTGTCGTAAAGATATAAACGTGGCCACTTGTTAATTTTTATTAAACAAAAAATTTTTAATTTTAGAATTTTTTAAAAATTCATTTCGTGTTTAAAAATTCTGGAAAAATTCACAAACACGTATACCATAGAGCAGAATACCTTTGACTTTTCTTAAAACTTCTGTGCGATACAGAAAAATATGTAAGTTGAAACTAAATTGCGTTTCGCCCTGTGACACCCTTCAAGTAGAGTTAACGGCTTGATACTACCCAAAACTGATTTCCTATGAAATTGATATGTTGTACTAAGTAATATGTTAATTGATTAATTTATCCTTTATCAAAGAAAGCATGTTACTAACTTGCCAGACTCCACAGTATTCTATGGTTTATTCCATCGCGATATTGTACCATGTCCGTTCGGCATTTGGTCACATTGAGTTGTTCGATACCATAGGTCACTACATAACCGGGCAAATTATCCAACACTGCTAAGTCTGATGTTATTCCGTCAATCAGTACACAAAAATACGTCAGCATTATTATCCCGATCCACTTGTACTTCATGGTATGAGTAACTTAGTATTTTAGTTGCTCAAGTGAAGTTCACGTTCTTCGTTTGTCCATAGAGTTTGAGTAACGTCGCTGAAGCTTGTTAACACTGAATTTTACTTCTGGTGTGGATCTGTGTTGAATCGGATAAGAAAGTATGGTCACGGAATGACCGACACGTTGAAAAGCGAATCATAGAACTTAAATGAAGAATAAGCTGCCGTTCAGGCTTTATATCATCAACGTTGTTATGAACCTTATGTTTTATGTATATCTATATGTTAGCTAATATGTTAGCTAAAAAAGAAGAATTCGAGACAGAAGCAAATATGTCCCCTCTTTTATGTATGAGCGTAGCGTGACGTGCGTTGGGTGAGCGGAGAGATAGTCTTAACTTTATTTGCATCAGAAGATTCTTATAAACAGCACGCTCAATAAGAAACAAGAGCTGCAGTGAATGAACTTATTCAGTGTTTGTCGAAATTCTTTCACAATACCTATATCTTTTCAAATATGTTTTTCTTGATATCATCATTGAATGAATCTTTTAAAAGACTATGATGCTTATTTATCTTCTTTTGATTTTCCTTCCATTCCATAAATATTAATGAAATACAAAACATGAATTGGTATTGTAAAGTACTTGTTTTGCTACAGTTGATGAAGTGACTATGAGCGGGAAAAAATAAATGTAATCGTCAAACGGATTTATATACTTTTGCAATTATGTATGTTTCGGTACAAGGCGCTACTGAGTGAAGATGACATTCAATTTACGTCACCGAAGTCTCTCGAGTTATACAGGGTGTTTCACAACTAGTGTAGGTCCCTGAAATGGGGAGTAACTAACGTGATTCTGTATAAGATTTCCCTTTGCAAAAATGGGATTTGAAGCTTGGTTTTGGAATTATTAAGGAAAAACACGTGCCAATCAGAGCGCGAGGATTACGCGCGCTCAGCCACTAGGCTCGACGCTGTCGCTTTCACATCTGCGCATGCGTAATCCTCGCGCTCTGATTGGTCCGTGTTTTTCCTTAATAATTCGAAAACGAAGCTTAAAACCCCATTTTTGCAAAGGGAGATCTTATTTAGAATCACGTTAGTTACCTCCCATTTCAAGGTCCACGCGTGCACGGGAAGACGAAGTCGACCCGGGGCCGCTAAGCTACCAGCGAAACCGGTAGGGTTGATTTTTTAACCAGTTAACTGTGGCGCCCTCGTTTTAGAGCGCGCACCGTTTTGTGTCGCCAGAATCGAGCCATGACGAGTATACCCGTCAATCACAGAGTAAGTTGCGCTGGTAAGATATGGGATCAAAAAGATGGGTTTATTTTATAAAATTGACACTTTTATTACTAATGTATATTTATTTGGTTAACTTAAACATATATTACATACTTATTATATGAAAAACGCAATAAAGTTAAATGCATATGATAGACCATCCCTGAAGGGACCCTATCATAAATCAGCTTTCCGACTTTTGCTTTTGCTTTCCTTTCACGCTAACATCTAAAAAACGTTGTTGTCGCACATAAATAAATTCGTTGTGCGAACTGGTAAGCTGTTTCAGCCGGTGCATACGGGGATGCATGAGTTCATCTCAAATTATTTATATTTTTTATTTGTTTGTTTTATTCTGGCATGGCCTCAAAATATTCTAAACATCTTGAAATTTGAGAATATGTTTTGTTTTTCTCAAAAATTACAATTTAAATAGCCAATAGTCACTACTTTATACGCATGACGAGTATACTCGTCAATCACAGTTAACTGGTTAATAAGTGACTGTTCGATTCTATAAGAAAATTTGATAGAAATACGTGTAAGTAGCGAGGTTCCGAGTCTATGAACGCTGAAGCATTTTCGGACGTTATCGGTAACGTTCGTCAACAATCGAAGCTCCGGTATCGCGTTATCGCTCCGTCGGGTGCGCGACCGCGGAGCAGCTATTCATTCTCTCCTCAGCGACCGAGCGACTAACTTATAAGAGGCTTGTTTTCGTTATTCGAAATAAACTTGGTTGTATACTTCAAAATTAAATTGGTTACATTCTTACAATTTTTGCATTAATTATTTACGCCTCAAAAATCCTGTACACCCCTAAATGTCCATACAAAAGAAAACTAGCTCCACCATATAATTTGCCCCTTGAATATACGAATTTTATTTTTTAATTTAGATAGGAGATCCAGTATAAAGCTAGAGACAGAAAATAATGAAGTGATAGAGAAATGTTAATAATTAAGGAAAGATAAGAAATAACTTTTCAAGACAACTGTAGATAATCTATTTGAGATGAGCACCTTATGGTAATCTCGCATTTAGTACAGTCAAGATCAAATGTGGCCTCCCTTGCGAAAATAGGGTAACTGAGGGAGGACATTTTCCGTGCTCACTGATTTTTAGGGATTTTAGACGACTAATAGATTCAAGAATGGATTAAGAATTTGGGGTAAAGAGATTTTGCATGTCAGGATTTTGGATACGGGGATTTGGGATGTACGGATTTGGGTTGTAGGGATTTGGGATGTAGGGATTTGGGACGGAGGGATTTGGGATGGAGAGATTTGGGATGGAGGAATCGAGGATGCTAGGATAACAAATATAATGATTTGAGATTTCGAGATTTCGGAACGTAGAAATATCAGTCCATAGGAATCTCGGAACATGAGAATTTCGAAACGTAGGAATGTCAGTAGATAGGAATCTCAGAACATGAGAATTTTGGGACATAAGAATATTGACACATAGGAATCTCGGAACGTGGGAATTTCGAAACATATGAATTTCAGAATGCAGGGATTCCAAATATAAACATTCGATATATTTGAAAATCTTCAAGTTTCTTCAGTTTTGGTTACAAGTATTCAAGGTCTAATAATATAGGAATCTAAGGATTTACAAGTATAAACTTTAGAAAGCATAGCTTCTTGAAGACCTAGGGATTTGGTGTCCAAGAAATTTATAAATTGAGATACAATACGTATCTCAATTTTGGTACGATTTTGGTTACACTAATTTTTTTCTGTGCCTTATAGATCCGAAAACATTTAAGGTGCTAATAATTCGACTCCTTCTCTAAATATTAAAGAGGTTAATAAAATATTAAAATAACGTTTGGATTTTCACATGACGATATTTTGCATCATCGAAATTTTAGATTGTTTGGATTTTGACTGCTCGGCTTATAGGCGACGGGATGTTGGGGTGGACTGCCAGTTTAACGTGTAGTGTTATATTCTCAAAAAATTCTCAATATCGTGAAATCAACTGCGGAACAAAGAATAATGTATTTTCCCATCCAGAGTTTTGATGAAAGAGAATTCTAGAGACTTTGAGTTTGAATTGATAAGCTGACTTTTTGTATCATTTAGATTTAACGAATTTTTTATGACAAGTACTAAATTATATTCTGCCGTGATTGCGCAGTGATAAAACCAAGCATTACCTCGACATATAAAAAAACGACAAGCAAAACACTTTACTGCTAAGGTTTAAGGGTTTTGACAAGTAGATGTGACTAACAATAAATCAAAAAATACTCGCTAGAATATACTGACTCTTTGGATTTTATTGCTGCTATGGGTAAAGAACCATTGATTTGGAACTACAATTGTGTCTAAAAAGTGGAAAAACCGTTGAACTAGACTCCAATAGTGTCATACAATTCTTCAAATTCCAAATATGTAATATTTCAATTTTCGAAACTACTTGTATCTCACATTGAAATATTATTTCCGATAGTTTTTTAACTTTCATTGTAACATAATAAATTAATACGTTGTAATCGACATTATGTGTATCTAATATATTTATACTTCTTTTTTCCTCCTGGAACTGAATGCCTGTAAGAGTAATTGCGTCGGTACTTCAGTTATGGCTGACAATATGAACGCAAAAATGTAACTAAGTGCCCATACTGCGCAACCCGCTGTAGCCTAAAATGAAATAAATGTTTGTTATAAAAATCGGTATGTAGTTTTCGGGATATGACTGCTATTATCAACTTACATAGTAATAAATTCCAGCGTGGACAGCGTAATCGCTAAGTGCACCAAGTAGTAATGCGAAAATTGGATTCAGAAGATAAGCGCAATATACTACTCTACTGGGAGGGATCCAATAGGGCAACGATAAAAATTGATTTATAGTAGCTGCAAGAATAGCAAAATACTTTAGGAACTTTTCAACAAAGTATAATCAAATATGTATCGGTTATTACTTCTTTTTAACGGGTGAAATTGAAATAAAAATATAATATATAGTGTTTAATTAAAAAAGGCTGTAATCTTCGATTCCAATTACCAAACGAAGTAAGTATACAAATATTATTAGATATTGAAACTTTCCAGTTTCGAATATATGTATTTGAAAACACATATTTAATACGGTAATTATTTGCAAAATTTCTCAAATTTCAGTGACTTTAAAATGTGTCAGCGAGATCAATGTTCCAAGTAACTGCGTTTATGTTACTCGATCTAAATTTCTAAGTAATAAGTAAAAAGTAATAGATTCAATTAAATTTATGTGTGAATCTAACCGAAGTTTCTCCGAATATCTTATTGTTGATAGTTATAGTTCGGTGTCAGTCACCCGAATAGAGAAAAGTTCCGAGAATGTTGACCTTGACAATGCATTTCAAAGTCATCGAAATCGAAGGTGATTTTCTTTTTCGTGAAATAATAATTTACCTGCATTGTTCGTAAGGCAGACAATTACAAGCCACGCTACTGCAAGACTCCAGCTTAGTCTGCTAAACATTTCGTAAATGATCGTTAAAGTAGCAGACGTCGTTATCATCGCGGGGCCATGTATAACCAAATAAGCACATAAAATACTGATAAACCAACCGGCCGCTAATGCTTTCTGAAACAAATAATAGAGGTACATTAAAAATACCAGTTAAGTAATAAAAATTAAAATACTCAGTATTATACATATAAATACACTTAACATCATTCATGATAAAAAAGAATGTAATAATGTTTCTCATAGCACTATATGGGCTTAAAGTGAAACTTTTATGGTAGTATAATGTGCCATACTTCGTGTGATTACTCCCATTGCAAGCCAATATGTCAGTATATAAACGAGATTAATTACTTTTGATAAGTGCAATTTATAGTTCCATTTTTCAAGAAGCAGAGCTGTGCCTATTGCCACTATGTGAGGTATGATTCTTATCCAGGGTCGTATATAGATACACGAAAATGTTTCGAATCTCGATTCCAGTCTGCAAACATCACATATTATATTTTAATATTAACACTGAAACATAACTTGATTCATTGTTCATATGATAACACATATTTTGTATAACTTACGTTTTGATGTGACCCGTCGTATATGTTACGTAACCAGCGGACAACATGGATAGAATCAGCGTAACTATACCTAAGTTCACGGCAGAAGAGTAATGACTAAAATGTAAAATTTCATTGGCATTTGTGCAGTCAAAAGTAGGCAGAAAGAAAACATTTACCTGACCGACAGCTTCAATAAAAAGGCACAAAAAATAGAGAACTGCATTTCACAGGCAAGTTGCCAAGTCCAAGTCATGCACTGAAACAATTGTTTTCTTTAGTCGGTACTCTCTGTAAGATATATCGTATATTAACAAAATTATATCTACCAAACTGTCCCATTCAAATAAGTTATGAATGTAGAGGATATTTCTCCACCAGTATTTCAAGCACAGTTCGGGTATCGGCTCAACAACATATGCCATCAAAAAGTTGTTGTTCCAGGTAAAGATTAAAACTCCCAACATCATCGTAACGACATATGGTGGTGTAAGTCTGTTCAATTTTAATTCGAAAAATTTATATAAACAAAACATATGGGTAATTGTAAGTAGATATATTTGTGTGCAACATAGGCTTCTTTTGCTTTAGGAGTAACATGAGGCTACGAAGTTGCAAAGTTCCCTGTTCGTTTAACATACACTCATACTCATATATATACTACCTTTTCTCCGAAACAAAATATTCCAATATCACAAACAATGTATGGAACATTTAATTTCAGATTTGGTGCATTTTACCAAACTGTCATGTGAAAAATTCATGAAAGTAACTATAATAAGATATTGTCTTTTTAGTGTGAAGATGTTTGTTTTTCGCGTGAAAAATTTTGATGTGATCTAATTAAGAAGAAGCCCAATTTATATAAAATGAACGATGATGCGCTTTTCTGAAATTTTCATTTAGCACTTAATTAGTTTAAATAAACTTGTAATATTGGTCACCGATGAGCAACATGGCTAACGCGATAACTAGGGAAGCCTAAGCTGAACGCGATCATGTTACGATGATCGCTGGTGACAGAGGTACGTGCTATAATGTGGAATACCTGATTAATCTTTTGATGACTAGTATTAGAAAATCGTACGCATTCTGGCGAACTGTAACTATCTTCTTTCTTTTTCTTTGCGACTTAAAATGTCCAAATGCCAACAGAAAACCTGCAAGGAACAGGAAGGTATCCGCAGACCATACTGAATTCGCAATGAATTGATATTCCATTGAATTGTGCATTCGATATAATTCCCATTTGTTGCCTGTGTAGATGAAATATTGTCGCTAACAACTTACATCGGGAAGAGGAACGATTATATAGTTTTAATCTTTAATACGAAGAGCTGTCTCACCTATAACACTTAACGTAAAGTATACACCATGCAAGAACATCAGCCACGTCGATCCAAAAAATTTAATGCCATGAAACGCTGTTATATCTTCTGAACTGGACTTTAGTTGGAATATGTGCTTCATGTTCGATGTGATCGAAAAGGATACAAGAATTCGTTCGATGCAACCACCTGGCTCCAACTCTTCAATAGCCTTCTGATCATATTTCGGTTTTTGTTTCACTTCGTCTTTCAATTTTTTTTAAGTACATTGCATTCAGTATCGTGTTATGTTAATGTTATGTACCTAATATTTGTTCGGTTTGTTTACCTGGTTTTAACTTCTGAACTATATATGCTGGACAAGGTTCAGAATTGTGATCCATGTTTCCATTCAGATCTCCTTTTGAACATATTGTATTAAATACCACATTATTTATGTATATGTTAATTTTATAAAGAGATATTCCATAAATACGATTTAATATCCAAAACAACCGCGTCTTTTATTGTAAATGTTAGCAACTTCACGTTTAATCTAAATTGTGTTATCGTGGTCGCTGATAATAAAAACTTAAACATCAAGAAATACAGTAGAAATTACATATTGTAATGTTTAAGTCATATATCTAGTGTCATATACTGGCGAATTAATACTGTCTGCAAATATTTGCATAGGAAAATAAAAGTCTAGCAAACACAATAACTCCAGAATGACTACACATTAAATATGATCATTTGAACTTCAAAAGATTGCTAGTATACATCTGTGTATGTATCTATGTATTTACCCATCGTACTGCTCCCGTAGGAATTACATTTTTTCAATTTTTGCAGACGTTTCTGATATATAAAGATATCATACAGCGTTCCCGCTACTACTATTCCAAACAACGCTGCCAAAATAGCACTGCAAATAGAACATTCGTTATTCTATCTGTATTTAACTACTTATTTGCTAACTGTCAAAAGAAATTCCAAAGATTCGTTTAACGTAGCAACTCTCAATATAATACTTACATAATATATACTTATATACGTAATACGTACATGATTGTTATTATTTTGCCATTCAATAGCCACGTGTACTCGTTCTTTAGATTCGAGACTTTGATCAACTCAAAGTTGGTTGAATAAAGGTGTCCGAATGGATGGAGTTTATCGCGTATTTTATTTACCATTGTGGCTACTTCATCTTCGGTACAAGAATCGGGTAGGCAAAGCCCCAGTATCGTCACATTCTACAAAAGTGTCATTTCTCAAACTATTAGCTAAACCATTAACTATACGATTAACTGATAGTTTAGCACTTTTGAAATATCTTATGTGTCTGCTGATCATTCAACTTGTGTTTAGTTTAGATTATTTCAGATTTAAAGTAGCCATTCAAATCCTCGACTTACAGATTTATGACCAAGTTACTTGTGTGTATAATTAATAGAACACGATATCCTGCGGTACGATTCACTATGCAAATACTTACATCCGAACGCGTAGAGAAATCATACTGCATGGTGCCACGGTTTCGAAAATAAGCACCAAAGAAGTTGACCGTAAATGGCGGGAACTCGTCGGCTGGATTACGGTACAGAGAAATGTTCTTAGTTCTTTGGGATGAATATACTATTGGCTTTCTTGTGCGGAGATAATTGCATTGTCCTCTATTTCCTACCCAAAAATTATTCGCCGTAATGAATCCAGATGTTGGTTGGCCACTTGAGTCCAACACTTAAAAATAAAAGCATTCTATTGTTAACTTAAAACTAGTATTCTAACTAAGTCGAAAAATTTTTCGTTGCTACAGTACTCAAAGAAAAACGTCTCATTATAAATAATAAAAAACTGCTTCTAGCCACCAGTTTAGCATTTTTAAACACGTTTAAACATTCTAGAAAAATTCACAAACGCGTATATCATAGAGCAGATTATACCTGTTTTTTTTTTCAAAACTTGAGTATGGTACAACAAAAGATATAAAGCTGAAACTATAAATTGCATTTCGCCCTGTGACACCCTTCAAGTAGAGTTAACGGCTTGATACTACCCAACAATGATTTCCTGTGAACGGTCTACTAATTGATACGTTCATTGATTAATTCACCCCTTGTCGAAGAAAGCATATTACTAACTTGCCAGACTCCACAGTATTCTATGGTTTATTCCATCGCGATATTGTATCATGTCCGTTCGGCATTTGGTCGCATTGAGTTGTTCGATACCGTAGGTCACCACATAACCGGGTAAATTATCCAACATTGCTAAGTCTGATGTTATTCCGTCAATCAGTACGCAGAGATACATCAGCATTGTTATCCCGAACCACTTGTACTTCATGGTGTAAGTAACTTAGTATTTTAGTTGTTCAAGTGAAATTCACGTTTTTCGTTTGTCCATAGAGTTTGAGTAACGTCACTGAAGCTTGTTAACAGTTGGAGTATTTTACTTTTGGTATGGATCTGTGTTGAATCGAATAAGAATGTATGGTCACGGAAAGACCGATTCGCTGAAGAGCGGATCATAGAACTTAAATGAAGAATAAGCTGCCATTCAGGCTTTATATCACCAAAGTTGTTATGAACCTTATGTTTTACGTATATCTGTGCGTAAACTAATATAAAAGAGAAAAATTCGAGATATAAGCAAATATGTCCCCTTTTTTATGTATGAGCGTAGCGTGACGTGCGTTGAGTGAGCGGGGAGATAGTATTAACTTTATTTGCATTAGAAGATTCTTATAACCACGCACAATAAGAAACAAGAGCTGCAGTGAATGAACTTATTCAGGGTTTGTCGAAATCCTTCCACAATACTTATATCTTTTCAAAGATGTTTTGCTTGATATCATCATTGAATGAATCTTTAAAATACTATGATGCTTATTTATCTTCTCTTGATTTTCCTTCCATTCCATAAATATTAATGAAATACAAAAAATGAATTGGTAATGTAAAGTTGTTGGTAGTATAATCTATCTAGGGTGCCGAATGTATAAGTTGGTTGAAATGAAATATGCGTTGTCTTTTGTTTAACTCTTTCTTCTTGCTGTGTTCGGCTACCGGCGATGCACGCGCAACGTGCATCAGCGCGTCTTCAATTTATATCTATTAATTTATAGTAACATCCTAACATATTAATAAACATTATATATTTAATATTAACCAGCGTTAAACTCTGTCAAAAGTACTGGTTTTGTTACAGGTGATAAAGTGACTATGAGCGGGAAAAACTAAATGTAATCGTCAAACGGTTTTATATACTTTTGCAACTACGCATGTTTCGTTATGTAACCGTTCGTACGAGGTTACTCGCGTCGCGAACTGATCGCACGGATTTTTTAATTCCGTGCCACGAGGTCGTAAATCTCGTGACCCGTACGATTACGATTTTTACGAGCTGCTCTGCCGACTTAACTTTGGAGCAGTAGTTCAAAGCGAGTCCGAACGTTTGACTCGTGAAAATGATTAAGTCCGTAACGAATGACTTATTGCAAATTGTGTTCAGTTCGACTGCTAACTGTTTTCTCCGCGACGAATAATTTTGTTCTGATCTGTTCGAATGATAGATATGTTCAGCCTTAGCTCTCGATCGTGCGAGCTAAGGAGCCCTGGCGAAAGTTTTAGAAACACGTTGATTGGTCATCGTTCGATTTTTGATTTTCCAATCAACATGTCCCTTGACTTTCTCCCACCCTTTCGTTACGCCCTTAGCGCGTTTCTTTAGGAGGATGGGACGGTACCAGAGCGTACGTGAGAAATCCGCAAGTTCGGCAACGCCGTGGTTTTTCCTCTGGGTCTCAGGCCCGATGGCCGTAAAGTACCGTAACGAATGTACCGTCGAAATGACCCTTCAGAATTACCGAAGTTATGACAGGAATTGGCTATCGAGGACGAAACGAAACTAAAAATTTAACGCTGTTGTACGAAAAAAGGTAAATGAGTATTGCAGAAAGTAAGGAAAAAGTCTTTCTCAAAAATAGCCTTTGTCGCGGACCTATCATAAACTCTCCAAGCAGAATCCTCACGTACCGTGTTCCAATGGTTGGAACATGTTACAAGACGCTACTGAGTGAATATGACGTTTAATTTAGTGTAGGTCTCTGAAATGGGGGGTAGCTGACATGATTCTGAATAAGATTTCCCTTTGCAGAAATGGGATTTGAACCTTCGTTTTGGAATTATTAAGGAAAAACACGGGCCAATCAGAGCGCGAGGATTACGCGCGCTCAGCCACTAGGCTCAAAGCTGTCGTTCTCGCGTCTGCGCATGCGTCATCCTTGCGCTCTGATTGGTCCGTGTTTGTCCTTAATAATTCAAAAACGAAGCTTCAGACCCCATTTTTGCAAAGGGAAATCTTATTCAGAATCACGTTAGTTATCTCCCATTTCAGGGACCTACACTAATTGTGAGACACTCTGTATACAGTAAGTCGCAGCCACAATCGTATATCACATACACGAATACGTTTCCTCTTGTGAAAAAATACAGGGAAGATACAGTGGAATAAAATACCATAATTTGTTTATAACAAAAAATTTTTCATAACTTTATTTTACGATTCATTCAAATTTGTGTAATGACAAAAAATGAAGAAAATTTTATTCCAAATCCATTGACATATATGCATACAAAATTGCCTCCTACAGTTCGTCAGATTTTTATTACACATATAAATTACGCATGCGCACCTACTGACCCATCGCACGATAATAAACTGAATCATGTCGAAAAACATTACATAATTAGTCAACGTTACTTTTAAGCATAAATGAGGAACATCAATACGTGTGTTATACATAGCTATTAATTTTATTAAATTTGTATTGGGTATTACAGAACACTTATTGTTACAGTTATATGTATTCTATATGTCAATTTTATGGGGTTAATTTTGATGAGCCATTCGAATAAGTTAGATAATATAATCGCGACAATAATGGTATTTCTTAAAAATGTTTTCAATCTAATGGCTTTTGGTAATTACAATTGCATAATGACATAAAGAATTGTATGACAAAATCGAATTTAAAGACCAACTGCAAATTTGCAAATTCAAAAATGTTTTGTGTTCGTAACTGAACCTACTCAAATTATATGGTTACTTATTATATGCGCTCACCTAAATAAAATGATATGAATTATCATAACATTGCAATTGATTCACTCGTTTAAATAACCACTGTAAAAAACATCCAAGGTACAGTGGTGTTTAACATTTTTCAATTTACTTAAAAGAAAATGCTCATCACATCTGAAGGACGATATTCGGTATTGAAAATTACTGTCGTCACTGTGTACATATTTCGTTTCTGTATCGAGAACAAGACAGGCGACAACGCGAGACGTCCTTAACTTTGTGAAGTTAAATATTTGCTTCAAACACTTCCCGCTGTAAACTGTGTTTACTTAATTTTAGTAGCCACCGTACTCAATCACAAGCAAGAGAGTGATCCATCGATTTAACCTTAACACTTCGCCCTATAATATCTTACTCGTACTACAATTATCTAATGTGCTGTACACTACAGGTCGAATATAACAAACCACACTCGTATTTTCACTAGAACTACATGCCGCATTCACTTTCAGTTACAATCTGCACTAGATTCACTAAGTGCAAAGTATGCCTAATACTTTCACCTTAATTCGTTTTAATATTAGAACAGTAATTAGTAAACTGTGATGACGCAGCCGGCGAGAATGTTATAGGTTAAAAAGCTGAGCTACACGAATCTCTGTTCCAGGTTTGTCAACTTCACAGCTCGAAGCAACCTTTCATACATCCCATTCGCATCGGCTACAATTAGCCAACTCGGGTGTGGTCGTGCAATTTACACGTCTAGACAAGATGGGTCGTCGCCGGGTCGTATAGAGACAGCTACCGTCGCGAATACAATGCCCGTTGGTTTCGGGGATCGCGTGGAGACCCTTGTCTGCAATTACGGACCCCTCGATCGGAAGACACCGAGGGAACTCTACGAAGATGGTGTGCCAGCTCTTTGTCCACAGGGGACGATCCGTAGCTTGCGATACGCAGCACTTTGTCGTAAGTGTTTCCTCCCTTGTGTACGATGCGTTCAGGACACGCGCTCACGTTTCTTGTCACTCCCTCGCCACAGTCGTTAACCGCTTCCTGTAATTACAGTAAAGTCTCGATACACTTCGTTGCAATTCATTATATTTTCCAGTGGATATACTATTTAGTGCAGAAACAGTATGTTCTTTTTTTGACCATGGTTTGGATGTGTGCATTGTAAATTACGAGCATTAAACTGTTTGGGTATCTGAATATACCTGTTTCGATCTAAAAATTTCACTCTTATAAATTCTTTAGGAATTGTGAATACTTGTGCACAAAATATATAGTGGACGGCAAAAGTATTCGTACACTTGAAATATAGAAATAAAAGGATAATATTTTCTATGTTATTAAGTATATTTAATCATATAGCTGTATATTAAACATTACATTTACAGCCGAAGACAATAACATCATGTAATAACTTGAAATAACTTGAAATTCGTAATTGAGGATCGTCGAAGGCAATTAGCTTGTTATTATTTTACTTTTCACGATTTATGATAGGAATGGACTGTGTGAAGTCTGAACAAAAGGGCGATGGTAATCATTTGAGGTGACAGATGATGGGCATTGACTTGAAGTCAAATAACAATTAGACGTCACAGGACTATTTGTTCGAATGTGAGAGATTAGGGAAGGTAAGCAATCCATTATTATGATGTCTACATGAATAGAAATGTTGTTTCTAAAATATCTAACCACGAAATGGGGAAGTTTGCCGTCTGAAAACTAAGTATGACCTTTTAGCACTGACCCCAAAATGGTTCGAACATGAATACCAAAATTTGTAAAACACGCATATCAGTACATTATTGCGTAAACGTTCAGAAATCACTGTTTATAAGCTTATGTCAAACGTTAAAATCATTTTGACCCTCGGGGAAATAAAAGCAAAAGTAGAAATGTAAAGAGCTCTGTACATAGACTCACTGTACGATTATTCCTTTCCTGTAGAATATATAGTGCAATGTATGTAGATACATATTGAAGAGTCCATAGCAGCGCTGTGAATAACTCGGGTATCCGTTTTCATGTGCGCCACCTTCCGTTATGATAGAACGTTTAAGTAGACGATACAGTATGGCGTCAAACGTTCCACACGCACTTTGACCACCTCGATGCTTTCGTAAATGTTTAACCTTTTAATCGATACATAACATCGTTCAATTCTTACTTTTGTTAATGTACAAATTTGTATTAATCTTGTACGTTCCAGTAAAGTTTAAAGTGAATAAACGAATGTTCAGACTGAAAAATTCGATTATATCGAGATTTTACTGTATTTATATTTCTTCGTTGAGTAGAGTGATTTTGTGATATGTTATCATGGCTTAGTAGCCAAGTATTAGTAGTATTAGTAGTATTAGTAGTATTAGTAGTATTTGTAGTATTTGTAGTACTAGTAATATTTGTAGTACTAGTAGTCTTAGGAATATTAGGAATATTAACCATGTATTAGTAGTATTAGTAGTATATGTATTAGTAATATGCATTAGTAGTATTCTCAACAAATTTTCTTAATACATATTACCTCCAATCGACTTTCATGTTCGAAATATTAGTAAAAAGCATGAGTTAAGCTTTACATTGCAATTATACTTGCTGCTAACATAGGCAACATACATTTGTTTTATATAGTATAACTTATAATTTAATTCAGTAACTTAGTTACATAATCTACTTATCGATTAAATTAGTTTACATTGGATTAATACCCTCGTAACCTGAAATCTTTTTGTACAAAATTAAAATCATATAAATAGCGTCACTAGATTGTTGCATGACATTATTTGTAAATAGTTACAGTAATGTATTTCACGAGTCTGTTCAGAATTTATAGCTGTATTTTGATTATTATCCTAACTATTATCCTATATGTGCACCTTGCTAGAAGTACTAAAGGTGAAGTTATAATTATTGGCCACATGTAATGATTATGAAAAAATAATTGACTTCTCAATTGCACTAAAAGTGAGCGATGTAAATTGCATTATGTATGAAAGAAATGAAATTTGACAGAGAAAATTGAATATTTTCGTATTATTCGCGTTGTACAAAAATGAGAATTAAAAGTATCTTAAAATACTTACAAAAATTTTAAAACGCGTACAAAAATTCTTGGTTTAAACAATCGTATTTTTCTATTCAAAATGTTTCCTTTCTATCGAATACCCTGATTCCTATAAGTTTTTCTAAGAAATGAATTTAATCTATCACAAAAAACAGTTATTAACTGGAGAAGTTCTTGTCAAAAGTTACACGTTTTATGAATTATGCATTAATATTTTTCATTAATATTCATTTTACGTTCTTTTAAAATATTCAAATAGATTTTTGTATCTACCGATTCATTAATGAACACTAGTTTTCCAAGCTTGGATGAAAATATGCACTATAAACGGACTACGCCACCTCCAACTCTTTGCGCTCGAGCGACACCTCTCAGGCGCCAAAATTTGAAATAATTTGAAATAAGCATTATTTAACTAATTCTATAATAGTACTCGTGTATAAACATAGTGAAATAGACAATAGTAGAAATTATTAGTAGAGAAATAATAACCTCAAAAGAACTTATTCAACATTTTAATTAATAAGTTTTAAAATTGCTGTTTGCAAACAATAAAATTATCTTCGAGTGCAAAAGGTTAAATCGTGTCTTGTTTATCAAATCAGTTGTCATTTAATAGAAACTGCATCGTCGAAACAACATTGAAATATGTAACTAATGTCAATTTGCAAATTTCACTTTTGTGAAAACTAACTCCAAAATTGAAAAATTCTGTTCTGTATTTCTTTTTTATTTTTTCACAAGAAAAATTGTTTCCAATTTTCGATCCTCGAAGTTATTCGAATTATGTATATTTTCTTAATTAATTTTTAACTTTAATGAAATTAAACGGTTACAGTTAGAGAAATTGACACTTATCGGGTTGCAATTAATGAAATGGACAGTTATATGGTCGCATTTAAACGGATTGGCAGCTATTAAGTGGTATTCAGCTAAGTACTTACATCTGTTCTGATATCGGTACTTTTGGAGATATTCTAATATTTGTTTGTAATTTGATAATTATTAGTAATTACTAATATTTAAGTATTAGTTTACAGTATAAATTACTTATCAATTTAAGTAATAGACATAAAATATCATTTTATAAAAGATATTATTTTGGATATTATATAAAACAGAAAACAATTTTTTAATTACACTTTACACGAATAGTATAACTACTGCTGAAAAAATCATAGGATGCGCGTTATTCAATGTCAGCGGAAAAACAGATTTAGAGGATGAATCAACAATTAAAATTAGAGGTGTTAAACGTGGATTTAATTGTTTCATGTACAACACAATTTTTTTGCTTGAAACCAATCGCAAAATTTGTATCATCGAAATGAATGAAGAAGTATATTCAATTTTATTGTGTAGGGGTGAACTACCCCTAAAATACGATAACAATTAAAGTCCGCCTAATATATTAAAATACGTGTCAAAAATCTGGAAAAATATATATATCATGCGTTGGTAAAAAATTAAATTGATATAATTTAACGTTTTTATGGAAAATTTAAAAAACCAGTTATCTTTAATAAAATAATTTAAGATAAAATAAATTAATTAAAATAATGCATTTAATAGGTTTATAAATTATTTTGAAATTGTCATTTGCTTGATTGCATTATTTGATGCCACGTTTTGGTCGTTATGGAAGATAGCAATTATTAAATTATTGCTAGTATCATACATTTCAACATTGATTTCTGAAATACATTTAAAATACAAGAAGTGAAGTTAAAATTTATAAAGATTTCAAAAGTCAAATGACTTCGGTCTGTGCTCATATAATATTTAATAAAACGTTACTGTGAACTTTATAAAACATGCAGCACCGACTGTAATATTAGCCTATGTAAATATGCAAGAAGTCTACTGTTTTTTATACAAAGTGTAAACTTCAATGTTTACCATTATCATTTTCAGTGTATATAAAATATTATTACTCTATCAAAACTTTTGGTAATTCTATTATTTTGCAGTTTAAAAAAACACCTTATCTTCAACAGAGATAAATATTTATCCTCACGTATTAGTTTGATTAATTCTATATTAGTGAGGGAAATATATTTAATACTGAAAAGTTCTATGTTCAAGAAATACAAATTTTTTAAAAGTTCTTAATGTCTTTAAACTAAATTTTCACACAATTAAGAACATTTAACAATTAAAGGAACTAGCGAAAGAACACTTTCAACGTTCTTTTATTCCGCGAAACGAGCGTTCAAAAAAGTACATATCTTTCTTCAGAAGCGAAGTATACTTTCAAGAGAACCATCTCATAGTACAGAAAAGTTTAAAGTAACAATTACAATAAAATCAATATAGGTATCCAAATCTTGCAAGTTTCGAAAGTTACAAGTATTTTAAGACGTCTTAATTGTCTCGAAATTGAATAGAAATGAAATTGCTGTTTCTGAACAAAGGAGTGAACTTTATTATTTCCGTAGGACGTTAGTAGAAATGAATGACCGTTAAGGAACTTACTTTAAAATAAACATTTCAACACTCTTTACTTTAATAAATATTTAGTCCAATCTTTACCGATGTCCATCATGGAATATTTACCGTATTTTGTGCGCTTAATATGAATCTGCAAACAGTTCTTTTCAACCTTTATTTCCCCAAAAAATTGTATTTAAAAAGAATGCATGCATTTTGAATATAAATAGAATTGTGTATGTAGCTGTAAAATATATATTTAAATATATTCAAAGATTCATAAAGTCTAAAAATTCATAGTATCGATGTATTCGTAACGGTTGACAGAATTTTTTTATTCGAACAAAAGTTAAATATTTTGTATGATTATAAAAAGTCCATCATACAATTCGTTTTAGCAAAAAATGGGTATTAAAATAAATGTGTTTAGTGCCATCGATGAGCAGGTGTTTATTTAATTTTATTAAAAGTAACAAATAAAACGATATATTGCTCACAATCTTGAGATATTGAAATTATTTATTATTTCAACGATTATTCTTATATTAAAGTGTCCGTTAATAAATATAGTGCTAATTTTGTGAGAATTTATTAAAGTAAAAGAGGATCATAAATTAATAACAAAATAAACAAAACATTAATTTTTGTTTACATTATAGAGGAAAATAAAAGATAGACCCAAATGTTATGTATATTAATGTATATTATGTATATTAATAGTATTTAAAATCACATTTCATAATTGGTTTAAAAGGACCAGCACCAGACGATTAATATATCACAAAAATCTGTACATGTTGAGAACTATTTTTAAACGATTTTATTCTCATATCTCAGAATAACATTTGCCGTACATTTAAATTCAGATTTCTCAAAACGAGCGGCTATAAGAAATATATGGCAAGTTTGAACGCAACTTAAAATTTCTCTATCTCCTTGTCCTCCACGTTTCACTTTTTACGTTTCCAGGCCGATTTCATTTTATGAAAATGATTTAACAAGAAACGGAATAAAAGTAATATGCGAAGTACAATTAAAGTAAAAACTTCAAACTCTGCGTAAGGTGTGTGTAATATTATACAATGGTACGTCCGTAATTCAAATTACGTCGCACAGAAGTATAAGAGTTTGAATGAGAAAACTTTTCGAGTGATAAAGCTTTCATTTCTCTTGCATATTTTCTTGTGTAGAGTGCATGTATAAAATACCGAATAGAAATAACGAAAAGTAATTAATTTTGCTGGGTTCAAAGTAAGATACTTGCGAAGCTAAAAAACAGAAACTTTCATCAGTAAAATCGTTCTGTTATTAAGTAAAAGGTACGCACAAGTGAATTTAAGATTTATAAAGTTATTACTGTCCTAAGATATAGCTAACTCGCGTTGTCGAACATTTTTAAGTACATATGGTGGAATGAATGTTAAGGGAGGTTCTCAAGAATCTTATTCAATATTCTATTCCAGTACTAAATCCAGCAGAGTTCCAGAAACGTAGTTTCACCAAAATTTTCACTTCTTGCTCGAGTAGAGCTTAAAGCGAACGGTCCGTACCAACGAGTTTCGGCAAAAACGTACCTTTAAACCCTGAGTTAATAGAAATCACTCACAATGAGATTCTATTATAATTTATTTCAATTCTAATTATTATGCATTATAACTTCTGGGAAAATATACATTTTCATGCTACTGTTTTATTCAATTACAATTTTCATGAAGAATAACATTTATTTTATATTGAATAATTCTATGAACTCTCCTGAATGAAATGTAAATTAATAATTGGTTATAGACATTTATAATTAAACAATGATGAAAGAGAAACGTATCACACAGAAGAGATGAATGGATTCATAATGTACTTCATTTTCTCATTTTAGTAACAAATTGTATAAAAAAGAGGTAATGAAAAAGTGATTTCTATAATTTGTGAAAGACCTCTAAAATTTACAAAAACATCAAAACGCGAAGGCAGGAGTATATCAAAATGTATAAACAGAAGATATTTACCAAATTGTAACAATTTTAAAAACTAGCTGATTTCTAAAAATTATACGTATTATTTATATTAAAAAATAATTCTCTACTATTAAAATTTCATTCTGCAAAAATTTGTTCATTATCCATTTCGATATAAGTATATTATATGGCGCTAGTTGAGAAACTAAAATTGCTTCGTACTTTTTGTCTAAAAACATTCAATAATATTTAATACTGTAATTTGTCAAATCAAAATTAATTTACTTCTGCTACTTTTGGACCACAGAAGGTGTGAATCACCGTTAACTTGGCCAAGTTAACATTTTGTACTCTGTACAAGAAAAAGGTAAAAGACGTCGAACGAGGTTACAATTCGTTATTCATTCGAACCGACGAAATTGACGATCGAAGTTTAATTAATAACGGAATATATTGATTTATTAACGGGAAAACGGGAATAGATGCTATTGAATCACCATTTACTCAGTTAACGTAATTCTTTGCCTGTCATAGGTCGCGTACAGCGTTGAACAGTAAGAAACTTAGCGGGATGATGAATGGATTAATTTTGTCCGCAAAACCTTCGTACCATTTTCACTAGAAGATCTTACATTCCGTTTTTTTTCTGAGGATACGTAATTAGTTCAGGAACGAAGGCTAATATTGAACGATAATCAGGTCGAGTTGAAACCATTAACTCGTACATCACCGTTTACTGTGTACAAAAATCGCTAATAGATTGTACAGGACTTCTCAAAAGTTGTGGCATAGTAGAGGATCTACCATTTTCTTTTTAAGGATATCTAATTAGTTACGGAACGGAAACTAATATTGTAGGATAATCAACTTCTACGTTTAAATGTGAATGAAATTGTTTAGGACGTTTCAAAAGTAATGATACGAATCTAGTGCAAAAATAAATAAACAAAAATAATACGATTTCTACATTCTATTTTGTAACAGAGAAAATTGAATTCAACATATTTGCATTATTGACAGTTTCAATAATTCTCTGGTAAATTCAGCAATTAATGAGTTTTGTAAAATAATAAATGCAATTATTAATGCTGCTAAAATTATTACTCTATTATTATTTATATGTATACTTATTGTACTTCTAATTAAATTTAAACAAAGTAAATTAACTAGAAAATCGTATGTAGCCCACAGAATATATGGATTTCATTTAATCTTTGAACCAATATATTAAGCATAGGGTTTCCTACGTTTGATTAAAAAACACAACAAGCAATATTTCTGGTGGTTGAACTATTTGTCGAGAAGGGTAACTTTTAACTTTTCATGAATTTCAAATGCCATACACTTTAATTCTTGAATCGCAGTGTCGGATTAATCGTGAACTACATTGCAAAAATGTATTACACAAATGGCCACGTTTTGATCGATCAATTATCCTTTCCAACAAAACGAATGTATCTACAGAAATAGTTCAGTATTCTGCGTTGAATAATTTAAGACCCGATTCCGCTATAAATAAAGAGTTATGTAGTACGAGCGCCGAGTGAGGGCAAAAAGATCGATTATTGCGTTACCTTTTTTTTAGTACTTCCATACATTGAATTAACTGTCGTGAATTAATTGATAGTAATTTACATTTGTAGCAACAATGTTTTTTCACATTTGGTGTTTTAATAAAATGTTGAATGACCAAGCATTACTGCTTTTAAAGCAGTTTAAATTGTGATTCATGTATTTAAAATAAATGTATGTAATGTATTTAAAATAAATTACTTAACCTTGTTTTTCGCATTCCCCTAAATTCAAAAATCCCGCTGAAATTTTTTAAAGATACTAATACCTTATCCTGGAGTAGTTGGTCATCAATTAGCGAGGCTCAGAGATAACTATTCTTTACCTAAGGGTATACATCAAAATAAGTGCACAAATATGTACACTAAAATACATATATAACCAAAATCTTCAGAAGCTTAATTAGAAAACGTTAGTAATCGAACATCTCAAACACCTTGCTCCTCTATGACCAAGGAAAGTGTCACAGGGAAACATTATACTCGACGGGGCATGATTCTGCCTCGTAGCACTTTGGTATCCTCATTTTGTTCGAAGAGACAATGTGATAAAGAATTTTTGGGTTCCGAAGTGCCGTGGTGGTCGATCGACATATGCTTTGGGTGCGTGAAACAGGGAGTGAGACGACTTCAAACATCAAACGGTTTCCACATCAGCCTACTCGTTTCGGAGATATTAATGAAAAACTCTCAGCATAATACATTAAATTCTGCCTATACAGACATAATTAATATAACCATCTCGCTGTAGTAACTATCGTAGTAGATAATAGTGCCCTTGACTTGCGCATCCATAGGGTGTCCCATATGTATAAAACATTATTTTGTAACCTGTGAATATGAATTTCATTTTTGGTGGAATTAATAAGCTATTGAAATATTCCCAAACACTGTTAGTAGAAAAAAGAATTGTACTTAAATGTGTGGACTTATAAAAAGGTCAGAAGCATAGCTATCTTTTGTTCGTGTACGATGTATTTGTGAATTTGCCACTTATACGTCTACGAATAGAACATTTCAGTAGGTCCACAAATATTGGACCACGGTATGATCAGCTTAGGTTACATTTTTCAGAAAGAAGTTTGCGCGTTAATGCTCGGTGAAAACTGCTTTGAAACATTGAAATATCTTTATCTCGCTTGTCAAAAATGCTACATATATTATATATGATATATTAGTAATGCAACGATCAATGCATCAGCAAAATTTTCAGCGAGATCCCCCATGCATGCTGAGGTCGACATCCCCCTCAGGTGTCATCAGTTGCTCACTTGATGGCGGTAGTTACTTCAGCGTAAGTTGTATTCGTTATGTCGGTATAGGCAGAATTCTATGTATTATATTGAAAGTTTTTCATTAATATCGTCAAAATTCATAGGTTGGTGTAAACACCGCTTGATATTTAGAGTCCCGCCCCCTTCAAAGGTTGTCACCCCCTCCACCGTAGCACTTTGGAATTATATTCAAATTTTTCTTTGAAGTCACTTCTTCCAAAATTTTATCCACAAAGTTATTTTACGTGGGATAATATACTGTCGTTAACGTGACACGATAGTTGTTTTGGATGACTTAGTGATTCAGTAAGATAAGTATATTGGAAATGATATATTTAAAGTGAGTTAGTCAACCTTGTTTTCCCCTTCCTTATCTAAGTTCAAAAATTGCAGATAAAATCTGTAGACACTATTGTCTCAGAGTAGTTGGTGGCCAAGTAGCAAGGATCACAGATAATCTCTTCACCTAAGAAGTCTAGTGTAAAAACCAAAATCTTTAGAAGCTAAAAGAATTCTTTCGATTCTGTTGTGTAACAGTCTATAATTGTGTTTCCGCAAGTGTTCATTGTATTCAGAGTTGTATATTCAGAACGTCCGAAATATATTTGTTGCCACATTGCTCACCTGGATCTCCACAAAAAGCATACATAAATAGTAATAGTATTTTGTCTGTATAAAGATTGCATACTCTAGAAATAAAACAAGACGTTACTTTTATGAACATGGTATGGACTTTTTTATCGAACAGTAGTTTCATCGAGTGTCACGTTTATTATTATCCCCGTAACCTATGACTTCTTCTACAGTTACGTCAATCATAGACAATTATTACTACGATGTAAACCTTTCGCACTTCAAAATTTTTGCTGCTTCAGATGGCAACTTTGAAATTTACTACTTGAAAAGGATTAATTAATTTCCACGAAAGGTTTGATTAATTAATTACTTTCGAGCGCAAAGGTTTAATGTGAATAAAGTTAAAATACTATATTTTGGGTTTAAAGATTTTATCTTATTGTTGAATTCAAAATCATGTGTAAATTTCAGATTTATCACATTTGTTACGAGTTTAGCTCGATGTTGTAAGGGGGTTAAACCTGTTTTGCAGCAAACTGTTATAAACCTCGGAAGAAATTAGGCAACCAGCAAAATTCAATTACTGACCCATAATGAACATACACCAACAATCGATATAAACGGAATGTCTCTCTTTAAATGCAAGCTCGCGCAGCATTGTACAGCAGTATCGAAAGACCTCACTCCGTGGTATTACACGACACAACGCAAAACATTTCCCGGTTCTCTGACACACGGTGCGCCACAAAACAGTACAAACGGCCACGAACAAGCGATGTCGTGAACAGATAAAGCCCGTTGTTACGCCGTTCGACTTTTTCCTCTGTCACCTTTTTCTCTCTCGTTGTTGACCAAATAACGCCAACGACCAGTTTCGAATTGCATGACTGGCTTCGTATACGAAATACAATTCCTAGGGGCGGGCACACTTCGGGAAGAAAGTGGTCGTAACACTGTGCACAGGTAATATTTGAGCTATGAGAATCTTGAATGTCTTTGAGAAAAGTGGCGGTCACTGAAAATCGTATACTTTATCTTCCTAATTTTTGCACAAAATTGCACTGTGTGAACGTGACAGTTTCGTAATTCTTAGTAAAGTGTCGACACATTTACGAGTGTGTACGACAAAATGAACAATTGTAGTGACAGCTGCGAAACGCGTTCGTTGAAAGTCTATACATTGTTCGATGAATGACTTACATTTTGAAACCTCTAGTAAATTCTTTATATTTTTTCAATGTTTTTTAGAAAGCACATTAAAATACCATAACGTTTTTATAGGCTTTTATAGATTTATGGATTTTTTATAGATTTAAATAAAATTTTGTTGGGGTATGTAGCACTAATATATTCTTGTTAATATGTAACATGTATTTATGAATGTTATAAATATTCTGTGTAATTTTGTAAAAGTAGAAATATATAGAAGAGGAAACATCGACGATTAATATCTGATATAAATGATGAAGATGCTATACGTTAGCTTCCAAAATTTTCTTCCAAAAAATGAATACTGTGTAAAGCATTGGAAAGAAATGTTACTACATGTAAATCATCACGAATATGGAACTTTCGGTTGCAAAGCAAAAGGAAAACTGCACGAAATTGCCATAACAAATGGTACTTGGTTTAAAAATGTGCAATTGTGGCTATTAAAAGTAGAGTAATATATGCAGCTTTTGAGGCGCGAACTGTGATAAATATCAGCTTGGAGCATGGGAATCAAATTGTAAAAAAAAATAAAATTCTAGAGAAAAACACATTAGTGCCAAAATCAAATATATTTTTATCCAGAATTTCAGAACGGTTAAAATGATATGCAATATAAAAGCTTCGAGAAGATAGCGGTAAAGTTCTGCGTAGATTTTTCTGGAAAAGAAATTTAAAAAAAAGTAAGGAAGAATATTTTCTTACAAAGGTATAAATAATTAAACTTTATTTCCTGTTGTACTTATTTAATATTTTATAAATAACAAATGAAATATGGCGGGTTTGCCCCACAATAACCTTACTGCTTTTATTTTTATCAATGTTTATTTCTGTGATTTTATTGTTATTTTCTGTCAAGTATGCAAACCTATATGGCCGTTATAGTGAAGGTCATCTTCCTTTCAACTCATTTCTCTCAATTCCCTTCCTGTAAACAAATAATACATTTAAACTCCTAAAACGATGTTCTGGTCTGCTGACCGACATGGTGACAGACGCGTTAATAACACGTTTTGTCTTCACTCTGATATATATTTGGGTTACAACGTATGACGTTACTCCAAGAGATTGTTCTAATATACATTCCTGTTGTGTACGTTCATCGAATAAACAAGATGTCTATGTTTATTTAATGTAGGAAACGAAGCGATATTACCCATGGGATGACCCGATATGCATGTCGCACATCCTTCCTTGTAACACTTTCCAAATAATACACACAGTCAAGACACGTACATCTCGGCAAACATTTCAAAATTATATAAACTTACTTGATACTTTACTTTTTGCACAAGCTCCCGCTTGCAGAAAATTTTCGCGACTTTTGAATACAAACGTTGGCGATGCGTCGACAGAAATTTATGAAGGTTGCGGAATTTTTAGTGGAGTCAGTTTTTTTTATGAAATTTCACTTTGGGGGTGAGGGTTATAGTAGTGGGATGATCTGAATTGTGGAATGGAGAATCGCAATTTTTAAATTTCAAGATTTCGAGATTTTGGGATCTGGGGATTTTGGGATTTTGAAATTTTGGGATATAGGAATCTAGGGAATTTGGGGTCTAAGGATTTTGGGAACGAGAGATCGAGAGATCTAGGGATTTTGGGATTTAGGGATTTCGGGATTTCGGGATTTTGGGATTTTGGGATCGAGAGATCGAGAGATCTAGGGATTTTGGGATTTTGGGATCTTGGAATTTTGGGATTTTGGGATTTTGAGATTTGGGGATTTTGGGATTTTGGGATTTTGAGATTTTGGGATTTTGGGATTTTGAGATTTTGGGATTTTGGGATCGAGAGATCTAGGGATTTTGGGATCTTGGGATTTTAGGATCGAGAGATCTAGGGATTTTGGGATCTTGGGATATTTGAATCTAGGGAATTTGGGATCGCGAGATCGATGGGATTTTTGGATTTTGGGATGTAGGAATTTTGGGATCGAGAGATCGAAAGATTTAGAGAATTTGGGGTCTAGGGAATTTGGTATCCAGGGATTTTGGGATCTAGGGAATTCGAAATCTAGGAATTTTGGGATCCCAGGAGTTTGGGATCTCAAGATTTTAGTGGATTTTGTAATCTTGGGATCTTAGGATATAGGAATGTTGGGATTTGGAGATTTCGGGATTTTGGGATCTTGAGATTTTGGAATATTGGAATCTTGTGTGAGGTTTCTGGAGTTGAAGACTTTAAATATTTGTAAACGCTTCTGCAGCATAATTAAAAATAATAGTATACAATAATAAAAATGAAAATCACATCAAATTTTTCTTGTCTCTGATTCTCAGAGATGTTACACTGCATTTAAGTATTACCACATTACACATCATCCCATGACAAAATGAAAACCACCCATTTCTGTAATAGTGGTGGCAAAAGTAACGTCTTTTGCATTTAGCCTGTTCCACCAACTACTTTTTATAGAAATGATAATTATGCCAGAAATAATTTTTTTTTTCTTTTAGCGTATCTCTTATTACACCATTAACTAGTTAACTATATTCGACTTACGTACGCATGCAAAACATTATTTCGATTCGATCGACGTTAGTCAAAGAAAAATAAAAATGTAGTGTTTTGCTGTATTAATAGACAGCAGGAAATATTTATCTTGTATTCCTCTAATGCTCATTTACATGCATTTAAGTTGAAATGAAATTACATGCACAGCTTATTATTCGCAGCGTTAGCAGTAGTAAAGTGAATACAAATACACAGATTGTATCTATGAAATGAATTTGACTTCGAGCGACTAGTGTTTATATCCTTCGAAGAATTTTAACGTTTTACAAAAGCCCGGAGTGGACTTACAATTTTCGTGACATTGGCGAGGGAAAACAGTTCCTAATTTTTTATTGGTTTAGCTAAAATTCGAGTGAAGATGAAAATAGAAATGACGTGCGAAGTGGGTCTGCGTTTTCTCCGAAGTGACCATAGCAAGTAATAAAACCAAGCAATACCTCACATGTATAAAAAACTGCAAACAAAAAACTCTACTACATACTAAGGTTAAGGGTTCTGACAGCCAGATGTGACTAACAATAAATCAAAAAATATTCGCTGCAATGTAATGACTTCTTGGGTTTTATTGCTGCTATGGATAAAGAATTGATTTGGAACTACAAATGTGTTTCAAAAGGACCATATGTATTGTTGAAATCTTTCCAACATAGAGAAATTTCGTGTTTCAGAGGAATGTATGAATTTGATTGAGGAGGAGGCTAAATAAACATTATTTAGACAGAATTGAGCCTGAAAAATCATGATAATTTATTGGCTCAAATTTAAGGGAAAAAGCCTTGCGGCATAAAAAACCCCTTGCAAAATATGTATTTGTTAGTGATTGAACGGTGAAAGTGTGAATGAGTATGTACACATTGTGTATGTTGTTGAGTATGATTGTTGATTGATTTGAGAAGCACATGGTTTCACTCAATGTTGTTGTTAATTGATTTGAGGAGCAGAGGGTCTCGTTCAATGTTGTTACGATTCGTGTTATAATCCCCTGAGGGGTGTAGGGTCCCACTCGAATAGTGTTACGATGTATGATCTTTACCACCCTACAGTGGCCTATTCGAGGAGCGTACGGTCCCGCTCGAATAGTGTATGATTGCTCTGATACCACCCTGCAGTGGCCTATTCGAGGAGTGCAGGGTTCCACTCGAATAGTGTTATGATTGGTCTCAAAAACCACCCTGCAATGGTTATTCTATGTTACTCTACGCGGAACTTCTTGACTCTCGGTCCGACCCGCACAAGATTCAACGATCGACTGACTTTTTGATATAGAAAAATCGCCTGAACACCCTCGCGTTTCCGAGGGCGACAGTTAAAAAACTCTATGCTTTTGTTTGTTGAAATTGTTCAAAAAAGAAGGTACAGCTGTTAGCCGATTTATGGCAAGCACTTGCTTACGCTAAGACCGGTCCGGACAGGACTTGATATACAAAAGGGTCCTCGGTGATTCGTATTTCGAGGTATAAAGCTAATCACGGTGGTCTACGCGTCGAACCACTTGAACCCTGTAATAAATCCTTTAGTCGTGGTAAAGATCTAGGTTCGCGGCCGAACTTTATTGTATTGCTAAAAATGAAGATCTAGTTCTGAGATCTGGTCTTCTCGCTGTAATATGTAGTCTATGATCTAACGCTATAGAAATAAACACTATAAAAATACGCAAACCAGCTTGCACAATAATTCTCTATCTCAATGTTTAATGTACATTTATACAAAATCATGATAATTTTTGTACTGAAAAATAAGAAATGTAAGATTCGTCAATTAGACGAGTTCTGCAAGGAATTTTTGAAATTAAATTCCGCAGTTAAGGATCAGCTCTGGTAACCAAATACAAAGTGTTGTTTTCCGGAATTTTTGGAGCCTTGATCGAAAAATCGATAAGCCCGGCGATTCTTCTTTATTTTATGGTGTAGTCGGGAGAGACAAGGACAATAGATATTTGTTTTCCAAAAATGTGCAGAAATGTAATGTCGTTTTGCTAGGATTTTCAAGCCAGGAATATTTCTTTTCAAAAATATTCTTTGTATAATAATGTAGACTGGTAAAAAGCTCGATTTTGCAATTTTATCTCTAAAACTTCACGAAAAGAAAACATGGAAAGAATTTTTTACGTCCTATTTTTCCACAAAAGTGCTCTTTGCCGACCTAGATAATTGTACAAAGAATATTTCAGAGAATTCATGACAAAATATTGCTTCTTGGTCTGAAAATTCTGGTAAATCAAAGTTACATTTATGCACATTTCTCGAAATCAAATATCTATTGTCCTTTTCTTTTCTGACAAAATCAACATACAAAGATAGTCGGAGCTTATCAATTTTTCCGTGAGAAGCCTCAAAATTCCTCAAAAATAATACTCGGAATATTCGACCATTAGAAGCTGACCCTTAACTAGTTGATTCGAATAAAAATTGTGAAAATTAAAAACAGTAGATTGCATCCACTTACCTCAGTGACCTCAACTAATAACTAGTGTAAAAATGTTGTGAAAACTGTGAAAGAAAATTATCTGTTTTATTAGAAAAAGCAGAAGAGTTACCGTCCCGGAAGGTGCACCGTAGGATTGAATGGAATCTGGAAACAACCAACCAAACGACGAGTGGTACATTCCTGATTAAACGAGCAATCTATCCTGTTCACATGGTGTTATTATTGCTGGCACGCTTGTGTACGTGATCACCACTTGTCGGTACAACATCGGTATAATGTTCACTTGATACACTGCTATCAATAAACGGTTTACCAGGTAAATCACTCTTCTTGTTACTTTACTGCTTTAATGAAAAGTTAATTGAAATTGATTAAAAGGAGTATACATCGGTAATTCTCTCCAGATAAGATGCACAGTTGAAGCATGATGAGTCTTCCATTACAATAAATTATAAAGTGTAAGAGTATTTGGTGAAGAAAATACATTTGTTAGCATTATACATAGCTTTATCGTGGGTTATATAATTACTAACGTGTCAAAATTAATAATACTATAATGTAATATAAAATTTAACATAATAAAATAGTTGACGTATAATATACTTCTCATAATAATTTTTTTAGGCACTAAGCTAGGTATTAATAAGTTAATTTTAATAACAAGCTGTTATTTTATGTATTGTTAACATAAATATTTTAATTTCTTTATTATTTGTTGTTAATCTTAATATGTTCATTTTGTATTATGCTATATGTTAATCTTAACAATACGTCAATTTTTTATTGTACTAATGCGGTTAATTTTAATGACATATTGGTTATCAAAGAAAGAATATAGACAATCACAATCAAGCATCTTATGTTTCAATTATTCAGAATTAATGGTTTTAATTTTTAATGCAAGTATTTACTATTCTTCGAAAAATTAATGCTATTTGAAATCTTTTTAATATTTTCTGCATTTAATTACATGGTTATATTAAAGTGATGCGATCGGTATTAATAATTTTGATAAAAGTATGCCGTTTTACATATGGCTATTTCTCCAGAATGAGTTACGATACAAGTTATGTAAACGTAAACGTGTAAATGTAATTTAAATCTACTGTTATTTCTTAATTTCTATTTCTATTTTGTTTAAAACTTTCAATTATGAATTGAGTTAACATCAGTTTAATTACCACGTTAACTGGTACAAGATGCAGAAATTTTATATTTCAGGTTATATTTTGTATTATACTTTTGTCCTCCACTGTGCTGTGGTTAAAAAAAAAACATGTTACATAAACGAGGTTCATAAACTATTTATTATCTCAACAAAGGTACACGAGTTATAAAAAACTAATTTCTTGTTCGATGCTGCATTGAATGAATTAACTAGAATTGAAAATGAAGGAAATAAATTCAATTTATCAACAATATGAAATTTTTAGATAATTTATAAGAAATAATTGGACAGGTTGAATTCATTCATAAGAAAATTATAAGGATAAATGACAATTTCAAAAACTTTAGTAAAAATTATTAATCGATCAAACACGAATCTAATCATACGAAATTTCACAAATTTAATTACAACTTACATAAGAAAACATTCATGACCCCCTTTACATCATACTTTTTTTAACCGTAAAATACACCGTTGCCGTTTGGTAGCATACAAATGGAAGATCCGGAATAATTGAGTAACTAAGAAGAAAATGACAGACAGATTGAGAAGGAAGACAGAAAACGAAATGTTTCAAAAGTGAAACGATCATATCCTGTGTGAGTACAGTTATAACATGTCGCACTTCACACGACTGATTTTGCTCTGACAGTCAATGTGTTAATATTTAATACGCAAAATCTCCACTATTAGATAGTTGCTATTAATGTCAGACCTTCTTCCATCGTTTAAAATAGTACGGATATAAATGTGGCTTAAACGGAGAGAATTGACGATTCTTCTTCGATATAGGACGACAACCTATTTGGTTAAATATTGGTGCTTGGCCATCGAATTAGAATCATTGCAAATTTTCAGTATTTTGCACATTTCCCGCAAAATTAAAAGATCTCTTCAAATTATAATGATATTTAGCTACGAACATGATACATTATTATTGTACATAACATTATTAACACATGCTAATATTTTGTGTTTCCACACTTTGCTTTGTTGACAGCTTGTATCCAGCATGCTCCTTATATACGAGGTGCGACACAAAAAAAACGAGACTAGGTGTGTAGTTTGAAAAAGCAATGGAGTTGACAGAAATTCTTTTGGTGGCATCATCCCACATATATCCTCTATCCATGCTGCCAATTTCGATTTAATCCGTCATGCCATTGCGGAGTATTACATCATTGAGTAAACACATGCAACTGCATTCTGCCGAAAAAATGTTTAATGTAAAAACCGAACAGCGAATAAACATCAAGTTCCTTGTAAAATTTGTTGAAATATTTTGTAACATGTGATGAGACGTGGATTTTTACCTATGACCCAAAAAGTAAGCGCCAGTCAATGGAGTGGAAGTCTCTAGGATCCCCAAACCCCAAAAAAGCACGCATGTCAAAATCAACATTACAAATCAAATATTACATTGAAATACTAAAAAGACTTCGTGAAAAAATTAGGAAAAAAGGGCCACAGTTGTGGAGCAATGGATGGCTGTTGCACCAGGATAATGCACCCGCTCATACGGCACTGTCTCTCAAGCAGTTTCTGACCAACAAAAATATTACTGTGATGGGACATCCCCCTTATTCACTTGATTTGGCTCCATGCGACTTTTTTATTTCCTAAAGTTAAATTTTGCTTAAAGGGAACCCATTTCACCTCAGTTGAAGAGGTTCAGGTAAAAATGGAGAATCTCCCGAAGGGACTTCCAAAAATCTCGTTCCAGAATTGTTACCAGCAATGGCAGCGCCGAATGCAGAAGTGTGTGAATGCTAAAAGGGACTACTTTGAAGGTGGTAATGTCACGGAGAACTGATTCTGAAGATACAATGATTTATTGGACTAGTCTCGTTTTTTTGTATATTGATCACATGCTTTATATCTTCATTATTTTCCCAAACATCTGTAATGTGTAATGTAAACGTCTGTATTTGGAGAGTTGTAGTCTTTTGAGTAGACTCCAGACATTTTCTGTTGCGTTCACCAAATTTCACTTGGTGCGCTATCGATACTCGAGTCTAACGTAAACGTTCACACGTCTCTTAATCGTTTATCATCCACACAATTTAACAATTATGATGATAGTAACAAATCAATTTACAAATTTCTTCAGGCTATGTATTTCTTCGTCTTTGTCTTTGCAAGTATTTGTTCGCTTTTTCATTTACTGATGATATTTCTGATTGAATAAATCGCGGGTCATATCTTCATCGTGATTTTGTTCTTTCTGATATCACAGGACATAAATCTTCATCATGATTATTTTGCGATGAAATTAAGGTACATAAATCTTTAGACCGCGATCACAGTAATACTTGACCCTGTGTCTCCGGAAAATCCGAATTTAATCCGTGATTACCTTTCGCTTCCTAATGGTAAGAGAGAGTTAAAGATTCATCTTTCTTCTGTGTATATGATTGCTCACTTTTCTCCAGCGTTTCATGAAATGTTTCGTGAGTGAAACATTTTATAGGGAACCTCGATAGTCGATACGCAAGTATTAAGCTGTTTTATTAATGCACTCTTAAGTTCCAATTGTATCAGCACAATTCATGTGGACATCGCGGTAAAATTTTGAAAGTAGAAGAAACAAAGAAGATTAAATTTGTATAACGCTAAAGAATAATTAACACTAGAACTACCGACATTAAATGCTCGTTTATTGAAGAATGAAAAATAAAATGAAAAGGGAAATAAATAAATACTAACGCATCAAGTAACATACAGAACTAGTTTGAACGTCAACAAAATATGACAGACATTTCCATAAAATCGCGACAATAAAATTTTGTAATACAAAATGAGAAATCTGAAACCAGTCATTTTGACTGGTTGGTAGTTCTAGTGTTAAAGTATTTGAAAATTTACTTAGCTAGAATGTTCATTGAAAATAAAAGTATTTATATTGCATAAAAGATTGTAAAGAAGCTGACGAATGAAGAAGACATAGAAAGAGATAAAAGAATTCATAAAAATCATTCACAAATGTTTATTTGAGAAAATAACTAAGCCAAGCAAGGAGATAGCACGGAAAACTTTAATAGAAAAATTTAAACATTCCTATTTTTTGAAAGTAGGTTTGTAACCCTTTTGCATGACTATGCATTGTATTCTCTGACTATTGGCATCAATTTTTTGAATCAAAAAAATCAATGTTACCCTATTCATCCTTCGCAGTTGATTTAGTATCGTCTGATTACTCCCCTAAATACTGAAACCAAAAGTAATCACATTAAAAATTGCTATGAACAGGATGAGATTTAAGGAAACTTCATGAACTCAATACAGCATTATAAAAGTCATTTACATATGTGTGAACAATGTAAATAAATAAAAAGTCATTTTACGTTTCTATACTCTTATTTTTCTTTTTAATACGTTAATTTCACCGTTCATTACCGGTGAATACTGAATAATTACACGTCATTCAGGAATACATTAGACACGACCCATGAGAGGCATTAAATTTAATACAAGAGAGGAGCAATGGCTCTTGATCGTCTTTCTCTTTCTAACGTGTAAATTGATAATGAGATTCTATTTTGATACTTCTGTGATGTGCAGGCAAGATTGTTGATCTTCGCCATTCAGACGTCAAACTAAACTGTTCAGATAGAGGATGCAGTCTATTTACAGGGTGTCTCACAACTGATGTAGCTCTAAGAAATGAGTGATGCAACGTCCGGAAATGACGATGTGATTCTAAACAACTTTTCCAGTTGCAAAAATGGGGTTTGAAGCTTCGTTTGTGAATTATTAATCAAAAACACATACGTGATCATGAACAAGCACGTTAACATTAACGTAGCGGTTTTCTGTTAGCAATTATCGCGGTAAAAACATGCTTATTCACGATTGCGCTCAGCCGTTAGACTCGAAATTGTCGCTCTCGCGTCTGGGCGTGCACTATTCTCGTGTTCTGATTGGTCAGTGTTAATAGTTCAAAAACTAAGTTTCAGTCAACATTTTGGTAAAGATAAAATTATTCAGTATCATCTCAGCTACCATCCCCTGAAATCATGTCTACTAGTAGTCGAACACCTGCATATGGACATTCAGGCGCATATTATACTACGCATGCGCTGCGCAGAAAAGCATCTCACCGCAGTACCTCAATGACCTCAGCGAATCATACGTCTGCCGATTGCTTTAAACTACATGCTTCTCGATTTACAACAAAATAGCGGCATCACTTAAACTCGCATACGATCTGCAACTGAGTCCAGCCACGCGTCACATACCTGTACAGATCGGGAATGAGTCATGCAGAGTTCACTTCTCAACTGAAACGAAGGCGGTATTCGCTTACATGCAACCGAAGATGAGGCTTTTGGTTAGAACACACAGATAGATAGATCGTTCTTTGGTTAGAACGAAGGCTACAGCGGTCATATATACGCACTCGCACACACCAGTCAGATCGAAGGAAAGGAAAGTAGATGATCATTAGATCTCTACTCATATGGACGATGAGTGTGTCAACAGTAAGGTGGGCGGAACAAGCCGCGGGATTCTCTCTTGCCTCGCTAAGCTCTTAGGGTTCATCAAGTGGTGAGTGAATAGTAGGTGGTGTAGCAGATCGAGTCATCGGTAGTGTGGTCGGTGATACACGCGTTGGAAATATCAGCGATACGATTGATGGTGCGGTCGACCACACTACTTGTGACGCTGTCGAACTAGAGCTCGTACAGTTGGTGGTCTATACATGGGCAGTGTGAACTATGTTCGAGACGACGGTGGAGCACGTATGTTGACGTATGTTCGGTGTGTTCAATGCAGCGATTATGTCACCGAAACGTAAGTCCAACGCAGCCATCATGTATCATCTATCTTTGTGTGTTAACTGGTATTTCTACTGTTACGGCATCGCCGTTATCATATGGATGCCTTTTAAGTCTTTTTTTTTAATAGCTTCGAACGAATAACATTCATGGTACATATAGTCCTTGCTTTCTTCAAGTCATTCATGAAAATCTTCGTGCCTCTGTTAAACACATATTTTATCTCTTATCTGATGGGTACGATATTGTCCGAGACCAGGTGCGGTCAAACGCCTGCGGCCATGGTGTAACTATGTTTGGTTGAGTGGGTTACCGTACGCCCCTTGAGGAGGTTGCAGTTACCGTAAGTACACGATCGTTCAACGGATTGATGAGATAGTGGTGAGGATATTGTCGATGTGACATCGTTCCCGAGAAAATCTGGGTCGTTTGAATCGAAGAAGACGTTCACACTTATTATGGTTAAACACGATTTAATCTAGAGTATCTTTTCATCAGTGCGTTTTTTGGGAAGAAAATCATCCAGCCATACGCCGTTACTGGTACTCTTTGAGACATGTAAATTACCAGTATGAATAAAGCATCTCGTTATTCGTTTATCGATATTATGTGGTTACCTGACTGTTTGCATCAAGTGCTTGACTAGGTTGTTGCGACTGTGGATATTTGCTTCGGTCTTTTGCATTAATGTCATCATGACAAGGGTTTAAGTCATGTATATTTCGCTAAGATCCATGATAACTGGTCAGATTTGTTAGTAGATCCTGACCTTCTTGCTGGCCATTTTTACAAATCGACTTTACTAGATAACACGTGTTTTTTCAACATGTAGTCAACAATGTTTAGTGTTCAGTGCTGACTAGCTCTCTAAACTTAACTTATTAATGAATAATTAGTATAACATACTTCCAATAATTAACTGATTTAATGTTTGCTCACAGAGTTGGTAAATACGTCTCTTAAAATAACAGTTTCAGAAATCAAACAGCTATACAAGAATTTTTACCCCTCACTGGTTTATTAAGCTTGTTAGAATGAGTTTAGAGAATTTGAAAATAGAAATGTTAACTTAAAGGAATTTGAATTTAAATATGAAATAAAGCATCGTTGTTCAGCGGAATAAGTTAACTGCTGCAAGAACCTTATGCACAACTTTCCTTAAAACAACCAGGCTTTGAGACTAGACTGATACATAAACTAACTCAAACTCAGCTTCAAGAACCTGAAAGTTGATGCAGTGCTCTGAATGAGTCGAAAGTGAAGAGTCCTTTTGGGCTTCCTCGAGTTGATCCAATCTAGATTCCTTCTTGAGGTATACTTGAACGCGATCTGCTACTCCACTGGCTAATGCACTTGTATTTATACTCATCCGACAACAGAAAATGACTACCGCGCATGCGCCTGGCATTGGACTACGGCGTACTTTTCCCTTTTCAAGGTCACGCGAATATTGTCCTTACATTAAGGCTTATAGACTTTTAAGCGGTTTGCACAAAAATTACAATAATTTATTAAACATTTAATAATCGTTTATCGTATAAAATATTTATAAAATTATTATAGTGATAAGAAAAATTAAATTTTAATACAATTACTTACATTTACGACTTTTATTTGCAATTTCCGAGATGCTGCAAATGATAGAATGTATTAAACTTATAACAGTTGAAGAATGATCATAACTATACAACATCAGATTGGCAATTAAAATTAATATTCACTTCAAGGATTTTATTACGCCATCTTAATATTGCATGAAAGAATATTATAACTTAAACTGATGTAATATTTATCTTCATTACTTCTGGTTAATACGTGAAAAGTCTCGAAATGTGTATAAGTGACTGAGAAAGTTATGTTAGGTAGATAAAGAAAAACAGAAGTGTAAGATTATCATCTCGAAGAACTTTTGAAGCCATATTACATTTGATAAGCGATTGACTTAATTTATTAATAAAAATATTTAAAGTAACTACATTATATGGAAAATTCTAGATACAACTTAATTAGTTTAGTTAATATAAGCTATTAAATAAATAAAATTACATTAGATGGCACTGTAGAAGAGAATGCACTCTCATATAGTGCTATTATTATTCTAAATAACTTTCTTCCTGTGACTTCTTTTCGGTTCTAAATTAAAATCGTATTGCAAAATGACATTTTCATTAAATTGAAAGTATTCATTGAACCGTGTCAGACTAAACAAAGCTTTTAACGTTGCTGTCAAAACAACAGGCAGTTCATCACTAATTCGTATGTAAACCTTGTAACATAACATCTAGGCGCGAACCTGCCGTTCACACAGTTGTTGGCACAGCCAGGCCGCACAGCTACCAAACGCCACCGCGAGAGGGCGACCGCTGCGACCACGTTTCTCCCAGTTAAAGCGCGCCCAAAATAGTATATAGAGGTACTCGTCGGGCCCTACGGCCGGAGAGCGTACGGCAAAGCGATAGCGTAAGTGTATACGAAGCGGTCTACACCGTGCTAGCGCTCTCTTGTAAATTTTTGTTCCTTTTCCTCCAACGGAGGGTGATCAAGCGGGAGTGTGAATCTGCAGCCCACTTGTCGCAACCATACTCCGTACTCCAACGACCGTACGCTGTAGCTCAGCTACGAGACGAAGGCAATCCGACCGCCGAAGAATACGAGTGCGAATCTGCAGCGTGTTCTCGGAGTACCCATTTCTAGCCAGGGAAGGACGAAGTGTGAACCTGCAATCGTTCGGCCTCACTATCGGCAACCGATTTCACTCCGACTGCCTACTTTCCGCCCCTTCATCCTAATAATTGTATAATAGAGAGTAAGTTTGCGTGCGAACCGCGTTTCCGAACCCGGCATACCGGTCTAGTCGGCAAAACTGTGCCTCCGAAGACTCATTAGGAGCCACAAAATGGCAACCAAACAAGGCGATAGCGAGCACTCCTCCACTGAAAATCCTAAAGACGAGCCTGCCTGGACACTACCTATGAATCTGACGTTCCTGAATCTGCTTCACGACAGCGGAATTTTCTACGACGGCAGTGAAGGAGCCGAAGACTTCCTCAACCATTTGCAGCACTTACAGGCCACGTACGACCCGTCGGGCAATAATATTCTGCGAGGTCTGTCCCAGTTGTTGCGGGGACCAGCCCTGGCCTGGTACTTTAATCACCGGCACAAGTGGACCTCGTGGACAGCGTTTCTGGACGCCTTCCGCCTGGAGTATCTGCTACACCACGAACTGGAGGAACTGGAGAAGCGGTTTCTACAGCGACGACAGCGTCCTGGCGAATCTGGCCGGAAATATCTCAACGACATCGAGACCATAATACGCCTTCATGGGGGTTTCTCCGAGGAGGAGCGGTTGGAAATGAGCTACCGCAACCTCAGCCCCGAGTACCGGCGTTACATCCGCCGGTCGAGCATCCGTACCCGCGACGACTTACTGCGTGAGATCACGGAGTATGAGGCCCTGGAGGAGGAACTTCGAACCACCCAACAACCTTGGATCGAGAGCCGATACATACCAGAACAAAACAGGGCGCTGCAACAGTTCCAGGATGAGGAGCCTCCCCAGTTCGACCAACTGCCGCCGTCACCAATGGACACGTCGCTGCCAGCATCTACATCGACCTCGGCGCCTGCCAAGCCATTTAAGCGTCGTCGGCTAAACAAGCCATCCGCACTTACAGGAAAAGCAGGGGCCCAGCAATCGGCACCAAGGCCCTGTTCGGCCGCTCGACGCCCGTCCTCGAGGGTTACTGCCCGACAACGGGGCATGATGACCACGGAACCGACCATTTCGCACCAAACCACCCAAACGGAGAAGCCCTCCAGTGTCGACCAGGCCACTCAAACGGAGAAGCCCTCCAGTGTCGACCAGGCCACTCAAACAGAGAGGCCCCCACAGCCGCCACGCCAGGCACCGCTTCCTGTCACTTCCCGCAGCGAACATAGCGTAGAATTCTTCATCGACCTGTCCCGTCTTACCCGCCGCCGTCCCCTACAATACAGCCTGCCAGATGGACAGCAAATTTCGATCAAGCGGGTAGGAAAACACAAACTGCGGATCAGAACCCGACCCGGCCCCGCAGCAAGCGGACCGCCACTGGTACTCCCTGCTGCAGCCCACGATTCGCAGTCCGAACCGACCACTGCTCAGCCTCCACTGCCGGACACCGCAACCCCCTAGCTTTAAGATAGTTGTAAGCCACCACTGTGTATAGTTTGTAAGATAAAGTTAGGTAAACGTTTTGAGAGCAATTAGTTTCATTAAGACTATGTAAGTTAGGGTTAAGCTTCCGTTACTAAAGATCAGTGTAATTTGTAGTTTTAAGGTAAACATTCCACCGATGTACAACGAAAATAAAAGCTCCCACAACACACAAAAAGGAAAAATAAGTATTGAGAGTTTACGTCTAGTAAAGGGGAGGCGTATTTGTGACGTCTAGGCGCAAATCCGCCATTCCTGACATATTCAGGCCGCACAGCTATCAAACGCCATCGCGAGAGGGCGACAGCTGCGACCACATTTCTCGCAGGTAAAGCGACTCCGTATTAGTATATAGAACCACCCGTTGGGGCCTGAAGTCGGTGAGCATGCGATAAAGTGATAACGTGTACTCGAAGCGACCTGCCGACTGATAATTTTTGTTTCCTTTCATTCTGCGGAGGCAGATCAAGCAAAAGAGTGAATCTGTCACTAGATGAATAGGCGCGTCCGACCGCCAAGTAACACGAGTGCGAATCTGCAGCGTGATCTCAGGACACCGATCTCCTGCCAAGAAAAGGCGATATGCGAATCTACAATCGTTCGACTTCACGATCGGCAACCGATTTCACTTCGACTGTATTTTCCGCCTCTCCGTACTAACTACTTTCTAATAGCGAGCAACTCTACGTGCGATCTGGGTTTCCAAACCCGGCATACGGACAAAACTGCTATTGCTATGATATATCATATTAGTGAACTGGATCGAAACTATTGTTTGTAAATTATGTTATAGTGGAATGAAATAAACTTCAACCTTGATTAACACACGGCATATTCCTTGAATATTAGTAGCTACAACTACAAGTTTACTTCAATTAAATAATTAAGTCATTTATTTTGAAAATGGGAAGAGTTCATTTTTTAAGTTTATTAAACAAATATTTTGTATCTTATAACGTTATATACTGTATGTTTATTATCCAATAGTGCTTGAAATCCGCGCTAAAAAATGGTTTTATTTTATTCAAATAGATTTGTATCACTTTCAAAGTAAATTGCTCATTTAATAGTAAAAACCGTTAAGGAAAATTTTTAGTTTGTCTTACTATTGTATTCACTATTTTAGGTAGCTGATGTGAAGTGTGAGTTTAAAAAATAAACCGATCGTATTTTACATAATTACAGTAAAGCGTAAGAAAATAATTATAATGGAAACTTTAGAAGATAAAAAGAGTGTCATTTGGCAAAATTAAATGATGTTAAATATCGCATGCAATTTCATTTAACTTTAAAAACAGAGGTATTTAAAAGATTCCGAGAATATTTGCACGTTTTTTGAATAAAATTGTATACATTTTAAAAGGAATAAATGATAAAAGCGGTAAAAATTTCCAAAGAATTGTTGATATTTTTTTATATGAACTTTAATACCTTTTTATAACGAATATTTGTAAAAATGCATTCATAGATAAAACATGGTGCAATTTCATTTTGAAAAAGGTAGATGATTTTGAAAGCTTTTAAACAATTCTAGTTTTCGTACTGGAATAAGCAAAACGCAATGATGCATTCACTACTTAATTTTGCTACATAACATTTTATGATTTTCATGTTTTAATGTTACACACATTGACACAACTGTATAAAATATTGTAATATTTATGGTAAAATGCATTAAACAATAAAATTTAATCTACAATAACTTAAATTTATTAAAATTTGTAAACTTATAAATAATCAATATGAATTACAAGAAACACGAATTGGCATCATTATTTCAAGTCGAACGAACTTCAATTCCAATAAAAATTCTCTGAATGAAAATTATTTTTATAAAATGGTAAATAATCAATAAAAATTCTAAAGGTAATTTTGATTGTTACTTGAAGTGGAACGAATTGCAATATCGAGAAAAAGTCATTCGACTGTGAATATCAAAAAAGAAATTAAAATAATAAATATTTTTTGACGGTAAAAATTTTTGCTGTTAATTAAAATCAAATGAATTTCAATGTTTATTAAAAGTCATTCAACTGTGGTCAATTTTATAAAACGAATATTAGTACAATTTATGTGAATTCTGGAACATTATTGTCACCCTGTATGTTAGCAGTCTGTCCTTTTTTTTATCTTTCCTCTCTCTTATGCTCGGCTTCCAATTTAAACTGAATATTGTGAACCGAGAGGCAGATGATTTTGCGAGAAAAGGGCCATGGCAGTCTCATTAAATTATTCCGCGACGTTTCGAGCGATAAGTAATATTAGTCTGATCTTCGTTTCTCGTGACATTAAACAATTTCACCGGTCGATTTTTCGCGACCTTCGGGAAACTCTGCAAATCGTTTTCTCCTTTTTTTCACTCGAATTTCATAGCATTTTACCTTCACTTTCTCGTTGTCCGCGTGGAAAGAGAAATGACTTTTGTTTTATATCCACTCGTGAGGGGTAAGTGTATGAATTCTGTTTTATATCGTGCTTCGTTCGTGTCTGAATTCAATACCAACACTACCACACATATCAAAATTTATTTTCGGTATCTGCGTGATAGTTCCAGCTCGAACTGTGATATTACTTACACCATTCGATACAAAACGAATTTATGTTTCTAATGAAAATGTAACGATGTGCAGAACGAATTTTTTATACACTTTTTATTACATGCTCTATCGTTTCTTCCTCCTTGTGTTAGCATAACTATTTCCTTGGAAAATGGAATTTAAAGAGTGATTTGACAAAAACTGAATTTTGGACCTAGTTTGTTTACTAACAAGTATAACATACTTTTTATCAAGTTAATATTTTCAAATTATTATTTTTCTAATTTAAAAAATTATATACATATACATGTACTTAAACATATTTATGTCTAATAATAAAAATATCGTCTAAAACATCATTTGTAATCACTGGTTTCATTTTCAAATTAGTTTACAATCCTCCCTAAGCGTGAAAATATTCAAATTAATTTATAATCCTCCCGAAGAGTATAAAAAGATGGTGCAATATATTCGAAATTTTAGGCTTGACATTGTCCAACAACCAATTTTGTACGAACTGTTTAAAATTTCCTTACAATTCGAAGATTACAGATCTGCAAAGGCAAATTGACTCTCGTATCCTTTACTTTTATCGTGTGACGTCACAAGTACTATAGTTTGTCCGTCATAAGATGAAGATTGGCAAAATTGAAAAAATGCGACTTGATTCTTTGTTTTATATTTTCCATACATGCAAATAGTTGCTAACAGTAGTTACCTTCATTGATCAGATTACAAAAATAGAAAAGTGGACTTATTTTGTGAATTTCTAGAACTCCTGGGTGGTTGATGTCGAAGGAGCATCTTTGAAGATTCGTGCTTCAAGACATTCCATATAGATATCCGTAATAACTGGAAAGATGGGTAAACCCCTTGTGGCACCATAAGTTTGTTTGTAGTAATCACCTTGGAAAAGGGAATAGATGGAAGTAAGGCGATGTTGTATAAAGGAGATGAAACTAGCAGGAACTCTGTTCTTAAAGATATGGATGGTGTCTGAAATAGGAACATTAGTGAAGAGGGATTGAACATCTAAACTTGCGAGAATGTCATTACGACTGATATGAATTTTCTGAATTTTTTGGATATACTGCATGTAGTCTCTTTGTGTAGTTTAACACATTGACTGCCACACTGAAACAATTGAAAATTGCATCAAGTAGTATTTTAATTTTTAATAAATTTTACCAAATACTTTCACAATATCTTATTACATTTATTTTCCATAGATCCATGTAAGTAATGCAAGAATTTTTTATGAGGAAAGTGAACAAACTTTTAATAATACTCATGTTAGATCAGCTTAACAACTGAAATGTCATATATGGATGGGGCGGCAGTCAACGTGTTAAGTATACCGTTAAAATTTATAAAGATTTTGATAGTCATTTATTTATTTCGAAACATTTTTTGTAAATATGAGGAATTCATAGTAGACATAATGTTAGATTTTAGGACGTTTTATAATATTGAAGATTTGCCATAGCAGCAATAAAAGACCAAGGAACCATTACTTGTCCGTTTCACCAGTTGGTAGGCACATTGAACCCAGGGTTGGCGTAGTTGTATTTCTTTTTTTGCGGTATATGTAGTTTGAAAAGTCGAAGCAATCCTTGGGTTTATTACTGTTACGGTAATTTGTAAGTCGAGGGCCGGATGGGTCACCGGTCAACGGTTTTGGGACGGATGACCGCTGCAGGAGAAAGTGGGAATTCCCGATTTTTGGAAACGTCATCCGCTTTTCCACTCCGTGTTTTTCTCCCTTGCCAGAGTCCTGGGAAGACATATATACTCTGTACAGGAAAATGCGCGAAAGTCTATCCTAAGAAATTGAATTAAATATTAAACACCCTCTGTATCCGTTATTTGTTTAATTGTTGTTCGGCCTCTGATTTATTTTTTTCTATTTCCCCACCTTTAACCCGGAATAGTCTACAATAAAATAAATTAAACGATAAATAAAATGTTGGAACGTGCATTTGTAATCTGCGCCTCTGATTACACTAGTGACATCTGTAACTGTGGACCTGTAGGCTCGAACTGTCAGATACAGTGTAGAACAAAAGTATTCGTACACTTGAAATATAGAAATAAAAAGATGAATGTTTTCTATACTATTAAGTATATTTAATCATATATAGCTGTATATTAAATATTACATTTACTGTAACAAATGATCCAAAACCGAAGGCAATAACATCATGTAGTGACTTGAAATTCATGATTGAGGATCGTCGAAGGCAATTAGCTTGTTATTATTTTACTTTTTACGATTTATGATAGGTATGGACTGTGTAAGGTCTGAACAAGAGGATGATGGTAATCATTTGAGGTAACAGACAATGGTCACTGACTTGAAGTGATATGACAATTAGATGTCACAGGACTATTTGTTCGAATTGTTTATATCTAATAAACATTGCAACAAATAACAAATTCCGAAAACACGTATCCTCTATTTTTGTCCGTAGTTTACGTACACGAAGTTCCAAAAAGTAGATTAACATTTAACGCAAAAATTTAAGCAAAAATGATAAATTTTCAAAATATTATTTAGACAAATAAAGTTTATTGAAATTTTTTCACACACGAAAATTCCCTATTTATTTATTCATTTACAAATTCCCTATTTATTAATTTACAAAAAAAAAGAATCTAATCATCTTCTTTAATTCCGGAGATATTCCCAAAAATATGATTCCAACCCCAAACTTCAAGGACTACTTTCACCCCTTTAATATGAACGATGGCCGATAAAAAAAATACGTGTGAAATATTTTCTTGAGAACTATCTTTCACATAAGTTTCATTAAAATCGGTGTGTTGCGGTTCGATATGTTTCCTTGTAAGTGTGACTTTTTGACATTTACTCCAGAATGGTTCGAATATGAATACCAAAATTTGTAAAACATGCATATCAGTACATTGTTGCGTAAATATTCAGAGATCACTGTTCATGAGCTTATGTCAAACATTAAAATCATTTGTAATAACATCATGTAGTAACTTGAAATGACTTGAAATTCACGAGACTGTAAGAAATCGCGAGGACAAAGGTATTCGTACATTATCGTTTATGTTGATAAATACAACAGTTGCGATGGCATCAGGGCATTTTGATCAATGTAACCATTACATTAGATGATGTTATTTTAGCGTAGTCAGTAATAATCGTGGTAAGTACATTTTACAGTGGATATTCTATATAAGCAAATCTTTCGGGTCTGAGGTTTTGCGTATATGGTACAGGTCCTACATTGATTGATGTCTTGCCGAACGTAGAAAAGGACAGAAGAGAAAAATATCACGGTCGCCGTTTGCGTATATCGTAAAGGTGCTACATTTCGAGCGAAGGAGACCGAACGTAAACAAACAGTGACCTACTAGAAGGACACTCCTAATGCAAGAATAAAACTTTTTTATTTTTGATTTTTTTTTTGAAATTTTTTCCATCATATATGTAACATTTTTCTCATTAAAATGAGACCAAACACGACATACTTCGGGACATATTTACTTGTAATTTCAAGTGCTACGCGTACATCGATGATTTTACTCTAATAAGATATTGCAAGCAAATATAACTCAAATTACGTCGTGTTTGGTCTCATTTTAATCAGGAAAACGTCACGAATATGATGGAAAAAGTTATATAAAAAAATGGATGAAAAATAAAAAAATTAGCAATGCTCAAATATTGCAAAAAATCGAACAGACTTTTGATCTTTGCCGGCTGCCACGATTGTAGCGTCCCTTTCTTTTTGACTCGCTATCCTCTTCGACGTGAGAAACTTTTATCGTCAATTAAACCAGTAAATATAGTCCAAATTATACCGTATTTGGTCTCATTTTAATCGGAAAAATGTCAAGAATTAATTGGTAAAAGTTTGATAACGAAAAAGTCAAAAATAAAAAAGTTTTATATTTGCATTGGTATTGTCTCACGGATACATTAATACCCGGGTCACGTTACATTTCCCAGCGAGCGAACCACGGACGTCTCGAGGGGTCTTCCCCCCAGTGGTGGGGATAACATTTTTGCTTATATCGGAAAGGACATTTTTGCTTATATAGAATGAACACTGTATTACTAATATTTACAATATGGAGAAAAAACGCAATGAAACGACGCTAAAAGAAAGAAAAATTGGTGTATATAGAATGAACACTGTATTACTAATATTTACAATATGGAGAAAAAACGCAATGAAACGACGTTAAAAGAAAGAAAAATTGGTATACGGTTACACGAAGAAGGTAAATCATATAGAAAAATATAAAAAATACTAAAGATGTAGAAAATATTGTTCTTTTTATTTTTATATTTTAAGTGTACGAATACTTTTGTCCTGCACTGTACATGGCGTCATGACGCTATTCACACGCGTTTTTATTACACCGTTTTTTCTGTTTTACTGTAATTCCTCTTTAAGAATACCATTACGTTTACTATCATTTATCCCTCGATAAAGTCTTCTACTTTAACACAGAATAAGTTAATATTATTAAATATTATAACTGGCAATGTTGAATGTTGTATTAATTAAATATAGGGGGTAGGTCAATAACAATTAGCAGCTGAAATATCTTCGAATCTATAAAGTCCACAGAAAAATTATTGTAACCAAAATTGTACAATGCAAAGGGCTCTATTATATAGCGATAATAATTTTTATCCAAGTGAAGGCGCTATGTTCATATACGTGTTACAATATTTATATATAATAGATACAATATTTATCTAGAACATTTTTCATATCCGCACAACGTTTTTTTTTTGATCTATATTACATATTGTTTAAACATGTTATTGCTGAGCATCGAGAGTTGCACAAATAAAAATCTGTAAATTTCAGCAAGATTTTCTAGTATTTACATTTTGTAACATACTAAATGCACAGCTTAATAATTGTTATTATCATCAATTGCATATAATTATTTAATATAATTTCTTATAATTTAATATAATTTGATATAATTCGCCATTTCTTGGATAATAGAAATATACTATAGACTTGTACTCCACAAATATAAATTTCAAATATTAGTTTTCCTACTGTCAATATTAAGCAGTGATATCACCTTTAAAGTACTTACATACCTCTTCTCTGCTACGTAGACATCGCTGCTAGCAACTTTTCCAGTGTTAAAAAGCTTCTTTCAAGATATTGCATGTTTTTTTCATTGAATCCGTCACCTTCAAACTTCAGTCTCCCAGCATCATATTTAATTTAATCCTTCATTTGAAAAGGATCCAAAGGCAGCAGTTTAGTCAGACTTGTTTTTGCAAACTGGTATACGTTTAATAATATACATCTTATCCAAACAAAATATCACGTAGCAGTTGGACCATTTTGTAATGCTGTTATTGAGACTTGAAATTTGTCATGCGTTACCTTACAGAAAATGCAAATAGGAATGCCTTCATTAACACAGTTTACGTAACAGCTGTGATATTCTTGGAACATTAATTATTATAGAAAATATTTGCACAAAAAATTTACAACTTTTAAGCAATTGTTAATTTTCCCTACTTTTGGATATCCATTTTAGTTCTGAACACTGCAAACGTTTGTAATTAAATTTTATTGAGATTTGTTTCAATTATAATCTGTAAAAATATTTATTTGAACTATAATTAAACCGTATCTATTTAAATTATAATCTATAAACCGAACGTGATTAGAATAACAAAAATTTGAACCAAAATTGATTAGCATTTAACAATTTAATGATACAAACGACATCAAACGATGTTAATACAACTCAATAGAAATCAAGTTCCATGTACTCATTCAGTTAATTTAAAAAATTTTCTGCTTATTGGATAAAATATTCTCGGGAACATTACTGCGACAAGAAATTTAGATTCAACTTGAGGGAGGAAAAAATCAACGAAATGAATCCTTTACGACCATAACAAGGCTGTCACTTAAAGGGAACGGAACCTACTCAAATATTGAGATGAGGAGTCACCGGAAAAAGTCACTTTAATGTGAAGAAGCAAGTACGCAAACGTCGAACATTATTTATTTTCCACGAACAGTCAACGTGGTGCATATTAAACCTCATCCAGATACAAAGTAACGAAGACCAGGTGCAATTGCACAGCCTTAATTGGAAACCTCAATTATTTACGTATCCTAATGGAATTATTATTTACTCAGCGATTTAGTTACCGTTTTGTACCTTTTCTTTATGTGCAAAGGATGGAAAGAACATGAAAGAAGCATGCAAAGGTAGTCAAGGGAAAATCGAGGTCTGAAGAAGCAGAGCATAGCAACCGTTTCGCCTCAAATCGTCCAAGATTTGAAACGGTGACTTCGAAGAACCTGATTACAGAGTCAGAAAGAAAATAACAGGGAAATTGTGATCGAGAAAATCGAGGAAAAATCCTGCTTCTCTAAATTCAAGTTTGATACTTTCCAAGTGGCTTCATCCGCAGGGAGTAAAGAACAAAAGTATGTGGTAAGTACGAATCTGTGCTGAACTTTCGACGTTGAGATACAAATGCTGTTTTGTTTCGTCCTTTAACTTATGACCTTTTCCATAGCTGCGTCAGTTGAATTTAGTGATTTAGGATTACGATATATGGACAAGTACCAAATTTAATCTTAATAAAATTGTATACCAGGTTTGGTTTTTCTTACGTATGAAATAATATAAAATAAGACAAAATAGATAATTGATAATCGTTACTGGATAATACAATTGATAGTAGGTTATACAGTAGATAGCAGATGGTAGATAATACATGGTAAATGGTAGATAATATACAGGGTGGCTTACCACATTTTGTCATCTAGATTTGCATCATTATTATTACTCATAGCAAACAATGTTTTAGATGCAGTTGAATGGTTTTGAGAGGGGCATATGCTGGTGGTATATTTTTTTTGTAAGTGGACGTGCAAAGGACATATGAAGGTCATTAATATTTTTTTAAATGGAATACAGAGTATTATAGTTCATACAGAGAGGATACATTCATATACTCCATTAAAATTGGAATTGCAACTAAAAATAGTCGTGTTGCTTCCGAAGAATAGACAAAGGAGGTCGTGGTTGAACTTTGACATGGTTGCAATTTTGTGGGTTTGTAGGGCAGATGAAAATACTTCTACATATGCTATTTATTTTTAGCTTTAATAACCCGAATTTAAAGATTGAAACCATCCTTTTTTATCAATATCTAAATTACTACTGTCGGACAGTTATGTACAAATATAAATATCTCAAACTGCATTTTATTTTATATTTTAAATCACCTTATTGCTAGTCTGAGAAAATAATACTAAACAATACCTGTGTAGAAATCCTCGCACACTATTCAATGAATTTCTTTGTAATAACAAAATTGTTTATTGTTTTTGTGTTTCAGCGTTAAAATAAAAATAGAAACAAAGCACTTATACATTACACAGCCACAAAATCACTTTTGAACGAGCCGCGTGCTGTATGTTATGTTTCTAACCCATGGTGGTTAGAGGTTAACCTCTGTGCCAGGAACAATATGATAAAATTACAATCTCGGGTCTACGATCAATTTTCATCTCCCAGGTATCAAAACTGCATCATGTATTCATGGTATAAAAGCGGCTTAATAGATGAAAGATCAAATGTGTTCAAAAATTCTGTATTGCTTTGTAGAGTACCTACTTGTCATAAGTAGGTTACTGGTTGCCACCAATAATGCTTACGGCACTACAATAATTAAACGTGTAATGCAAAAAATGTGCATCTTAAGCATTTTTTTGTTATGTAAATACTGTTGTCAAGAATGCAAAGTGTAATTATGCTACATATATGTACAGAACGTTTGAAAATTATATATCATAATTACCAAAACTATTTTACGAGTCGGTGAAATGAACTTTGCTCACCAATTTCAACGTCAAATTTTGTTATTTCTGCAATTTATAATATTGATAATTTGTAGTAAAGCTATTTTAACAATAAGTTGTATAGACTAACAATTCTAGCAATAAAAAGATTGTTTGAAAATCAATTTATTCACCGAATTCATATGTGAAAAGGTCCAACAATATAGCACCATTCTAACAATAAGATCTCTATTACTTAAAACAATATAAAAAAAATTATTTCAAAGAGAACAGATTCTTTTATAAGAGCATTTATATCTTTGAAGTTACGTTTCACAACACGTTTACATAACTTTGCATTCCAAAATATATCTATGAATTTTCATCTCATACCTATGAATTTAGATGTAATTTTCGGGCTTATAAATCAGATCAGTAGAGAAATAAATCAGTGAGGACTTGCGAGAAAGTTGATGCTCGTCTGGTGGAATATGCGGAGACCGTCACATCATTTTGGTGAAATCACGGAAGCTGCTCGTGTTTCTGAGTCAGAAGGTTGATGTAATCGCGGAGCAGGGTTCACACGCAGACCATCTGTGCTGGTATCTTATTCCTCCGAGTTCGATAACAAGTGACGTATTTTGTAGCATCATGGTTGCATTATGTATTTAAACGTTTCAATTCATCGAAGCTTTAAAAATTTGTCTTACGTGACAGGATGAATGGACGTTTCATTTAGAGACGACCTCGCTACTGCGGCTAATAAATTGTTTCGTGTGTCTGGAACTTGAATTGTTTAGTCTGCTGGCATCGTCTGGATCAACACGATGCATCCACGACAGAAAGTGCTAAACCATTTGAGGAGAGGAGATCTAAAGTTTGAAACAATCGGTCAGAAAATCCAAAGCGTTCGACGTAGAAAGAAGTAATCAACCAACGAACTTTAGCGCAAAACAATCAATGGACTCTTAGACCACGTTCTACTTGTATCCACTAGAATGTTCTTTTCTTTGCAAAAAATTAGTGGATCGGTTTGTCTTTATATACGGAAGTAACTATTAACGATATTTCGTAATGATTTAAAATTTCTGAAGGTAATAAAATTCTTCAAAAATTTGAAAGTAGGGTAAGCTTCTTTTTTATTAGTGACATATTTATGGGTTTGAACTTCAATCAATTTAAAAATATTAGTAAGCGATAATAAAATATTGTTTTGCATTTTTTGCATTTGTATAATACATAATAATTATCGAGTAATATTAATCAACATTAATGTCAATCAGTGTTCATACTGGCTAAATATAATAAGGCTTTTGTAATATTAGACCTAAATGAACAAGCTTCAAAATAAAAATTTTCGTAATACAGTTAACTTCGCTCAAATATTGAGTTTTAATTATTATAACTAAAATTTCTAAATAAAAATTATCTATAGTATTTATTTCTATTTATTATCATTAATTTTTCTGAACATTGGTTTGCACCATTTTCGAAATAAACGGCTCGTTAAATTTTCAAATGTAAATAAGTTATAAAATATTACTTCTATACGATTTATCATCAAACATGTTTATTTTTGCGTGTTCAAAAGCAATTTATCGCGAAATTTATTTTCTCTTTAGGATAACAATTTTTCTGTTGAAATACGTACTTGCAACGTGGAATATGCTGAGTGTACGTAATATGAAACATGTTTTATATTGGGTACATGTTTCCTGTTAATATTGTATAGCATTTATAAGTTATACTTTTATCATCCTAGTATATTATAGCGATAATAATGGAGTAAAATGGCTGCAATACGTTCACATGTGAGTAATGTTCTCAACAACAGGAAGAAAAATAATATTATTTAAAATAAATTTAAAAAATATCGAAAGTATTCCTTTATTTATGTTTAATAAAATAAATATTCACTTTTCATAATGAAAATGAAGTTTTGAATTTACTGTACGAATTTCCTACATGTTTCTACTTTTGAGGTCTTTTACAATTTTCGTCATAATTTTAATACACATATATTTTTATATAATTAATCAAATATTTATTAATTCCTTTTGTGTTCAGATTTCGTTAAAAATAACATGTGTCTATTTCTGACATCTTTCAAACACAGATGATTCATATTAAGTACAGTTACTGTAAACGCTAAAAATTAATTCCTGTTACTTTTAAGAAGGCACTTTTTTGTGACACGTTACTATAAAGAAAATCTATAGAATCCTATATTTCACGTCATCGGTTATGATACAAGAAATTGTCCAAAAATTAACAGACCAAATAAATGAACGAATCTTGTCATGCGTTTCAAATAAACGAACGGACCTAGGCGCCGTTAATTAACTATGCATCAATGAACTTACTGCGGTAAAAACTAAAATGAAATTTGAAAAGCTGAATTTGAAAAAAACCGCAGAGAAAATGTTAAAGGAACAAAATTGTTCAATACTTGGTAAATTGTTGATAGAATAGTGATAAAAATCTTGTTCCATTTTGTGAGTCACACGAATGCAATACCTCACAAAAATGACGTCCCAGAAACTCTCATAACCGTTCCCTTGTCAGTTTCAGACGGTTGTTGATGTTATGTCCCACGTTATTGTTATATCTAGACACATTCACGTGTACGATATTTTCACGGTGTCAGGAATAGCGGGTTCTTGGCATTAGATAACGTTACAGATGCTGCTGCGTTCGAGCAGGAAAAGCGTATCTTTAAGGACGGAATAAACGGGAAAAGAAAAAATTGAGCTCAAACGTCTCTGCAGTAAAAATGAAATATTTTCCGTGATTGTAAATACCTCTGGAAGATTTAAATTTATATATTGATCTCTTTTTTATATCAGCTATCAGTTACAAAGTATCTTTTATACGTTTGCGAAGTATTTACTGCTATTTAATTCTTGCAGGACTGAAAGACCTACTTTTCTTTCGTAGATTGCTTATTTATCGATATTTATTAAATATTAAATTAAGATACGTTTCTAGTCTGTTTATAGAATGTTTATTCATTGACTAAATTTATCTAACACAAAATTTTTAAATGCGTGTAGAACGTATTTGCTTTTTTAGTGTAGAGTGAAATATATATGTTATAATATAATTATAAATGTTGCAATAAATATTATAACAAGAAACAATACAAAATAATTGTAAGACTCAAATTTGCGGAATAAAAATATTGCCTTATAAAATAATAAGTCTTTACGAGAATATCTTTTAAATTTCGTTTTTAATCACGGCTTATCTGGGAATACAAATTTCTACAAGAAAAACTAAACAACCATTTAGTTTCATAAGTTTATTATTGTACAGCAACAGAACGAAAATTCCAAACCAAAGAGCACAGCAATGAATATTCATTTCGTCAATATTTTCGTAGAACTGTTCGCAATCAGAACCATCAGGTTGCACAACAACTGTATCACAAGTTAATAACGAATCGATGTTTCTTTGCTTCGAACTCCAGAGCGGAGAGGAATGCCACAGACATTTTCAAGCAGTGAAATAGACGAGTACCGCTTCAACTTGTCGATAACCAGGCTACCGAAGCACTTCTGCTTTCTCTCTCACTCTCTCTTTGGCTTTCTCTCTCGCTGTCGGTGATCGTAACGGAAACATATTGGTGGCACAGGGGGAAACATTAATCGAAACAGTTTGGATATTTCGATTTATAAGAATTACAGGGGCAGTCGTGTCGAATCGAGGGGAAATCGATGGAAACGTATGGTACTGGGAGGCCTTCATCGACTTCCAGCGGACACGCGATATTACGACGTTTCCCCTTGCAGCTGTTTCTCTTGTTTGATCAGTTCGAGCACGCCGTTTCTCATCTCGAAAACCACTTCTCGCTCGGTCAAGCCCAGCCGACGTCTGTTGCTAATGTCGTAAATACCTTCCTCGCTTTCGCTATGCTCGCCACGGGTACCCCTTATCTAGACATTTAATTAGAAAACGTTATTAATCGAACATCTTAAATGTCTTGCTACTCTATGACCAAGAAAAGTGTCACAGGGAAACATTATACTGGGCGGGCCGTGATTCTGCCCCGGGGCACTTTGGTACCCTCATTTTGTTCGAAGGGACAAATGTGATAAAGAATTTTTGGGTTCCGAAGTACCCTGGTGGCTGATGGATATATGCGTTGTATGCGTGAAACAGGGAGTGCGGCGACTTCAAACATCAAGCGGTTTTCACATCAGCATTTTCGTTTCGGAGATATTAGTGAAAAACTCTCAGCATAATACATTAAATTCTGCCTATACAGACATAATTAACATAACCATCTCGCTGTAGTAATTATCGTAGTAGGTAATAGTGCCCTTGACTTGCGCATCTATAGGGTGTCCCATATGTATAAAACATTATTTTGTAACCTGTGAATATGAATCTCATTTTTGGTGGAATTAATAAGCTATTGAAATATTCTCAAACACTGTTAGTAGATTAAAGAATTGTACTTAAATGTGTGGACTTACAAAAAGGTCAGGAGCATAGCTATCTTTTGTTCGTGTACGATGTATTTGTGAATTTGCCACTTATACGTCTACGAATAGAACATTTCAGTAGGTCCACAAATATTGGACCACGGTATGATCAGCTTAGGTTACATTTTTCAGAAAAAAGTTTGCGCGTTAATGCTCGGTGAAAACTGCTTTGAAGCATTGAAATTACTTTATCTCGCTTGTCAAAAATGCTACATATATTATATATGATATATTAGTAATGCAACGATCAATGCATCAGCAAAATTTTCAGCGAGATCCCCTATGCATGCTGAGGTCGACATCCCCCTCAGGTGTCATCAGTTGCTCACCACTTGATGGCGGTAGTTACTTCAGCGCAAGTTGTATTCGTTATGTTGGTCTGGGCAGAATTCTATGTATTATATTGAAAATTTTTCATTAATATCGCCAAAATTCATAGGTTGGTGTAAACACCGCTTGATATTTAGGGTCTCGTCCCCTTCAAAAGTTGTCATCCCCTCCACCGTAGCACTTTGGAATTATATTCAAATTTTTCCTTGAAGTCACTTCTTCCAAAATTTTATCCACAAAGTTATTTTACGTGGGATAATATACTGTCATTAACGTGACACGATAGCTGTTTTGGATGACTTAGTGATTCAGTAAGATAAGTATATTGGAAATGATATATTTAAAGTGAGTTAGTCAACCTTGTTTTCCCCTTCCTTATCTAAGTTCAAAAATTCCAGACAAAGTCTGTAGACACTATTGTCTCAGAGTAGCTGGTGGCCCAGTAGCAAGGATCACGGATAACCCCTCTTCACCTAAGAAGTCTAGTATAAGAACCAAAATCTTCAGAAGTTAGAAGAATTCTTTCAATTCTTTTGTGTAACAGTCTGTTATTTTGTTTCCAGAAGTGTTCATTGTATTCGCAGTTGTATATCCGAAATGTCCGAAATATATTTGTATTAAAAGCTGAGATCATCGTAATTTCAGTGACCTACAATGTTATGACCTTCTCATGATCTTGAGTGTGAAAAATGAAAAGTAGGCAACTAATGGATAGAGTGAAATTGTTGATAAAAAGATTAATGGAAGAACATTAATAAATTCATTGAAGATAAACTACAATTTTTACGTAACCCAGAAAAACAGATTTGCCTTACATATTATTTTGTTAATAGGTCAACAATATTTTTGTATTTTGAAAAACGACAAAGATGTTCATATAACAAAGGTACACATAACAATAGCTTTTTACGACAATAGTAAACCCCGAAAATGTTAATCACTCTAAACGATACACTTTAGCATAAATGAATTTATTGCACATATTTGTCTTACACTGCAACTTCATTGATAGCTTTACGTACCCTTCGTGCTCATTACGGTTAATTATTTCAAATTATGGACACAGTAGTACGTACTGCTGATATTAATTTACATATTACAATGATTATTTATATCGATTTATTCAGTGTATGCCACCATTGCCACGCATTCCCTTAAGGGACATTATATCCAGGCCAATGAATCTTTTCAAATGTAGAAAGAACCTATATATTCAATGGTGAATTGATTCCATTCTGAATAATTTCGAATGAATATTTATCTAAGACAATTATTCCGTTATTGAATAATTTAACTGCAATATAACTCTTCATTATCAAAGTCATTGCATGTTGTATGTTGTTCGAATGAGCGTTAACATACTTCTGTTAATGCGTCTGAGAAAATACTACTTTAAATTATAAACAAAAAAAAGACAAATTTATGTAGGCACAGCTTATTCGCCTCTTTCCAAAAAGGATTTTGATAATAAATAATAATTATTTACAATAAATAAGTAATTTTTATTTAAATAACCTTTCTAAATTGCATAATTTAAGTAAATTACTTTTTGTACAAATAATATAAATTATTTATATAAATAACATAAATGAGTTTTTAATTCAAATAATCTATTCAATAATAAATACTTGTTTTAAATTTTAAGAAAACAAGAAAATTATTTATTTGATATTTTGTAATAATGCAATTAATCTCAATGCTTTATTTTATATTTAACACACTTTGATATAAATTCCCTAATTGTGCACTTTTATACTTTTCCTTCGTTTACGCGAACGAATCGAAAGTCCATTACCATTTTGGGATATAAATGGTTGCAAATTGAATATTCGTCAATGGACAACGGTAATTGTAAGCCGTGTATTGATTAATGCATTGTTTGTTTCGATGAAGAACCAGCCACTTCGTATTATTAATATTGACAAAACGGTTATGTACAATGCATCGTCACTTTCATTAACGTTTATGTACACTATCGTTATTTTGAAATAATTGTTGACATCAAATAATACCCGACTCTCTATAGGTATTTTGGAATACTTATTATCCTAATTTTCTATTTAGTATCTAATAACCTAATCTTATACTTAATATTTAATAACCTAATATATTATCAGATCGTAGTGAACGTTTTGAATTTTATTTTTTCGTTCTTTTGTTCCTTTTAGTGAAGATATACAGGGTGTCCCGTAACTAGTGTTACTCCCGAAAAGGGGAGGTAGAGGACGTGATTTTGAACAAGATTTCCCTTTGCAAAAATGGGGTTTGAAGCTTTGTTTTTGAATTATTAAGCAAAAACACGGACCAATCAAAGCGCGAGAGTTACGCATGCGCAGACGCGAGATGCGACAACTTCGAGTCTAGTGGCTGAGCGCGCGTAATCCTCGCGTTCTGATTGGTCCGTGTTTTTGCTTAATAATTCAAAAACAAAGCTTCAAACCCTATTTTTGCAAAGGGAAATCTTATTCAGAATCGCGTCAGCTATCCCCCACTTCCGAGACCTACACTAATTGTGAGACACCCTGTAGAATTCTATCGGTACAAGCAGGGTTAAACTCTACCTTCCAATTATTATCGTAGGTGTTAAATTTGCTCTCATTGACAAACATTATTACTTGGTTACTTAAAGTATACGTGCATATTTAGTTATTATACTTTTACATATTTCATTATTTTTCTTTTATTTACTGCATTTACCCATAGTTGTTTTTGAACTATTCACTCGCTGTGGGCGTTCAATGTTAACAATTTTTGTACCCTTCTGAATGTACTGCAATTTCCAGATCTTTAGTTAATATTAATACTAAATTTAGAACTTAGTTGTAAATTTTTAATTTATTTATTTACAAGACAACTATCACTAAATATGCTAAAAAGCAAGAAACAATTCTGTCTGGAATTAATGCAATTTCTACTTTTGTATCGCTTTACAGTGTCAATATTGTTTTGTCAATTTATAGATATATGATGCCATCTTGGATCAAGATCCTTTTTTAATTAATTTATTTTGAATACGTAGCGTAGAAAATAATACAAATCAACGACTACTAAAAATATAAAAAATAGTCTAGATTGCTGTTGACACGAAATATCGTTATAGACATTTGTCAAACTTCTTTTTAATAAAATTCGTCTTAATTAGTTTATGGTACAAAAATTCTGATATGAAAAATGCATAAGTATTTTCGACGATGTTTTTAACAGTTCGAACGATTGAAAAATAATAAAATAGTAAAATAATTATTAATAAAGTAATACAAAATAAAATAAATAGCACCGTGACTCAATTACATTGCCTATGGTTTGCAGCAAATAAAGTAGTTGAATGGATCCGTTCCTACAGAGAAGTAAGTTTTAACACATTTAATATATTGTGAACACAGTTGTAAATCACAAAACACGATGTATGATATATCGGTATTGGTTTAGGCTATATTTTATTTTCGGGCCGCTGTGAAACATGTACTTTGTATCATTCATGGCTGTGAATTTCGGTTTTTGTAGGATCCTTAGTGATTCGTGCTGGAATAAATGAAAATTGATGAACTGTTTTAAACAATTTGGAAGAAGATTAATCATACGTCATACGACAAATTAATTCAAATAAATAAAATTTGCGGTATCATTAAGAAGAACACGTATTTTATCATAACATAACATAAATAATATGTTAATTTAATTATGTACACTTTTACGGAGTAGTAATTGATGGAATACTGTAATGTTCGATCATTAATAAAAGTTGCTGTATTTGATCAAGAATTAATATATTTTATATAGGTACGTAAACATTTTTAAGAACAATTTTCATTGTCAAATAAATCATCCTGCAATATCGCTTATTACGGGTAATACCGTAATGTAATTAGGTTATAAAATGCAACTGTACTTATTTTTAAAATTGAAAGCAATGATTATTTTTTATAAATTAATCAGTTAGGTGTGTTTGATGACTATATCCGTCATGGAGATGTGGCAGAATTTTGTGTCATGACGACTATATCCATCATGCGTAAAATTTTGTTACAATTTGATATTTAAATTGTAAATTTGGCGAAAACTAAATTATATTCGTAAATTGTAGTATGTTTAAAATATTTAGAGGTCAACGCGAAATGAAATAAACAAAATAAAAGTGTAAATGATTTGAGATGGATTCATAAATTCTTATGAGTTAACTCGTCATCACTTGATTATCGCGACACACACTGGTACGCGCTTTGCAAAATAATCGCCACAGTTAAGTGGTTAATTCCATGCACAATTCTATATTAAAAATTTGTTAAAGATATTTTAGATACTAGAAGTATTAGAGATTACTAAAAAAATTCAATAGTTTCTCAAATATTTTAAATTACGAATTTTGTAATTTTATTTTATAAGAAGTATATTTCTTATTGATACCTATTTCGTATTATACACTAATACCTCATTCTGAATGTTCTAAGTAATTGGTCCTTGTAACAGAAATATATAAAATAAAATATAAGTAAATATAATTCATTTACATTTAATCTCTTGCAACAGATTATTCACTTCTATATACATAGATAGATTTTTAAGAATGTTTTGAGTAAAAAGGTATCAAGGCCTTATCAAAAACATCTATACATAATTCGCGAAAAAAGTGATGTACTGTTTATACGCTTATAAATGGTGAATTAATGAATATATTGAAAAAGCAATTACTTGATAAGTACATTAAATAATATAAATCAGTCCATTAATATTAATAATAAATTTTCACATTGATAAATTTTCACATTGATAAATTTTCAATATTTCCAGTTTTTACAAAAGACTCCATGAACTATCCCGATCACTATGATACAAATTATTCTTGTATTAAAAATTTTCGAGCATGGTGAAACAACGATCAGATTGGAAATTGTACCAAAAATGAATCAACGCTTGCAGACATTTTTCAATTTATTTGAAAAATTAAAGCTTTGAGAGGGAATATTAATTGCGCTTCGTGATAGAGCGAACACTTTCACTACGGAAAGGATCAAAGAAAACGGTTGATTCATTTTTATTTTCAATTTAGAAATAAAATAGCTTAGTAAATCACGCAATGCAGCGATGGTGCTCAACATCAACGGTGCTGCCACTCGGCGTCACACAGCATCATAGAACAGCATTTATCAACCCTTTCAAGCAATTTCATCCATTTTTGAGAATCAGAGTTAAAAAATAACAGTATCGACAAGGAAAAAATGATGCACTGTAATTGAGGAAAGATTATGTACAGCAAACTCTCATTTAACCGACATATGTAGAACCAGATGTTCTAAATCAAACTTTATTTTACAATCCTTGAGTATGTTGACGATATCTGCGAAACCCGACATCTAACGAAGATGATATAAAAGTGTTAACAAATATAGATTTATTTATTTCGTTGGTTGAATATATTTGAGTTCCATGTGAGGCATTTAACACTAAACCTACCGACATATAATGTGTATTTAATTTGAAATTAAAAATGAAGTTAAAAAATAAATAAACAAACGACGAAACATAAATTAGTACACACATTTATTTTTTATCTTGATGAAAATCAATGCTGATTTCAAAGAATGTAGTTTAACAAAATGTGTATTTTATAATAAGAAACTTATGGAGTGATCATTTGACCGGTTTGGTAGTTTTAGTGTTAAAAGAACAGTATTTATGAGCATTGGATCATGGAGGAATCCTCACAATGGTCGATCAGGTAGTCGAAGGTCGTAAATCTTCGTCCCACGAATATTCCAATGCATCTCCACTACTTGTTAGAATTGTGAAGGCTATATATGACGAGTTAAATGTTGTGTAAAACCGATTGTCTTTGAGTTGGATGACGTGAATTTGGTGTAGAGTTGATTAACTTTGGTATTTGACAGGAAACAAGCCTATGAGCAAGTGGTTGTTATGAGACCGTCTCGATGATCGACCAGGTAATCGAAGATCGTAAGGCTTCGTCCCACAAATCCAATGTTGTGCTCGAGTTGTGAGTGTGATAAGAGGTTAGATTGCGAGCGTATAATAGCTCAAAGACCTTCAGACGATCAGGCCAACGAAAGTTGTAAGGCTTCGTCTCACACATACAAAATGTATCCTCGTGTCTTGATGACGATGGTCATCGAGTGATAACTGATATCACGCAAATCTCTGTGACGATAGTTCGTCGAGTGAATTGGTATCAACGAGAGATCCATATTCAGACTGTACAAGTTGCTCAAAAAGGAAGACCTATGAACGCTGGAGGGGAAGGTCAAGCCGTGGATGTGTCTGCTGTAGAGGATCAATCAGGGTCAGTCCATAGTTTGGCAAAAACACCGATTTGTGACGTGACTGAGCGAATAAGATCGCAAGCCTTTTAGAGTCGTTGTAAGACTCCTCAATGAGTGGTCGTAAGTGTTTATGGATGTACGCAACGCAAATACTTGAGTGATTTGGGTCCTTCTATGAGTCTCGGCATTGGGGCACAACTACGAGGCTGCTGAATGGTTGAGCTCGAGTGCATTAGCTCGCCGGGTAGACATGTATTTTGTAAATACCCTACACGGAAGGGGTTGCAAGTTTAGGATATAGGAAAGAAACTTCTTCAAGGAAAGATACGTTAGCTTTCGATGAATAGCATTCATTTTGGTTTGTTAGCAATGCTACTAACAATAGTTTAGAATGTCAACTTGTGGAGACGTTCCGAAAAGTCATAAATATCCATCTAATATTACGTGAGTGATGCATAGACACCATATGGGTTTTGACCGAATGCCCATAAACAGTGAGTTGATATTATTTCGAGTAACGTGAATGGTGCAACTCGGAATAAACAATGCAGAAAAAGAATATACAAAATGCAGAAAACACTATCATTGTACTTCATTACAAACAGCAGTCTTCTGATGCAAACCATATTGAAAATGTCTAGTCCTTGAAAAACGAGCTGAGAGGAAGATGTTCACCAAAATAACACTTGTACACCATACGGAAGTTATGGAGGTCACTATCCCTATCTTACATTGAAAACTTATTGTTAGTCGCGAATGTGTCAAAGTCAAAACGCTTTCAAGCTTATTAATGACAGTGGGAGAACCCCTTAATAAAAAAAAACATATTAGTGTTTTACGTATAGATTCCATGCATAAGAACTATCTTACTAAAATATAAATATTTACAGAAACATCGCCAACATGCTCTTGTGGGACAGATTGCAAGTCATTTACATTAGAGAACGGTGTATCGTAAACGTTATTCTTGAGTGTCCCATAAAAAAATCTAAAGGAGACAAATCTGGAGACCATATTGGCCATTTTGCAGGAATAAAATATCGTACCTTTATTTCTCAAAAGATAATGCCAGTATAAAATATTTATAATTTTTTTAGATATTTCATCTTAAAAAATGCTGGATGAACCTATATATTGTATATACGTTCAGAATTACGATAACATGAAAATATAAATATTTCGCATGAGCGATTAACGTTAATTTCACTGTGAAAACTTGTTGCGTTTGTTTCGCCGCTCGTTTCGCTGATAAATAATTTCACCACATTGATGCTGAACTGAAAATTCTGTTTCTGTTTTGCTTATAATCGATTATCATTCGAGATATTACTTTATTTCATTATTAATTATTGAAATTATTGGAACACTCAAGTGTGAAATTATTTAATGCAGCATATGGACACAAATAAAGTATTAAATACCTTTAAAACGTTATTAACACTAAGGATTATTTTACATAGACATCTTTGTTTTCAATTATCATTGTTAAACTTCTGTGTAGAGGAAGGGTAAGTACAATCGAGTACATGAGTTTATACTGGGTTCCATTGGTTTTTGTAAAATAAGTGTTGTAGTATGCCGCCATTGTATGTACCGATGTTAACCCATGAGTTGGCGCGCGAATAGGCTGACTCAGGTGTTTAGAAGAGCTTCGACTTCAGTTGGTCAAAATAGAAAAATGGACACTTAGACTCACACATAATGTTTACAAGAGCACAAATCAAAATCGCTATACTATTCCTAAATCCATATACTTCCGGATTCCTGTATCCTTGAGTTTTCATGTTCTTGAGTTCCCATATCTTCAAATTACCATATTCTCGAATACCCATATTCCCGAGTCCTTACATTCCCAAATTCCCACATTCCTAAATTCTTACATTCCCAAATTCCTACATTCCTAAATTCCTACATTCCCAAATTCCTACATTCTTAAAATCTTAGATACCCAAATCGCGATATTCCCAAATTCTCACATCTCCAAATTGGTACACCCTCAAATCGCTATATTCTCGAATCTCTATATCTCCAAATCGGAAATCATACATTCTCAAATCGGTACACCCTCAAATCGCTATATCCCTAAATTACTACATCTCCAAATCGATACATTCCCAAATCGGTACACCTCTAAATCGCTGTATTCCCGAATCCCTATATCTCCAAATCGATACATCCCCAAATTACTATATTCTCAAATTCCTACATCTCCAAATTGGTACACCCCCGAATCGCTATATTCTCAAATTCCTACATCTCTAAATTGGTACACCCCCGAATCGCTATATTCTCAAATTCCTACATCTGCAAATTGGTACACCCCCAACTCGCTATATTTCCAAATTTCTACATCTCGAAATTTGTACACCCCCAAATCGCTACAACCCCAACTGGCCAGAATAGAAAAATGGACACCTAGACTCACACGTAAATTGCGTGATGCAATTATTATTATCATTAGTATTCTTGTTTGTCGAAATGTAACACTGGAAGTGTTCACGATGGAGATTGGCGTAACTTCCTTTACTTTGAGTCGTCCTTGCCAACACGTGTGTTGACATATGTATGTGGAATCAGTTAACATGCTCAGTGGCATTTTGGTTATTATATTGCAAGTTTTGTACTATCGTTTACAAAAATTAAGAAATGTGTTGATAACGGCGTATGTCCACATACATTTCGTAACAAGGATAGGTTTACTTCTATCCTTGTAAAAGTATCCTATACTTTTAAATTGCTGTAGTGTTATTTAATTTCTATAGTTATTTATTCTAACGACATTGGTAATATTGTTTAAAAGAAATACATGTTTTATAATCTAAGAAATGTATTATGTGTTGCGTGAACAGCGCGGATTCGAACATCCGACACTATTCTGACCCAGTCACGATTTAACGAGCTCTGAGCCTGGTTTTAATAGATAGCCGTGATGTAATGATTCGATTAAGGTTCGTGTTATAACGTTCGTTGTTCGAAATCTTAGTCGATTCGGTTCGTGTTTAAAAGTGTTTATTATTCGATGTATAAAAGCGTTCAGTCCGTGATTCAAAGTGTGTTGTATGAGGTACTACTATGTTCGTTTCACGACTTAGATGCGTGTTGTTCGTGATATTACTGAGTTCTGTTCGTGATTTTAGATATGTGTTGTATGAGATATTATCGTGTTCTCTCGTCTTTCGCCAAAGTGGCTATCGATGTTACCTCGGAATCGGTAATTTGGAAGGGGATGTGTATGTCCATTGGTCGTTGATTTTTGAGAGGTGACCGCCCTCGTAAGAAATGGTCACCTCCCTCGTACAAGAAATGGTCACCCCTGGAAGTAGCCGCGACCAAGAGGTAACGCACGAGGGATTCCGCGATTTGGAAAAAACCCGTAGCAGGTAATAAGGTGAAAAAGCACTCTGACCCTGACGATGATGATTGAAAATAACGGAATAGGAAATTAAACATGCTGGTCCCAAGCAGTAAACTTAGGTGCCGACGCGAAGGTATTTTTTGCTAACGAAAAATGGTCAATGGCTTCATAAACTTATTGCCTGTACGGTCAGTTTGAGATCCTCGGTCTATTGCCTTGTAAATATATGAAAAAATAGCTGCATCGCACTCTAAGGCGATGCAACATTATGCATATATGTATGTGTATTGTATTACATGTATGTATACGTATTTAAATTGCATTACACATATGTACATACATTTGATTGGAAACGACGGTGGTAGATCAACTGGAAAATAAAGAACTTTGCGGTTTCTTATTTAGAAATTTAAAAAGTTTCAATTTGGAAAATTCTGGTATTGCACTCTTGAACTAATTGCAAAATACTGTATGTATAAAATTGAAGATTATATATATTTCCACATCTATGTATGTATAAAGTGAATGTTTTCATTGATTTGAATAACCTTGAGACATGTACCATGAACAACATTATGAATAATCTTTTATTATTCATACAAAAATTCTATGCATTCGACCTCACTGTTAGTTTTAGAGATATTCATAAAGAAACTTCGGTTAAATTTATGCTACAATTGACATATTCTACTACTATGTATGCATTCACCGATAAAAAACAGCGAACAATGCAGGTACTCGAAAAATTTTTAATATGTCTCGTCTTTTCAGTCTTTTTACGCCGTTGAAAGAATGGCGTAAAAATGAACAAAATATAAAAAGTATATCATTTTTATGGTAAATGCATAAATACGTTTGCTGCGTGTAAAACAAATGTAACAAAAATTAGCGATCCTATATCATAATTAAAATATAAAAAATATATCCTTTTTATAGTAAATGCATAGATATATTTATTACATGTAAAATAAATATGACAAAAATTAACGGCTTTATGTCATAATTAACATTCAAACAACCGAAATAGTGAAATGAGGTTTAATGACGAAAAAATAAATGAAAGCTGACAAATCATAAAAATTATGTATCTTATTCCACTTTCTTAACCAGTTAACTGTAGCGATCTTTTTGCAAAGCGCGCACCAGTGTGTGTCGCGATAATCAAGCGATAACAAGTTAGCTTTCAAGAATTTATGAATCCATCTCAAATCATTTACACTTTTTATTTGTTTATTTCATTTCGTGTTGACCTCTAAACATTTTAAACATATTACAATGTACGAATATAATTTAGTTTTCGCCAAAATTACAATTTAAATATCAAATTGTAACAAAATTTTACGCATGACGGATATAGTCGTCATGACACAAAATGTTGCCACATCTCCATGACGGATATAGTCGTCAAACACACTTAACTGGTTAAATTTTTAAAATGGCAACGCACACATATTTCGCCGATTTTACACGTATTTTACCCTTATGAATTTGTTTGTACCGTATTGAGGGTATAAAAAAAATTAAAATATAATTCTTGTATTGATTGGAACATATTTCTTCTAGATAGTGATGTACAATATTTTCTATATTAACGAACTCTATACAAAACAGAAATCAGTCAGTATTTATGCAAAATATATTTTAACGATTTTCATTGGTATATAAACATTATTTGTTGTATAACTATTGAATAATAAATACAATTTTTATTAAAATTAATTGGTGTAGGAGTACTTTTTATACTCATTGTACCTGAAACATTTTGATACAATCTCGTTTAACCGAAGTTCCGTATTATCTGAGCTGTTAAACTTTTGATGAACTCCTAAATTAGTTTAAATACTTTTGCAGTGATGCAATATCAAAATGACGGTTCTATAATTTATAAACTTTAAATGACCCTGGCGTATTATCCGGGTTGGTAACCCAAAATAACCTTCGCCTATATTATACCTAAAATATTCCAATAAAATTCTAAAATATTTTTCTAGGAGGAAATAATAATGAAATCTTGAATCACAAGTCATGCAATAACCATCAATCAATAACTCGAGTCGTTACTGTAATATTTAATAAATTTTAACTCCTTTTCTTAAATCACAATTATTAAATAATTTTTATAATCTTTCGTGTATTGAATTTGATTCTGCAAATCGTCTTAGTTTTTTTTTAGAAAAAATGTAAAATTTGAAACTTGAAGATGTTTGATGTTTGAACGGTAACAAATTAGTCGACTGTTTTTCGTATAAAATTATTCCATGAATCCTCCAAAATAAAATGACGTTATTATTACGCTCAATTATTATATTCACAAACTAAACATAGATTTGTCGATATTTACTTTTTTTAGAAACCAAAGTTTTAGAAGAAAATCTAGTTACATCATATAATAAAACAATTTTTCCTTCAAAGCAGTATCTAAATCTAATACATCAGCGTATCAACTAATAATCATGGCCGGCGCATGTATACTTCTAGCGTTGTAAACAAACATAACCCTACTTACTATAACAAAAATAATAAAAGTTTTTTTCAACAAAATCATATGACATTTTAATTGTTTCTGACAAGATTTCCTAATAAATTTTCAGCATCAACTTAATGTCGAAGGTACTCTTACATTCGCCATATTTGTGCAGTAGCCTTTAACTTTTAACCTTTAATTGTGCAGTAATCTTTAACTGCCTATACTTTGTTAAACAAGAAAGAAACATTCACTGTCGATAAAAGATGTCAAAGATTTAATTATTTATAAATTTTATTTGGTGCAATTTTCAAAAATTTGTAATTTGTCTTCGTGACATACAGATGGCATATTGCACAGCTATTTATTTCTTTTCTCCAAATCACTCATGGTATCTACATAAAAATAAAAACTGTTTTATACTTATTAATCCAATACATATTTTATCGATTTCAACAAATGAGTACTACTGCTGACCCCGCATGTTTACCAAATTAATTCCATTTCTACGTTAAACACTGAGGCAGACGAACAATCTCCTTTGATGCTTTTCATAGAAAATCGTCTGCTTTATCACGCGGTGCAATTTAATTTTCTCCTAAACCTTTATTTATTCTAACAAATTAAAAAATATTTGCTAAGCTTTGAGTTTTGTTTTTAATTTTGCTGTAATCAGAATATGTTATAGTCCACGGGAAATTGGGGGGGTTAAGTCATTTACCTATTTCGAATTTGTTAAGAAATAACAAGCCTTCAAAGTTGGCAATTTTTAAGCACTTCGTCAAAAATAGACTTCATTTACGAATTTTAAAATATTTTTTTGGCTTCAAGAAAATTCATGTGATAGCATATTACTCACAGCAAATGATAGCACATTATTTATACATTGCAACTTATTAATATAACAAGTACTACTAACATAAATTAAATAAAATCGCGTTCGTTGCACATTATTAAAAAGAAATCTCTTGATTACAATAATTCGGTCACCTATTTACACAAAAATAATCAACTAAAAATGAACGATATATATTGAGCATCATAATCAACATAGAAAGAGCTAGGATATTTTATTTCTTACCTGAAGATGGTACATGTTTGCGATTTCTTCAAATCTGGCATAATCCTCACTCAATTTCGGCAAGCGTGCGTGAACGGACGCCCTGATGGTGGTTCCCAAGTTAGTCGGGCAAAATGTGAGGAAACCGAGTCTTCTGTGCCGCGAAAATTGTAGCTTCTGCCCGATCTCAGTAGCTGCTTTAACAAGTCTGGCATACACAGACGACAGATCTCCACCCTTTTCCATCGATATCAGACGTAAGTGATCCTCCTCGTTGCACCAGACGAGAAAAGTTTTCGCCTCGTTAAAAAATATTCCTCTACCTGGAAATTCGATAACCGGCTTCTTACTTCTCTTTAGTCCAATACCGCTCAGACGGAGGTTTATCCACTCAATATTATGAATCCTCGAATAGATCGAAGGGTTCTTATACTAATACTTCCTGTTCCGCAAGAATAAATTTAGAAGATGATAAATCACTTGCGTACAACTTTAAGTTCCTTTAATAATTTTATTGAAATTGAAATTTATTTAGTGTAAATTGTATTCAGAGAAAATCGATTTAGAAGCACAGAAAAGTGTAAAGTGGCAGACTATTTTGTAAAGAACGATTGATATATCGTTATTTTAACCGATATTAAAAAATATATTTGAAATTAAAATGAAATGAATATTTATAAGATTGTAATATCAGGGAATACCAAAATAATCAAAGGTTTTTTCGGAAAGAAAGTAAATTGCATCCCATGCATAAAATCGACTAACCCGAACTATTCGTTCGAGATGACACATGATTCAAGCTGTGTCAGTTCAGGTAAAGAATAGGTTTTGGAGATTTTCTTTTCTTTGCATACAACTTTTCCACAAAGATTGCATAAGTTTACAAATTTTTAACAACTGTCGTAAAACCACTTATCACATCTCACAGTGACCTAGTTGGCTTCGGATTTTTGAACATTGAAGATTTCATATTCAATCTTACAGATTAGGCCATCTCATACCTTAACTTTGAATTCAATTGAATGTCATAGATGTGTGACATGTTGCTCCAAAACTGTATTTTACAAATCTTTATGTGAGCTTGCCTTTAATTCCTGAACTAAAGAGTGGAACTAATTAACGTGGAAACTAATGTGCTATTCTAATTGAATTAAAAAAAATTTATGTGTATTTATCATCTCGTACATTTCTTATCTTTTCAATTTATGACCAGAAAGACAAGTTGCTAATTATACTGCATAATTGTTTTCTTTTTTATTATACATAATAGTGTCTGCTTTTGGCGTATATGTATATACGTTAATTGAAAATTTTATTCCAATACGATTAACATTAACTAAATATTAATATTTCACGAAATAAAAATATAATCCTACCTTTTACTTTGCCTTTTTCGTGAAATTTATTAGATTTATTAAGTTTATCAAATTTATTAAGTGCACTTGTCTGGCGTTCGATGTATACTCGTCATTCCTTAATTTTAACTATACATACATCCTGACGAGGAATTTTAAAAACTAAATTGTGTATCTAATAAGAGATTTTTAAAATTAAATTCCATGTTAACACGTTAAATGCTTAGTTCAGACATAACGAAGTGTCTTTTCGCCGACAGTTTCATAGTGCTACTATAAGACAGTCTGTTTCCTTGCCACATTCAGCCCGTGTCCCAACAAATCAACTTGCAAGTTGCTACATCATGTGTAAATAGGGAAACACGCTACAGTAGTCTGAAAACATAGCAATGTACATGCAGCACTTACAGTAATGTCGGTCACATTGTCCCTTAGCCCGGAATCGAAATGGAAAAAATCGAAAATCGAGCCTTGCAGCTCGTAGTTTGCCAAAGAAAATGACGAAGAGTAGATATCAAGGATGAAAAGCAAGTCAAGGAGATTCAAATCCCTGCTCATCAAGTGTTATATTGAAAACAGCGTTTAAACTTTTTTGCTATTAACTTCTTTCAAATGAAAATGTTTTTAACATGTTAATGAGATTATTCTGATTTAAATGAGATGAAATATGACATAATCTATTTACTGAATCTGTAACTTTTTTGCTATCAACTTTTTTCGGATGAAAATGTTTTAAACATGTTAATGAGATAGTTCTAGTTTAAATGGGATGTAACAGGACAGAATGCACAGAATGCACAGAATACTGAGTTTGTAACTCATTTTTATATTATTAATCGTTTTAAAAAATAACTAATAGATCAGGTTGTTGCAAAAATGTTTCAATTACTGGAACATATTTCAGGTTCAATGTAAAAATAATGTCTGAACAATGGAAAAGAATAGTCTATGTTTTACGGACAATGGCAGAATAAATAGTTCGAGTTCTAAATCCGTATTGTTCAAACATGATTAGCAGTTTCTCATACAACTGTGCATCCTTGAACGCAACGTGCTTCCAGCAATATTTGCATCTCGCAGAAAATGTATTTATTCTAAAAGTAAAATGATGATTTGAAATGTGCGCTGTCGAAAAAATTGTTACAAGCTTAATATAGTGACGTAGATAATATAAGCCCTGCACAATAGTCCTATTTTACATTTGTTCTGCTTCCACTTCAAAGTGTTACTCTTTCCGTGACCATAGTTCCTGATTCGATCCAAGGCAGACCCATGTCAGAATCAAAATTCTCTACTGCTAACAAATTTTAGTTACGTTATATAAATTGTATCGGCAAACAAGGAACGTGACATTCACTAAAACAAATTATACACACAATGAGGTACAAGTGGATTGGGATAATTGTGCTAATGTATCTGTGTACACTGATTCATGGGGTCGCATTAGATTTAGCATTGATGGAAAACATGCCTGGTTATGCAGTGATCAGCACTATCGAACAGCTAAATAGAACCAGATGCCGAACGGAATTGGAGCAATTTCGCGATGCGGTAGACCGCCGGATACTATGGAGTCTCAAAAGTTAGTAAAAATTTATATTCGGTAAATTTTCAACTGCTACAACTGCATTATTGGGAAAGAAAAAGAAACAGATATGTAAAAATTGTTAGGAGAGTAGGTGGATGGGATTCGAACTCGTAGCTTCATCTCGAACCAACTCGTTTACGACATTTTTCATTTCGCTATCGTAATTACCGACATTCTTCCCTTTGCTCAAGAAGCAGCTTCTCAATAGTTACATCTCTTGTTTTTAAGTGTTGGACACAAGTGGGCAACCATCATCTGGATACATTCTTGGAAATAATTTTTGGATGGGTAACAGGGTACAGTGCGAATCTCTTAGCCAGAAGCTGCCGTTTGTGTATTCACCACAAAATGCTAAGAACAATTCACGTTTTCGCAATCCAGCCGATGAGTATCCGCCGTATGAGCTCAACTTCTTTGGTGCATACATTCATGAACGTGGCACCATACAGTATCGTCATACTTCGATGTCTCGAGAAGTAAGCCAGTGGATATATAGACAGTGCTTGTATGAATGACTCTTTCTTTGCAGTAACGAAATTGGTTTATGAAAAACATTAACGATGACGTTTTATCACGAGAAGTTATCTTTTGAATGCAGCTTCAAAATTTCAAGTGTTCGCCATGTTAACCCTTTGCACTCCTCAACTTCTTTCATCTACTGACTCTCTAATTTACAGGATAAATTAAAAAAAGGGTTCTCAATAAAATGAATTCTAACAGGGCGGACTATGTGACAAATACATATTTCTTTTATTACAAGCAGTAAATGAATGATAATGTACATATCCAGCCAACCTATTAATCTGAATTATTTGTGAGATCCAAGAGAAATGTCGAACCATACTCGACATAGAAGTGCAAAGGATTAAACACTAACTGGAACAGAAACGATCTCGAAATTCTTAGATAGATCAAGCCGTAACAGTAGTTTGAAAAAGAACTTCTTTTTAGGATGTGATAATTCTGGGACTTTGCCTACCCGCATCTTGCACTGAAGACGAAGTAACAACAATGGTGACTAAGGTACTCGATGATAGGCTTCTTTTAGCCGATCGCCTATATTCGATGGACCTGAAGTTGCTCCGAGTTTCGGATCTTAGGCCAGATTATGCATCATTTTTTAATGCGAAGATTATTATTATTATGTACGCAAGCGCGATTAGTGATCGGAAGTTCTATTCTAAGTGGAACTTGCTTCTTGGACATTTAGCAATCGAGAATTGATAAATTAATTAGTTTCTGGTTTGTAGACTTATTTTGACGGCATTATTGGGTACAGTAATAGCTGGTACATTGTACGATATGCTTGTGGTGCAGACAAAACTGAAAGAACATAAGGAATGTTCCTCTGACCAGAGCAAAGGTACTGGTAAGTTTGCAACTTTTTTATCTAAATACAATCACTATTGATAGCGTTATTATAATTTCAACTATGTTACATAAAAAGACCAATAAAAGCCTGTTTACTTTCAGTTTGAATTAAGTATACTGTAGAATGGCATATTTGCACGAAGTCGCAGCTGTCATGAAACGATGCACATGCGTTCAATATCTCTCGTTTCCATTCATAATGCTTTTATCGCGTTACGATGACATTCTTTCAATTCTGTCTACATTCTAGAATATTCTTTTCATTCCAAAGAAAGGTAAAAGTCGCTAATTTGGAGAAAAGTAACAATTTTTTGTTATGCTAGGTCCATTATACGCCACTGGTTGTAGCGATTTTGATCGAATTTATCTATCATTGATTTTGCATTATAATAGACATTAATATGTGTTAAATTGCTTCGTAAAGCAATATTGATCAGCTTTAGAATGTTCAAGAAGTCTCAACAAGTGGAAGACGTCAATAAATGTAAAAATTCTAATCGAAATGTAATATTTACCTCCTATTCTTGGATGGCTAAATATTTTAATATCCATAAGTTGCAATTTTCTCAATTTTCGATCATAAAGATTCGAGTCCATTGTGAGACACTATTTTAACTTTATCATAAGGGCCCACAAATTGCAGAAGTATCTTATTTTACAAAAAAATATCGTCGTCTTTCATTTGGACAATTTCGCGCTTTAGCCCTGGACGCCGATATTTATACCAGATAGCTTATTCAGAAATATAATCTTTAACGAGACATCCCCAATGATTTCAGCTTCGTAAATCAATTAGCTATTTGCAAAAAGTGTTGTTATTTTTATCATTTTACATGTTAAATGACGGCAGTACTTCCTTTCATGTACGTAAAGGTGCCTCTGCAAAAGTTGTTCATTTTGGATCCTTCGAAGATGATTCCGAAATGTAGTTTAAAGTATACCTTATCATAAACTGATACGCAGACAAAATTTCAATTTGCGTGTAAGAATCGCTTACGAGATATAGGGGGCAATGTTGACTAAAATGTAAGATTTTGCATGGGATAGTACAGAAACTTGTAAAAACTTAAGGACTCAAACATGTTTCAGCAGCTGTGCCCTAGCAGGATGAACGTATTTGATGTAAAGCACACATAAATAGTCGATTGTAACTTATTGTCAATCCACAGGACCCGGAAATCGCCTCATCTGTGTACGTAAATACAGAAACCGTGCAGATGAATCACTTAAGTGACTTATTAAAATACTTTCAAGAAGTTCACCTAAAATTAACAAACAAATAATTGTAACGTACATGCTCTGTTAATTATGACAATAACAAAATACAAGACTTCTCCAGAGAAACAAAAATTCATTTGAACATTCAGAGAATAATAAGAAATGATAAAAGATAAAAGAAGGGAGGAAAAAATGATACAGAAATAGAAAACTTCAACAGTGATTGGTACCGTGACGTGATGAAGCTTACGTATTATTTGCGAACAATAACAGGAACAAATACTATTATTAAATCGAATTAATGTGGAGAATATAAGAAACCATGCATGCAACATATCATTGCCAAACTCTACGTATTTATCAAGTTTTAACGCTGAGAAGTTGCTGCTTAGGAAACTAGACTAATCCCTCCTTCTCAGACAAATTGGTTGAGTAAAAGTTTACAACTCATATAGCATATATTTCGATAGTTTCCAAAATAAGTGTCAGAGATCTTATAATCCCCACTGATCTGACGAAAAGATACATCAAAAATCGAACAAGAAATATGGAAATTAGACAACATTGTCCGCAGGTTGAAATTTCTGAGTACCACTGTATGATATCGTTTAGGGCATGTTTTGATTTAATTTTCAAGGATCCAAAAATTTGCAAAAAACGCCCACGTTTTGCAGAAGCTTTTTCAGTGTAGAATTCAATTATGAGAGAGGTTAAGTTACACATCCAATGTAGTTTAGTAGAATCAGTATTCCAGAACAGAAAATGCTCATTAAAGCAATTTGAAGCTGCAAAAATGTGTACATTCATCTATTCCGTAAATGTCAGCTAGGTATATTACATGCCGTATGTGTATGTCATCATTTTTCTCAAGAGGGCCAGATTTGGTCTGGAATGTTGAATCGTACAATAGTATAGAAGTAAGACTTCTGTTTAAAAACCAACTGAGTATGCTAGCTGTGCAGGATCAAGGAGGACGAATGAACATAACCTGGCTTGTTGTCTCATTTTATACAATACTTATTAATAAAACTTCTCACTTCTACAAATAATACGACGTAGCCCAAAAATATGTGTGATTCTAGGAATGCTCCTTTCACTCTGGTAAAATAACTTCGCCATCTTTTCAGGGCACTTCCTATGGGCCACGCACAGTTTCAATTTTTTCCTGCGCTGCAGAAGGTTCTAAATTAAATTCACCTTTGACGATAGCTGAATTTCGCTTTGACTTCCATTGAGTTTAACTAATTTGTTAAAATTGAATACAATGAATATACTGCGGATTTTTACCTATTTAAGGATATCCTCATAGCAATATCCTCTAATATTTTTAATAGCTAATATGATTGCTTCTATCATGATAGTATTAAAGTGTTAAGGAAATGTGTATAACAGAGTTACAGGATACTGGAGAAATGGAATTGAATAATATTGTAGAGAAGAAAGCTTCGCACGAAGAGATTGCTGTGATACAAAAGCCGAAGACGGTTAGCCGTAGTGTAGGAATCCTTACGTATTTCTCAATTTATTCGAACTTGAAAGAAATATTCGATGTGAGCAATTTGTCAGAAGATCTAAAAATGATGCATGGTATAAGAGTTTTTGGAACAGTGTGGATTATTGTGGGCCACGCAATAATATATAGTAGCAATACTTGTAAGTACAATGTCTATAGTTTGTAAATCTATGTTACATTCATTGGTCCTTTATATGTTTCGCTACTCTCCTCATTTCCTAAAGTACTGATAGAAAGATTCCATCTATTCAGCTGATAGGGGACAAGTATTCATAAATTTGGGCACACTTCCGTACCAAGTCATGACGAACGCAACACTGCAGGTCGAGACTTATTTATTCCTCAGTGGTTTTGTGCTGACTTTTGGATATATCAAGTCGCAAAGAAAACCTCGTTCGTTTCGCGAATGTGTGATTGGATTTGTCGGCGGTGTAATTAAACGATACGTCAGGTATAACATTTTCTGACATATACTTTATCTTTGTCTTTCTTACCGTCACAATAGTAAATATCATTTATGTGCGAGGGCAACACAGTCCAAATATTACTCATTTTTTCCCCTTTACCAATAAAAATGTCAGTATTTAGCATAGTGCGCACAAAAATACTTATACATTATCTATATGAAATCTGCAAATTAAAAATCAACAGGCTTACACCTGCACACATGGTTACAATACTGATCGTTATCGTAACTTTCACGTATCTATCACATACATCATTAGTATTTCCGATTGAACCAGCACACGAATCATGCTCGAAATACTGGTGGCAAAATGTGCTGTACATCAACAGCTTCTACGAATGGAAAGATATAGTGAGTAAACTTTATGACCCTACAATGTACGTACATCATAGAGAGAATATTATCTAAGAAATGAAAAAACTATTTCAGTGCATGTCCTGGACCTGGTATATCAGCAACGATATGCAATTGTATATGTTGGGTACTTTTCTATTGATGCTGTCAACTTGGTAAGTAGTCGATGTTCTCTTACCAATCAATTTTGCTTCTGTAATATGCAATCACGATCCATAATTTCAGCTATTACTATGCAACGCTGAGCTTAAGCGTAACTATGATCATTGTAGCGTCGGTGTACCGTGCTTACGTTACATACGCTACAGAATACTATGCTACGTGAGTCTAGTGAAAGTGTAATTAATCGTAAATAATAGGACGAGTGTTCGACGCGTTTAATTTTGCAGAGTTGATACGAAATTCGAAACTTTGAGCTCCATGTACATACGACCATGGATGAGAGTACAGACGTACCTACTAGGAATGGGAGCGGCCCTGATTCTCCATAAACTAAATTACAAATTACACCTGTCGAAAGTAAATAGTCACTATAGTAGCACCTAGATCTCAGATGCTATAGAATGGCATCTCAGATCTGTGTGTTATTCGTATGCAATAATTACAGCACTCTCTCTCGTCATAATTTATGCAACACTTACTATGTTACATTTATTTTATCCCTCATGCGGCGTAAATGTACTCTATGTCATATATTTTCTACTTTTTATATATGCTTCAGAAAGTGGTAGCTGTCTGTTGGTGTCTCAGCATTTTGTGCAATTGTTCGATTATATTTGGTGTCCCTAACGTTAACAAGTCTCTCGTCTCATCAATCGTTTACGAGTCATTCTTCAAAATTGGTTGGAGTCTTGGAATAGGCTGGCTCATTGTTGCATGTGTAACGAACAATGGCGGTATGATCCTTCTTCTTACAAAAATAGTTTGTGCACTTATTATAGATGTGATCGCGTTAAAGCAATTAGAGATAATTATATAATTACTACCTACTGGAACATTAATATTTTTTATTTGTACCAGGTATCATAAATCGATTTTTGTCGTTATCGTGCTGGGTTCCCTTTAGCAGAGTATCACTTTTTGCTTACCTTATAGATCCAGTTGTCGTATTATTCATGAACATGTGTAGCAATTACGGATACCCTAGTGAATTCTACAACGTAGTATGTTTCCAGTAATATTCGTATCTTAAAGTGATATATATATATTCCAAAAATAATGATTTCATTCTTTCTAGCTATCTGTCGGACTAGGACAGCTTGTACTTATTTACATTCTTGCCTTTGTAATGTCAGCGGTATGTGAAGTGCCTGCGGTATTGCTGCTTAGAGCACAGAATTCTTCCAGAATTAAGCGATAAAATGCACATATACGATTCATTATAACTTAGTATAATGAATAGTCTTTATTGGTGGAGAAATAGTGGAGAAATAATGGAGATATAATTGCCTTTAAATCTGAAAGTTGTCCATGACGATATCCATCCGGCGCTCACTTGGAGCTACTCAATTTTACAATATTGTTTGCAGCATTTCATGTAAATCAGTTCGTCCAAAGTTTCATGTTCACTGAGAAAGCAATTTGTAATCATAGATGAATGGTTCGCTTTCACCGAACAGTGTACAATCTAAAACCTGCTAAATGAAAGTGAAGCAAATTCAAGAATTTGATCTGAGGAATTTCTGAACCTACATGGTACATATTTCGTGCTTTACTAATGTTAATCGGGATAGGTATAACTATGTCCGAATTTTTGTAAGTACACATTAAAACAAAACTATTTTGGCAGAATTCTACTGAGAAATTCACTTGCAAACCTTCGAATAACATGCACATACCAATTATACACTTCATTTTTTTATTTTGTTGTTTATATCTCATAAAACATTTTTGTCGAAGGGCTCTTCAAGTAACATAGTACTGACGCACATGACACATTTAATGCAATGTTCGAATCCTGCGAGTTCACCTGCGAAATGAATACGAATCTAAACTGGTGTTTCACTCTAAAACCAACACACTTCTAACACAATCACAGAGCTATGGCTCTCGTATTTTCGACATTCATTGAGACAATGCAATTAGTAAGAAAAGATATGTAGAACAAGAAGGTTTTCGGTGACGTAAAGAAACGACAGGTTCATATTGTACCAGGTCGTAACTAAACATACTATACGGTTTAGCAAGCTTATAACACGAGTTTTCGATCACGACTATTATTCCCCGCTTATAAGGCATAGTAGCTTGGTCACAGCACAAGAAGTATGCTACAATTATCGATTCATTTTTCATCTTTTACTAACATTTAATGAAATGGAAGCAAGATCAAAGAAATAAAAGTGAACTCAGTATTCTACTAACATAGTCCTTAAAAAGAGGCAGTTAATGTCGCTGTCAAGGAGAGGACGCACATAATTTGAAACATGAAATAAATTGAAAATCATCATATTTATGAAGTATTGAATTCAATATGGAATGTCATATTTACGACTGTGTTAAAATGTGCTCCTTGGAAAATACGTTACAAGCTTACTATTATGACGTTGATAATATAAGGCCTGTAAAATAGTCTTATTCTCCATTTAAGTCCTCTCTCCTTTTCAAAGTGTCGTTCTTTCCCTGACCATACGTCCTTATTTGATCCAAGATCCACGTTCGTACTAAAATTCTCTACTGTTAACAAACTTTAGCTACGTTATACTTTTATCGGCAAACAAGGAACGTGACATTCACTAAAACAAATTATTTACACAATGAGGTACAAATGGATTGGGATAATTGTGCTAATGTATCTGTGTACACTGATTGATGGGATCGCATCAGACTTAGCATTGATGGAAAATTCGCCTGGTTATGCAGTGACCAGCAGTATCGAACAACTGAATGCGACCAGATGCCGAACGGAAATGGAGCAATTTCGCGATGCGATAGACCGCCGGATACTATGGAGTCTCAAAAGTTAGTAAAAAGTTATATTCGGCAAATTTTCAATCACCACAACTGCATCAATCGGAAAGAAAACGAAACAGATATGTAAAAATTGTTAGGAGAGTAGGTGGATGGGATTCGAACTCGTAGCTTCATCTCGAACCAATTCGTTTACGACATTTTTCATTTCGCTATCGTAATTACCGACATTCTTCCCTTTGCTCAAGAAGCAGCTTCTCAATAGTTACATCTCTTGCTTTTAAGTGTTGGACACAAGTGGGCAACCATCATCTGGATACATTCTGGGAAATAATTTTTGGCTGGGTAACAGGCCACAGTGCGAGTCTCTTAGTCAGAAGCTGCCGTTTGTGTATTCACCACAAAATGCTAAGAACAATTCACGCTTTCGCCATCCAGCCGACGAGTATCCGCCGTTTGAGCTCAACTTCTTTGGTGCATACATTCATCAAGGTGGCACCATACAGTATCATACTTCGACATTTCCAGAAGTAAGCCAGTGGATATAGACAGTACTTGTATGAGTGACTTATTCTTTGCAGTAGCGATATTGGTATGTGAGAAACTTTAACGACGCGGCTTTATTACTAGAAGGTGTCTTTTGAATGCAGTTTTAAAATTTCAAGTGTTCGCCATGTTAACTCTTTACGCTCCTCAACTCCTTCCATCTACTAACTCTCTAATTTACAAAATAAATTAAAAAAGGGGTTCTCAATAAAATGTATTGCAACTGGGCGGACTATCTGACAAATACATATTTCTTTTCTTACAAGCAGTAAATGAATGATAATGTACATATCCAACCAACTTATCAATCTGAATTATTTATGAGGTCCAAGAGAAATGTCGAACCATACTCGACATAGAAGTGCAAATAATTAAACACTAACTGGAACAGAACCGATCTCGAAATTGTTAGATAGATCAAGCCGTAACAATAGTTTGAAAAAGAACTTCTTTTTAGGATGTGATAATTCTGGGACTTTGCCTACCTGCATCTTGCACTGAAGACGAAGTAACAACAATGGTGACTAAGGTAATCGATGATAGGCTTCTTTTAGCCGATCGACTATATTCGATGGACCTGAAGTTGCACCGAGTTTCAAATCTTAGGCCAGATTATGCACTATTTTTTAATGCGAAGATTATTATTATCATGTACGCAAGCACGATTACTGATCGAAAGTTCCACTCTAAATGGAACTTGCTTCTTGGACATTTAGCAATTGAGAATTGATAAATTAATTAGTTTCTGGTTTGTAGACTTATTTTGACGGCATTATTTGGTACAGTAACAGCTGGTACGTTGTATGATATGCTTGTGGTGCAGAAGAAGCTGAAAGAATGTAGGGAATATTCCTCTGACCAGAGCAAAGTTAATGGTAAGTTTGCAACATTTTTATCTAAATACAATCACTATTGATAGCATCATTATAATTTCAATGTTTCACAAAAAGACCAATAAAAGCTTTTTTACTTTCAGTTTGAATTAATTATACTTTAGAATGGCATATTTGCACGAAGTCGCAGCTGTCTTGAAACGGTGCACATGAGTACAATATCTCTCATTTTCATTCATAATGCTTTTATCGCGTTACGATGACATTCTTTCAATTCTGTCTAGATTCTAGGATGTTCTTTTCATTCCAAACAAACGTGAATGTCGCTTATTTGGAGAAATATAACAATTTTTTGTTATGATAAATCCACTACTCGCCGGTTGTAGCGTTTTCGATCGAATTCATTGGTCACTGATTTTTCGTCATAATGGGCAATAGTATGCGTTAAATTGCTTCGAAAAGCAACATTAATCAGGTTTGGAATGACCCTGAAACGTAGTTTGAAGTATACCTTATCATACACTGATACGGAGACAAAATTTCAACTTGCGTGTAAGAATTGTTTCCGACATATAGAGGACAATGTTGACTAAAATGTAAGATTTGGCGTGGGATAGTTCAGCGACTTGCAAAGGTTTGTGGACTCAAACATGTTTTAGCAACTGTGCCCTAACAGTACGAACGTATTTGATGTAAAGCACACATAGATAGGCGATTGTAACTTATTGTGAATCCACAGGACCCAGAAATCGCCCCATCTGTGTATGTAAATACAGAAATCGTAGGCGAATCACTTCAGTGGCTTGTAAAAATATTTTCAAGAAGTCTACCTAAATCTACCAGAAAATAAAGTAATAAAGCCAAAAAAATGATCATGACGTACATGTTTTGGTACTTATGACATGAACAATGCCAATGTCAATGACAATGACAATGACAACGCAAATGACAATAACAATGACAATGATGAGACTTTTCCGAAGGTACAAAAATTCATTCAAACATTCTGAGAATAATAACAAATGATAAAAGACAAAAGAAGGGAGGAAAAAATTATACAGAAAAGGAAAACTTCTACAGTGATTGGTACCATGACGTGGTGGAGCTTACGCATTATTTACAATTAATAGCAGACACAAATAATATTATTAAATCGAATCAATGTGGAGAGTCCAAGAAACCATGCATGCAACATGTCATTCACAAACTCTACGTATTTATCAAGTTTTAACGCTGAGAAGTTGCTGCTTAGGAAACTAGACTGCTCCCTCCTCCTCAACGAAGATGGTGGAGTAAAAGTGTACAACTCATATAGCATATATTTCGACAGTTTCCAAAATAAGTGTCAGAGATCTTATAATCCCCACTGATCTGACGAAAAGATACATCAAAAATCGAACAAGAAATATGGAAATTAGACAACATTGTCCGCAGGTTGAAATTTCTGAGTACCACTGTATGATATCGTTTAGGGCATGTTTTGATTTAATTTTCAAGGATCCAAAGATTTGCAAAGACCGCCCTCGTTTCGCAAAAGCTTTTTCACTGTAGAATTGAATTATGAAAAAGCTTAAGTTACACATCCAATATAGTTCAGTAGAATCAGTATTCCAGAACGGAAAATGCTCATTAAAACAGTTTGTATCTGCAAAAATGTGTACATTCATCCACTCCATAACTGTCACTTAGATAAAATTCATGCCAATGTGTGTATGTCATCATTTTCCTCAAGAAAGCCAGATTTGCTCTGGAGTGTTCAATCATACGGGAGCATAGAAGTAAGGCTTCTTCTGTTCACAAACAAACTCAGTATGCTAGCTGTGCAAGACCAAGGACGACGTATGACCATAAGCCGTCTTGTTGTTTAATTCTATACGCTACTTATTAAAAAGACTTCTTACTTCTCACTTGTTATCTTGTCAGAGCGTTTCCTATGGGCCACACACAATTTCAATTTTTCTCTGCACTGCAAGAGATTCTAAATGAAACTCACTTCAGAATTTCGTTTTGACTTTCACGGATTTTAGCTAATTTCTTAAAAGTAAATAAAATGGATATGCTGCGTATTTTTACCTATTTAAGTATATCCTTATAGCAATATCCTCTATTATTTTTAATAGCTAACGTGATTGCTTCTATCATCATAGTGTTAAAGTATTAAGGAAATGTGTATAATAGAGTTACAGGATACAGGAGAAATAGAATTGAATAATATTGTGGAGAAGAAAGCTTCGCACGAAGAGATTGCAGTGATACAAAAGCCGAAGACGGTTAGCCGTAGTGTAGGAATCCTTACGTATTTCTCAATTTATTCGAACTTGAAAGAAATATTCAATGTGAACAATTTGTCAGGAGATCTAAAAATGATGCATGGTATAAGAGTTTTTGGATCAGTGTGGATTATTTCGGCCCATGTAATAATATATGGAAGCAATATTGGTAAGTACAATGCCTATACGTTGCAAATCTATGTTACAGTCATTGGTCATTTATTTGTTTCGTTACTTTCCTAAATTTCCTAAATACTGACAGAAATATTCTGTCTGTTCAGCTGATAGGGGACAACTGACCCAAACTTTGAGCACCCTTTCGTATCAAATCTTTGCGAACGCAACACTCGCGGTAGAGACTTATTTTTTCCTCGGTGGTTTTATACTGACTTTTGGATATATTAAGTCGCAAAGAAAACCTCGTTCGTTTCGCGAATGTGCGATTGGATTTATCGGCGGTATAATTAAACGATACATCAGGTATAACATTTTCTGACATGAATTTTATCTTTGTCCTTCTTATCGTCACAATAGTAAATATTATTTTTATGCGAGGGCAACACACGCCAAATATTACCCATTTTTCCTCTTTACCAATAGAAATCTAGATATTTAGCATAGTACGCACAAAAGTGCTTATACATTATTTATATGAAATCTGCAAATTAAAAATCAACAGGCTTACACCCGCACAAGTTGTGACAATATTGATCATTATCGTAACATTCACCTACTTAGCAAATACTTCACTATTATTCATGATTGAACCAGCACACGAATTATGCTCGAAATACTGGTGGGCAAATGTGCTGTACATCAACAATTTTTTCGAGTGGCAGGATTTGGTGAGTGAGGTTTCATGACCCTACAATTTCGGTATATCATACAGAAAATCTGTCTAAGACGGTCTAAGAAAAAGAAACTGTTTCAGTGCATGTCCTGGACTTGGTATATCACTAACGATATGCAATTCTATATGTTGGGTACCATTCTATTGATGCTGTCAACTAGGTAAGTAGTCGATGTTCCCCTACCAATCAATTTTGTTTGTGTAATATGCAATTACAATCCATAATTTCAGCTATTACTATGCAACCCTGAGCTTAAGCGTAACTATGATCATTGCAGCGTCGGCGTACCGTGCTTACGTTACATACGCTACAGAATACCTTGCTACGTGAGTCTAATGAAAGTGTAATTAATCGTAAATAATAGGACGAGTATTCGACGCATTTAATTTTGCAGGATTGATGCGAAATTTGAAACTTTGAGCTCCATGTACATACGACCATGGATGAGAATACAACCGTACCTATTAGGAATGGGAACGGCCCTGATTCTCCATAAATTAAATTACAAATTACACCTGTCAAAAGTAAATAGTCACCATAGTAGCACCTAGATCTCAGATGCTATAGAATGGCATCTTAAGTCTGTGTGTTATTCGTATACAATAATTGCAGCACTCTCTCTCTCCTCGTCATAATTTATGCAACACTTAATATGTTACTTTTATTTTATCTCTAATGCGGCATAAATGTATTCTATGTCATATATTTTCCACCTTTTATATATGCTTCAGATAGTGGTAGCTGTCTGTTGGTGCCTCAGCGTTTTGTGCAATTGTTCGATTATATTTGGTGTTCCTAGCGTTAACAAGTCTCTCATCTCATCAATCATTTACGAGGCATTCTTCAAAATTGGTTGGAGTCTTGGAATAGGGTGGCTCATTGTTGCATGTGTAACGAACAATGGCGGTATGATCCTTCTTCTTACAAAAATAGTTCGTGCACTTATTATAGATGTGAACGTGTTAAAACAATTAGAGATAATTATATAATTACTACCTACTGGAATATTAATATTTTTTTTTGTTGCAGGCATCATAAATCGATTTTTGTCGTTACCGTGCTGGGTTCCCTTTAGCAGAGTATCACTTTTCGTTTACCTTATAGATCCAGTTGTCGTGTTTTACATGGGCATGTATAGCGATTACGCATACAACGCTGAAATCTTAAACTTAGTATGTTAACAGTAATATTCACATTTTGCAAATGATATATTTATTCCAAAACTAATGTTTTTATTCTTTCTAGGTAACTGTGGCGCTAGGACAGTTTGTAATTGTTTACATTCTTGCTTTTATATTGTCAGCCGTATGTGAAGTGCCTGCGATATTGCTGTTTCGAGCACACAAATTTGCTAGAGTTCAGCGGTAACATGAACACGTACGGATCATTATAATTTAGTATGATGAATAGTCTTTATTGGTGGAGAAATAATGATGTATGAACAAACGGGCATACGTTATAATGGAAATATAATTGCCTTTAAATCTGAAAGTTGTCCATGACGATATCCGTCCGGTGCTCACTTGGACCTACTCAATTTTACAAGATTCTTTGCAGCATTTCATGTAAATCGGTTCGTCCAAAGTTTCATGTTCACCGAGAAAGCAATTTGTTATCATAGATGAATGGTATGCTTTCACCGAACAATGTACAATCTAAAACTTGCTAAATAAAAGTGAATCAAACTTAAGAATTTGAATTGTGTAATTTATGAATCGACATGGTAACACGTTAGTCAATAAGTCCCCGGTCTGACACATACATATAGCGACACTGGTGACAGACCCACGTTATTTTCGAATAATATTAACTTTCAAACAGTACGTGTCAAAATTTCATGGTATTCTGACCGATAGTTTAGAAGTTAGAGTCATTTTAGTACCCGCACTTTTGTAATTTTGAAGACAATGGATAGAAAGGAATTTCGTGTGTTGATTAAACACTGTTTTTTAATCGTAAAAGATACTGTTGAATCCACAAAGTGACTTGATAAGCATTATAGGGATTCTACACCAGGGAAATCAACTATCATTGACTGGTATGCTGAATTTAAATGAATGGTATGCTGATCATACAAGCACCGATGATGCTGAACTCTCTGGTTGCCCAATATCAGCAGTTGTTCCGGAAAACTTAAAAAATGTCCACAAAATAGATTTAAAAGATCGTAAACTTAAGTTGCGTGAGATAGCTGATACCTTGAAGTGCCAAAATTGCTTCCAAATGGGTGCCGCGTTTGCTGTTTCACGAAGGCAATGCGCCGTGTCACAAGTCGATGAACACGATGGTTCAATTGAATGAATTACGTTTTGAATTGTTTCCCCACACACCGTACTCCCCAGATTTGGACCCCAGCGACTACTGGCTCTTTGCAGATATGAAAAAAATGCTCCACGGAAAGAAATTTGGCTCAAATGAAGAAGTGATTGCGGAAACTGAAGCTTATTTTGGGGGCAAAGACAAATCGTTTAATATAAGGGGAATTGAAAAGTTAGAGGAGCGTTTGAATTAATGTATTACACTGAAAGGAACGTACATGTATATTGATGATTAAAGTGGAATTTCTAAAAAAAAATTTGTTTTTCTTAGTTAGACCGGGGACTTATTGAGTGATGTGTTACATATTTCGTGCTTTACTAATGTTGATCGGGGTATGTATAACTATGTCTGGATTTTTGTCAGTAAACACTAAAACAAAACTATTTTGGCAGAATTCTACTGAGAAAATCACTTGCAAACCTTGGAATAACGTACACATACCAATTATGCAGTTCATTTCTTCATTTTGTTGTTTGTATCTCATATAACATTTTAGCGCAAGGGTTTTGAATTGACGTAATAGGGACGCACTTACACATACTGGCACATTTAATACAATGTTTGAATCCTGTGAGTTCACCTGCGAAATGAATACGAATCTAAACTGGTGTTTCATTCTAAAGCCAACACACTTCTAACACAATCACAGAACTATGGGTCATGTATTTTCGTCATTCATTGAGACAATACAGTTAGTAAGAAAAACTTGCAAACCAAGAAGGTCTTCGACGACGTAAGTGAACGGAATTTTTATATTGTACCGGATCGTCACTAAACGTGCTATACGGTTTAGCAAGCGTATAACACGAGTTTTCGATCATGATTATTATTTCCCACTTATAAGGTATAGTAACTTCGTCACAGTACGAAAAGTATGTTACAATTATCGATTCATTTTTCATCTTTCACTAACATTTAATGAAATGGAAGTATGATCAAAAAAATTAAAGTGAACTGAGTATTCTACGAACATAGTCTTCAAAAAGAGGCAATTAATTTTCGCTGTCAATGAGAGGACGCGCATAATTTAAAATATGAAATAAATTGAAAATCATCATATTCATGAAGTATTGAATTCAATATGAAATGTCATATTTACGACTGTGTTGAAATGTGCACCTTGGAAAATACATTACAAGATTACTATTGTGACGTTCATAATATAAGGCCTGTAAAATAATCTTATTCTCCATTTAAGTCCTGTTTCCTTTACAAAGTGTCGTTCTTTCCGCGACCATACGTCCTTATTTGATTCAAGACAGATCCACGTTGGTACGAAAATTCTCTACTGATAACAAACTTTAGCTACGTTATATAAATTTTGTCGGCAAACAAGGAACGTGACATTCACTAAAACAAATTATACACACAATGAGGTACAAGTGGATTGGGATAATTGTGTTAATGTATCTGTGTACACTGATTGATGGGATCGCATCAGACTTAGGGTTGATGGAAAACTTGCCTGGTTATGCAGTGATCAGCAGTATCGAACAGCTGAATAGGTCCAGATGCCGAACGGAAATGGAGCAATTTCGCGATGCGGTAGACCGCCGGATACTATGGAGTCTCAAAAGTTAGTAAAAATTTATATTCGGTAAATTATCAATTACTACAACTACATCAATGAGAAAGAAAAAGAAACAAATACGTAAAAATTGTTAGGAGAGTAGGTGAATAGGATTCGAACTCGTAGCTTCATCTCGAACCAATTCGTTTACGACATTTTTCATTTCGCTATCGTAATTACCGACATTCTTCCCTTTGCTCAAGAAGCAGCTTCTCAATAGTTACATCTTTTGTTTTTAAGTGTTGGACACAAGTGGGCAACCATCATCTGGATACATTCTTGGAAATAATTTTTGGATGGGTAACAGGGTACAGTGCGAGTCTCTTAGCCAGAAGCTGCCGTTTGTGTATTCACCACAAAATGCTAAGAACAATTCACGCTTTCGCAATCCAGCCGATGAGTATCCGCCGTTTGAGCTCAACTTCTTTGGTGCATACATTCATGAACGTGGCACCATACAGTATCGTCATACTTCGATGTCTCGAGAAGTAAGCCAGTGGATATATAGACAGTGCTTGTATGAATGACGTATTCTTTGCAGTAGCGATATTGGTATGTGAGAAACTTTAACAACGCAGCTTTATTATTAGAAGTTGTCTTTTGAATGCAGTTTTAAAATTTCAAGTGTTCGCCATGTTAACTCTTTACGCTCCTCAACACCTTTCATCTACTGACGCTCTAATTTACAAAATAAATTAAAAAAGGGTTCTCAAAAAAATGTATTGCAACAGGGCGGACTATGTGACAAATACATTTTTCTTTTATTACAAGCAGTAAATGAATGATAATGTACATATCCAACCAACCTATCAATCTGAATTATTTGTGAGGTCCAAGCGAAATGTCGAACCATACTCGACATAGAAGTGCAAATAATTAAACACTAACTGGAACAGAACCGATTTCGAAATTGTTAGATAGATCAAGCCGTAACAGTAGTTTGAAAAAGAACTTCTTTTTAGGATGTGATAATTCTGGGACTTTGCCTACCCGCATCTTGCACTGAAAACGAAGTAACAACAATGGTGACTAAGGTAATCGATGATAGGCTTCTTTTAGCCGATCGCCTATATTCGATGGACCTGAAGTTGCTCCGAGTTTCGGATCTTAGGCCAGATTATGCATTATTTTTTAATGCGAAGATTATTATTATCATGTACGCAAGCACGATTAGTTATCGAAAGTTCCATTCTAAATGGAACTTGTTTCTTGGACATTTAGCAATTGAGAATTGATAAATTAATTAGTTTCTGGTTTGTAGACTTATTTTGACGGCATTATTTAGTACAGTAACTGCTGGTACGTTGTATGATATGCTTGTGGTGCAGAAGAAGCTGAAAGAATATAAGGAATATTCCTCTGACCAGAGCAAAGTTAGTGGTAAGTTTGCAACATTTTTATCTAAATACAATCACTATTGATAGTGTATCAGAACAACTGAATTTTTCGACGGTGAATACGCACAGTTTATTTCAATTATTATATAACACACGTATTATAATTTAGTCTGCGAGTGACATCAATATTACAATCAAATGCCGAAATACTTGATCACGCAATGAAAGTCTTTGCAAAATACAAAGTAAAGTCCGTAATGACAAACAAGTACGTCCCGTAGTGACAAGTTATAAGTGAACCCTCGTAACGACAAATATAAAGAAAGAAGCGCGTAACAACAAATATAAGAGAATGAGGATGCGGGCCCGATGCCCTTGTTTATTTTATACGTTTCACTCCCCTACGACGTCTCCTAGCAACCACCCGATTTCTTCGAAATCTGCCACGTGCCCTCCGTCGACCTTGGCTTCGCGGTCATCCCTCTACGACCGATCCTCGCGATGCCGCCCGCCCTTTGTGGCCGAGCCGCCGCGCCGCCACGCCGCGCGCCGATACCGATGTCGCGCCGGCACTTGCCGGTACCCGCCGTCAAACGGAGCGGTCCGCGCCTTTGTACTCGTTTCTCGAAAATTACGCATCAGGACACGTCGCCGAGGAGTGCCTTTCTTTTCTGCCGAAGTACGCACCTGGGTTCGCCGGCATTTCGCGGTGGATCAAATACTTATTAATTGGCATTTTTCTCGGAATTTCAGAGCATGTGCCACGTGCCACTTTTGCCACGTGCCATTGCCACGTGCACCACGCACGTGTACATTTCTTAGAAAATTTAATTATCTATCATCTTCGAGTGCGACCGATCCCGCAGACAGCTAGCCGGAGCGCAGGGCAAGTAAGCTCGCCCTCGCCCGGGTTCTCACCTCTCCCGAGCGGAGTGGCCCTCGGTGTTTTGGTGAGCACCACCACTCCCGGGCGGATTGGTTACCCCCGGTGCTACGATGGTGTTTTTCATGCCGAGATACTCATGGTGTTCGACGAATACGGCCACAGGTTTCCCCGTGCACGTAGGGCTTCGAGGCATGGAAACTCGCCATGCCTGCTGCTTTTGACCAGTCGTCCCCGAAAACCCCGCTAAATTCATTAAATCTTATGTTTATCTTTAAATTCTCATCCCATGCTCTCAAATGCCTCAATTGGCCAGTTCTATCCGTAACAGATAGCATTATTATAATTTCAACTATGTTACATAAAAAGACCAATAAAAGCTTTTTTACTTTCAGTTTGAATTAATTATACTTTAGAATGGCATATTTGCACGAAGTCGCAGCTGTCTTGAAACGGTGCACATGAGTACAATATCTCTCATTTTCATTCATAATGCTTTTATCGCGTTACGATGACATTCTTTCAATTCTGTCTAGATTCTAGGATGTTCTTTTCATTCCAAACAAACGTGAATGTCGATTATTTGGAGAAATATAACAATTTTTTGTTATGATAGTTCCACTACTCGCCGGTTGTAGCGTTTTCGATCGAATTCATTGGTCACTGATTTTTCGACATAATGGACAATAGTATGCGTTAAATTGCTTCGAAAAGCAACATTAATCAGGTTTGGAATGACCCTGAAACGTAGTTTTAAGTATACCTTATCATACACTGATACGCAGACAAAATTTCAACTTGTGTGTAAGAATTGTTTGCGACATATAGAGGACAATGTTGACTAAAATGTAAGATTTGGCGTGGGATAGTTCAGCGACTTGCAAAGGTTTGAGGACTCAAACATGTTTTAGCAACTGTGCCCTAACAGTACGAACGTATTTGATGTAAAGCACACATAGATAGGCGATTGTAACTTATTGTGAATCCACAGGACCCAGAAATCGCCCCATCTGTGTATGTAAATACAGAAATCATAGGCTAATCACTTCAGTGGCTTGTAAAAATATTTTCAAGAAGTCCACCTAAACCTACCAGAAAATAAAGTAATAAAGCCAAAAAAATGATCATGACGTACATGTTTTGCTAGTTATGACATGAACAATGACAATGACAACGATAACGACAATGACAATGACAATGACAATGATGAGACTTTTCCGAAGTTACAAAAGTTCATTCAAATATTCTGAGAATAATAACAAATGATAAAAGACCAAAGAAGGGAGGAAAAAATTATACAGAAAAGGAAAACTTCTACAGTGATTGGTACCATGACGTGGTGGAGCTGACGCATTATTTGCGCTTAATAGCAGACACAAATAATATTATTAAATCGAATCAATGTGGAAAGTCCAAGAAACCATGCATGCAACATGTCATTCACAAACTCTACGTATTTATCAAGTTTTAACGCTGAGAAGTTGCTGCTTAGGAAACTAGACTGCTCCCTCCTCCTCAACGAAGATGGTGGAGTAAAAGTGTACAACTCATATAGCATATATTTCGATAGTTTCCAAAATAAGTGTCAGAGATCTTATAATCCCCACTGATCTGACGAAAAGATACATCAAAAATCGAACAAAAAATATGGAAATTAGACAACTTTGTCCGCAGGTTGAAATTTCTGAGTACCACTGTATGATATCATTTAGGGCATGTTTTGATTTAATTTTCAAGGATCCAAAGATTTGCAAAGACCGCCCTCCTTTCGCAAAAGCTTTTTCACTGTAGAATTGAATTATGAAAAAGCTTAAGTTACACATCCAATATAGTTCAGTAGAATCAGTATTCCAGAACGGAAAATGCTCATTAAAACAGTTTGTATCTGCAAAAATGTGTACATTCATCCACTCCATAAGTGTCACTTAGGTAAAATTCATGCCAATGTGTGTATGTCATCATTTTCCTCAAGAAAGCCAGATTTGCTCTGGAGTGTTCAATCATACGGGAGCATAGAAGTAAGGCTTCTTCTGTTCACAAACAAACTCAGTATGCTAGCTGTGCAAGACCAAGGACGACGAATGACCATAAGCTGTCTTGTTGTTTAATTCTATACGCTACTTATTAAAAAGACTTCTCACTTCTACCAATAATATTCTGTGGCCCAAAAATATGTGTGAATCTAGGGATGCCCCTTCCACTCTGGCAAATTAACTTCGTTATCTTGTCAGAGCGTTTCCTATGGGCCACACACAATTTCAATTTTTCTCTGCACTGCAAGAGATTCTAAATGAAACTCACTTCAGAATTTCGTTTTGACTCTCACGGATTTCAGCTAATTTCTTAAAAGTAAATAAAATGGATATGCTGCGCATTTTTACCTATTTAAGGATATCCTCATAGCAATATCCTCTAATATTTTTAATAGCTAACATGATTGCTTCTATCATGATAGTATTAAAGTGTTAAGGAAATGTGTATAACAGAGTTACAGGATACTGGAGAAATGGAATTGAATAATATTGTAGAGAAGAAAGTTTCGCTCGAAAAGATTGGTGTGATACAAAAGCCGAAGACGGTTAGCCGTAGTAAAGGAATCCTTACGTATTTCTCAATTTATTCGAACTTGAAAGAAATATTTAATGTGAACAATTTGTCAGAAGATCTAAAAGTGATACATGGTATAAGAGTTTTTGGATCAGTGTGGATTATTTTGGCCCATGTAATAATATATAGAAGCAATACTTGTAAGTAGAATGTCTATAGTTTGTAAATCTATGTTACATTCATTGGTCATTTATTTGTTTCGCTACTCTCCACATTTTCTAAAGTACTGATAGAAAGATTCCATCTATTCAGCTGATAGGGGACAAGTATTCTTAAATTTGGGCACCCTTCCATACCAAATCCCGACGAACGCAACACTCGCGGTAGAGACTTATTTTTTCCTCGGTGGTTTTATACTGACTTTTGGATATATCAAGTCGCAAAGAAAACCTCGTTCGTTTCGCGAATGTGCGATTGGATTTATCGGCGGTATAATTAAACGATACGTCAGGTATAACATTTTCTGACATGAACTTTATCTTTGTCCTTCTCACCGTCACAATAGTAAATATTATTTTTGTGCGAGGGCAGCACAGCCCAAATATTACCCATTTTTCCTCTTTACCAATAGAAATCTAAGTATTTAGCATAGTGTGCACAAAAATGCTTGTACATTATTTATATGAAATCTGCAAATTAAAAATCAACAGGCTTACACCCCCACAAGTTGTTACAATATTGATCGTTATCGTAACGTTCACGTACTTATCACATACATCATTAGTATTTCCGATTGAACCAGCACACGAATCATGCTCGAAATACTGGTGGCAAAATGTGCTGTACATCAACAACTTCTTCGAATGGAAAGATATAGTGAGCAAATTTTATGACCCTACAATGTAGGTAAATCATAGAGAAAATACTGTCTAAGAAATGAAAAAACTATTTCAGTGCATGTCCTGGACCTGGTATATCAGCAACGATATGCAACTGTATATGTTGGGTACTTTTCTATTGATGCTGTCAACTTGGTAAGTAGTCGATGTTCCCTTACCAATCAATTTTGCTTCCGTAATATGCAATCACGATCCATAATTTCAGCTATTACTATGCAACGCTGAGCTTAAGCGTAACTATCATCATTACAGCGTCGGTGTACCGTGCTTACGTTACATACGCTACAGAATACCATGCTACGTGAGTCTAGTGAAAGTGTCATTAATCGCAAATAATAGGACGAGTGTTCGACACGTTTAATTTTGCAGAGTTGATACGATATTCGAAACTTTGAGCTCCATGTACATACGACCATGGATGAGAGTACAGACGTACCTACTAGGAATGGGAACGGCGCTGATTCTCCATAAACTAAATTACAAATTACACCTGTCGAAAGTAAATAGTCACTATAGTAGCACCTAGATCTCAGATGCTATAGAATGGCATCTCAGGTCTGTGTGTTATTCGTATACAATAATTACAGCACTCTCTCGTCATAATTTATGCAACACTTAATATGTTACATTTATTTTATCTCTCATGCGGCATAAATGTGCTGTATGTCATATATTTTCTACTTTTTATATATGCTTCAGAAAGTAGTAGCTGTCTGTTGGTGTCTCAGCGTTTTGTGCAATTGTTCGATTCTATTTGGTGTTCCTAGCGTTAACAAGGCTCTCGTCTCATCAATCATTTACGAGGCATTCTTCAAAATTGGTTGGAGTCTTGGAATAGGGTGGCTCATTGTTGCATGTGCGACGAACAATGGCGGTATGATCCTTCTTCTTAGAAATATATTTTGTATACTTATTATAGATGTGATCCTGTTACAGCAATTAGAGATAATTATACAATTACTGCCAACCGGAATGTTAATATTTTTTTTTTGTGGCAGGCATCATAAATCGATTTTTGTCGTTACCGTGCTGGGTTCCCTTTAGCAGAGTAGCACTTTTCGTTTACCTTATAGATCCAGTTGTCGTATTATTCATGGACATGTGTAGCAATTACGGATACCCTAGTGAATTCTACAACGTAGTATGTTTCCAGTAATATTCGTATCTTACAGTGATATATATATATATATATATAATGATTTCATTCTTTCTAGCTATCTTTCGGACTAGGACAGTTTGTACTTATTTACATTCTTGCCTTCGTATTGTCAGCGGTATGTGAAATGCCTGCCTTATTGCTGTTTAGAGCACAGAATTCTTCCAGAATTAAGCGATAAAATGCACATATACGATTCATTATAACTTAGTATAATAAATAGTCATTATTGGTGGAGAAGTAGTGATGAAGTAATGGAGATATAATTGCCTTAAAATCCGAAAGTTGTCCATGACGATATCCTTCCGGTGCTCATGTGGACCCACTCAATTTTACAAGATTGTTTGCAGCATTTCATGTAAATTGGTTCGTCCAAAGTTTCATGTTCACCGAGAAAGCACTTTGTAATTATAGATGAATGGTTTGCTTTCACCGAACAATGTACAATCTAAAACCTGCTAAATAAAAGTGAAGCAAATTTAAGAATTTGAAATTGTGGAATTTATGAGTCAACATGGTACATATTTCGTGTTTTACTAATTTTAATCGGGATAGGTATAACTATGTCCGAATTTTTGTAAGTACACATTAAAACAAAACTATTTTGGCAGAATTCTACTGAGAAATTCACTTGCAAACCTTCGAATAACATGCACATACCAATTATACACTTCATTTTTTTATTTTGTTGTTTATATCTCATAAAACATTTTTGTCGAAGGGCTTTTCAAGTAACATAGTACTGACGCACATGACACATTTAATGCAATGTTCGAATCCTGCGAGTTCACCTGCGAAATGAATACGAATCTAAACTGGTGTTTCACTCTAAAACCAACACACTTCTAACACAATCACAGCGCTATGGCTCTCGTATTTTCGACATTCATTGAGACAATGCAATTAGTAAGAAAAGATTTGTAGAACAAGAAGGTTTTCGGTGACGTAAAGAAACGGCAGGTTCATATTGTACCACGTCGTAACTAAACATACTATGCGGTTTAGCAAGCGTATAACACGAATTTTCGATCAGGACTATTATTCCTCACTTATAAGGCACAGTAACTTGGTCACAGTACAAGAAGTATGCTACAATTATCGATTCATTTTTTATCTTTCACTAACATTTAATGAAATGGAAGCAAGATCAAAAGTATAATAGTGAACTCAGTATTCTACGAACATAGTCTTCAAAAAGAGGCAGTTAATGTCGCCGTCAAGGAGAGGACGCACATAATTTAAAACATGACATAAATTGAAAATCATCATATTTATGAAGTATTGAATTCAATATGAAATGTAATATTTACGACTGTGTTGAAATGTGCATCTTGGAAAATACGTTACAAGCTCAATATGACCTGAAGTGACGTTGATAATATAAGGCACGTGTAACAGTCTTACTTTTCATTTGAGTTTTGTTTCTTCTTCAAAGCGTCATTCTTTCCCCGACCATACTTCCTTATTTGATCCAAGACAGATCCACGTAGGGAACAAAATTATCTACTGTTAACAAACTTCAGCTACGTTATATAAATTTTATCGGCAAACAAGGAACGTGACATTCACTAAAACAAATTATACACACAATGAAGTGCCAGTGGGTCGGGATAGTTGTGCTAATATATTTGTGTACACTAATTGATGGGATCGCATCAGACTTAGCATTGATAGAAAACTTGCCTGGTTATGCAGTGATCAGCAGTATCGAACAGCTGAATAGGTCCAGATGCCGAACGGAAATGGAGCAATTTCGCGATGCGATAGACCGCCGGATACTATGGAGTCTCAAAAGTTAGTAAAAAGTTATATTCGGTAATTCAATCGCCACAACTGCATCAATCGGGAGGAAAAAGAAACAGATATGTAAAAATTGTTAGGAGAGTAGGTGGATGGGATTCGAACTCGTAGCTTCATCTCGAACCAACTCGTTTACGACATTTTTCATTTCGCTATCGTAATTACCGACATTCTTCCCTTTGCTCAAGAAGCAGCTTCTCAATAGTTACATCTCTTGTTTTTGAGTGTTGGACACAAGTGGGCAACCATCATCTGGATACATTCTGGGAAATAATTTTTGGCTGGGTAACAGGCCACAGTGCGAGTCTCTTAGTCAGAAGCTGCCGTTTGTGTATTCACCACAAAATGCTAAGAACAATTCACGCTTTCGCAATCCAGCCGATGAGTATCCGCCGTTTGAGCTCAACTTCTTTGGTGCATACATTCATCAAGGTGGCACCATACAGTATCATACTTCGACATTTCCAGAAGTAAGCCAGTGGATATAGACAGTACTTGTATGAGTGACTTATTCTTTGCAGTAGCGATATTGGTATGTGAGAAACTTTAACGACGCAACTTTATTACTAGAAGTTGTCTTTTGAATGCAGTTTTAAAATTTCAAGTGTTCGCCATGTTAACTCTTTACGCTCCTCAACTCCTTTCATCTACTGACTCTCTAATTTACAAAATAAATTAAAAAAGGGGTTCTCAATAAAATGTATTGCAACAGGGCGGACTATCTGACAAATACATATTTCTTTTATTGCAAGCAGTAAATGAATGATAATGTACATATCCAACCAACCTATCAATCTGAATTATTTGTGAGGTCCAAGCGAAATGTCGAACCATACTCGACATAGAAGTGCAAATAATTAAACACTAACTGGAACAGAACCGATTTCGAAATTGTTAGATAGATCAAGCCGTAACAGTAGTTTGAAAAAGAACTTCTTTTTAGGATGTGATAATTCTGGGACTTTGCCTACCCGCATCTTGCACTGAAGACGAAGTAACAACAATGGTGACTAAGGTAATCGATGATAAGCTTCTTTTAGCCGATCGCCTATATTCGATGGACCTGAAGTTGCTCCGAGTTTCGGATCTTAGGCCAGATTATGCATTATTTTTTAATGCGAAGATTATTATTATCATGTACGCAAGCACGATTAGTGATCGAAAGTTGCATTCTAAGTGGTACTTGCTCCTTGGACATGTAACAATTGAAAATTAATAAACTAATTAGTTTCTTGTTTGTAGACTTATTTTGACGGCATTATTGGGTACAGTAACTGCTGGTACGTTGTACGATATGCTTGTGGTGCAGAAAAAACTGAGAGAATATAAGGAATATTCCTCTGACCAGAGCAAAGTTAGTGGTAAGTTTGCAACTTTTTTATCTAAATACAATCACTATTGATAGCGTTATTATAATTTCAACTATATTACATAAAGAGACCAATAAAAGCCTGTTTACTTTCAGTTTGAATTAAGTATACTGTAGAATGGCACATTTACACGAAGTCGCAGCAGTTGTGAAACGATGCACATGCGTACAATATCTCTCATTTTCATTCATAATGCTTTTATCGCGTTACGATGACATTCTTTCAATTCTGACGAGATTCTAGGATGTTCTATTCATCCCAAGGAAACGTAAAAGTCTGTAGTTCGGAAAAAGTCACTAATTTTTGTTATGCTAGTTCCACTACTCGACGTTTTATACCGTGTTCGATCGAATTCAATCCCTGATTTTTCATCGTAATAGACAATATTTTGCGTTAAATTGCTTCAAGAAGCAGTATTAGTTAGCTTTGGAATGTTCATAAAGTGCCAACAGATGGAAAAAGTCAATAAATACAAGAGTTCTGTTCGAAATTTATTGTTCACTTCCGATTCTTGGACTACTAAACATTTTAATGTCCGTAAATTGCAATTTTTTCAATTTTCCAGCATAAAATTTCGAGTCCATTATACGATCATTATTTTAACTGTATCATAAGGGCGAACAAATTGCAAAAATAGCTTATTTTCTTAAAAAATGTCGTCTTTCACTTGGACAATTACGCGCTTTAGCTCTGGACACCAGTAGCGATATTTATTTCAGATAGCTCATTCAGAAATATACATTTGAACGAGATCATCACAATGTTTTTACCTTCATAAACTAATTAACTAATTTTAATAACCTACTATTATTTGTATTATTTTAGATATTATATGACGGCGGTACTTCCGTTCATGCACGGGAAGTGTCTCTGCAAAAGTAGTACATTTTTGTTTTGAAATATTGCTCAAATGTCACCTGATATGCAGACAAAATTTCACCTCGCGAAGCAGAATGGTTGATAGGATAAAGAGCGGGGGGGGGGGGGGGGGGGGGGCTGACATACACATAAAATTTATACTACAATTATAAGTATGTACCTGTTCAGTGACTTGCAAAGTATGGACATATTTGAAGCAAAAGTACATGCAGATAAACGATTCTAGCTTGTCATCAATCCACAGGACCTGAAATGGCCTCATCTTTGTATGTAAATACCGAAATCGTGTAGATAAATCACTTCAGTGGCTTGTAAAAATACTTTCAAGAAGTCCGACTAAAACTAAACAAAAATAATTATATCGTACATGTTTTGTTAATTATGACACTAACAAAATACAAGACTTCTTCGGAGAAACAAAAATTCATTTGAACATTCTGAGGATAATAAGAAATGATGAAAGATAACAGAAGGGAGGAAAAAACGATTCAGAAATAGAGAACTTCTACAGTGATTGGTACCGTGAATAGCAATAGCAGGAACAAATACTATTATTAAATCGAATTAATGTGGAGAATATAAGAAACCATGCATGCAACTAGACTAATCCCTCCTTCTCAGACAAAATGGTGGAGTAAAAGTTTACAACTCATATAGAGATCGTATAATACGGAATGATCTGACGAAAAGATACTTCAAAAATCAAACAAAAAAATATGGAAATTAGACAACTTTATCCGCAGTTTATTGTCTAGTTGAGCTTTGTTGGCCTTATGCCGCTCCGCCGCACCTTAGCTTTCGCTTATATCGGCAGGTGTTGAGAAGTCATAGACCCACCACTGCACAAGAGTCAGGACCCAGTCCAACCAGCGAGGGGAAGACCTCACTTGAATCTGATTGCCTGCTGTAAGGAATTTTATTCTTGGTTCCGTTACTGCTATTGGGTTAGACAACACCCAACAGACCGGAGGGAACCGGAACTTTATCCGCAGTTTATTGTCTAGTTGAGCATCATGGCCTTTTGCCGCTCCGCCGCTCCTGAGCTTTCGCTTATATCGGCAGGTGTTCGAGTCTTAGACCCACCACCGCACAAGAGTCGGAGCCCAGTCCAATCCGCGGGTTCCAAAGACATCACCTGACTCCATTGCCTCCTGTAAGGAATTTTTCTCTAGGCCCCCGGCTTCCCTGAGACTGGCTTTGAGACACCAGCCTCCCGAGTCCTGAGGTCGGATTCCGGGACGCGACACGAAGTCGCCAACCGTTCACCTCGCCCAGGCCCGGCACGTCAGCCTGGCCAAAACTTTATCCGCAGGTTGAAATTTCTGAGTACCACTGTATGATATCATTTAGACCATGTTTTGATTTAATTTTCAAGGACCCAAAGATTTGCAAAGACCGCCATCCTTTCGCGAAAGCTTTTTCACTGTATGAGAAAGCTTAAGTTAAGTTTGTACCTGCAAAAATTTGTACATTCATCCACTTCGGAACAGTTAGCTAGGTATAATACACGCCAATGTGCGTATGTCATCATTTTTCTCAAGAGCGCCAGATTTGCTCTGGAGTGTTCAATCGTACGGGAGCATAGAAATAAGGCCTCATCTGTTTTAAAATAAACAAAGCATGCTAGCTAGCTAACATAAGCTGGCTTATTGTCTAATTTTATACACTACTTGTTAATAAAACTTTTCACTTCTACTAATAACACGATGTAGCCCAAGAATATGTGTAAAATTAGGTATCCTCCTTTCACTCTGGCAAATTAACTTCGCTATATTTTCAGGGAACTTCTCATGGGCCACGCAAAGTATCACCTTTTGTCTGCGCTGCAGGAGGTTCTAAATTAAACTCATCTTTGACGTTAACCGAATTTCGCTTTGACTCTCGCGGATTTTAGCTAATTTCTTAAAAGTAAATAAAATGGATATGCTGCGCATTTTTACCTATTTAAGGATATCCTTATAGCAATATCCTCTAATATTTTTAATAGCTAACATGATTGCTTCTATCATCATAGTGTTAAAGTGTTGAGGAAATGTGTATAATAGAGTTACAGGATACAGGAGAAATCGAATTGAATAATATTGTGGAGAAGAAAGCTCCGCACGAAGAGATTGCAGTGATACAAAAGCCGAAGACGGTTAGCCGTAGTAAAGGAATCCTTACGTATTTCTCAATTTATTCGAACTTGAAAGAAATATTCAATGTGAACAATACGTCAGAAGATCTGAAAATGATCCATGGTTTAAAAGTTTTTGGAACAGTGACGATTATTGTGGGCCACGCAATGGCATATAAAAGTAATATTGGTAAGTACAATATATCTTACAGTCATTGGTCCTTTATTTGTTTCGTTACTTTTCTAACTTTCCAAAGTACTGACAGAAAGATTCCGTCTGTTCAGCTGATAGGGGACAACTGTTTATAATTATGAGCACCCTTTGGTACCAAATCATTGCGAACGCAACACTGGTAGTAGAGACTTATTTCTTCCTCAGTGGTTTTATACTGACTTTTGGATATATTAAGTTGCAAAGAAAACCTCGTTCGTTTCGCGAATGTGCGATTGGATTTATCGGCGGTATAATTAAACGATACGTCAGGTATAACATTTTCTGACATGAACTTGATCTTTGTCCTTCTTACCGTCACAATAGTAAATATTATTTTTGTGCGAGGGCAGCACAGGCCAAATATTACCCATTTTCCTCTTTACCAATAGAAATCTAAGTATTTAGCATAGTGCGCACAAAAATGCTTATACATTATTTATATGAAATCTGCAAATTAAAAATCAACAGGCTTACATCCGCGCAAGTTGTTACAATATTGATCGTTATCGTAACGTTCACCTACTTAGCAAATACATCATTATTCTTCATGAATGAACCAGCACACGAATTATGCTCGAAATACTGGTGGGCAAATGTGCTGTACATCAACAACTTTTTCGAGTGGCAAGATTTGGTGAGTGAGGTTATATGACCCTACAATTTCGGTATATCATACAGAAAATCCGTCTAAGACTGTCTAAGAAAAAGAAACTGTTTCAGTGCATGTCCTGGACTTGGTATATCAGCAACGATATGCAATTTTTTATGTTGGGTATCTTTCTATTGATGCTGTCAACTAGGTAAGTAGTCCCTACTAGGCAACATGTAGATGTTCCCTTACTAATCAATTTTGTTTGTGCAATATGTAATTACGATCCATAATTTCAGCTATTACTATGCAAGCCTGAGCTTAAGCGTAACTATGATCATTGCAGCGTCGGCATACCGTGCTTACGTTACATACGTTACAGAATACCTTGCTACGTGAGTCTAATGAAAGTGTAATTAATCGTAAATAATAGGACGAGTATTCGACGCATTTAATTTTGCAGGAATGATGCAAAATTTGAAACTCTGAGTTTCATGTACATACGACCTTGGATGAGAATACAACCGTACCTATTAGGAATGGGAACGGCCCTGATTCTCCATAAACTAAATTACAAATTACACCTGTCAAAAGTAAATAGTCACTATAGTAGCACCGAGATCTCAGATGCTATAGAATGGCATCTTAGGTCTGTGTGTTATTCGTATACAATAATTACAGCACTCTCTCTCTCGTTATAATTTATGCAACACTTAATATGTTACATTTATTTCATCTCTAATGCGGCATAAAGATACTCTATGTCATATATTTTCTACCTTTTATATATGCTTCAGAAAGTGGTAGCTGTCTGTTGGTGCCTCAGCGTTTTGTGCATTTGTTCGATTATATTTGGTGTTCCTAGCGTTAAAAAGTCGCTCGTCTCATCAATCATTTACGAGGCATTCTTCAAAATTGGTTGGAGTCTTGGAATAGGGTGGCTCATTGTTGCATGTGTAACGAACAATGGCGGTATGATCCTTCTTCTTACAAAAATAGTTCGTGCACTTATTATAGATGTGATCGTGTGTAAACAATTAGAGATAATTATATAATTACTACCTACTGGAATATTAATATTTTTTTTTGTTGCAGGCATCATAAATCGATTTTTGTCGTTACCGTGCTGGGTTCCCTTTAGCAGAGTATCACTTTTCGTTTACCTTATAGATCCAGTTGTCGTATTTTACATGGACATGTGTAGCCATTACGCATACAACGGTGAAATCTTGAACTTAGTATGTTATCAATAATATTCACATCTTGCGAATGATATATTTGTTCCAAAAGTAATGTTCTTATTCTTTCTAGATAACTGTGGGACTAGGACAGTTTGTAATTGTTTACATTCTTGCTTTTATATTGTCAGCCGTATGTGAAGTACCTGCGATATTGCTGTTTCGAGCACACAAATTTGCTAAAGTTCAGCAATAACATGAACACGCACGGTTCATTATAATTTAGTATGATGAACAGTCTTTATTGGTGGAGAAATAGTGATGTATGGACAAACGGGCAGACGTTATAATGGAGATATAATTGCCTTTAAATCTGAAAGTTGATCATGACGAAATCCATTCGACGTTCGCTTGGACCTACTGAATTTTACAAGATTGTTTGTAGCATTTCAAGTAAATCTGTTCTTCCAAAGTTTCGTGCTCACCGAGAAAGCGATTTGTAATGTACAGTCTAAAACCTGCTAAATAAAAGTGAAACATATTTAAGAATTTATACAGATTTTTGAGCACGATTATTTTTTCCTCTCATAAGGCGGAGTAACTTAGTCGCAGGTTGCACAAAAAATATGTTGCAATTATCGATTCATTTTTTATGTTCCTTTAATATTTAATGAAATGGATGCAAGATCAAAAAAATAATGAGATGTCTTTAAAAATGTTAAATTAATGTTGACGTCAAAGAAGAAACGCTCATTATGTAAGCTATGAAATAAGTAAGAAGTCATAATATTTATGAGATACATAATTCAATATGAAACGTTATATTTACGACAGTGTTGAAACTTGCACCGTGGAAAATTACTTTAAAAGCTTAATAGCAATGTTGGGGATATGGAGCCCGAAATCATTCATTTATATTTTGTGATTTTCTCTCCAACGTGACACAAACTTTGCCGAACAAGAAATGTGAAATTCACCTGTGCGACAAAAAGCACCAAATTACATACACAATGAAGTATAAATTAATGGGGATAGGGTTGCTGATGTAAAGTGATTGATAAGATCGCATCAAACATAACAGTGATGGAAAATTTGCCCGGTTATGCAGTGACCAATCGTATCGAACAACTGAATGCGACCAAATGTCGAACGAAAATGGTGCAATTTCGCTATGCGATAAACCATAGAATGCTGTGGACTCTGACAGGGTAGTAACACCCTTTCTTCAACAAATTTTCAATCCGCACAGCTATGGCAAAAGAAATAGGAAAGAAATTGAGTCACGTCGATATCAATAGTTCAAAGTAAAAAGTAAAATCACGGAATAAGCAATTAGTATTAGAAAATGTAAAGGTGCTTAAAACATTCTAGGACGTCATTTCAAAGAAATTGTTTATTATTTATAATGAGACCTTTTTCTTTGAGTACTGTAGCTACTAAAAATTCTTCGGCTTAGTTAGAATACCAGTTTTAGATTAACGATAAATGCTCTTGTTTTCAAGTGTTGGACTCAAATGACCAACCAACATCTGGATACATTACGGCGAATAATTTTTGGGTAGGAAATAGAGGACAATGCGATTATCTTCGGACAAGAAGGCCAATAGCGTATTCGTCCCAAAGAACTAAGAACATTTCTCTGTACCGTAATCCAGCCGACGAGTTCCCGCCATTTACGGTCAACTTCTTTGGTGCTTATTTTCGAAACCGTGGCACCATGCAGTATGATTTCTTTACGTGTTCGGATGTAAGTACCTGCATAGTGAATTGTACCGCAGGATATCGTGTTCTATTAGTCATAAACACAAGTAACTTGGTCATGAATCTGTAATTCGAAGATTTGAATGGCTATTTTAAATCTGAAAATGATTATTGAATCATAGTTTGAAATTTAAACTAAACACGAGGTGACTGATCAGCAGACACGTAAGATATTTCAAAAGTGCTAAATTATCAGCTAGTCGTAACGAAATATAGTAGTTTGAGAGATGACACTTTTGTAGGAAGATAATATTGGAGCTTTGCTTACCGACTTTTTATATCGAAGTAGTCGTAATAGTAAATAAGGTATCGTTGTATCAGCCTAAACGAGTTGGTTTTAAATATTTTATTTCTCCAAGCTTATAACTTTGGAACACATTTATGTTATTTTAGTATAATTATTACAAACAAGTGTAACAGACAGAGGGACTGTAAATTACTAGTTCTATATTCTTGAAAAGTCTCAATTTTATACGTCGTTTTTGACAGTTAAAGTATAGGAGTAATCCTGGGAGCGGAGTTTTAGGGTTGTTATTAAAGAAGTGCTCCACTTGCATAAGTATCCAGCAAGAATCATCAGAGGCGCAGCATATGAGCCTGATTGTACAAGATTGCCAAAAAACAGGGTCCAAGTCCACTAATACTGGAATATCTGTGTTCAGGAATTTGAATACAAAGGGAAAGCGATGTCGTTTATAAGTGTCTGAGGGTTGATAAGGATAAGTACAAGCAGTTTGTGGAGGAATGGTCGACACGATAATCAAAATTCCAACGGTAACAAAGGGTACAGAAAATTTTCGATATAACGAGAGTAGAGACATTTAGAGGGTGATAGAAACACACATACCCCTACTGCATCATAGATTAACGAATCACGGCTTCTCATGCATGAACATCGCAGACTAATGCGTTATCAAGTACAACTAATTCGTGCACAGCAACAATGTAAGGAATTTCGTACTAAGCACACTCTGCTTTTCTCCGGAGGTCCAAATTTCAACACTTGTTAAAGTCGAATCTACGAAATCGCCGCGTCTCCTTCGCACATCGCATTGGTGTGAGAGAGACGAGTTGATTTTCGTAGATTCGACTTTAACGCTCGAATATTGCGCAAATGAAGTTTTTACGAGTACAGCACTCATCAGTGAACTTCACTACAGGTTGCTCTGGTTGCTTTAGATAGTAATAAATACTCTATACTGAATAAAGCCGAATTTTCGAAGGTGCATGAGTGAGACAGACGCTGATGTAAACAAGCAAGATTGTCGCCGCGAGACACTCTCCGTAACTCCGATTCATACTGTCAATACCCATCCCTACATTATCCCCAACCTCGTCCTCTACATCATTTTTGAACTGTATCCTTACCAATTCCAACGCCCTCCACCATTCTTCGTTATATACATTCCTGCATTTCCCACAAAACAATAGTTAGTTAGATTTTCCATCTTAGAACGAACTCTCACACGTCTACACAACAAAATATCAATCGGCCTTACTATACGCGTTAAATAAAGACTAACCTAAAATTCCGGTTGGAATCGAAGCGTATTTAACCAGTTAAGTGAGATTGACGACTATATCCATCATGGAGATGTGGCAGAATTTTGTGTCACGACGACTATATCCGTTATGCGTAAAATTTTGTTACAATTTGATATTTAAATTGTAATTTTGGCGAAAACTAAATTATATTTGTAAATTGTAAATTGTTTAAAATGTTTAGAGGTCAACACGAAATGAAATAAACTAATGAAAAGTGTAAATGATTTGAGATGGATTCATAAATTCTTGAGAGTTAACTCGTCATCGCTTGATTATCGCGATGGTGCGCGCTTTGCAAAAAGATTGCTACAGTTAACTGGTTAATACAATAATCCACATCCCTTCGGAATACAACACTTCACCGTCACTCTTTTTATTATAATTACAAAATAACACGATATCTCTGAATTTAGAGTTTAATTGTAAATTAAAAGTGATCCAAGTTAAGTTAAGGAAGGGAACAAATAGCTCATATCTAAAAAGTATTAAACAATACGTTTAATCCAGTTTTATATTCTATTTAAAACGATTCGCAATTAAGGTAAACACGTTCTTCTTTCCACTTTTGTTACGCAATGTTTCTAGCAGTCATTCCAAACGCGACAAAAAGTAAATCCTGCGGCGATGTAAAGAGATACTTGAAAAGTGGTACAGTTTCTATGTACCGGTTGCTGTGTATCAGTTTGCTTCAGGGAACGTGAAATTGAATTATTAATATTCCATTCTGGATACGGCACACGTGCAAGTACGTCTGCAAGAAACTCTGCGCAGAGTTTGAAATTTCCTTTCACGTGAGAACCTTTATCCCAGTTTTACAATCAGTAGAAAGTACAGTCAGGGACAAATCTGGTTCTTCTAGAGAAAATGTGACACTCGAGGGAAAAGAGGTGTCCTGCATATTGATTTTTATGGATGTTTCAGAAGATATGCGAATTTAGGGATGCTAGTGCTTGGAGAATTAGAAATTAATGAAGAACTATAGAGATTTAGAAAATTGGGGAAACAGGATCTAGAAAATTAGGAATCAGTGCTTACAGATGCAGTAATCTTAGAATTATAGGACATAGGACATTCGGAATATAGGAATTTTGGGATATGCGAGTTTTGGGGTATAGGAGTTCAAAGATATAGAATTTTTGGAATATAGCTATTTCAGGACATAGGAATTTTTGGATATAGGAAATTCGGGATAGAAGGATTTTCGGATATACCAATTTTGAAATATAGGAATTCCAAGATATAGAATTTTTTGAATATAGCTATTTCAGGACATAGGAATTTTGGGTTATATAAATATGGAAAAATAGTAGTTTCGAGATATAGGGATTTTGGGATAGAGAGATTTTGGGGTGTAGGAGTTTCGTACATATGAGTTTTGGGATATAGAAGTTTTGGGGCATAGGAGTTTTGGGAGATATAGATACGGGAAAATAGTAGTTTTGAGATGAAAGGATTTTTGGACATAGGAGTTTTGGGATAAAGGAGTTTTGAGACATAGGCCTTCTGGTATATAGGAGTTCTGAGGTATAGAAGTTTCGACATATAAAAATTTTGCAATAACACGTCACTCAATAAGTCCCCGGTCTCACACATATGGCGTCACTGGTGACAGACCCACCTTATTTTCGAATAATACTAACCTTCAAACAGTGACGTGTCAAAATTTCATGGTATTCTGACCGATAGTTTAGAAGTTACAGTAATTTCAGTACCCCCAGTTTCGTAATTTTGAAGACAATGGATACTAAGGAATTACGTGTGTTGATTAAACATTGTTTTTTAATCGGAAAAAATACTGTTGAAGCCAAAAAGTGACTTGATAAGCATTATAGGGACTCTGCACCAGGGAAATCAACTATCATTGACTGGTATGCTTAATTTAAACGCGGTCATACAAGCACCGATGATGCTGAACGCTCTGGTTGCCCAAAATCAGCAGTCGTTCCGGAAAACATAAAAAATGACACAAAATAGTTTTAAAGGGCCGTAAACTTAAGTTGTGTGAGATAGCTGATGCCTTGAAGATATCAGAAGGTAGTGTCTTCACAATTTTGCATGAAAATTTGGGCCTGTGCAAATTGCTTTCAAAGTGGGTGCCGCGTTTGCTGTTTCACGAAGGCAATGCGCCGTGTCACAAGTCGATGAACACGATGGTTCAATTGAATGAATTACGTTTTGAATTGTTTCCCCACACACCGTACTCCCCAGATTTGAACCCCAACGACTACTGGCTCTTTACAGATATGAAAAAAATGCTCCAGGGAAAGAAATTTGGCTCAAATGAAGAAGTGATTGCGGAAACTGAGGCTTATTTTGGGGGCAAAGACAAATCGTTTTATATAAAGGGAATTGAAAAGTTAGAGGAGCGTTGAAATCAATGTATCACACTGGAAGGAAAGTATATTGATGATTTAAGTGGAATTTCTAAAAAAACTTTGATTTTCTTAGTTAGACCGGAGACTTATTGAGTCATGTGTTATATTCCAGGTCATAGGAATTTTGGGACACACATATGGAAATGGAGACATAGTCATTTCGATGTACAGAAATTTGTATGACATAGGGATTCCGGAGCATAGTGATTCCGAAGTATATTAATTTCGAAATACAGTGATTTTGAAGACCAAGAAATTATTCCTTGATTTTAGAAATATGAATAATTAATAATTTCGAAATATCAGAATTTGGATATTTGTAAATTTTCAAGCTTACATGTACACTATGTTATATGGTATATGTATAATACAACGTACAAGTATTAGTAACTGAACGTTCATGATATTATTCCATTAAAAATGTTATAAAGTGCTAATTAACCCACAAAAACTGCTTACAAAAATTCCCAACATTGTTTTAAACATACTTCAATATAAATATCAAACGTAATGTATGCCAACGTTGTACTTCTTGTAAAAAAAATTCGAAAAATATTTTGTCCACAATGTTTTCATGTTGACAAATTATGATAGTCATAAGCAAAATGCAATGAAAGATGGCTGCGCTAAAAAATTCAGTTATTCGACATTTTTATAATTGTCACCACTTTTATGTGTTTATAAGATACATGTATAATTTTCTTCCTTGCTTTGTTGATTTTATAGTAAAATCAAGAGCTTATAAATTTCAAATAGTTAGAGCGAATGAAAATGAGCGAAACATGCAAAGATAAACATTGTTACAAGATGAAAATGAGGGGTCATCATTTTGTTTTCAGAAATAATATTATACCATGTTATGTGCGTGGTTACTTTTCAAAGCAATATAAGTACAATTTTGAGAAAGGTAGCAGATAAAATCTTCGATTCAGCTGTAATTGGATGTTTCCTTTTTGTACTTATATTTGCAATATCCTCGCGAAACAGATAAAAGAAAAAATTATAAATAAAATTGCATGAATGCTTGTATTTGAAACTGATATAAGTATATTTTCCATTCTTCTTTAATTTGTTTAAAAACAAATGTTACATCTTAATAATAGTAGCGTTGACTTTTTTAGTCACATTTTAACTTTGATCTGAATTTTACTTTAAAATATAACAAAATTATTACAGACAATACTAGTTCAGAATGTATGCTAATTTAAATATACAGAATAATTTATTTAACCAGTTAACTATGGCGATCTGTTCGCAAAGCGCGCACCAGTGCATGTCGCGATAATCAAGCGATGACGAGTTAGCTCTCAAGAATTTATGAATCCATCTCAAATCATTTACACTTTTTATTTATTTAATTTCGTGTTAACCTCTAAACATTTGAAACATATTACAATTTACGAATATAATTTAGTTTTCGCCAAAATTACAATTTAGATATCAAAATTGTAACAAAATTTTACGCATGACGGATACAGTCGACATGACACAAAATTCTGCCACATCTCCATGACGGATATAGTCGTCAAACACACTTAACTGGTTAATTTATGACATTCTATAAATGCACCTTTATTGGATGTTCTTTATCTATGTTACCTTAAATGTACGTAGCAATAATTGTAAGGGTAAAACTTTAAATTTTGACTATCATTTATATATCATCAGATTATTATTTTTAATATTTATCTAGCAATTTTTCACTTCTTTATTTTCATTTTGTTTAATTTTTAATACTGCTAGTTTTTGTGCTGGACATGTATTGTGAGACTTGTGCAAATAAACAGTTTTATTGTCCAAGTTAAACAAGAAAAGCATTCAATTATTTTTCCTAAAATGTACATATTAAGTTTTACATTTTCATTACAAATGTATATAATTTCATAATTTGTCATGAAAAATTACGATTTAGAAAAGTTCATTTCGAAAGAACATACACATATTTTTAACTTTCTATTACAAACAAATTTGATACTTGATTTGATGTATAAATAGTACAAACTCTATTGGAATTAATGAAAACTGTTTTACTTAGAACTATACTGTTTATGAAAATGGTCGTACAGTTAGATCAAACATGTATGCAACATATCTTGTACATTAACCTCTTAAGCACGGCTGAGTATTACTTCAACTGCAATGTACTGCTTCTCTGGATGGCAGAGTTCAACGCAAATTACGCATAAACAGCACTATAGTGTGTGATAATGTTGTTCTCTACGTGAGTGCATTTGAATGAAGTTTTTGATAATTAAATTATAATTTTTCCCAAAGATATGATACATGTACTTTAACTTTGATAACTTACTTTTTTAGAAAATTCACAAAGTATGTAATTTTATTGGGTTGTTCGGAAAGTCATTTCGTTTTTTTTCCATGAAGCGAAATACGATTTTCTTATAGTGAATAAATATTTTACTTTATTAAATATTGTCAATTCTGGTCCAATACACTTCACCATCTTTCTGACAGTAAAATAATTCCACGTTCATAAAATTTTTGTTCCTTGCTGGCAAAAAATTAATGTAAGTAAATTTTCACCTCCTCGTTTGAAGTGAAGGTTTTACCGTTTAAAAAATTCTGTAGTGATCGGAATAAATAATAATAACCAGTTTTGGCACTATCGTTCTGTTAATACGTCTTCTCTATACACATCTGACAATTTTTTTCTTGCTTAAACAGCATTTTTACCTTTACGATAGTAAAAAAGTAAAATATGCCGAAAATGGTGCTTTTCTCTTTCCATATTTGATGGGGTACCAACCAAAAACTACTGCGTAGAATCGATGGAAATTTTTCACAAAAAAGCCTTGCTATATCAATTATTAAAATGTATAATGATTTGCGGCTTGAATGTGAAGGTAGCTGTAAAAAAATACAATTAAATCCTCTGTCGAGAAAAAACGAAATTACTTTCCGAACAACCTAATATAATAATCATTAGGAGAATATGTGTTTTCTTCTCAAAACTAGAGTTAAACCACTTTCAAAATTAACACCTAAATTTGTCATAAAATTTGAAACATTCCGAGTCCATTCGATACAATTTAAAATGTTTCAAATTGAAAAAACAGTACTCAATTTATTATATATTTCATTACACTACTTGAAGAACACCATTTATACAACTGTAATTTACTGTAAATTATCTAACTGTACATATAAATTACATAACAATTTAATGCTCATCTATATTTTGTATATGCGGAAGGGATTTGAAGAAGTCATGATGTTTCGATGACGTAAATCGTGTTGTCACTAAACAATTATTATATTAACGAATTAATAATTAATTGTAATTACCATCATCAGTGCCTTCGGGCATTTCAAAATCCGCGGTTTTCGACGTTATCGATAGGAGATTTGACATACACCACTTTCAAAATAAACGACTCATATTATTTTCAACCACTTTCAAAATAAACGACTCATATTACTTTCAAAATATAATTGCGTCAACGAATATTATCTCCAGAGTATAGTTACGTCAAGCGAATAACAGAGCGATTGTTCTTGAATTACATTAATGGCATAAATCGTATTGTTACGTCCACTCACTTTGATTGTTGCTGCAAAGGTTTCTGAGAATACGATTTATGAACTCGGCAGAAGTTTCTATGGATTCTGGATAAATTATGATTCTATAAAAGGTAGCTTTTCTCCCGGAAAATGTATTATGCAAAGATATTAATATTTCATTAGAGTAAATTGAAATTGCATGTTCTACAATACACATTTCCTTTTGACATTTATCGTATGAAACAATTGTATGTAGCTGGAAATAAGCTTTTTCGGTTAGGTACGTTCTTTATAGCATTAAAATTTCACTTGAAAAGTAAAATTAAACATAAAGAAGTAAAAAGTGAAATTTTGCTAGATGTTTATACAATTTATTACATTATTTGTTATAGTAGATATTTATATAGAAACTTACGTAGTTTAGGTAGAAATTTACTTTGTTTATGATATCGATTCAATTTTCATGAGAAATGTATAAATCGCTAAATCTTTCCACTTTTAATTATTAACTCTCATTATTAACCTGTCTTTGTTAATTTAATGTTATTTACTATAATAACATAATTTTATGTAATTTAAGCAATTAATTCAGTTGCTTAAAGAGTAATACAACTAAAAAGGGTTAACCATTTGTTTGGTGATTCTTCCGAATTCCACATATCAATTTATTTATTAAAAATTAATTAATTATAATTTTCAATCAAAGTAAGTATTACTTTAAGTAATTATTTGTTATAATGTATGGTAGTAGGTGTTGAAGTAAAGTTTGAGATATTATGAAATGAATATTATAAAATAAATAATATTATAAAGTATTTAATATTATAATGCAAATAATATTGTACAAATAAAATATAAGCACCGAATAAGTTACAAACTCGGATTTATTGAAATTTGACAGCATGTTCTTAAGGAATATTTAAAGTTAAAAGAGCAGCAGATAAAATTAATATCAACCGAGCGAAGCGAAGAATATGAAATGAAGCTTTTTCAATACCTAATACCGAATAATCTGTAAGAAAAGAATTCTTTGAAAGAAGTGCAAGTACAGAAGAACGTCGATTATCCGGATGAAGGGGAAGGCAAACGGGTCCGATAAATCGATACGGTACGACGATTCGATTATTCAGACGAAACGATTTTCATGTCGCAAACTACAGAAATTATTTCTGTTATTCCTTCAGACGACCGTTAAGTGGAACTAGAATATTCGTGTGATTGAAAATCAGAATAATCGAGCATGTAACGAGTCAACAGAGATCTTAAGATTTTCAAACATCTCTTCGTTTAATACAAGCTGAGTACTTTTAAAATTATTCGTATCTGCAAGCTGGAAAATTGTGCAATCATATTTTTCTTCCGTTAAATACTCGCAGCAAACACGTTTAAATAATCGGATATCCATACTGCGTGGATTAAAATATGCATTTATTAATACGCATATATTTAAATACGTGTGAAACTTTACTTGAAAAAGGAATTAAGGAATTTGTTGTGAACTTATTAGGGGCCCATAAATAATAGTTTATTTATGGCAGAACCGCCAGCCCATCGTTGGGCCAGGGTTGACTCGGGTCGAGGTTAATGCTGTAAACCATATGGCAGGCAGAGAAATTAGAAAACTGTGCAAAACATCACAGTTGCCTGTCACATGGTAAGAATAGGGAAAGTTCTCAACCCCACTTGAACGCCAAAAACGTCTAACATGTCTGAAAGGGGAACCTTTAAGGGTTTACCTTCGTCCTGATTTTCGGGGAAAGCGTCAGAATTTTCTCAACAGCCACAGGGGCTTGCTAGTGTTCCGACCGTCGGACACTTACGGATTCGAACTTGTATTTTCGAAGGGACAGACCCTTAATAAGTCACGCGTCCAAGATTTAACAGTAAAGCTTTTATATACAGTCCACTTTGCAATTGTGAATATCACCTTTCCTACCTCAATCATCATATGTACTTATCCGAGCATTCGGGCGCGAACAGAATTAATGAAAATGAAATTAAGGATTAATGGAAAAGGAAAATTGGGATTAGTAAAAATTTCAGGTGGTCATGTGACGAGAGATAATTGTGATAAAAATACTATAACGAATAATTTTTCACTGCAAATGAAGTTTTGTGAATGAAGTTATTTCGCTTAGATGGGGATATTGATTTAGATAATTTACCTAGATATACAAATTAGATATTTATTATCTGAACATGTAAATCTAAGGTAAGAGCACCAGTGGTTGACACTGTACCTGTACTTGACATTTTGTCAAAAAAGGTAAATAAATAAGGAAACCACAAGTTGGAATACACTAAACCTTATTAATCTGTATACTGTCACACCTCAGTGGCTTAATTGCGAACTATTGTGCATATCCGCCATTCAAAAATGTAATAGTAACTGATTAATCAAACTTACCCACGGCTCTTACGATTTTTCAGTGTTTTCTTATATAAATCGCTAAGGATTTGGTTAAAATGTAAGTATTGCAAGTTTGTATTATTTAATCATTGTGAGTAAAAAAAACATTCGTTTATGTTGTTTGAAATTTAAAAAGAGGTTTATTTATTAAAATTGGCAACAAACAATGTTAAATTGTCTAAATATACTCCGTGTCAACTACTGAAACTTGTAATGGTTCATTATTCAGTTGTCATGGGGTGTCAACTATTAAATTACTACGTGTCAACTACAAACTTTGTTCCTCTGTCAATTCTGAGATACCTCCTACGAAGTGTAATTTCAGAAATTTTACAGAAGAGACTATGTAAGCGGCTGTGGAAGATGTCCGGCTCCATAAAACTCCGTATAAAACGGCAACTAGGAAATTTAGTGTTCCGAGGGTAACTTTAGAATACAAGGTTGAAGGCAAATATCCAATTAAAAGAAAAATGGGCGCAGCCAGAGTATTGACTGATGCAGAAGAAAATGCAATAAAAACTGATATGAGGATACCTCCGATATGAGGAGTGTTCGAACTCTTCATATTAAATATTTATTATTAACTCTTCATATTAGCCCTTAATTATTAAATATTTTTTTGTAAACTTATTCAAGAATATTCTTTTTTATATGTTCAAAAAAATTCTCTATTCACACATTATTAAGACTAGTTCATTAATTGGATTTTCTCCCTATGTTAACTACTGTAACAAAAGGATGTCAACTACTAAATTTTCTGTTTTTGCTGAGTGTCAATTATTGAATCAAATTTTACGTTTAGAAGAAAGAAAGAAAAAAATTTACAACCGCCATCAGGAATGAATACTTGTAATATAATAGAAAAATAGTTTATGCAGCGACTGCTAATCATAAATTTTCCATAAAGTGAACTTAGCCTGACCTATGTGAACAAATAGACAAAGAATTCCTTAAAGTACCAACTACTGGTACCTTTACCTTAGTGTAAATTAGATAATTTATTACTCAACCGTACAGTTTGCAAAAGAGATACCATCGAAAGGGTTCTAAAGTAAAATACCGGGAAAATAAACAAATTATAGTTTTATCATGGACCAAACATAAGTTACACATTGTTAAGATTACAGAAAAAACGTGTAAAATTTCAACCTTTACAAGACCTTCGCTGCGAAAAATAGTACTTTCTGTTTCAGTTTACAAGTACATACATATAACGTGTGTTTGGTGACCATTTTATAAGTTCAACGTGTTCTTTGATGCTCGCATTGTCATCAGCAACAAACCAAAGATGACATAAGTCGTTTGTTCTCAATGAAGACCGCATGATCAAAGGAAATATAACAGCAAATAAAATCATATTGCGGAATATGTCATTAGCGGATGAGAGATCCTCTTTAGTTCAGATACTTGTTTTATTTTTGTTTCTGAGCTCAGCCATTTTCGTTCGTGGCAATAGAGTTTAAATGGAAAATTTGTGTTATTTAAATTAACTGAAATATACAAGACGTTCTAAAAACGTAAATTCAAACGTAAATGAATGAAGAATTGTTTTGCTATTTTGTAAATGTCAATTGAACCAAAGAAGTAACCGAATTAATATTCCGTTGGAAAATATCTAATTATATTACGCTAAATCGTAACATTAACTGATAGAAAATTGATTGATCATTAGTCACGTACCCTGTGAACGCTCGGCATTAGACGGCTATAATTAATTTTATTAATGAAGGAGTTAATTGATCCGTTTATTATGGACAGTAAGTGCATTTTAGAAAGCGTATGATTTAATATTATTTTGGATTTTATTGAAGATGTTAATTTATAGTGAACTTGTCATGAAGAAAATGGACTTGTTTCATTTGTATAATTGCTAGAATTATCAATAATTTATAACAAAATTTATTCACAAGTGTAAAAAATATATCAATAGTTGAGAACAATATTTATCAGTGACTGATATCGAAGTTAATTGATCCCAAAGTGAATGAGAAACTGAAAGTGATACTTATCAATAATTGATAACAAAGTTTATTAGTAATCGACATACAAACGACCGAATTTGTCGACCGAAAACAAAAGCTTCAACAATAATTTTTAAAATATACGTGAAATATGTTTCATAACAGACGCCGAATAAAGTGTATAATAATTGGTACCATAACCTAAAACTCTTTATCCATTTGGCACACTTTGCTCAGCAAGTACTTCACAATTAACAAAGTTAAATTTGTACGATAATTTGTACAATTTATCTCGTCAAAAGATAAAATATATATCTTGTCAAAAGATAAAATAAAATCAAACAGCTGCTTGAAGAAATATATTGCAAAAAGAACCAAGAAAGGGAAAACAATTTTCAGCACATATGGTATGATGGTTAAAACTACGAGTAAATAATGTACATAATAATTATACATTAATTTGACAAACAAGATATGAGATTTTTAATAGTCATGAAGAAACGCGTATTATTTTTATTAGTTTCGCGAATTACGAAAGCTAATCAGACGTTTAAAATATAAAAAAAGACATACACATTTGACAAAATTGGAATAATTGTTTTAACAACAAAATTAATAAAACTAACTCTATTTCTACAAATGTTTTCTTCGTAAAAATCGGTTCTTTCAGCGTCGAACAAAATATTTGCATTGAACTTGATAAAGCATCGGACATTTCAATTACACAGAGATATTCGTTGGTAACGATTATTCGAAAATATTGAACTCGGTACTTCGCGTAAATGCTCGAAGCAACACTTTGTTAGAATAATCACATCTCATAAATCAACACAAATAAATGCGTTGGATACGAATAAAGCTCGCAGAACCATTAATCTATGGTTAACTCCGCGTGCGTCCAGTCAACACTTTGTATTTAAACAAAGAACTCAGCTCCCGCTAACGTTACTCTGTAAACACGTTGTTAAAAGACTTCGAACATTTAATCGACGAATAACTTCGGACGCAAGCTAATTAAATTTCACAAGGCTGCTTCGCTGTAAAAGCAACCTGAAATTGCGAACGAAAATTTACCCCTTTCAATATTGAGATTCGCGACACAATTAAATTAATTGTACATTGATTAACTCTCCACGAAAACCTTCCAACCCGTCCTCTTTGCATTCTATACGTCTCAAAACAACTGTTCATGATGGCACTACTCTGATTGCGTTTCCTTAGAAATGAAGTAATCATTGTTACGACTTACGATAAAAGTTAAAACAGATCAAAATTACTTTTCATTTTTTTAGGATTTTTGTAAAGTTTTATTATATTAAAATATAGTATAGTGTACCAATAATTGTATAAATTTTTAGATATATCCAATAATTTCGAATAAGATTTTTCGAGCACAAAAATTTCGTTTTATATTCTACAACAGTCAACAACTGCAATGTAAGAATTTTAGAATACTAAATTTTCTGCAAAAAATCGCGGTTACTTTGACTTTTTTGAATGACACTATGCACTTATGACCAGCGGTTTACCTAATACTAAAATAAATTCAATTTATTATTGATCTGTGCCTAAAATGATCTTCAATTTTGAAATGTTAATTAAACCTATAAAGGTTAATTCTCACAATTACATTAATTATTGTTAACAAAGTCAATTAGAGAAATATCAGTAATGTTACAAAATTTCCATGATAAATAATTGCATGAAAATACTACTAGAAATAAGGTTATAGATAACAATGCAATAATATATTACAGTGTTTGGAAGGTTAAAAAGTTTCTTAATTCATAAAATGTTACATGATTATTTAATATAATAACTGTTTGCAATTTATAAGAAATAAAGCTGTTACAAGTTCGTTATTTGTATTTTGGTTATCAATGGAGGTAGTTCAAAAGCTACGAATAATTGAGAAGCAAGAAATATTATCAAAGAGAAACAGTATAAGTTACTAAACAATTTTTCAAGGATGAGTAAAAGACAAATAATAGCTTCGGAAATTCGAACAACCAGTAAATAACAAACAAGGTAGATAGGAACAAGAACCATCTTTGTAAGGAACAAGAACTATCATTGTTAACTTGAATCAAAAGTATAAAATGTAACTACCGGAAGAAACGAATGAAATGTTCAATTATGTCAAAGCAACGTAGGAAAGGAGCTTTTAGAATAACCATTTCGCGTGTTCCCAAAACTAATAGTCGATAAATCGTTCGTCCAAAAAGGTTAATTTTGATCATTAATTCTTGTTAACGAAGTTAATTGTAGAGAAATACCAGTAATGTTTCAAAATTTCCGCCATAAATAATTGCATGAAAATACTACTACAAAAGGTTATAAAGATTTCTCCTATCTGGTCAACTATTGCCATTACTTTAAATATAAGGATACATGTTCAGAAATTTTGCACGCATATATTTCAGTGAACTAGGGAGGGTTGTTAATAGTGAGTGCAGCTGGTGGAGGTCGACACAAGAAAGGGGAAATATGCATAGAGACAGATCATGAAAAGGAAAGTGTGAAAGTACAAGCGTAAGCGGGTCTGAAGTACTTAGAACTTATTCTGGTTTATGGTGAAGATTGCTCTCAACTGTAAATGTTTGGGTTACCTCTCCTATAGCGACACTTGACTTGGTTTTAGGTGGTTTCGTACTTGAGACAGATTGAAGATTACACGTCGTAAAGTGGAACCGACTCTACACGGTCGGCCAAAAGTCAAAACTACATACTTTCGCTTAAAGGAGTCCTGCATAGTTCTACTGAAACGTGTCTGTGTATATGACGATTGTTTACAGGATGCAACATAAAGTTGCAAGACATATTTGGAATTGGTTAACAGGTAGAAAAGTCAGTTGACGAAAATGTTACATACTATTGTAATACCTATTTTTATGACATCATCTTTTCTTTTATAAATGCAATCATACATTTGAAAAATGTATGTGCATTTCTTGTTTCGATGTAGTTTTTAAGAAGCCTAAATTTATTGAGGCATTTCACATTTTTTGTAGGAAGTTAGTTTGTTAGAAATGTGTGATTGCTCAAGTACGTAATAAACACTTCGATTTATCACAAAACATATTACTAGAAAAATTACATATGATTATATATGTTACATGCATATGTCACAAAACATATTAGCGAAATTACAACAAAATAGCATCTCGCAAACCGTATAAAGGAAATTACAATAAAGTAATATCGCAGTAAACATATTAATGAGATTACATTAAAATTACAATTAACAAAGCATGTTAACAAAATTACAGTAAACATCTCGCATAACGCGTTAAAAAACAAAGTAACATCTTTACAAATGTATTCACAAGATTACAACAAAATAACATGTCACAAGACATATTAACAAAATATTATATCAAACTTGCCATTTTTAAATGTTGAGCCTTAATACTATTTTATGTCGAATATTCTAATCACTTAAATCAACAAAAATATGTCACATCATTTTAAAAAAAAGTACATTTGTACTTTTTACATGTATCACATCTGTGAGAAAAATGAAGTTGTAGGAAAATGGGCACTAAAATACTATTCAATTTGTAGTAATGATTAGGTTTATTTATTTGACAGCATTAATCTTTAAATTAATCGGAAAGTTGTATTTGTCATTTTATTTTGCGTGAACAAATATTTGTGTAAATACTTCAAGTTAAAATTCAGTTTTCTCGAAAGCTGCATATGAAAAAATTTTATTCCACGTTTTTGGTTTATTTTTTCGCACGAATTCATACGAATTTTTTTTCAATGGTACCACCAGACTAGAAATACATTGACTAATGCGGAAAAGATTGATATATCGTATTTTCCATTTCAAGGAATTTACAGTAGAGCGAAGTGCTTCTAAAACCATCGAAATATAAAAGTCGACGTTTTCAGTAAAAATTCACCACTTTGTTTCCAATTGATAAAATCATGTAATTTAAATGCTCTTCTAAGAAGGACCTGTTGCTTTACCAGGCAAAAGATTAAACAGATCCTTTTGACCTTTCCGGTAGAAAAGTACAATTACTATAACAAATACAGGTGCCGGAAGTATGAAACGAGCAAGTATGAAAGTGGAAATAGAGCAAGTGGATAATAAAGTCCTCGTTTCAAAAGATTTATGCTATACAATTTAGTTTCTGTTCGAAGCATTTTTATCACACACTACTCGTTTTACAGAAAGTTCGAAACAAACGTTAGTCGAATAGGTTAGAGCCCGTTGTAATCAGCTCGAATTCACTTAAAACATTCAATTACAATGCCCGAAGTTGCTTCAGCTCGTTGGAAAACATAAATCCTCGGTAAGCCAGACGGTGGAAATTGAGGGTGGTACAAGTTTAAACGAAGATTAAGCCAAAAGTTTCTCAGATTAAAATGAATTCGACGGGACACGGACTAGGGAAATTTCTATCTGACGAGTGACACTATAGGGCTCACTTGTTTGTTGACATTTTGTAGCGCCTAAATAGCGTTTAAATAATTTATGAAAGATTTATGAAAGATTTTCGAAGAATTCGATACTTGGAAAAAATACTGATCAAGTTATCAAATCCCCAAAGACCTAAAAATAAAATAATAATAGATCTTTTTCGTCTTTATTACCGTACTCTCTTTAAGAGAAGTTGGATTTCTCTTCAGTCTACAAAATGTCAAACAATGCTTGTAATAAATTCTTTCATTGGCCATCTCAGACGTATTCTTCCCGGACATATTCGATGTCTAGACTGGAATACTTTATCGTACATGTACGATGTCAAGTGTGTGTGCTGCATTAGTGCTTTAGAAACAAACTATTAGGTTGGGGAATAAGTTCGTAGCGTTTTAACATTTTCTTTTTTTTACAGCGACATTTTGCAATTTGCAAGAGGTTATAATATTCATTCGATAGAGCTCTTTCTGCTCTACAAAACTGTGTTAATCGTTTTTTTCAGTAGTTTCATTCGTTATTACTATCGAGGCTCAGAATATCCAGGAGGTAAAAATTAGCACTTTCGACACCTGCTCTTCTTCGCTGTCCATCGCGGCCAAAAAACTGCTGAAGCAGCCCGGGATATTTGCAATGTATACGGAGAAGGTGTCATAGGTGAGTCGATAGCACGGAAATGGTTTGCAAAATTAAAAAATGGCGATTTTAACGTTGAAAACCCGCCCCGCAGCGGAAGACCTTCTGAGTTCGACGAAAAGCGTCTCTGAGCACTTGTAAAGCAGGATGATCCTCAAACTAGTCGTGAATTGGTCGAAAAAATGAACTGTGACTACAAAACTATTCTCAATCATCTCCATTCAATGGGATTTGTCGAAAAATTGGGAGCCTGGGTGCCTCACGAAGTGAACGCTACGAACTTATTCCCCAACCTAATAAATTGATATAGCTAAAGCTGGAGCAGGTTGTCATGTCTATCTGCAGTTCTCGTGCAAATCAATTAATTTAAATACAATGAGTGACAAAATTATTATACTCAAATATACTTTCATATTCTATTTAATCGATAGAATACAGCAGATATTTTTACCATAATATTATAATATAATACTATATATTTTATTATGATGTACTATTAAAAAAAAATTCCCAAAAATAGCAGTTTGGGGAATTTTACGCGGAATGCGCTGTATAATTATAAATGTTCCTTGTGGATTTCATCATTTTTTACTGTCGTTCCATGATTGAAAAGTCTATCAAGTAGAAGTGTTCCGACAAAATTAGATTATGGAACTGCATTGAAATAAATAAAAAAGTGTACACCCTCGATTCAAATAATTAGTCATATATCTTTCAAAAAAAGATTCAAATATTGTATCAAATGAGATATGAATGACAGAGAATGAATTTGGTATGAAATTATATGTCCTCGTTGACTTTCAGGGTAAATATTAGATTAGACGCCCTCGTTGACCGTCAGAGTAAGCATTGAATTTGCTACCCCCATTGACCGGAAGAATAAACATTAACACTTTGAGTGTCACATAGAGGTGACGTTTAAATTTTCATACAAATTTTATTATTCAGAATTTGCTCGCTTATTTAATTGAAAATTTAAGTACTAAGTGCGAATATTTTCACAATATTCGGTACAATTTATTAAAAACAAAATGACTACCTAATAAAAGTTTGGACTACATCCGTATGGCACTCGTATTAATCAGACATGTTCAGATAAACATTACATTAGACATCACTGAGTTTTAGAATAAAGACAAATAAGAAAACAGAACAAATATAACTGTTAAGATTTCCTTACATGCATGTTTATTAAAACATTGCATCTGCAAAATATCACATCATGCTGTTTTTCAAAATTGTTTTTCAAACTCCTTTTATTATCCAATTATCAAATTTTGTTGAAAACCAATTATCGACGATTATTTCCTTTGAATAATTCGACATTTCTTGAGAACGATGTGATCCTGCTAATCGAAGTACAAAATGAAGATGTATCAAATAATGGCTGTCTTGTGGTTCGCAGCCCACCAGAAAGCCAACTGCGGATTTCGTGATTAACTGAATTTGCATTAGTGATTTTCATCACGATGGCCTTGGGAAATCTCTTTGCTGGTGAGATTAAACGGCTCAAAAGGGTTAAGGGATATTAAAGAGATTAGGGCATGTACAAGGGAGAATCAGCTACTCAGGGAGAGAGTTTTCAAAGCCAACCAAAGAGATATTCCCTTCTACTCCTCTTATCGTGAAGCCTTCGTCAACATAACTTATTACATTTTAATCTGTTCTCTTGCCTTCGTAATTGCTTGTTATAGTGTCATAAACTGTTACCAAGTAAAGTGTATTTTCAATTTTTAGCCAAGACTTCGGCAATCTTATGACAGGTAAGGTAACATTATGGTTTTCTATCATGAACGAAAAGCCGAATTTTTGCTTTATTTTGAGCGTCATAATCTCGTTACAACGTTTTTTAAAAATATCCGAAATTAACCGAATTGCAGATTTCTGGTAGTAATGGTTTAAGTGGTTGTAGAATTACGTTCTTCTAAAAACTATTTTTCAAATTTTCTGACAACTACAATTTCTGGCGGGATTTAGAAAAAAATTATTCTCTAGGAATTGTATTATATGTATGTCTGAGAAATATATAACTGCATTATATAATAACTTAACTGCATATTATTCCACATTTTATGATGTTATTCTTTAAGATGAACTTTCATTTCTGGTTATAAAATATTTCTGCAATTCATTTGCGTTCTTCAATCCATGTATCAACTAAACAATTCACTGCAAAATTTTGGAGTACTCGTATTTGTTGAAAAGCCAAAGTCCTTAAAATGAAATGTATAATATGAATGCCACAGATAAATTTGAGCTTGTGACAGCGATTTAGAGATATAGCAATTTGGGGATGTACCGATTTGGGGATATAGTGATTTGGGGACGTAGCGATTTGTGGATATAGCGATTTAGGGATGCAGCGATTTGGATGTGAAAGAATTTGGAAATTGAGGAATTTGGGAATGCAGGGATTCGGTAATGTAGAAATTCAAGAACGTAGGGATTTGGGAATGCAGGGATTCGGTAATGTAGAGATTCGAGAACGTAGGAATTTGGGAATGCAGGGATTCGGTAATGTAGAGATTCGGGGACGTAGGAATTTGTGAATGTGGGGGTTTAAAAATGTAGGAATTCGGGAATGTATTGATTTGGGAACGTAGGGATTTGGGAATGCAGGGATTCGGTAATGTAGAGATTCGAGAACGTAGGAATTTGGGAATGCAGGGATTCGGTAATGTAGAGATTCGGGAACGTAGGAATTTCTGAACGTGGGGGTTTAAAAATCTAGGAATTCGGGAATGTAGTGATTCGGGAATGTAGTGATTCGGGAACGTATGGATTTGGGAATGTAGGGATTCGGGAACGTATGGATTTGGGAATGTAGAGATTCGCGAATGTAAATATTTGGAAATTTAGGGGTTGAAGAAGGTAAGGACTCGGGATGTAGGAACTGAAAAATATAAAAACTCGGATATATAGGAATTCGGAAATATAGGGATTTAGAAATAGTCTAACGACTATTTGGGTACGTGCTCTTCGAAATAACTGGGTTAGCTTCTTCACGCATCAACTTGTGGATTAACATCTATACATGTGTGCACTATTTGATTAGCAAATCTTTTTACATAGAAGGTGTAACACGTCACTCAATAAGTCTCCGGTCTAACTAAGAAAAACAAATTTTTTTTTAGAAATTCCACTTTAATCATCAATATACGTTCCTTCCAGTGTGATACATTGATTCAAACGCTCCTCTAACTTTTCAATTCCCTTTATATTAAACGATTTGTCTTTGCTCCCAAAATAAGCTTCAGTTTCCGCAATCACTTCTTCATTTGAGCCAAATTTCTTTCCCTGGAGCATTTTTTTCATATCTGTAAAGAGCCAGTAGTCGCTGGGGTCCAAATCTGGGAAGTACGGTGTGTAGGAAACAATTCAATTGAATTGTTTCCTCACAACTATGAGGAAAACGCAATTCATTCAATTGAACCATCGTGTTCATCGACTTGTGACACGGCGCATTGCCTTCGTGAAACAGCAAACGTGGCACCCACTTTGAAAGCAATTTGCACATGCCCAAATTTTCATGCAAAATTGTGAAGACACTACCTTCTGATATCTTCAAGGCATCAGCTATCTCATACAACTTAAGTTTACGGCCCTTTAAAACTATTTTGTGTCATTTTTTATGTTTTCCGGAACGACTGCTGATTTTGGGCAACCAGAGCGTTCAACATCATCGGTGCTTGTATGACCGCGTTTAAATTAAGCATACCAGTCATTGATAGTTGATTTCCCTAGTGCAGAGTCCCTATAATGCTTATCAAGTCACTTTTTGGCTTCAACAGTATTTTTTCCGATTAAAAAACAGTGTTTAATCAACACACGAAATTCCATTCTATCCATTGTCTTCAAAATTACGAAACTGGGGGTACTAAAATGACTGTAACTTCTAAACTATTGGTCAGAATACCATAAAATTTTGACACGTACTGTTTGAAGGTTAGTATTATTCAAAAATAACGTGGGTCTGTCACCAGTGTCGCCATATATGTGTCAGACCGGGGACTTATTGAGTGACGTGTTACCTCTTTAAGCTACATTCAGATATGGACTCATTAATGACACAATAAATATTTAAAAAACGTTTCAATTGAACTATAAGAGGAATCGCTAAGACACCTACGGAAGGCTAAATCCAGGATACTGATTTAGACTGGCTTGTCGAAGACAAAGAAAATAGAGCATCGAGCGTTCGTGACATATACGAAGAAGGATTTGAAAGTGTCCTAATGAAAAATTCATCACTGTTGAATATAAAAAGAAAACTGTTTTAATCAAGGCGATTAAAATTAGATGCTACATGCTGCGAGCTTCGACTGCTAAAATCTAAATCTAGTCTACGAAACTGGGCATCGCAAGCTGAACGTAGGGATTTATAGAGGCAGAAAATACACTGCGTTAAATTTGATGAAAGTTCAAACTAGAAATAGTTACATAGAACGGAAATCTGCCCCGATATGAAGCAAACTGCATACATTTCTGTAAATCGAGTAATATGATAATAAAAATATGTAATGTGTGTTCTCAATTCGTCTCGATGTCTTCTAAAACTATGAATAAAAGAAAATGTGTTTCTATTTAAAAAACCCAAGATGACCTTGACTTTGCCAAGAGAGCAAATAGTTTTTAAAATTTGCTTTACTAATATTTATTGTGCGCTTCATACCCTGCAAATATTGTTTTAAACTTTTTTTCGTAAAATGGCTACAAATGGGAGAAAAATCGTTACAGGTAACACACTGTATGTTGTACACACGAGTGCAATGTAGACTATTCATGTATTTACAAATTTTCTAATCATCAGTAAGAATTTTTTATTTATTTCAATTTTGCTAACAGTAAAATATTATCTCCTATCTACAGTAAAAACATTTTTGATATTTGTTCAACATGTTAACGTCAGATTTTTAGTTACATTGTCGGTACTTGTGTATTATTATATCGTGATCAATTTTTGAAATAAATTACTCAGAATTCTTAAAACCAGATTGATTGATCAATTAAAAGAATCGCCAAAATATAGAAGTTGATTTAACCGATACACGAAATTAGTTTGTAATCGCTAATTATAAATACCGGTCATTAACTATCAATTACCGAGTGAAAACATTAATCGGCCATCAGCAATCGTGGTTTTAAAATACTAATCGTTAATAATTAATTATTAATTTTTGATTGAAATTTAATTATAATTTTATTTGATACATGTTACGTGCAAATTAGGTGAGACGTATTTTCAGTGCATATTTTAACCAATTTATTAATTTTGGTAACAAAAATATACTTTAGTAAAATATGCGAGAACATTTATTTGTCCGCTTATCGGTATTTCGGAATAAATGTTTTTTCGTCAATATTTTAGAGTATTGAATCGTCATGAAATTCAGATATAAAAACAGGTTTTTAAATGTTTGTTTGTTTGTTTGTCCGAATTTCAATAAAAAATCAGTGAACCGATTTTAATGAAATTTACACAGTTTTCACAATTCGTTCCCCGTTTTCGCTCTATATTTGAAGAATTTTTGAAATTTTATATCTTACTGTTCCTGAGATGAATACGTAATACTCTTTTGAGTTACTGCTAAATTATCATAATCTAATAAAATACAGTAATCTTTTGTATAAATATGTTGTTAGGAATAATTCCATACTTGATTTTAATACATGTAGTAAAATAAAAATTATTTTAGCGATTTTTACATACATTACAGCCCTTACTTCATTTAGAATCGTTACCTTTATATCGTATAATGCAATTGAAGTTAAATGAAAGTATCAAACTTTTCACATGCACCAATTATTGTCAAATATCCATATTATTCCTTATTTATACATATGATATGTAACGACTGCAATTTATTAAGAATAAATTTGATATTATACATATTAGGGTCGCTGGCAATCACAATGCCAAATTTATACACTGAAGGTTATTCAAATTGAGAAAATTATTATAAATTTATTTCGTCCACAAAATTTACATCGCAATGAAATTAACATTAAAATTTACCCCAATTCAGATATTAATAATTAATAGTTGATTACCTACAAGTACAAGCATTTTTGTTCTGATAATAAATAATTAAATACTAGAAATTAGATTAGTTGGTTTCACTTCAGTAAAATTGATTTAATCTTAAAATTTCAGAAAATATTGTCAAAGTTAATAGAAATACTTCTAAATCGATTTAAAAGTAAATTTCTTATGCAGGGTGATTCTGGGAGTTGGGACAGATTTCTGCTATTTTAATACCGTATTTTTCCTGATATTTTATCTTTACTTACAGAAGAGAAGTAATCTCTCCCAGTTTCAAGAACCATTCAGTACATTTTACTGCATACATTAAAATAATTAAATTACGTTTAAATAAATTGAACAATTAGATTTACGTGGCAAAAGGGTTGAGGAACTATTTTAGGCAAAGTGGATTGCACAGATTTTTGAGATTCGATGAATTCTACCTAAATCAAATTATTAGAATTTGTATAAATATTTAGCTGAATCATACCGAACAGTATAATTGCGATCACAAAAAAGTAGTTAACTATATCTTTACATTTTCGTAATGGCACTATTATCCCTGTTACTCTCTTTTCTCTATTGTTTACCAGTTCCTTTCACCCAATCCTTATCTTCCTTTTTGGACGAACGATTTATCGACTATTCGTTTCGGGAGCACGCCAAATGGTTATTCTAAAAGCTCCTTTCCTACGTTGCTTTGACATAATTGAACATTTCATTCGTTTCTTCCGGTAGTTACATTTTATACTTTTGATTCAAGTTAACAATGATAGTTCTTGTTTCTTACAAAGATGGTTCTTGTTCCTATCTACCCTTGTTTGTTATTTACTGGTTGTTCGAATTTCCGAAGCTATTATTTGTCTTTTACTCATCCTTGAAAAATTATTTAATAACTTGTACTGATTCTCTTTGACAATATTTCTTGCTTCTCAATTATTCGTAGCTTTTGAACTACCCACATTGATAACCAAAATACAAATAACGAACATGTAATAGCTTTATTTCTTATAAATTGCAAACTGTTATTATATTAAATAATCATGTAACATTTTATGAATTAAGAAACTTTTTAACCTTCCAAACACTGTAATATATTATTGCATTGTTATCTACAACCTTATTTCTAGTAGTATTTTCATGCAATTATTTATCATGGAAATTTTGTAACATTACTGATATTTCTCTAATTGACTTCGTTAACAATAATTAATGTAATTGTGAGAATTAACCTTTATAGGTTTAATTAACATTTCAAAATTGAAGATCATTTTAGGCACAGATCAATAATAAATTGAATTTATTTTAGTATTAGGTAAATCGGTGGTTAGAAATATAGTGTCATTCAAAAAAGTCAAAGTAATCGCAATTTTTTGCAGAAAATTTAGTATTCTAAAATTCTTACATTGTAGTTGTTGACTGTTGTGGAATATTACATGAAATTCTTTTGCTCAAATAATCTTACTCAAAATTATTGGATATACCTAAAAATGCATACAACTATTGGTACACCTTGTATACTGCATTTTAATATAATAAGATTGCGCCAAACTAATGAATATAATAATCTAATACTTCAATGCAAGTTATTCATAATAGTGTACTTTGTATTCCTTTGAATAATCCTCATCTATATCCTAAAAATAATAATCATTATACATAAAAACAATAGCAAAATTAAATTTGAAAAACATAATTAAAAATTGAAAAATAAGAATTCTTTGTGTAGAAGTTTTAAATTAATTAAAATCTAAAAATATTCATATGGCGTAGTAATGGAAGAATATTCGTGACATGCCCTAATTATTACTGTTCCAAATATTATGTATGTATTAGTATAATTATTTTCATAATTTAATAAAAAAATCAATTTGAGAGATGAAAATACTTTATTTGTAATAAGTGTAATTATATATGCGATAAATATGTGCATAAATATCAATATCAAATAGGTCTGAATAATAACAGTAATTTTATCAATAGTTTCTTTTACCAATTTATGAAATCCATTAAATTAAACAAATTAGTACGGTAATTGTCATTTTCATTATTGTAAACACATTCCTCAACAAATATTTTCAAGAATTTACAAGAACGAAGGCACATGTAAAGAAAGTGTTATTTTTTCTTTTCAACTTATTTTTGTTTGCAAAATCATCACTCGTCTATGTATCACGACTTTTGGGGAATCGTATGTAAGTTTTAACTGCTAAAAACTATTATTTTATTCTTAAAACTGTTATTGTACTTTTAGGTACTGCTCTTGCAGAAAAGTATAACTACCAGGTCCGCATTTTATTACTGAGGTACAGAAATTTAATACTAGCAACTAATATTTTATTTTTATCTGTTAATTTATGTAAAAGAATAAAGTTAAATAACAGATCAATAATAGTTAGCAATTTTAGCAGTACAATCAGAGATCTCGAATATTGATGAAAGTTTATCAGTATTTAGTATGCAGTAACACATTAGTGGAAGTCCACAGAATCCAATAGTTCAGCTCAGCAATAATTTATTACGAATACATTAATAATAGTAGATAATCGGCAGGTGACTGAAAAGTAACAGAGGCTGACAGAGATATCTAAAATATATGACCAAATCAATAATTTTTCATTTTGAAACAGTATTCGTGTGTACGTATGTAATAGCACGCAATAGCAAACCATCCTTATCAGCAATATACAGTCGAAGTTCTTCAATAACAAATGTAAAATTTTTTTTCGAAATTTTTCCGAGTATTGTTAATGCTGTCGTACTTCTTTCTTTATTTATTCTTTATCATCTGAACCAATAATTATTTAAGTTTACCATCATTATTGCTAACATTCTACGAATTAGTGGTTAGATTTTCAATCTGGCTGCAATATTTATGAGAAGGACATGATTAAAAGTTGCATTTAATTTCTTTTGTTCATTATGACACTCAAAAATTCGTTACTGATATTAATAAAAGTTATATATTTCATAAACCTCGCTGTTGGTTTTTGAGTTAATTTAGTTTTATAAATTAGTGTTGTGTTTTCTTTAAATTTAAATTATTAACACATGAACTGTCACACTGAAATAACTGAAAATTGCATTCGGTAACATTTTCATTTTTAACAAATCTTACCGAATATTTTTATAGTATCTTCTTATATTTATGTGTCATAGTTACAAGTAGCTAATAAGAGTATTTTCACTTAGATAAAAGGACATATTTTTAATAATATAAATTGTAGACGGTATTACCATACCATCTGCATGGTAATTGAAATACCACCCACATGTGGGTGACATGGCAGTCAAAGCGTTAAAACATTATATTCTATCTTTTAACGAAACTAGAGAAGAATTGTTTTATTCATTTAAAGTTATATCTGCTTCTGAACAGATGTGTAATTTGATGTCAATTTTGGTGTAATAACAATATTTGTAATATAACAACACAACATAACAGTACACAATAATATCGAATATAACAATATTCTATGGTATTTCAGCAATATCCTAGTATTTATTTGAATACTGAGATAATGTGAAAATTAAAGAATTAATGATAATCTTTGTATTCGTTCATAATATATACGTTCATAATTTCGTTTAATACAATTTGAAATCAGAATATTTTAATGCAATCTATAGTGTCATGTGTGTGTTTTTATAGTCGCCATTTGCCAATGCTGTATTATATGGCTTTTTTATAAGCATCGATGTCCTTTTCAATACCACGAATTTATATAAGGGACAAAATACAGTTGTTTATAAAATGATGGAAGGGACATAAAAAAAATAATAATGCTACTTAAAAGTATAATCAAATTATATCCTTATGATATCAGGGGAACCGAAAAGTATTCAAAATTTCTTCGATGACTTAATGTTTTGCAATGAAAAATCGAAGGACTTTTTTGAAGTAGAGAATCGAACAATTGCTATTACGCTGGCAAAAAAATGTTAGAGAATGATGGAAACTATTCTGCTGATTACTTTTTGGTCCCCATAATATTAATCAGAAGTTGACTAATTTTTCACTTATTTTATGTCTTGTACAAAATAAAAATGTCCCTTCCTACCACTTTTCCTCTAATTCTTCTATAAATTCATCAGAATTCATAAAGAAAGTATTTGATTACTTCTGACATTGAAAATTAAATTCTAAAAAATTCATATTAATGTATTGAATTGACATGCTTACTAAAATCGCAACTCATTCATTATTTGATTGCAACCTGTATTATTTCTATTTTTTTACTGCTAGTACTTCGCCGGAATAGTACTATCAGTATCTTAAGAAATTACAGCATTTTCATGTAACTGTTTTGTAAGGGTGTATTAATTGTCTAATATACTTTATTCAAAATTTTACTATACCTCATATTGTTATAATTACAACCCTAACCTAAATTTGTTACTGACATAACCTAACGTGAAAGTAGATATTTCACAAACAAAGAAAATTAAATAATAAACTTGTATAAATACATTCCCTTTAATTATATCTCTTAAAAATAAAACAAGAAGTTTTAATTAAAAATATTATTTTAATAAATTTGTACATATTATATTTCAGTTTTAACGTACTTATACAAATGCAAGCATTAAAAAGATATTTGCTAGCATTTACCAGCATTTACCGTAGGTAATGAACGTTGGATTAACAATAAACGTGTTAACATTTTGCCTAATCGCAAATCGGCAATTTATATATATACATTATGAACGAAGTGATAAATGGACCATTATTTATAATGCCTGACCCGATTTTGTTTGCATTATTCATAATGCTCGTATTAATCACTTAATCCATAACATGCACATTATGTAGGCAAAGTATAAAATGTACTTTATTTCAGAAACTGCCTGAGTTAATTTAGGTCATGTACATACAGGATACTCAACTTTCTCACCACCTAACTTTTCCAACATATTCCATACACAAAATAAGAAGAAGATGTTATATTAACAGAGGGTTTTAAACACTTTATTAAAAAGTTATAGCAACAATGCAAACTAATTTCGGACTGCTTTGTTTTCGGTGCCACATATAATGTATTCCAGTTTTTAACGTAAAACTTTATCAGTATGTTCCATAAATAAAAATGCTAGAAAAGTGTTATATAAACATACATTCTTAAATATTTGGGGAACTAGACATTTGCGATCTAGAAATTTAGGGATATTTGGGGATTGAGAGATATAGGAATTTAAGGGTTTAGTGTTGTATGAATTGGAGGATCTTGGGATTTTGAATATTTGGGATATAGAGGTGGATGTTGAAGATCCAACTATTTGGCAATCTAGAGATTTGGAGATTTATGTATTCTGGATTCTATGTATTTGTGGATATAGATATCTAGGAACATAGATGTCTAGGGTTCGAGTGATTTGAAAATCTTTAAATTCCAAATCTTTAGAATTTGGGGATCTACGAATATAGAAATCTAAAGATTTAACGATACCGAAATTTGGGGAATTAGCGATTTGAGAACTCTGAGATTTGAAGATTTACAGATATAGAAGTTTGGTTCCTTAAAAATTTGTGAATCGAGAAATTTAGAAGCGTAGAAATTAGAGGGATACAGGAATTTAGGGGCATTGATATCTGGGAGTTTAGGGATACAAGAGTTTAGAAATTTTGGGGATGGAGACATTTAGGAATTTATAGACTTGGACATTTGAAAACTTGAAAACTCGGAAACTTGGAAACTTGGAAACTTGGAAACTTGAAAACTTGAAAACTTGAAAACTTGAAAACTTGAAAACTTGAAAACTTGAAAACTTGAAAACTTGAAAACTTGAAAACTTGAAAACTTGAAAACTTGAAAACTTGAAAACTTGAAAACTTGAAAACTTGAAAACTTGAAAACTTTAAAACTTTAAAACTTTAAAACTTGAAAACGTGCAAATGAGAAAACTTGAGAATTTGATTTAAGGATACAGGAATTTGGGAAGTTATGTTCGTCTAAACATTCTCTCTTATTTTTATTTATATGTGCTACTAAAATTCTATGAAAACTGTATCACCCTGTTTGTGACATCGAGCAGCAAATCTTTTTTATATTCTTGTATTTTTTATTAAGGTTTTCGAAACTCTATGTTCATGTAACATTCTCTATTTTCACCAATAGACTATATCAATAAAATTTAGCAGCGAACAACTAGGACACCCTGCATATTATCGTATTTTGTACATCTTCAATAACATACGAGATATCAGGTTAACAACCTAACCTACAAAGGCAATTTTTCAAAAAGAAAAAAGTATAACAAAAATTAACAGTAAAATTATTTCACATGAGACTACGTTTGAAAATTTCCACTTTAAATATTCGCTTAGAAGTCATACAAGTTTAAAGAATTTTGCAACAGTATCATTTTTTCCCACGTTTGTAAATGCTCGTAATGTTACGAATCGCTTTGCATTAATCATACAAACCTTACTTTCGTTGGTTGTCACAACGTATAGCAATCGAGAATATCTGGGCATGAATTTTGCACGTGTTTATTAAATATACATGTGGCGAATATTCTTACAAAAAATCCTTGTATGTAAAATTTTATTCTACCTTTTTTCCTACATTTTTATGCAGAGTTATTCTCTTTCCAGTTGTACCGCTGATATCCTGTATAAATTTCGTTAGTCGTTTACGCACAAAATATTTTTTTGTATGTGCTCGCGTGGTTTGCTGTTCCAACTATTTTGGAGAAATAAAATAAAACACATTTTTTGTGGATCATTTTTATAATCACACCAAAAAATATTCATGCAATATTACATAATTGTAGCATTTTAGTATCACGTTATAATCTTTATATAAAACGGCTTAGCCGTTTCTAGCCGGCAATCATGTGAGAAGATGGCAAGGTGCACCCCTACACATATTGTATCAAAATGTTCGTCTATGACCACAGGTGTGCAAGTTTGTGTTATTTTGTTGATATCCACTATCACTGATTAACAAGGTGATGGCATACTATGTTAAAAAAGAAACTTAAAATGTCTTAAAAATTATTGTTTTTTTTTACCATTATACCCTAATACTTTTTATTCAGAATATTTCAGAGAATCGATTTATCTAAGAAAAACTATATAGTTCCATTTAAAAAATTATGGGTCATTTTCATTCCTCCAAGAATACTGCAAATATAAAAAAGTGCACACACTATTATGTCGGCATTAAAGAACAGTAAAACTTTTTCCTCTTTCATTTTGTTAAGACACGTATTATTAACAAGAAAAACGTTTAATAGTAACGAGATACCACGTCTGTCTGTCGAAATTCCAGACATAAAATTTTTGGAGCCAATTCCAAATTATCAAACTAAGACACATGACAACCAACTTGAAATTGAGACAGGTTCGTTTAAAGGTACTCCTCACATTCAAACCATCAATGACAAAGAACAACAGTGGTTAGATAATTATTTGAAAGGCAATTCGATTTCCAATTTCGACAACTTTGTTATTTCTCGCATTGATAAACAATAAACTCACTTTACTCGCGTAGCGAGTGTACACTGCTAGTGTTATTATAAAATTATAATTGTAATTATAATATTTAATAACTGTGATATAATTTTTAAAGTATAACGAAATTACCATTACCTTTTCCTCAAAAATAATTTTCTATTAATTTTGTAGGTGATCAAAATTTTAACAAAACCCGAATATGAATTGCACGTGATCTCTTATTTTCAGTAATTCCTAAGCATTGATACGTTCCTAAATTGATAATTTGATAGAAATCATGCGTTAAGACTTGAAATAGTGATACGATTTAAATATCCTGAATAAAATAAATTCGTTTTTGCCACGAAAAGAGTAACCACTCAGCCTTGAGGAAAATACTGCAACAAATCCAAGCACGACAGAGATATTTCACAAAAATAAAATGAAGGAAAAAACAGTTGAAACGTTCTCTCGTGCTCGAAGAGAACTCGTTGAGATGCTTTAAAGCAATTCCAAGTTTAAAGCTGACTCGAGGCAAGGATTAATCGAATCGCTTTACGGACGGTTTAAAGTTATTTCGAATTCACGGTTGACTTTAAACCGTATGAAACATGCACAGCTACGTGAACGTCCACACAGTAATTGCGATCACTTACGATCTGTTACGGTTCGTAACACGACGATAAGTTTACGATCAATTATTACTGCGATGCTTTTATAAAAGCTATTTGACGTGGAGTGAACGATGATGACATTATCGGCAACACCAAACAATTGACACAGCATAATTGTGAAGGTAGACTGCTTACGAGTACCTAGTGGAAGTTTTCAAGTGTTCTGGTTTTATAATTTTTCTAATTCTTCTCATTTTTCTAGTATTCTAGTTTTCTAGTTTTCTAGTTTTCTAGTTTTCTAGTTTTCTAGTTTTCTAGTTTTCTAGTTTTCGTTTTCTAGCTTTCTAGTTTTCTAGTTTTCTAGTTTTCCAGTTTTCTAGTTTTCTAGTTTTCTAGTTTTCTAGTTTTCCAGTTTTCCAGTTTTCCAGTTTTCCAGTTTTCCAGTTTTACAGTTTTCTAGTCTTCTAGTCTTCTAGTCTTCTAATCTTCTAGTCTTCTAGTTTTCCAGCCTTCTAGTTTCTCAGTCTTTTAGTTTTCCAGTCTTCTAGTTTTCCAGTCTTCTAATTTCTCAGTCTTCTAGTTTTCCAGTCTTCTAGTCTTCCAGTCTTCTAATTTCTCAGTCTTCTAGTTTTCCAGTCTTCTAATTTCTCAGTCTTCTAGTTTTTCAGTCTTCTAGTTTTCCAGTCTTCTAGTTTCTCAGTCTTTTAGTTTTCCAGTCTTCTAATTTCTCAGTTTTCTAGTTTTCCAGTCTTCTAATTTCTCAGTCTTCTAGTTTTCCAGTCTTCTAGTTTTCTAGTTTTCTAGTTTTCTAGTTTTCTAGTTTTCTAGATTTCTAGTTTTCAAGATTTCAAGATTTCAAGTTTTTAAGTTTTCAAGTTTTCAAATTTTCAAGTTTTCAAGTTTCCAAATCTATGAATACCTAAATGTCTCCATCCCCAAATTTCTAGTCCCTTGTATCCCTAAACTCCCAGATATTAATGCCCCTAAATTCCTGTATACCTCTAATTTCTACGCTTCCAAATTTCTCGATTCACATATTTTTAAAGAATCAAATTTCTAGATTTCTATATCTGTAAATCTTCAAATCTCAGAGGTCTCAACTCTGCAAATTCCTGTATCGTTAAATCTTTAGATTTCTATATTCGTAGATTCCCAAATTCTAAAGATTTGGAATCTAAAGATTTCAAAAAATATGTTCCTAGACATTTATATTCATAAATACATAGAATCCAAAGTACATAAATGTCCAAATCTCTAGATTGCCAAATGGCTGAATCTTCAATGTCCATCTCTATATCGCAAATATTCGAAATCCCAAGATCCTCCAATTCATAGACCACCAAACTCTTAGATTCGTATATCTCTCAGTCCCCAAATACCCATATCCCTAAATTTCTAAATCGTAAATTTCTGTTTCCCCAAAATGTTCAAATCCTCAAAATTTCCCTAAAATAAACGAACATACGTCAAATTTCGGCTCGATTACCATAAATTTACTATTAATCACAGCTGTGATATTTTTATAAAAACTGCTTGACACGAAACGAACGATGTTGATGTTATCGAAAGTATCACGTAATTGACACGTTAGGGAAAATTCCATGTAATGAACACATCAAGAAAATATCTCTATTAACTGAAACATATTTGTAGCTTATGGCTGAATAATTTGAAAGCGGTTTGTACATTAAAATTAATTAGCAAATAATATAAAGGATTCAATATTTGGACAATTTGCGAACAGAAGAATAATTTGATGATTTTTTAAGTACATAATAAAACACTATTAATCACTATTTTTAGCTTAGGTAAATATAAATTTTTATGTTATAAATAATATAAGTTTTAGAGTTTATAGATTTTCAGTATGCAGAATGTAGGTAATAGCAGAAACATCTGAACTCCAATAGTATTCAAAGAAAATAATGAATTTAAAAATGTTACGTTACTCAAAGAACATTTTCGACATTTTAAATGAATATTTTACTTGTTAACTATTAAAATTATTGTATCTGTGATACATTAAGTATATTTGTAAATAAAAATAATTGTAACTATAAAAGAGTTCGCTTACGTAAATTATAGGAGATTAAATGTAGAATTCTGCGTAGGTAACATACTTATATTGAAACCGTTTAAAAAAAAACCAAAACATAAAATAATTCAATATAAACTAAAATGTAAGGTTATTGCGATTATACATGAAATCTCCATTATGATTAATAATCTGATTATCAAATTTTGATAATAATACAAAATATAACATTATAGCAATCAGAAATCTCATATCAATTTCAGATCAAAATCAGTTACATTCTAACGAAAATATTTCCATTACTTTAGCAAGATGAACAAAACTGATTTTATTCTTATACAAAATTAACTGCTTACGCAAGATTGCGAAAACAAATATAAAGTATTTTTTAAACGAAAGACTCAACCATCCATAATCCACTAACTGACGTGGCTTCGTTCTTTTATGAAAAATGAAAAGTTAGATAACAGGTAAATCGCTCATTAATGTATATCCAAGAAATCCGACGTCGAATTATTTATGAAAGATAATCTCCAACGCCGTCTGACGAAGAAAAATCAACGAAGCGACAAATTTTTCGAACAGTTTTAAAAGTAAAGCAGAGACCGATCTGCTGAAGTTTGAAGAAAGTTAGAGTGGCAAAGAGGGTTCCATTACTCACCGGTCGGCCAGAATCTATTGGCATTGGCTGCTTCTAAAAATCGATCGCCTTCCTTGAACAGGAAATGATCGTCTATCAGTTGTTGCTGCGTTTCTTTATCCATCGTGGCGAGAGAATAGTAAGTTCCTTTCAATTCGCCTTCTAACGAACTTAATATTCCTTTCACCTAAAAATAGGAAAGAATTTACAGTGTACAGAGCGTGAGAAGCCATTTTACCGCGTTAGTCGGGAACCATTTTGTCGCGCCACTGAAATGTCACGAGTCGTGGTGGACTCTTACAAGTTATTTCAGAATGAAGAATAAAACGAGAAAGATGATCGCACAGAGATGAAGAGAAATAACTCTGGAGAGATAAACAGAAACAAATTGAAAATATAGAATCATATTTTTTCATTTGAGAAAATAAAATTTAAAAATTTACAAATTTGAAATTTTTTAAGTAAAATACTGCTAATATTTCTTGCGAAAAATGGATACGTATTTGTATCAATACAGATTGAATCGCTTTCGTATTACAAGAAGTTGCTTTTTTATAAAGCTTAAAATATTTTATATTTTAAGATGCTTTTCTACTAATACTTGTTCTACTAATCATTAATTATTAATACCTTAACTACAAATAATTAATAATAATTAGTACGTGAAATAATATTTAAGGAATAAATTAACAATAAAAAATAATAAATACTTAAAATAATAATTAATACTTCAATACTCGAATTGCTAATTACGTAAGAACATATAATAGTGCCTTGTACGTTCATTTTCCCTTAATTCTATCAGCTAATATAATTAGAAAGCACAATGACCGATTCATGAAGTCACAAAGTAATTAGTTTTATGAAGCTATGAATGTACGCAAATAACTTTGAACGACATTGAATTTTATAATTTAGTACGTCTGGAATAAAATTGATTTTTGTTTGGCATTGGTAGACAACCAAGGAAATTTAATTTTATGTAATACCAACTAGCCGAGGAACACAGTTTGGACAGGTTTTTGTTAAAATTAAAAAACACTCTGCTTGGATTGAACGGTTTGTTATTCATAAAGCTGCACGCGTATTTGTGCGGGCGGAGTGTATTGGAATAAATATTGAACCGATGAAAGAATTTGATTTTCTGGTTATGAAAAAAAATACTGAATATTTCGTAATTGAAAACTGTTGAATCATTAAAAAATATAGTTCCTTGACAATTTAAATGTTCATTATTATAAGTAATAATGACTTTGTAATTTTGAAAAAATGGAAAAAATAAATGCACGGGAGTTCTTCAACTTATGCAATTTACTGAAGTAGCAAATTTTACGTACAATCATCTTTGCAAAATTATCACGAAGATGACGTAAAGGTAATAACAAACAAATAGAAACTTTCGACGCTCAATTAATTTGTAGTACTTTAATATTACCCTAAATATATATTTACTTTAACCCTACATATATCGTATCCCGCTCTAAATTTTCAATTACGGAATTTTTCAATAACTATTTTGAAGAACAATTTCAAAAATAAATCTTCCTACTGAGAAATTTATTGCTAATACTCTACCATAAAATTTACTGCACAGAATATTCATGTCACGTTAATAATTACGTATTTGTAAATAAAAGTTGAAAATTTTTAATAAAAAATACACGACATCCTAGAATAAAATTTTTAATAAAAAATACACGGCATCCTAGAATGAAATTTTCAATATCTGGCTTTGTTTTTGAGAAAATTGAATTTTACAATTTTTAAAATATTTATAAGAAAATCTGTGAATACCTAAAAAACTGTATTTTTAATCAATTTTCTGTGAATCTCATAGCTAAATATAAATTTCGCTAAAACATGTCATAAGTTTGGTGAAAATGTGAACATTTGTCGAAAATCCATGAAAAATATTAATTATTCATGATGTTCTACGTCATCTATCAATTTTTATTTATTTCTCTAGTTATTAATTTTTCCTCTCGTTTAGCTACCAATTTTTATTTCCCCCGTTTAGTTATGAATTTGCATTTGCCTCTCGTTTAACTACCCATTTTTATTTGGTTCTTTTAGTTATAAATTTTTAGTTTGTCCTCTTAAACATCAAAGTTTCATTTACCTCTTTTAATTACCGTATTTGCCTCTCTTCTAGTTATCTCTACCCTTAGTATTCAATAACACAGTGACACAGTACATATACTTCCAACAAGGCTTTCCACAAAACTTACTATCTTCCTTGGGAGCCTTCTGTTTCACTTTCCTCTCTACTTTGTGAAACCCAACTTACAGACCCTAAGTCAAAATTGTCCCCCTCCCTGTACCCGAAGAAATAACCCACACACGCGTCCTCAAACATCGCTACACAAAACGAGGATTTAAGGAAGCTCAAAGGCTGACACTTGAACAACCCCGAGCCTCGGACGTTAATCCACTGTGCTGTTCATATTAAAATCGAGCTTTCAGTCCTTCCATACCTTTTGCTCCAAGTCCTGATAGTGATTCAGCGTCATCGTGGGATTTAAAGGATATCCCTCAACCGACCTGGCACACCGAATCCTCGTCGAGATCACGAATTGTCCTTCAGGATCAAGATTACCCAGCTCCTCGGCCGTTCCCCACTCTAAATCAGGATGAACGTGTGTAGGCTTGAAATCGCCGTGGTATTCTTCGATCATGGGATCAAAAAGATCGGCGAAAACGTCGTACGCCAGCTGATCTGGTGCGTATAAGCCGACACCCGAGTCAAGATTCGTCAAACCCGATTGAATCACGTCCATCAAATTAGAGCCGGTGCTGGTCATGCGTGTTTTCAGCCGGTTGAAAATTTCTGGGGTTAAGTGTTTCTTCAGCAACGATTTGCTTTCGACGTTCGAGAACTCGGCGTACGCCTGCTCCAACACCTTCACTTTTTCGTCGTTTGGGTTCATGAACAGGGGTTGAGGTGCTTTCACCTTTTTCTCGCAAGCGCACAGTCTTTTGTCACACATTTTGCTTGATTGCTCGCTGCTCTTCTTCCTGCGTGAGCATCGAGAAGGAGATAAGAGTTAATCTTTTGTGCGTCGCGGTATTCGAGATATTTCGTTTAACGAATTGCGAAGAATTTGCTTAAACTATTGCGAAGTTTATTCTGTCGGTAGAAATAAGAGAAGAATTTAAAAGATGAAATACGAAAAGGATTCATAACTGGTGAAGTACTTAACTACGAAGGAAATGAAGGATAAACATGGGTTGAAAATCTGACAGCTTCAAAAAGTTGTGAACAACTTTGTATTTCGGTTGCAGCGAATAACTTTGTTGCTTTGGTAAATACTCAAAGCAACATAGTTAAAGCTTTCGTATGAAAGCAATGAATTATCTGTCTTCATATTCTGTACAGTGTATCATTAGAGGAAAATGTATTAACCAGTTAACTGTGATTGACGAGTATACTCGTCATGCGTATAAAGTAGTGACCATTGGCTATTTAAATTGTAATTTTTGAGAAAAACAAAACGTCATCTTAAATTTCAAGATGTTTAGAATATTTTGAGGCCATGCCAGAATAAAACAGACAAATAAAAAATATAAATAATTTGCGATGAACTCATGCGTCCCCGTATGCACCGGCTGAAACAGCTTACCAGTTCACACAACGAATTTATTTATGTGCGACAACAACGTTTTTTAGATGTTAGCGTGAAAGGAAAGCAAAAGCAAAAGTCGGAAAGCTGATTTATGATAGGGTCCCTTCAGGGATGGTCTATCATATGCATTTAATTTTTATTGTGTTTTTCATCTAATAAGTATGTAATATATGTTTAAGTTAACCAAATAAATATACATTAGTAATAAAAGTGTCAATTTTATAAAATAAACCCATCTTTTTGATCCAATATCTTACCAGCGCAACTTACTCTGTGATTGACGAGTATACTCGTCATCGCTCGATTTCGGCGACACAGTTAACTGGTTAATTATCTTTCACCAGTAAAAGAAGAAATGGTAATTAGCGTACTCCAGAAAGTTATTCGCTCTAAATGAAGAGTGTTTGTTTCTTTGAAACTATTAATTCTTTGATCCATTTTTATTAGAACTTTTCATAGTTTGAAAAGAAAAGTTAAATAGTCTGCAAATAGTGAGATAAATATATTTTCGTGCGGATAAGTTAAAATATAATTTTTGATGCGTCATTGAAATATAAAGATTTCGGATTTTATTTGTCAAAAGCAATTTTTTGTTAAATATATTTTCTTCCTTTAGTATAATTATTACTTTCCTATCGGAGCACGTAGGCAGCTAATATGAAACATGTTGGGTGCGTGCAGTATGAAACATGTTCTACGTTCAACAGCGTTTTTCATCACTCTAATGACACGTTCAAGTGACGAGAAAATTATGCAATGTAAGTGTAAAATATTGATTTCTAACGAAAACAGGTGGTTTTTACAAATAACATTATAAAAGGTCTACTAAGAGAGAAGGGAAATTATTGCAACCTCAATTCAACGTGAGAGATAATTATAATTATAGATATAATTACAGATATATTTATAATTATAAATAATTAGTCGGATTATGACATTAATGATAATGTTCAAGTTATAGTGAACATTAAAGAAATTATACTAATAGGGAAAACTGACGTAATGCATTTTTTGCGTTATGGAAACCTCGGATGATTGATATAAATTGTCAATATTTCAAAGCACTTGCTATCAGTATAGATCATCAATAAAATGTTATATATTATTGTACAATTCATAAATAAATGTGATATGATTACAATTGTAATTTAATTGTAATTAATTCTTAAATTACCAAATATGCAAATTCTGCAATTGTCAAATTAAGAAATTTCTAAATTCAATAATTCCAAAATCTTCAAAGATTTAAAGTTATGAAATCTCTAAATCCAAAAATTTCTAAGTTTTCATATTCCCAGATCTTCAAATTTTTAAATAATCACATTTTTAACTTTCTAAATGTTCCCAAAGTACCGAATCTCCAAGTTTTAAGGTCCTCAACCTTCTGAATTTCCAAATTCCCACACTTCTTAATCTCAAAAGTTTCCAATTTTCAAATTTTTAAGGTTTTGTGTTATCAAATTTTTAAAGAAATTTCAAAATTTCCAAACTTCTAAATTTTGAAATTTCTTAATTTCCAAGTTTCTAAATTTCTAAACTTCCAAATTTCCAAATTTCCAAATTTCCAAATTTCCAAATTTCTAAATTTCCAAATTTCCAAAGTTCCAAAGTTCCAAATTTCCGAATTTCCAAATTTCCCAATTTCCCAATTTCCCAATTTCCACATTTCCAAATTTCCAAAGTTCCAAAGTTCCGAATTTCCGAATTTCCAAATTTCCCAATTTCCCAATTTCCCAATTTCCAAATTTCCAAATTTCCAAATTTCCAAAGTTCCAAATTTCCGAATTTCCCAATTTCCCAATTTCCCAATTTCCAAATTTCCAAATTTCCAAAGTTCCAAAGTTCCAAAGTTCCGAATTTCCAAATTTCCCAATTTCCAAATTTCCAAATTTCCAAATTTCCAAAGTTCCAAATTTCCGAATTTCCCAATTTCCCAATTTCCCAATTTCCCAATTTCCAAATTTCCAAATTTCCAAATTTCCAAATTTCCAAATTTCCAAATTTCTAAATTTCCAAATCTTTAAATTTCCAAATCTCTAAATTTCCAATTCTCTAAATTTCCAAATCTTTAATTTTCCAGATCTCTAAATTTCTAGTTCCTAAATTTCAACATTTGTCTGCTTGCAAATTTTCGTCCTTTCATATTTTGAAATTCCCAAATTACTGAATTTTCAAATTCAAATTTCCAAGTTTCCTAATTTCCAAATTCATACATCCTGATTCACCAAATTTCCAAATTCACTACTTCTCATATTCAGGATCGATGTATGTATATTGTCGATACAATATTGTCAATAAATACTGGTAATCCTGAAATATTGACAATACATATTGATCGCCTGAGGGCTCCATTAGAGACGCATAGAATTTGGTGTTCCAACGTGTCATTCACATCAACATGTAACAGAAAAAGAACGACAGAATACATTAATAAGCATGAAAAATGTACATTTATTTGTTTATTCGTTTCGATAAATATTTATTTTTATACCAATCGTAAAATGTCTTTTACGAATTTTTTATCTGTTTCATTATGTATACAACTTTATTTGAAACTGCAAATTTTTACTGTCTTCACTTTTTCTTATCATAATTTCAAAGTAATTAAATTGTTAGATTATTAAGAAAATAAAAATTAAACATTTAGATATTTTTCATTTCTATCCGAATATTTATTTATTTCATTACTGTAAATCGCCGACTTTTATTGTTTCTATTGTTTCTTATTTCTTCAAAATCTTATTTTTTCAAAATTTTTAAACTTTCAGATATTTAATTATTTATATACCGTTGTTTATTTATTATAAGTTGAGGTTTTTTTACTGTTTTCATTTTTTCATGCAATTTTAATAATTAAACTTGTAGATGTTTAATCATTTGATGTTTAATTAAGCTTGTTGATGTTTAATTATTTATTTACAAATGTCTATATATTTCATTTTTGTACATCGTCGACTTTTACTGTTTTTTAAATTTTTGTATGTCCTCACGATAATTAAACTTGCAAATATTGAATTATTCACATAAGAATGTTTATTTACTTTATTATTATAAATCGCCGATTTTTGGTGCTTTTATTCTTTCTCATAACAATTTTAAAGCAACTGAGCTTTTGTATACTTTATTATTTATATACGAATGTTATTTATTCCATTGTAATGTTACTTTCATTCAGAAATCATTTTTTTACTATTGACATACTTTCAAAATAATACACGAGCACAATATGTAACTAAAAAGACAACTAGTTTCTAAATCTCTTTACAAAAACACCTAACAATCAGCGAATTTCTGTTATTTTTTAATAATTTTGACCTATACGTTGACCAACCATACCAGTTTTAAAGAGAAATATTGTTTTTTGATTTCAGGAAGCTGGATTGTGAAATATCGTGTACACCGTTTGGTTCTCTCTTTCTTTTTCAATTGTACGGTGTCAGCTGCATTGCAAAAAAATTATTATACAAAAAAATTTTTAAAGATAATTAAAAACGATCTAATTCTTATTATTATGTACTACTCTCAGTTAATTAATTTTTAATATTAAAGACTATTTTCTATTAAAATTTAATATTGATAAATAAAAATTTTTTAACAAAAACTATTTTTAATTATGAAAAATTTCAGTTAATTAAAAATAAATTTTAATTACTGCAAATCATTTGTTGTAAGTTTCAAGGAGGATTTTTACTTTGTCTTAGCTTTCTATGATCGAGAAACGAAAAATTCCGCTTTTTAATCTTTTCGTAAAAAAAAGAATCCTTCAAATATTGAAATATTTATAATAGCACAGATTAACGAAATTCCATAACACGTATTTTTCAGAAACACGAGATATTACTTACTAACAATTTCGAGGATAATCGACCAAATCAATCAGAACACCCTGCGTACATTAGTGGACCCAAGGTCCGAACAATACCAAGTATTGTCAAAAGAATGGATCGTAGACGCTGGACCCCTGGAGTGAGAGTGCTCTTCCGAAAGAAAGAATGAACGCTCTATAGGATCAAAAATCGTTACTGTTCCTCCTCGAGTCGTTGATTATTCCTTCTCTAACCTCTCGCTCGTCACGCGTCGTCTGGACGTCTCTATCGTTTTCACCCCTTTCGTTCTCCCTTTCCGCGGAGCATCCCCCGGAGCGTCGAGTTTTAATTACACATATTTTTTGTGCGAGCCGCTCTCAAGGCTGCCGGTGTGCACCAGAAGGACCCTACACGACGGCGACGTGAATATTCTGAATTTTGACGCTTCTGGCATAGCCATCTCGACGCCGAGCAACCGCGAAATCTCGTTTCCCACTCGTCACGAAAAAATCGTGAAGCTGCTGCCTTCAGCTTTTCGTCTCGTCTTCGAGATCGCGCGTCAGGGACGCACACAAACTTTCGGAGTAATTTGATATACCACAAGATATACTTATTTTTCAAACTTTATACGATGTAAGCGCCAGTTTTTTAATGAAGACAAACTAAACTAAATTGTATTGCAATCATAGATACATAATGACTTCTCGAAAGTGAATGATCGCTGAAACTTTGAAGGATGAAAACATACGTGTTACATTTATCTAGAGATAAAATTACAAACTTTGAAAGCTTGTCATTCCTTAACAAATTCGAAACCGGCAAAATGATGACTTAAACCCCCCCTTAATTTCACATGGACTACAACATATTTCGATTAGAGTAAAATCGGAAATGGTGACTTCCAAATGTGATCGATTTGGCGTGGAGTGACCTCTCTACAAGGTGATTATGTAGTGTTATACTGCAACGCACAGGGGGAGGTACTTTTAGTGAGAAACTACACTTCTTAGAATAGAGGTAACTTTTATTTATATTGTAAGGTTCCGAAACGGCTCAGAGGTTCACTGATGTATGAATACAAGTTCGAAAATTCGCGTGACAAATGTCTTGATCGGAAACTCTATTTTTCTTTATACATATATCATTGCACTTCATTTATGTGTATTGACTTGTAACATACAATTCAAAGTTTGAAATGTGGACTGAGTTTTTGGGTTTTGTAACTATAAAGTAAGTAGACCTTTGTGGGGATGTATAAAGCTGGTTTGGTGAATTAAAATAAGTTGCTTAATAAAAATCACAGTAAAGTGCAGGTATTCTGCAGTTGATGTCACAAGGTTTATATGATTGTTCCAAGTGATTGACAAACAGTTGTATTATTATGAATTGTATGTTAGATTATATAAATTATATGAATCGTAGGATGTTAGGTACTATCATATGAATCATATAATGTTAGATCCTATGAATAATATCAATCATATATTGTTGGATTCTTTGAATTATGTGAATCATCTGATGTTAGGTCCCATGCAAAAGAATATTATTAGACATTTATGTGTGCAAGTGAAGCCTATGGTAATAAATCAATCATTATCCTTCTTGTAAGCATTTGTTTTACGAAGATGTCAATTACCGTAAAACTTCTCTCCCTACCGCTTCTTCTATCAACAAGAAATTTCATCTAACAATAAACTTTCGTGTCATGCAAACTGATTCGTGTGGTCAAGCTTAAACTTCAAATAAATTATACTATAAATCAATTTGTCCGAATAATTCTTTACTTTAACTGAATATCTTCAGTCAAACGTCTTTTTTTTATTTTTATTTTAACCGAATTTTCTTTGCATTTTATCCATCTTGTGATTTAATTTTCAGAATTAAATTAATTCTGCGATTTTAATTGATTTAATTTTCAAAATGAATTTTCATAAATTAATTCTACAATCTTTATTAATGTAATTTTCAGAATTTCTTCAATGAGTAACATGAATTTTCCACGGAAAAAATGTTCATTCATAGGAATAGTGACTTCATGATGTCACTCTTAGTAATTTTCTGCTAATAGTAATAAGCAGTAATTTTCTTCTATCCATGCAGCTGAAGTTGAAGAGTTAAGATTGAAGATTGAAGAGCTTAGAGTTTAAGAGTTAAGGATCATAGGTTTTAGGGTTTAACCATTTAGGGTTCAAAGTTTTAAGATTTATAGTCCAAGGGTTTAGGGTTTAAGAGCACTACAGCTCAAGTGTGTTGAGGTTTATGGGTATCAGGGTTCAAGTGGAACAGGGTTTATGAGCTTGGGATGTAAGAGTTTCAGATTTGAGTCTGTTGGGTTTAGGAATATTAAAATTCAAGGATACGGAGATTGAGAGTGCTACAGTTAAAGTGATCTTAGCATTTAGTGATACTAAAGTTAACGAGTTTGGGATTCTAGTACTTGAAGTGTAAGAACTTATGGTTTTGCACTCTCTTGCAATGATACTTCGACTAATTTAAATCAGGTTCATATAGTACTTTAGTTAAATTGAAGTATGTTAAGTTGATTCATCTTGTTAAAGATCCCAAATTAATCATTTTCATTCTTCATAGACTAAATTCATGTTTTTGTAAATCATATTTATCTTGGTGATGATACAAAAGTGAAGTGGTATAATGTAATTTTATACTGTTAGCTTAGGTTAAGCAGAAATTAGCTTATTAATCCTTAACGTCTATTAAGTATAAATTAGGGTATTAATTCTTAACTTGTGATAAGCATAAAAATAAATGAAGGTTTTGTTTTATAAACTCAAATAAATTTTGTAAAAGTATTTAATGAATCACTTTTATTGTATAAGAGGTTAATTATAAAATATGCAGGAAAAACTGATTGATATTAACCCATATGGAGGGTAATTTCAATGTTCACTTTTTCGTTCTTTTTAATCTTTATTTTTAACGTCATACATTCCACACATTCTGTATAATTAATAATAATTATTTATTATGAAATTAACTCTTTATATCATGGCATGTTTTATTATTTACCATCGTCATATTCTCCAATGACGAACATTGGAGACCCAATGATCTTCACTGGCTTTCAAGATGACCCCAAAAATTAAATTGTGTGCAAGGAATATTTTAGCTAATTTTTCGAACGGTGGACATTTAGTGGATGTTATTAATCATCGCGTTGCAATTATCACTCATACAAAATTGTCATAATTATTGCATATACATAAATTTTGCATGCAACAACATGCCATTATACATGAATTTATATGTACATACACACGTACAAATATTTATTGTCTCAAAAAAGCATTTTATACTATTTGATAATTAAGTGCTATTATATGTATATGTTAATATGACATTGAAGTCCTATTATATAATTTTTTCTTTCGGAATAATAAATTCATATCACATATTTTTTCGTTAAAGTAGCTTACAAAAACAGGCTTGAATTATAAAAGAGTGAATTTAATTTACAAAACGTTGAACTTCAGCAGTGAAAAAATGTACTTCATTTGTATAAGGTTTAAGTCGCAAAGAGTGAAAATTTGAAAAGTTCATTTGTGCAAAATGGAGAATTTCATTTACAGGAGAATTAATTTAGAGTACAAAGCCTGTGTTTCTGTAGTGGTTCTTCAAAATACGTTCCTAAACGAATATCTCAAAACGAGTTTCAACCCAACTGATGAAGATTTAATATGACTCTGGATTTTTGTTCACCAAAATCCAGTTTTGTATCACTGCGTGACAAAGGTGGAGAACAATGAATCGGACGGTTTCCTGCTTTGGTGACTTTTTCCATTTTCCTTGTTTTCAGCAATTTCTTCTCTTCTCTTCGGGCAAAGGGACATTGCATGTTTTTCCCTTGCAGCTGCAACCATTGACTGTCTATTAAATTTCCGTTTCACCTTCCAGTGTACCGATAACCCGTGGTTGCTTTGTCTTCTCAATTCATTTGACCAAAAATAAAAAATATTTATGCTTACTTGTTTTTATGAAAAGTTTAGCGTATTGTAGTAGTAAAATTCACTAAGAAACGTTTCTTTCCCCGTTTCGTTATTTAAAGCAAAATAGATCTAAAAGGTATTCAATCTTTCAATTACTTTTTTATAATTTTGAAATTTGACTTGCTATAGCAAATTAATGTATGAAGTTTTTCTCACAATGCGTGGAAGATGCTACTGCTATACCCATATAGTACACAATACGCTATACAATTTTATATTACTTCATACGAGAAATTCCCGCTCCGCATAATTTCCCACAACGCCAGTTCGTAAAACGCATAACGTATTAACCACGTTATACGGGTGTCTTCTTTAGTATCGTTATATTGGCACCACCGGAGCTGTAAGAGCAGAAAATTCGTGGAATTGGCAATATAACCGGAGCTCCTTCTATATAACATTTAACTGTCGAAATCATGTCGCCCGAAAATTATGTGGTATCTGCCATGTGTTATTGAATTGATCTTTCATGTACATATACACACACGCGTGCATACGTCATTTCAGTATTCAATGAAAGATTTGCTGTCACATTCGCTGTTCAGGAAAGGATGACATCGCTTTTGATATTGCGGCGATTTTCCATAGATCACGCTGATGTGGTCGAATAACGCTTATATTAGTACAGGATTAAATGTAACATAGCTAAAAATGTGTCATTGGCGAAGAGTGGTTACTAGTATACTTTATAAGGTATGAACATGATTTATTCATTTCATTGGTAATGAAAGATGAATCATGGAATTACGATCTGAGTATGAAAACAGTTGGGACAAAAACTATGACTTTTACACTATCCTCTACAAGTTTTGTTTCATAAGAAAAAGATATAGAAATATTTACTCAGTTTTTTTGCAAAATGAAATGTTATGCACATAAATAGGCACTGGATATCATACTTTTATACTTTTGTTTAACGCATTCGCATTCTGTGAGAGCCACGAGTAATCATAATCTTTATGCGTTCGCCATTTTTTAAAGGAATTAGTTAACGAATGCAATTAAGGAACACACGTGAGACGTACTTACGCTATAAATAAAACAAGATGTACATTTCATGTGGTTTATTTCCTGCACAGCTGGAGCATACGATATACAAGGTGGATTTAAAGTTTCCTAACAGAATTTTTAAATGTGCTTTTATGCGAGCACCAAAAAGTAATGCTACAGCCGAAATAACCTGCGTTACATTCAAAGTTCGGAGGTGGAAAATAAAGAAATTAGGAATTAAGTGATGACTAGTAGTAATACTCATTTTCGTAACTTTATGAAAATACACAGAAGTCTAAATTCAAATTATAAATTTTAAATCTGAATTTATTGAACTAGATGAAAATTTAATTTTAAACTTTTAATTTAGTCTTCTGAAGTTAACTTCGTTAAATTCAATTTAATAAAATAAAGTAAAATTCATAATTTAGCAAAATTCAGTTTAAAATTGAATTTTAATTTGGTTTGAACATACAACTATTGAAGAGTATATTTATTTATTCTAAGGTTTGGATCAAAAAACTCTAGCAAATACTTATATTTGTAGATTTTGTACTTTTCTTGAGAATATATAGTAAAAGTGAATTTTATAATAAATGAAACTTTAAAATATTAAAGAGAGCGATTAATAATAATGAAATTCAACACATATGAATTTATCACAATTAATTCTTCTCTCACAATTAAGTCTTCAAGTAGAAGTTATCAATTTTATGTATACTGCACTTACACTCTTGTTATATCTACTTCAAAACTCTTCTTAAAGACAGTATGTGCAGAGCTAATGCATAAAAATTACCCATTTAAAATAATTTTTTATTTACAAACTTTTTGAAACAATATTTTAAGTACAGTATATTGTGTCAAAGCAGTCAGGTTCAGAAAATTTTATCTTATTTATGTATTATGTATTTTATCACATTTACATTGCATTCTTTGTAAAGTAAATAATTACATTTTTTAACCAACAGCATGTTTTTTTCGTAATGTGACCTTAAAATAATTTTCAAACTCAATACTAGAATTTCTATAAAATCAATTGAATGAATTGTAATTTTAATTTTTATCATTCAACATTACTCATAATTCTTTTAATTTTTCATAGGAGAATATTCATGAAGTATAATATAGCGAAGGAAGCTATTTCAGATAACAATTCTTATTGTCTCACCCTGTATCCTGCAAATTTATAGTAAGCAAAGCTCTAAGCCCCTTCAGTAATAAAGCAACACACAGAAGCAAGTGCACTGCACGACAGAAAAAGATATTGAGCTTTTAATCGTCGAGCCATAAACTCATTAAACTGGTCTGTAAATAATATAATTTATTTGCGTATTATCGTACGGACTTGTTTTTAGTGCACCATTCAGACTGATTAAAAAATTTGTTTAAACATAAAATGTGCAACTATATTTTGCGCGGTTTAATCCAACTGCACATACTCTACTCCTGCAATTTACTAAATTAATTGTTACGGATAGAACTGGCCAATTGAGGCATTTCAGAGCATGGAATGAAAATTTAAAGATAAACATAAGATTGAATGAATTTAGCGGGGTTTTCGGGGACGACTGGTCAAAAGCAGCAGGCATGGCGAGTTTCCATGCCTCGAAGCCCTACGTGCACGGGGAAACCTGTGGCCGTATTCGTCGAACACCATGAGTGTCTCGGCATGAAAAACACCATCGTAGCACCGGGGGTAACCAATCCGCCCGGGAGTGGTGGTGCTCACCAAAACACCGAGGGCCACTCCGCTCGGGAGAGGTGAGAACCCGGGCGGGGGCGAGCTTGCTTGCCCTGCGCTCCGGCTAGCTGTCTGCGGGATCGGTCGCACTCGAAGACGATAGATAATTAATTTTTCTAAGAAATGTACACGTGCGTGGTGCACGTGGCAATGGCACGTGGCAAAAGTGGCACGTGGCACATGCTCTGAAATTCCGAGAAAAATGCCAATTAATAAGTATTTGATCCACCGCGAAATGCCGGCGAACCCAGGTGCGCACTTCGGCAGAAAAGAAAGGCACTCCTCGGCGACGTCTCCTGATGCGTAATTTTCGAGAAACGAGTACAAAGGCGCGGACCGCTCCGTTTGACGGCGGGTACCGGCAAGTGCCGGCGCGACATCGGTATCGGCGCGCGGCGTGGCGGCGCGGCGGCTCGGCCGCAAAGGGCGGGCGGCATCGCAAGGATCGGTCGTAGAGGGATGACCGCGAAGCCAAGGTCGACGGAGGGCACGTGGCAGATTTCGAAGAAATCGGGTGGTTGCTAGGAGACGTCGTAGGGGAGTGAAACGTATAAAATAGGCGAGGGCACCGGGCCCGCACTTCACTTCGATTCATTCTCTTATATTTGTTGCTACGCGTTTCATTCTTTATATTTGTTGTTACGAGGCTTCACTTATAACTTGTCACTACGGGACATACTTGTTGTCATTACGGACTTTACTTGTATTTTGCAAAGACTTTCGTTGCGGGATCAAGTATTTCGGCTTTGATTGTAATATTGATGTCACTCGCAGACTAAATTATAATACGTGTGTTATATAATAATTGAAATAAACTGTGCGTATTCACCGTCGGAAAAATTGAGTTGTTCTGATACAATTTTTGGTGCCAAAACCCGGGACACTTTGACCGGACAGACGGTGTTTAACGCGATATCGTGACTTGTGTGGAAGTGCGAGTGACACACAAAGTGGACTTTACTCGAGACAATGGTACGAGGAAAACGAGCAGCAGCCCAACAGTCAGGAAAGCAGCCAGCGGCCAAGCGGGGCAGACCAGCGAAGGCGAGAGCATTGGCAGATCCAGGACCAGGACCGGCAACCATGGAGGACAACGACTCTGCGGGGCCTTCCAGGGCACCGTCTCCCATCCTACCTGTCATCCGACAGGGGCGTCGGGCAACAAGGACCACTGGGAACCAGCGGCAGCAGGAGCTGCCAGGAGGCAGCGGTCACGGAGCAGGATGGCAGCAGCGACCCACGGAGGCGAGCATCCCATCCGCAGCCGACGAGGACACGGACTTCTCCGACGAGGCGGAGGAAATCCAGGGCAGCGAGGACGACAGGGCAACGCATCAGCCATGGAGCAACAGCACCGCGTTACCAGTAAGGCGTCAACGAAACGTGAGTGAGCAATCCTTTATTGACCCGGCTGATCGACTATCCGCGGCTATCGAACGTACGTTAGCGGCGGTACGTGAAGCGTCGCTCGCAGGGGAAAGAAGTTCGCGATTAGTAAATCGTCTCACAACCGCGAAAGCGTTACCTAGCTTCTCCGGTGATCCCTTAGAGTGGTTACACTTTAAGGAAGCGTATATATTGTCATCCGAATCGGGCGGATACTCGGACCGCGAAAACATTGCACGATTGTTCGATGCCCTAAAGGGCGAGGCACGCGACGTGGTTAAAACTTTGCTCGCGAGCAGCCGCGACGCGGACACAATAATAAAGACGTTAGAATTACATTTCGGGAATAAACGGGCCGCTGCCGAGAAAATCGTCGCGGAATTAAAAACATTACCGGAGATAGATTCGGGGAGAATTTCGCTCGTACAATTCGCGACGAAGTTACGCAGTGCAGTGGTAGCGTTTAAAACGTTTAGGTTATTAGGGTACCTGCACAGCCCCGAACTAGTAAAATCCGTGGGACATAAGATACCGATAGCATTGCGATATGCATATAACCGGTACGCCGTAAGCGTTAGAGAAGAGAAATCGGAACTCGAGAAACTCGCGGATTTCATATACGCGGAAGCCGAATTAGCTACGGAAGCCGGGATTTTTGATATCGACTTCACGACGGAACGACCGACACAAAGGGTAGATCGCGGCGCGTTCGGTGGATCGCGGCGGCCGTCGGCGAAAACGGCTGTGGTATGCGTAGCAGAACGGCGAGATAGGCGCGTAGAAGCAAACGCGACTGAAACTCGAAAATGCGCGTTTTGCAAAAAGGATAATCACCCGTCGCCGAAATGCCTCTTCTTTGCCCGTGAGCCCGTGAGTAAGCGCTGGGACCTCGTGAAAAAGTACAACCTATGCTTCGGGTGCTTGAGGCCCGGTCATTCAAGAAACGATTGCAAGAGTGAGATGTGTAAGGTCTGCAAGAGGCAGCATCACATCCTGTTGCATAAATATGTCGACGCAAATAGTGCGGAAAATGAGGCTCAGTGCGGGGCGATATCCGGGGGAGAGAGTGCGTCGGGCAGGGCATACGTCGCGAGCGACAACAGGTCGGGGGAAAATCGCGGTTCCATAGATAGCTGACTAGACGGGCAAAGCGTATTGCTGAAAATTATAGCGGTACGCGCGGGTGGGCCGAAGCGAACAATAGATACATTCGCGTTACTAGACGAGGGTTCCACGGTCACCCTGATAGACGATAGGCTGGCGCGAGACCTAGGGGTAAAGGGTTCGCGAATAGACGTGTCTATAAAAGGAATAGGCGAAGGAGAAATTCGATTAGAGAACAGCAAAAAAGTAGATTTTGACGTAGAGGGGATCTTCGGCACGCACCGGATCCGCGGAGCGATAACCGTAAAAAATCTGAAGTTTCCCACACAGTCGATCAGCCGGGACATTATTGCGCGGATACACGATGCCGCCAAAGACGTGGAGATCCGACCGTACCACGGAGCACGAGTAGAATTATTAATCGGTCAGGACAATTGGGACCTAATCGTAACACGGGAACTGCGCGAGATAATAGGTACAGATTTGGCGGTTTCGCGCTCCCGTCTTGGCTGGACCGTGCATGGGTCCGCAAAATGCTCCTCACGCGCGGTATACAAAATAGATGTAAGCGAATACCAATGTACAGGGGAGGCTCTGACTTCTTTAGACGACTTAGTAAAGGGTTATTTCGCGTTAGAATATACCGGAATAAAGGATAGCGTCGCGTGTAAGGGCGAGCAGGATCGCGCGTTGCGGATACTAGAGGAAACTAGTTCGCGTAAGGGAAAAATCTGGGAAACGGGCCTCTTATGGAAGGACGATCACGCGCCGAGCACGAACGGTTTGTCTACTGCGCGGAAAAGGTTAGAATTATTAGAACGAAGGTTAGATCGCGATCCCGAATATGCACGTTTATATTACCAGGAAATGCAGCGCTTTCTGGATCAGGGCTACGCTCAAAGGGTTGAGAAAACGTTGGAGCGGACTAGGACGTGGTATTTACCGCACTTCGGAGTGCGAAACGTGAACAAGCCAAATAAAGTTCGATTAGTTTTCGATGCCGCGGCAAAAACCGGAGGAATAAGTTTGAACGACCAGCTGATGTCAGGTCCGGACCTATTAAAATCATTGCCGGGAATATTAATTCGGTTTAGACAATACGCGTTCGCGGTGAAGGCGGACATTTCAGATATGTTCCTACGCGTGCAAATTCGGGAAAGCGATCGTGGTGCGCAAAGATTCCTATGGCGAGGGAAAGATAGGAATAGAGAACCGGACATTTACGAGATGTCGACGTTAATCTTTGGCGCCAAATCATCCCCGTGTAGCGCGATCTACGTCAAAGATAAGAATGCGAAAGACTGTAATGAAGCTCACCCGGAGGCAGTTAGAAGTATTATTAATGATAGCTATATGGACGATTTCTTATCGAGCCGAAGAACCGTGCGCGAAGCGGCAGAGCTCGTTCGGGATGTAATCGCGATAAACGCGCGAGCGAATTTCGCCATGCATGGTTGGGCGAGCAACAAAGCGGAGGCCTTGCGAAATTCCGTCGATCACGGGCAACGGTTAGAGCAGGGCGACATGCGGTTAGGCGACCGAGGGGGAGAGAGGGTCCTCGGTCTTTTCTGGGACACACAGACTGACGAACTCAAATTCAATGTCGAGTTAAAGAACATACCAAAAGAAATTCTGCTAGGCGAAAGGAAGCCCACTAAACGAGAGTTCTTACGCGTTATCATGTCGGTTTTCGACCCGCTCGGTATCCTCGCGCCGTTCACGTTAAAGTCAAAAATCATCATGCAGGAAATATGGCGAAGCGGTATAAATTGGGATGACCCACTACGGGAGGAAGATTTTGTCCGTTGGCGCAAGTGGGTGTCCATGATAGACAGGGTAAAAGAATGCCGGATGCCGAGGTGTTACGGGGTAACGGAATCGCGGGAGTCAGAAGCGCAACTCCACGTGTTTTGCGACGCGAGCTTAACGGCTTACGCGGCGGTAGCCTATCTGCGGTTCGAAAACGAAAATGAGTCTGAATCCGCGCACGTTTCCTTGATCATGGCCAAAAGTAGAGTCGCGCCGTTAAAACCGTTGACGATACCGCGATTAGAGTTACAGGCGGCCCTGATGGGGACAAGGCTCGCGATGTTCGTAGAAAAGGAGCTAGACATTAAAATCGGTAGACGAGTTTTTTGGTCAGATTCGACTACCGTGATTTCGTGGATCAGATCGGAGCCGCGGACGCGTCAAGTATTCGTAGCGAACCGTTTAGGAGAAATCGGGGAAAACACGCGGACGACGGAGTGGCGATGGGTTCCGGTCAGAATCCCGCGGACGACGCGACGCGCTTCGAAAATAGCTCCGAATTCATAAGCCCGCGATGGTTTGAAGGCCCGGAATTTTTGCGACGTCCGGAATCCGAATGGCCGATAGAAAAAACGTTGACCGCGAAAGAGAAGGCGACAATCGACGGATTGGAGCAGCGGAAAGCGTGCGTCTACGTGGCGGCGACGGTAAAAGCAGAATTTTCGCTACCGATAAGATTGATGGGTTGGCGCGGTCTTCTCGTCATCGCGCGACGAGTACACGCGATCGTCGGTCGTTGGAAGGGGAAGAACACCGTGATAGAACCGTTGGAAATAGTTCAGATAGGGGAACAATATTGGTACCGCGTTATCCAGGAAGAATATTTCGGAGCTGAGATAGTTGCGTTGAGAAACGGCCGTAATATCAACAAGGGAAGTAAAATCGCCGGTTTAAATCCATACGTAGACGAACAGGGAATTTTAAGGGCCAACGGGCGCGTAACGGCAACGGGACTTGAGGGCTTTGACAACCGACCAATCATACTCGAGGGTCGACACCCCGCGACCAAATTACTAATTGCAGAATACCATCGGAAGTTCTATCATGCGAGTAGCGACGCGGTAGTCAACGAATTAAGGCAAAAATACCATATAATCGGTCTTCGACGCGTTTTACGTTCGCTCATAAGTAGGTGTATTGTATGTCGTATACGGCGAGGCAGGCCACAGAACCCGCTGATGTCCGCGCTACCGGTCGGGCGTGTAGCTTTTCGGCAGAGACCCTTTACACACTGTGGGGTCGACTACTTCGGACCATTGATGGTAAAGATCGGGCGGCGAAGAGAGAAACGTTGGGGAGTGTTGTTTACGTGTCTCACGACAAGGGCCATCCACTTAGAGATCGCGCATTCGCTAAGTGCTAGTTCGGCCATAATGGCATTACAAAGACTCGCGGCGCGAAGAGGCACACCGCAGGTGGTCTACAGCGACAATGGGACGAACTTTCGGGGCGCGGATAAGGAGCTGAAAGACGCGACCGCGAGTATGGACCGAGCTAAGATCGAGGAATACGCATTGTCGAAACGCGTGAAATGGGTTTTCAACCCCCCTGACGCACCGCATATGGGTGGGGCGTGGGAACGATTGATTAGGTCGGTAAAAACCGCGTTAAACGTGATCTTAAGGGAACAAGCACCCTCCGAAGAAGTTCTTTCTACGCTCTTTGCAGAAGCCGAACATTCGGTAAACTCGCGGCCGCTCACGCACGTGTCGTTAGACCCTCGCGATAAAGAGGCACTGACGCCAAATCATTTCCTGATAGGATCGTCCTCGGGTGAGATTCAGCTAGGTAGATATGACCTCCAAAATGTATGTTTGCGAAAACAGCGGCGAACAGCGCAAAGTTTCGCGGAGGCGTTTTGGAAACGATGGTTGCGCGAATATTTACCTACGCTCGTACCACGTAAGAAATGGACCGAAAAGGAAAATCCCTTAGAAGTAGGCGATATAGTGTTGATCGTAGATTTACAAGCACCGCGAAATAGTTGGCGAAAAGGGACCGTTACACGAGTATTTCCCGGTGTAGATAAAGAAGTCAGAGTGGCCGAGGTGCGCACACGAACGGGTGATTTTATACGTCCGACACGAAAACTAATAAAACTACTAGGAATAAATGAGGTACAAAATTAAATGAATTTTGTACGAGGGGGAGGATTGTTACGGATAGAACTGGCCAATTGAGGCATTTCAGAGCATGGAATGAAAATTTAAAGATAAACATAAGATTGAATGAATTTAGCGGGGTTTTCGGGGACGACTGGTCAAAAGCAGCAGGCATGGCGAGTTTCCATGCCTCGAAGCCCTACGTGCACGGGGAAACCTGTGGCCGTATTCGTCGAACACCATGAGTGTCTCGGCATGAAAAACACCATCGTAGCACCGGGGGTAACCAATCCGCCCGGGAGTGGTGGTGCTCACCAAAACACCGAGGGCCACTCCGCTCGGGAGAGGTGAGAACCCGGGCGGGGGCGAGCTTGCTTGCCCTGCGCTCCGGCTAGCTGTCTGCGGGATCGGTCGCACTCGAAGACGATAGATAATTAATTTTTCTAAGAAATGTACACGTGCGTGGTGCACGTGGCAATGGCACGTGGCAAAAGTGGCACGTGGCACATGCTCTGAAATTCCGAGAAAAATGCCAATTAATAAGTATTTGATCCACCGCGAAATGCCGGCGAACCCAGGTGCGCACTTCGGCAGAAAAGAAAGGCACTCCTCGGCGACGTCTCCTGATGCGTAATTTTCGAGAAACGAGTACAAAGGCGCGGACCGCTCCGTTTGACGGCGGGTACCGGCAAGTGCCGGCGCGACATCGGTATCGGCGCGCGGCGTGGCGGCGCGGCGGCTCGGCCGCAAAGGGCGGGCGGCATCGCAAGGATCGGTCGTAGAGGGATGACCGCGAAGCCAAGGTCGACGGAGGGCACGTGGCAGATTTCGAAGAAATCGGGTGGTTGCTAGGAGACGTCGTAGGGGAGTGAAACGTATAAAATAGGCGAGGGCACCGGGCCCGCACTTCACTTCGATTCATTCTCTTATATTTGTTGCTACGCGTTTCATTCTTTATATTTGTTGTTACGAGGCTTCACTTATAACTTGTCACTACGGGACATACTTGTTGTCATTACGGACTTTACTTGTATTTTGCAAAGACTTTCGTTGCGGGATCAAGTATTTCGGCTTTGATTGTAATATTGATGTCACTCGCAGACTAAATTATAATACGTGTGTTATATAATAATTGAAATAAACTGTGCGTATTCACCGTCGGAAAAATTGAGTTGTTCTGATACATTAATGTTCACTGATATTTAAGCTTGAAATGAATATTGATTCCAAAATTGGTACAGGATTATTTATCAACCATTATGTAAATAAAATAGTTGTATAAATAAAGCTGCTATTTAAAATAATTGTGCGAATTGGCCCGTCACGTAAATAAAATAATTATCAAAATAAATTAATTAATACATACAGCTATTGTTTAGAGTGAGTTTCGAAATAAAATAATTACCTACATAAGTTTAATACGTAAATTGAACAATTATCTAAATAAAGCCATTGTCTAAGTAGAATAATTATATATGAACATGAAATAATTATCTGAATAATTAAACAAAATTAGGAAAACTATTATATAAAATGATTTGTTAAATGGAATAATTATTTCAATAAATCTAGTACTTGAACAGAATAATTATCAAAATAAAGTCATTGCCTAAATAGAATAATTACCGAAATAAAGCTACTACCTAAGTAATTATCAAAATACAATTATTATCGAAATAGAGTTATTACCTAAACAAAGTTACTGCCTAAATAAAACAAAACAAATAAATTTTATTTATAACATTCAAAATTAAATTTTATTTAGAAAATTTTAATTAAAATAAAATAAATGCTACATTTAATGGGTACCAATGCAGAAAAATCATTCTAAATCAAAATCAAACATCTTGCAGTATTTACCAATTTTCAGTCAAAAACTGAATAAGTTTTCATTCGGTTGAATGGAATTGTCAGTTAAAAATTAAAAACAGTATTTTTGAGTTAAAAACATACATTTTACTAATTCTACCATTCTAAATATAGTAACCGTCAGTTTTATCAAACACTAAAATTATTAATTGATGTTTTCTTGACTTTTGTGTTAAATTAAGTAACCCACTAATTTTAGATGTTGCGCAGTATAATTTAATATAATTCTTATAAACGATCTTTTTGGAAAAAAACTCCTATTTGTATGTTGCAGCACAAAAAAGACTTCAATCTACAAAAATCAAACAACAAAACGTATTTGAATCCGACAGCATCTACTTCAAACCAGCTACAAACGTCAACACAAATTGATATTCTGAAGGAGCGACACAGTCAAACAGATTGTCGCAAACCTATTTAGGAAACAGCAAGCGCGAAATTTACATTTTTTTATTAAAAACGACATTTGTGGTAGACTGCAGTTTAAAAACTAATTCAATGGTACCTGAAACACATCCAGTTGTAACAACTGAAGTTTTATCGGAAGCACGTTTTAAATTTCACGATTACAATTCTAAACAGAGGGTTTGTAACAGCACACTGACACTCATGGAATCAAACGAACTCAAGTATTCGCAATATTTATCACATCTGCCTTCACTTGATCCGATCTATTATTCGTGTAGAAACGTCAGTAATGGCCAAAAATAACCAAATAAATTATAGACGGACTTGTGGGTCTAGACAAGCAAGTACAACTATTTATATCGGTAACTGAGAAATATTGCGAACATAAATTTTGAGAAATAAATTTACATTTTGAAATCTAACCATACATTTTTGATAAATTCTTACATAAAATTTCATAAATGAACACATTGATTTTTGGAAAATAGATATACATAAGTTTTAAGACATAAATATTCAAAAGTTTTGAAAAATAAACACAAATTTTGAAAAATAAATACACGTAAATTTTAAGAAATAGATATATAAAAATTTGGAAAAATAAGCACAGAAATTTTCAGAAATACACATGTATAAATTTTGGAAAACAAACATATATATATTTTAAAAAATAGAAACAAACTTTAAAATACAAGTACATAAATTCATAAAAACAAACACACTTAACTTTAAGAAATAAAAATATAAATTTTGAAAAATAAACGTACAGAAATTCAGAAAAACAAATATATAAGTTTTAAAAAGTAAAATTATTAAAACAATGAAATTATTAACTCCACGGATTAAAATTAAATACATTAAATTTGGCGCCAAATTCGAAAGTTAGTATTAGTAAACTGAAAAAGAATTTAAATTAACACAGATGTTAGATCACGTATAACACTTACTGAAATTAAACAGTATATGTAAATCAATTTTATTCTCTTCAATGTTCATTTTTAAATTATTTTCATAATTTTCAACAAATTTTCATGAACCAATCACATTAAAAATATTAATAAATAGATTTATTAATTTGTTAATAATAAACATATTAAAAAATATAGAACTATGAAAAATTGGCAAATCAAGAAATACGCTTACTATTAAGTAAAGCATCATTAAGATAACTAAACGAAAGAGTTAAAAAATGTTTCGTTACGCAATATACACAATACTTAATAGTACAAAAAGTTGTTATCAATATCCTAAGTGTAGAAATCGATTTAAATTCGAACTACGTGAAAGTTAACAAAATTTGGAGTGAAAAAATTCGTAAAAGTCTAAAAATGTGAAACATGTCATATTTAAAAAATTCAGTGTAGAAAATATTTAGAGAAAATTCGGGAAAAGGTCGAGTTAATTGTTCTTAATTCGAGTTCATTAGCAGTCACGTAATTTTCACGTTTCAACCCCGATACAGAATCGGAGCATTTCAAACGTTTCGAGAGAATCCCCCGGCGATGCTTGATCCCTTTTCCCATGCAGCTTTTGTAGATAAAATATTACTTCACATCCATACAAACACGTAACGCAAAACGTTTGTCGTTATTTAACACAGATCAGATCTACTTCATAGTTCAAATTAAATACCGATGTTTATCAGAAGAGGAAAATGAGCGACCTAGAAATGTACAAACGTATCCGATCTTGAAAAATTTTTTCCCTCGTCCGGATAGTCCTTTATTTATGGCATTTCGAATTTGTTCCGAATTTCATCCAACCAACCGGACTTCCGGCATCGACATTCCGATCGCGAACAACTGTGAAATCTCGCTTCCGGTACGCTAACTGCACGTCGTGAAAATATTTAACTGCATCCATTGATCAAGATTTTTTTCCGGGTAAAAATAAACGTCACGCTGACACCTGGCATGTGTATTCCTGAACGTATCTCCAACAGGTTCTGTTCAATATTACCATCCGCAGAATTCCTTTTTTGAAAAAGAAATGTATTATTTAAACAACGGAACTTGAAGTAATGAGAATGTCATACTTTATGACGAAAAAAATTTCATGGATCACAGAAGTAAGAAACAGATATATTAAGTAAAACTTTGTTTTACAAAAAACAATGTGTTATTTCCTTCAATGTACACAGATATATCTCTATACTTAAGTCGCATATACAGGGTGGCTCACCACATTTTGCCATCTAGATTCGCGTCATTATTATTACTCATATCAAACAATGTTTCAGATGAAGTTAAATGGTTTTGAGAAGAGCATATGCTAATGGTATATTTTTTTGTAGGCGGACGTGTAAAGGACATATGAAAGTCATTAATGTTTTTTCAAATGGAATCATATATTTTTTTATTGCATCAGCTGATACTCCTTCATATTCTTTACAAAAAAGTATTAATCTATTTATGTCAAAGAATCATTAATTTGGGAGATATTTTAATTTCAATGTCTTTTTACAAAAAAATTTCAATGTGGCGACCATTTGCATCAGAGCACTTTCTGAATCGAGAAATTAATGACTTACTAACATTCTGTAGTGTATAATCTTTCTACATGTGTAGCACTTTTCCCAGCTTCAAAATAAACTGATAACATGTCTATCTTTTCTTTTGTAGAATACTTCATTATAAAGTGATAATTCACCGTATCGTCGTATTCACCGTATTAGAGACGTAACAGAGACTAAATTTCACTGTTACTGCGTAACAAAAAAAAGCAAAAACTCACAATTCGTTTGGTGACACGTGACCTCTCAAAGCATGTAGAAAAACATTTGCTGTTCAGTTAGGGCAATTCATAATATTGAATAGAAAGTCACGATTTCCTAACAAGTTAGAATTAAAATATCTTCTAAACTAATGATTTTTTCACATAAATAGATTAATACTTTTTTGTAAAGAATATGAAGGTGTATCAGCTGATGCGATACAGAATATATGATTCCATTTAAAAAAACATTAATGACCCCTATATGTCCTTTACACGTCCACCGACAAAAAAATATACCACCAGCATATGTCCCTCTCAAAACCATTCAACTTCATCTAAAACATTGTTTGCTATGAGTAATAATAATGACGCAAATCTAGATAGCAAAATGTGATGGGCCACCCTGTATTCTTGATCGATTTTGTACAGTTCCTATTTTATGAATTATGCTAACTGTTACTAGAATATCTTGTAGTTCTACTTCTATTATGAAAATATTAGAAGAAATAAATTCAATTGTAAATGTATTCAATTACTAATTCTCTACGAACGTTATCACCGGTGACAATGACACACATGCTGCAGAAAATTAATGTAAATTGCAAATGTACAATGTGGGAAAAAATAATGATTCCAGCTTACAGAGGTTATTATTCCCACCTTGTTAAATGTACATTCGTGAAAGAAACCAGCCGCGAAATTAATTAACCTGTCCAATCCAACGAGAATTTAAACGAGTAGCACGGTTGACAGAAATTTAATGAAGTATAAGTATTAATAAGCAGGTACGTACAAACAGTCATAATTTTGAAAATATTTTGAAGGTTATGTGATACTTTGGTGCAACGTATACATCAAAATAATATTTAGCACTCATAGAAACTCTTTCCCTCTTTCGTGAAAATTCAAAAGCTGAAAGCAACTTTTAAAGTTTGAAATGTAAAACACATTCGATCAATCGCGAAATCTCGTTATTTAAATGTATGATTCCCAAATGAAATTTGTTTAAAGAATATGGTACAAAATAAACATATTTTATCAGAGACCGTATAAATATATTTGGAATAATTTTATTAAAATTTTGTCATCGAACCCAAATGGATTTTTATATTTGTAGGTGTGTAATTAATGTTCCTTGTAATTTAAGTTATTGTTAAAATTTTTTAATTAAAAACCCTAATTTATTCGTTTTGTAGTATTGATGTATAATGTTCATACATTTATAGACTAAGCTAAAAAGGTATGTAATATTTTAAAGAGAAGATCTGTAAAATTGCTGTTTCAATATGTTCGCTTCATTTTACTACCCTTTTAATTTTATTAAGCAAGTCACTTTCTCGAAAAATTTGTAATTGCTTTTACATAAGTGAATTTAGTATTCAAACACATACAAGTAGTACGTTTATACATTCCCTCTGACGAAAAACTTTTTAGACATTAAACCAAATGCGTTTTAAAACCCAAATTTCAAGAGCTGCCCTCACATTTCCGACGAATGATGTCCCCCCAAAAAAACATATCTACGTGTTCAACATGCTTTCGTGTTTTATCACATTTTATTTTACTACAACTTTATTGAAATGAGAGTGTGTTTAACCGCCTTTGTTACTGTTCTGAATGTTTATTTTTAAAACTAAAGTCAATATAAGCAGTTATTTTATCTGAATATGCAATTAACTTTTTCGTAATGAAACGTCGAAATAATTTCGTAAACGAAGTGTGACGTTAGAGTTATAATTTTTGTGGTCGTTGAGAAATTTTTATTTAGATTATTGAGAAATCTTAATAAATAAGTGCTATTATTTAAACAGGAATCGTAAATTTAACTTTCTTAGATACACTTCAAGAGTGTGGCATTGGTATCCTGTATGTATATTTTTAATTTCAGTTTGAAGTTTGAAACGCAAACTCAAATATCGTAGTTTAAACATAAATGGACTTATGATACTTTCAAAGCAAATGGTTCAAATAAAAATATTCATTTACTACACTTCACCTTACAAAACTATGAATACAAGTAATTAACAAATATAAAGATCATTTCATTTATGAAAGGGAAATTGGGAGTCATTCTATGTGTAACATTAGCAATTCAAGGTGTAGTATTCTGAAGAATATTATAATATTGAGATATACACTACCGTACATAAGTATCCGGACACTTGGTTTCGTTACATAAAACATAGTTGAACTTTGTACGAAAGGTATTTAGGGTTTGTAAGACGAGGTAGAAAAATGCTTGAAACGCTAACTGAGTTCGGTTTCAAAGATATTATATATTTTATATATGCCGATTCCGTGGGCGAAGTAATGTCCTCAAGAGAAGGATGCCTTTCCAAGGTCTGAAGACGAACGCCTTTTCCAAAGGTCTCTAAACGAATGCCCTCTTCCCGTTCCGCGAGGTTTCCTAGTCCCCGCGAAACTTGAGGCCCTAGGGTTGTTTTATGGCCCGGACGTCAGGCCTCTACCCCGCGATGGTCGTCGTAGGACGGCCATGTACCCGTCGTCCCTGCTTTGTTAGGGTGGGTCACTGGGATTTTCTAACAGGTTATCATATCATTTTTAATAATTATTATAATCTTTTTTGAAGTATCATAACGTAATAGAATTAACTTTTAAGTACAAATTATACAATGAAAGTGTGAAAGTTAAATTCATGTCCAAAAGTACAAAGTCCAAATTTGTGAATCTAATGAAACGCTTTCGATTCTAAAAAAATTTTAATTTCTAGTGTGTTTCATTTCTATGGTGCAGAACGTATTCAGAGGGTTCTTCGATATGTTTCAAGTGTTTGTAAACTGTTGGTAGATGTTTAGGTTCCCTCAATGGAGATAAGAATGGAGGTAACGCTACGCACTCGACAGTTTCGGTTTAGTTCATCTGTAGCTTCTTTTCTATCGAGATATGAGTTCCAAACGAGAATTATCAATCGAAAAACGTTCCAGTATTCTGACCTTCGCAGAAGAAAAAATCAATTTTAGTTACTGTTGCAGATACTTGAATAACTTTCATTCAACGCGAATGCATATTTCGCTTGTGCCCGGATACTTATGGACGGTAGTGTATATTAAAATTCATTAGATCAGAAATTAATCAACTGCAATGTACGTTGGAGATTTATATTGCTTTATATTTACTCCTCGCAAGGTAAAACTACGTTAATTGTGACCCAGATTGACAGTATATATACGATGGAGTTTCAGCTAAAATTAGACGCTTGAATTTTTCAACAAGACTCTAAAATTGAATGTAATTTTCATCACTCGGCAACTCGCTGCCTGAGAGTTAATTTATGATTTCAAGTGATGAAAAATATGTTTATTGTGTTAAATTGAAATTGTTGCGTTCGTTTAAAACTGTTTTGTTCTCCAATAGGATAAAATTACCTTGGATCTGGCCATTTTTATATATTAGGGGTCGTTAACTGAGAAAGTTTTCTAATTTGTAATATCGTGGTATGGAGAGTTTTGTTATTTTTATTATAGCCTCAAAATGAGGCTCCCAATAATTATTCGTTCGCTATAATCATGAACAAAGTCATGAATACTTTGTTAAAAGTAAAATAATTACTGGAGTAATTAAATAAATATATTTTTGTACATTTTTTGTTACCTGGGATAATAAATGTTAGGTGCTAAGGTTATCGAAAGAATTTTGCACCTCTATCTCTCAAAGTAGCAGTTTCCGTAAAATTGCTATGTATAAAAACTTCTTACACATAACAACTGTTCATTATTTTTCAACAATTGTAATCTATAGTTCAGCAGATGTATCGATGGCATTTTTATATATAATCGGGTAGAAGAAAGAGGAATCATTTTCTCGGAAAAAGGGGTGAACTGAGAAATATCCACTGGAAAAATATGAAAGGACAACTTTATTTTCTAAAGCAGTACAGTACTTCAAATATTTTCGTATTGTTGGTCAAGAACAATACAACCACCAGCTAAAAAGAGGGTACAGTAGTTCATTTAAGACCTGAATTTAAAACTTATTTTCGACGGAAGCATATTTTAAGTTATTTAAATAAATCGTGTCTAAAAATAATTTTATTAATAAAATAATAATTTTATATCGTATTTAAAACTAATTGTCGATGGTAAGTGTGTGAGTATATAAAGCCGTATTGAATGTACAGTATGTAATAAATAATTACACAAGTGCAAAGTTTATAATATATTAAATTCAATAACAACAATGTTTCATCCATTGTTTAATCTTATCAGTGGTCACTGTTATGAAAAATTACAAATTTCAAAATAATTATAATTTATAGATTTAACTATAATACGAAAATGGTTCAACATGAAATGAGTGATACCTTAAAAGAAAACTTGCAATAAAAACTTAGAATAAACAATAAAGATGATCTTCACGTTAACAAGTAGATAAAGTTTTTATCTTAAAAAAGTTCATCTTATTAAACAAAGTGAAAAGATTACTCAACATGCATTGTGAAATAACAATTCTAAATGTCATAAAGATTAACAAAAGTGAGGGTAACATCAGACTTTAGATAATATTGAAACTTCTGAATTAACACTGGAACTACTGACGTTAAATGCCTTTAACATAACTTTTAAATTGAAAATAAGGTGAAGAAATGAAAAAGTAAATACTGATAGCGTAAACTAACATAATTCTTTATGTCAACAAAATATGACAGACATTACAACAAACCCACTGTAGCAAAATTTTATAGAACAGAATATTCCTTAGGTCCTTTAGATCCATACAGCTTAAAACCATTTTGACTGGTTGTTAGTTCCATTGTTGGACTGTAAATTATCCAACTTAGTATTCATAAAAAATATATAAAATATATCTACTATAAAATATTATAAAGTATTATAAAGTATATCTAAGTATTTAACTTAGATATATTTTTGATCCAATGTTATCTTCAATCAAATGTTTTCAAAACTGTGCAACACAGCCCATTCTGTGTCAAAAATAAAGTTACGAAGTTGGCAACATAAAATATCGATAATCTGACATTCGCCACACGCAACGATTCTCTGTCAAAGACAACGAACTTAGTTGTCAGTTTTTCTTTGGACACACGGTTCTACCAAATTCACGTGATGACAATAAAAAATTATCAGGTTAAATTAATATGGACGACCCGAAGCTGCATAAATATTACAAGTCCCGCAGTACTGATCCTCTTCGATGGCTGGTAAAAATAATTATTTCTCTAATACAACGTACATGGCCAAAGAGAAGTTTCCCGCGTGAAAACGCTGCTTCTTTCATTCCAGATCTATCATTTTCTGATCACCGACGCGAAGCTGAAGCAGGCTCTTCATTTGGGTCCACATTGCGCTTTCTTTACGTTGATCAGCTGGGTGTTGATGTTCATCGTCGTTATCTGCTCGTTGCTGGTGAGTTTAATCAATTTTCGTCCACCAAACTAATTTGTGTTAACGTACTCTTACTTTATTGTTCCGCTGCTCCGTTAATTGTTGATCTGCCAGGTCACCTGTGACAAGTAAAAAAAGCGGTTAAGAAAAATAAAAGTACTTATAAGATTGTAATCACAATTGTTTGCATCGTAGTTCCACACTTCAAACAGACCGTACATAATACACAAGGGGTGTATTAACCCCTTGCCGGTTAGTCAAAGCTAACTATTCACAGCTATAACATTGAAACAAAGAAAATTAAAATGTTATGAGTATTTTATATTCAGTGATCCTCCATTATACAAATTATAGCTGGACCTAAATTTGAAGTTGAAGAGTATCCAAAATTTGAGTAAGGTTTGTCACATCTGAGCTATCAGTGCGTGAGACTCGTCATAGTAAGGCAAGGGGTTAACTGGAAGATTGGAGGATGCTTCTTTTTACCGATGATAAGTTAGCTGAGAGGTTAATTCAAAGTTAGCGAGAAGTTATTAACGTGTTTATTTCATTTCGTTTGAAGTTGTTGAGTTGGATTTAAAGTGTTAGGGGTTAAGTCAATCCCTTACATTTAATACCTTGCGATTTTCTTAGTTAAACTTTTTATACATTTAGAAAAGGTGAAAGAAATATACTTATTAAATCAGGTACTTCACTTTTTTCGAGCTTAATCAAAAAGTAGATTTAAGAGATCATTCTTGCAAAAGATAGATCCATTTATGTTGTAATGGTTAGGTTAGGCAATTGTTATAAATAGATAAACTAGTTTAATAGTAACAATTCTTTTTAAATACAAATTCGTTTCTACCGGGTATGTTGTAAACTACTTTTATTCTTCTATATGTGGAATGTAGATACATTTTGGAATAAAAGCTTTTACCCAAAAGGACGGAGAATAGACATGATCCAATTCAAGATACCTGTAGTTCAACTCAAGAAACCAGTTTCCTAAAGTGGGCCAACGATGTTATTTTGAAAATACTTATTTGTAACGGGTCACGTAGCACTTTAGTGGGTTTTATTAAATTTAATATAATGGACGTAATATTTGGACCCATTTTAGTAATTGGGCACCTGTGCAAATGATACAAATTACAAATTACTTTATTTCTTTATTAAAATATTTTATAAAATTCGTTAACATTCCTAAAAAAAACAATTTTCTTTTTAATTTAAAAATATATAGTATTTAAATATTACTCTTATTTGATTTGCTGAAAAATCTCGATATTTTCTTAAGCAAATATTATTAATAATATTTAACATTTGGGTATTATTCATTTATTTTTAGAAAAATTATACATTGTTGTTTGTTTTTTAATACACGATTAAAGTTAAAATTCATTTTATTTTGTGGTCCACACGTTCTCTTATTGGTACAATGAAATACCAGAACGTCTCAGAACTTGAGATCTATACAGTAAATGTCGCCTATTGTTAGTCGAATGGCAATATTCAAATTAAATAACACCTTCATAATTATTATTTAACATTATACTTATTTATTTTTCTTTACCTTTTTCATATTGTTTCAATGTTCACCATTTCTCGTATGAAATCTGTTTTAACAGTGCATATAAGTATAACCTTAAAATTATTAATTCAATAACAGAATATTTACTCAAGTATATTAATTTATTTAATTACAAAGTATTTATTTATTAAACTTTCTTTCATTATTTCCATAAATTATTTGTAGAGATAAAATGTGTCGAAGGAATTAAAACGGAAAGAAATGGAAAAGAGTTGAAGAAATATAGCAAAGTTATGGAAACAAAAAAAGAAAGTCTTTAAAGATCATTGAAAAGTCCACTGAGAAAAAAAATAATAATAAATCCGCGTAGCTGAATTTCATTCATTATTTATATGATATTTTAAAGTGTAATATGTGCATACGTGTAACACTTAATTTTGCTTATACAAACACCGTGCTATCTAAATTTATTTTCTCTTAAAATACAATTAATTAATTCTTTTATTCTTGAAATTATTATCTTTTATTTTTTATTCTTGTAATTATTTATAAAATTATTCATCTTATTTAGATAATAATTCTTGTAAATAACGTATTTTATTCTTGGTCTAAATCATCATCAAACAAACCAGTAAAAACGTAATCCAAATTAAATAGGATTCGCCTTCATTGTTATAAAAAAAGTATGTCAAAAATTGGTAAAAATTTCATACAAGAAAGTAAAATATAAAAGTTCTATACTTGTATTGACATTATTACAATGTACACTTTCACCACCGTTTTTAATCCGTTATTTTAAAAACCATGTAAAAATGGAATTGTGTAAATAATGTAAATCGAAAGAAATATGTATACATATTTCGGCTCATATTTTCCAGCAATGTTATAAGATATTTTTAGGGCTTCTGTTTATCCTTGCTCAATAATTGTCTTTCGTATTTAATTCTCTTTCGATTTATTTTCGAGATTATGTCCGCGTCGTGCGCATAGTATTCCTCTGAGGTACATACAGCTTTCACACGTTCTTAAACTCTCATATTTAACTTTTAATAACGTTTGGCAATCATTATTGAACATACAACTTAAATATACAACTTAAAATGTTGCTACTTTAATATCTCCCACTGAAGACCGTTTCTGAATTCATTTTCTAAACTCCATTTGTTAGAGTACGGTATAACTTATGGCGGGGACTAAGGGTTTCCGTAACGAAACACAGTTTTCCTTGGGACCCTTAGTTTCGCCTTGGGTCCTATTTTCACCCATCCTGTCTTCTGCCTTCCCCTTCCATAGGGAAGCGCGCTAAGGGCGCACTGGAAGGGAAGGTCAGAAGGAAAAGAATATTTTTCAGTTCGGCAGTTCAGTAAAAATAGTCAACCAGATTAGTTGGTTCAAGTTAGTTAGTTTGGACAACACAGACAGATTATAGTAGAATCTCCACGCACACACAACTACACATCCATACACGATACCACACACTAAGCAAATAAATAGTTTTCAAGAATCAGCTTGGATTTCATTTTTTCCCAATTGAGCTATTGGGTGGTCCTTCGGGCATTAGACGGCACTACTGTGCAATACCCTAAGACAGGGGTCGGCAACCTGCGGCTCGCGAGCCACATGCGGCTCTTTGGATGTGAAGCTGCGGCTCTTTAGTTCCATACGCAAATGTTATTTATTTTATCAAAAAAAAAAACATTTAAAAATCGTTCTGAATCGATTAACGAGACACCGATTCTATCTCTCAACCACTTGTACTCGCTTTTCACCGCATCCCTCCCCCGTGACACGCGTCGTCGCTGTCGTCAACTGTTAGTATTGTAAGTAAATATTTAATTTTTTACTTAAATAATAAGTAATTATCTAATAATGCCATATATACATATATTATCTAATTTGTTGTGAAAAACACTACTTATATATGAATAAATAGATATTTTTTCTTATAAATAAATAGATTAGTTTTTTTTTATCAAAAAACTTTATTTATGCGAGTACTATTTATTGTTGGCAAGAAAAAATTTTGTGGCTCTTTAAAAACTTTGAAATTTTGTAAATTGTAATTTTTGACTCTTCCGACTCAAAAGGTTGCCGACCCCTGCCTTAAGAGCATTGCAGCTCCTTTACACCATTATTGAAACAGTCATTCACGTGTTACGTAATTCTACTAACTCATGATACCTCATCTATATCTATTATATGCAACTGCAGAATATAAATTAGTACATCGTAAAACATACTTAGCCAACAATTTCATGCTTCTGTGAATATTGACGCAAACTGCGAAGCAATTTGTTTGCAAATGATGTTACATTTGAAAAAGAAAAAGAAAAATGTTCAACAATATATTTTACAGTTGCAAAAGTTATTTTCTGCAAACTGTAGCATTTATCAGACGTAAAGAAACTTGTGTATTTTAAATCTATTTTTAGTGGCAATGATTGAACTTAAATTTAAAAGTTTAATTAACTACAAAATTTGACAAATTTTCGGTAGTATTCGAGTGATGCGATAAATTTACCTAACAGTGTAACCTTTCGGAATGTAGTGATCAATTTTGAAGGCAGAGCTCAAAGCATTTCGATTTTTACAACCTTTTGTACTGAGTGCTACCAGGTACAACATAAACGAATTATTTTGAACGCGTTTCTCTTGAAAGGTTTTTTTTCAATCAGAAGTGAAATAAAAAATAGAACGTTTGATCAATTTGAAACTTTAACACGTTAGTCTGTATACTGTTGATTCTCAAAGATTACAGATTTATAATCCTATGTTCATAATTTGATACTTTTTCATTTCGAAATATGTATTGGATAAAAATTGAAACTTCTGTCATTTAAGTTTCGGATAATAATAATTCATACCGTTCTTATAATAACATCATGCATACTGATTAGAAAATCTATTTGATTTTTTTACATATTAGTTTTTCACTTATATGAAAGAGGGTGCTTTTTTCAATATTGTCATGTTAATCCGCAAATATTATAGAAATGATTATGAAAGTATTTATAAAATATACGTTTATGTATACATAGATTTATACATCTTTACATTTTCATATAAATATAAAATTTTATTGTATATGAACACATATATTGGTACATTTGTAAATGTGAATATTTTGTATGTTTCGTATGCCTTACCACATGAAAAGAAATTTAACGTTTTTATTTATATAAATTTTTAACATCTATTTCCCATACAAATAAAGTGCGAATGTCGCTAAATTTTGTAATGCAATTGTAGAAGTGACTTATTCCATATAACATTAAAGAAGGTGTAAATACTGTTAATTTTTAAGCTAGTTCAACTATGGCAAAGGAGTTAATTTGTATTGATGCTACACGTATAGGTTTTGTTGACAAAAAGTACCACAGAATGTTGTTGTTTTTTATACTTGCAACGCGGTGTTAATGTTACCGTGAAAGATCGAAATTGGAGGATGTCGACTTTCACCGGTGAATGTCAACATATACCAAATACGTCGGTGAAAGATCGAATATTTTATTACATACTTGTACATTCGGACCTTCACCGGTGTATGTCGTCAATCACAGCCATGCTCTGGTGGAGGTCCAAAAGAGAGGAGCCGACAAAGAAGCGACTCGCTCTTTCCCGCCAAATCCTGTGTTCTGTTGGGAGTCAGTCAGCTTTGGCAATCTTATGCAAGCTTTGATAATGCAAGCAACGTTTTCTTAATTTTTTTTCCAATACCGTAATTTATACTCAATGGATACTGCAGTAAATCGTGATCTTTTTCTTGAAAAGTTAAATGCATTAATTGCGGGTAAACGAGAAGACAATTGTTTTTATTTTTCTCAAGAAAAGTACTCTAAAATACTTTCTGAAGTGGTTTCTGCTAAAACTAAATGCAACACACCTTTGGATCACAGACGATTAAAACGTTTTGACGTTTTAAAAATTAATGATGAAAGGAAATTAATTGTACCATTAAAATCAGGGGAAACGAATATACAGTATTATGTTACCAATGAAGAATTGTTCAGTATACTATATGAAACTCACGTCAGAATAGGCCACGGAGGAAGAACACGTATGCTTAGAATGTACTTACTATGTGTTTTAAATTCTTGGTCACTCCTCTCAGAAAAAGAGGCGCAAAAATTACGTCACCCTTGTGACGTTTTATAGCGACTGAATTACGGAGAAGAAAGTATAAATCTCCGACATGTTCAACATTCACCATTAGTGCATGGTGAATGTCGACATTTATCGGTGTAAGTCAGAAATAAGGGTATTTAGCAAATATTTCGGACATACACCAAGCGACTGTGTGAATGTTGACATTCACCGGTGAAAGTCGACATTCTCCAGATTTCGGTCTTTCACGGTAACATTAATATAAAAAATAATTTAAGTTCCAATGTAGCATATTAAAATTAACATGAACACATGTTGATGGTAAAAAACAAATGTTAATTTTAGTCATCGGTAGATCAAAAAATGTCCTTCGGAATGTACAGGACAACAACATAGAAACGTGCATAATGGCGCAGGGTATGATACTTCTTGTAATATAAAGTTTTTTTTAATTTTTTCACGACGTAGATGAAAAATATATCCCATATGTCTCATATCCACAGGATTCGTCTTGAAATCCTCTTGCACACAGATGTACAAAAATTATATGTTTATTTGCAAAATATCCAAATAAGTTTCTCATAAGTAATTAGTCACAATGCGTACATTGTATTTAATCTGTGTCTTCTACGAAACCCTCAACGTATCAGACATATAAAGCATTATACAAAATCCAAGGTGACCTTCAAAAAACATAAAAAAAAGAGTTGAGAAATAATTTTTTATAGTCATGTTAAAGTTCTCTTAAAACTACGAAAAAGCTGATAAAAACATTCTCGATAAGACTGCTAATAGCAGAGTAATTTCCACTGACCACGATTTGTGACTCACCCTGTATTTAAAAAATACAAAATCTCTAATTTATATTAACACAAATATGATACAAAACCTTTCATGGATTAAAGAAAAATGGTTTTGTGAAACTCGACAGTGGTCGCTGAAAAGAAAGCCATGAAGAAAGCGATTGTATATAAATGGATGAAAATATTCCAGGGTGAAGGAGAGGACATAAAAGATCATGAAGCTTAGTCCTCCACACTGCATACTAATGGGGACATTCAACGTGAGCATGAAACGGGTATAGAGACGGATTGCTACTAGAGTGATTACAAATCAGCTTAATAAAAAATGTTAGAAATTGAAAAATTCGTGGATTATCCAACTTGATAATGTTACAGCTTACTTATCAAACCTTATTTAAGGTTAAGTCTCTCACCTTCTAGTGCTAGTATCTGCCTTACTTTCTGTTGTACGTAGTTCAACGTAAAGAAGTGTTGTATAACAGAAAATTTCCAAATTTCCAAATTTCTAGATTTCTAAATCTTTGCATCTCTGCATCTCTGCATCTCTGCATCTCTGCATCTCTGCATCTCTGCATGTCTGAACCTCTGAATCTCTGAATCTCCGAATCTCTGAATCTCCGAATCCATGCATCTCTGAATCTCTGAATCTCCGAATCTCTGAATCTCCGAATCTCTGAATCTCCGAATCTCTGAATCTCCGAATCTCTGAATCTCTGAATCTCCGAATCTCTGAATCTCCGAATCCATGCATCTCTGAATCTCCGAATCCATGCATCTCTGAATCTCTGAATCTCCGAATCCCTGAATCTCTGAATCTCCGAATCCATGCATCTCTGAATCTCTGAATCCATGCACCTCTGAATCTCTGAATCTCTGAATCTCTGAATCTCTGAATCTCTGAATCTCTGAATCTCTGAATCTCTGAATCTCTGAATCTCTGAATCTCTGAATCTCTGAATCTCTGAATCTCTGAATCTCCGAATCTCTGAATCTCTGAATCTCTGAATCTCTGAATCTCTAAATCTGTGAATCCATGCATCTCTGAATCCATGCATCTCTGAATCCATGCATCTCTGAATCTCTGAATCTCTAAATTTCTCAAGACTTTTTAGATGTAGCTGTAATAGTAACAAATTTTTTTCTTAACTTCTACGCACTGACCTCCTAGAGGTAAAAAAATGAAATCATATAATAATGGTTTTTCACGAAGTAACCTGATCTATACTTCTATTTGGCCTAATTTAGCCTTAATTTGCACTAAATACCCTAACCTAAAATTTAACTTGCTTTAACCTGAACGTACCTACATGAATCTACCCACACCCTGAATTCAAAAACTGAAATGGTGTAAAAATGGTTTCCTGCACATTCCAAGCAGACAGTATTGTCAAAATAGTCTAACCTAACGTAGCCTACGAACCTACCTAAACCTCCTACCTAAAACCTGATCTAACCGAACTTATCCTAACATAATTCACCCTACTACTAATTTTAAAGCGATACTACGGGGCGTTCTCTAAAACTTTACCAGCATCCGCCATAATCTTTCAAGAAAAAATTTAAGAGTTTCTGTTTATATAACATTCCTTTATCATTTTTATTTACAGATCATGCTGGAAAAATTTTATGTACAAATCAGAGACACATTGTATGTGACATCAAAAAACAAAGCAGTCTGAAATCATTTTATACTTTTGTTATAAAACCTTATATTGATATAACATCTTTTTCTTATATTTATGTATGGAATACGTTGGTAAAGTTTGGGGGTAAAAAACTTGAGCTTCACGTGTAGAACTTTGTGTCCTGAATTAGTATGACCTCTTATCGTTTTACATGGAAACAAAGTAATTACATTCTGTTCTCCTATGTATATGTTTTATGTTATTATATAAGAATGTTTCTATATAATCACTTATAATGAAGTAAGCTGATACGTCTTTTGTGGGACATGTAATAATTTGCACCAACTATTTATAATTGGATTCTTTCCGTTTATTTCTATAAAAGTAATTTAAAATCATGTTATGAAAACAAATCGTGATGAAAAGTTGTAGAATTAGTTAAAGCTTTTGCTGTTATAAAAAAACTTGATTACCACTGACAATATAAGACAAAGTGCGAATGCGTGTACAATACATGAGACAACTTTGTTAATGTACAATAATGTAAAAGGGTATGAATTTTGAGTAAAATTGGATAAAGATTATGCTGATCAAAATATCCTTAAATTATAAATGATAATTTAGTACAGGTGTCAACTCAAGAGTTGGCGTGCGAGGTCGACCCAAAAAAAGTTCTATCCCCACCGTGAACACTTCCAGTGTTACATCTCCGTAAATAAGAATAATAATGACAATAACAGCAACACGCAATTCGCACTATTTCATTCACTCTTCAGACATTTGCCGACTGTCATTGTTTTTGGCCTAATGGGCGTGCGTGACCACTTGAACCAAATGTTCCTACCGTCGAAAGTACGTGTGAATCTAGGCGGCCATTCTTCTATTCTGAACAATTGAAGCCGCAGCTCTTCTAAACACCTGGGTCAACCTCTTAACGCGCCAAATCGTGGGTTAACATCGATACAGTATTGCATTCTAAACTCATGAAATATTTAGAATTATGTTACCTTTAAGTTTACAGAAATGGAAATAATTGTTAAAAATTATTTCTGCTTTTACTTATATAAAATATGTCAAATAGCAGTATTAATGTACAATAGTGTAAACTGGCATATTAAATTTAATCGAATAAACATTTTTTAATTATCTAATTTCTAAAATAATCTTTATCACATTTTTATTCACAATATGCGTAAAGAAGAGTTCAAAATACATTTCAGCATATTCTTAAATAATTAATTTGAACTAAAATTATACAAATTGGAAACTGTTACCTTTATACTCTTTTCTTTTATTACAGTTATCTTTCTGTTAATATGTGCTTGAGATAAGGATCTTAAGTAGTGTTTATTGAACTAATACAAAATTATTTTTAACTAATTTTTTTTAGAGCAGAGCACACGATGTTGAAACGTCATGATGCCAAACATTTATCAACGACAGAGATGGTGTTGATAGTTTTGAATCACTCGGGATTCGATCACGTTAATTCCCGCTTACGGTGGTCCTTCACAGTAATTCGTGATTCCTCGTGACCGCTTCTAATTGATAGAGAACAAATTGATTGCTTCTTTTCATTTTTAACGAATTACGTTGATAGATTATGTTATATTCTAATATAGTCTAAAAGGAACGTTAATATTACTTTCTTATTGGAAAAACTAAAGATAATAAATAAATTATAATAAATTATAATTATGGTTTAAACTTCGCTGCAGGAATGTTCAATAAACTCTTCACCAAAGTATACGGAAAACTAACCTGCTTCTAGTTCCAAATTGTAACTTATTTCTTATTATCCTTTAAAGTAATACATAATATAAATTGTATCTACAGAATGCCAATGTATAAAAACTTCATACGAATAATGGTACAAATTAAACTCAAACTTTCAAATTTCCACTAAGCGGAGTTAGTAGAACACTAACGGTCAGTTAACGTGAACTACTCCTAAAATGCCATCTTCCAAATCATGGTTGTGAGGGAAGTTTAATCACGACTACAGTCATGTTTGTGACCAATGCGATAAATCACTACAAGTGATTTTGCACGCCATTTCTAATCAACGAGCCTAAGGTCTACATTTCCAGATGTCACTATTCAATTTGCAAATTGCAAATGCACTTCTCAATAATATGTGAAATTTTGTTTATGTAAATTATTACGTATCTTGATTATCTAATTCTACTACAGTTATTCATTCGTTGAAAAGTTTTGACATTGACTGTTTTCTCAGGAACCCACCATTTTTTGCCCTCTATATTTCAGGATTGGATTCGTTTTATCCTCTTATTGTACTATTACTTGATAGCTTCCCTTAAGCTCTAATACGTTATGCTAAAATCTCCATTTCGATTTAAAATGGACTGTCGACCTTTCAACTGGGTATGTCAGAATATTCTTTCGAAATTTAGAAACAAAAACTATGAATGGTACTAAAACGACGCTTTACAGTGTTTGTACTATTAAAAAATTGGCGACTCTTGGTCTTAAGCCGTAACATTGTCACAAAAATGCTAGTGTTTCTTTCACTAAAACGGTATAACGACTAACTACTTTGGTAGATTAAATAGTCTCTCATGCTTTGTATTGCAAGAACAGTCTTTGTTACTTGTAACAATTACGTTCATTTAAAGCAGTTGAACAAAGACGATTTTGTGAACTGAGTGACTGGTTTATTCGTGGAATCAGCTCTAGCTAAATGTCCTCAACTTTTGAAATTCTTCACATTTTTCCAAATTTTTCAACTTCAAATTAAAGTATAACTTCAATATAGCTTTGAACTTTCATCTACTCAAAAATAATTTCAATTCTAGTTTGAAAATTCCTCTTACCGCTATACATCATAGTGACAAAATTTTCTTACAAACAAACTAAATCGTATTTACGAAATAATAAAATTTGAGTTTATATTTCACACAGAATTTACAAAATTAATTATGTATACAATAGTTTGCTGATCCTTTTTTCTCTCAACATGAAGGTAGTAAATAGTTAATTTTAGTATATTCAATTATTATAAAAATCGTGAAACAATTAAAAAATCAGATATAGAATCTGATACTAGATAATCTATTGAAAACTGAATAATTGGAATAACAAATGAATAGCAACCATAATAATAAACATAATAAATGTATCAAAGTAACGACTGTTTCACCATACAGTGTCGATGAATTTTTACAAATTTAACAACTGTCTAATTTTACAACATAGAAATTAAAAAATAAAGAAAATAAGCTTTCTATAATCGTTTACTTCGAAAATACGTAAAATAAGTAAAATAATTAATAAGTAATAAGTAAAATTAATAAAGTGACCAATATCTCAAAATCCACGATACTTTGCATGAAGATATATGCAGCTAAATATGTTTCAAATAACCTCTTCTCTCATCTCTTGCAAACTTTCTATCGACCTACCTAATATCTTGTATATGCGTGTTATTAAAATTGATATATGTTCCTGTATACATTAAAATTGATTTATGTCCATGTACATATTAAAATTGATTTACGTTCATACAATTTCAGAGTGTAAAAGCGATCGTCTCGAATGAAAAGGACTTTCTCGAGCTGCACAAGGAAATGAAGAAGGTACTGCAACGATCACGAATAAACTATGACTGGAGTAACAATAATTACGTTTAATTCACAGAAAATTCCGCGGAAGAAAAGCGTGACGGACATCAGACCGGCATACAATTGCATTCATAAACACGTAAGTTTGTTTGTTTGTTTGCGAGTTTGTAGGGAAACACGTTTCCGTTAACTTCCTTCTCATGCTGCGGCCCCGTCGAGTCTTTGTTAACAATACGATTGCAGGAAACTGTAAATTGCTTTCTGATTTCCAGCTACAGCAGACCGACGTGTTTCAGGAGAAGACGAAGAAAATGGTGAGTACTTTTCGAGTATACAGTGGGTTATCAAATTATTATATTTAAACCAATGTTACGTATTTTATAACTTAAACTGATGGAGTGGTGCAGATATTTCAATTGCAGTGTTGCAAGATATAATTTTTACAACACAGTGTACTATATTTTTTGTTATGATATTCTGTAACAATAATACGTTTATTTAAAAGTAAAAATTGAATACTTATAGAGAACTAACATTTTTAATTTGAAGATAATTATTACTATATAATGTATTATTATATATATTATTTTTTCAATGTAATATATATTGTATATTTTTTTACTATGCATGATTTTGTAACAACAGTGCATGTATTTAAATCTAAAAGTTGAACACTTAAACACACGTCAAACGCGATATTAAACAAGAGAATATAGTTCTTCAGCATTTCGTCACTCTATTCTTTTTATTTACAATCTTAAATATATAAAAATCTGACAGCTATCGAGTTTAATGTTTAAATTGAAGTGAAGGTTTTCCTCCAACCAGAAGCCCAAAGCATAGAATACTTAACATAACCTTAAATCTGCACCTACCTTTTATTCTAGAAATGAAAACTCTGACTTGTTTGAGAGATTTCAGAAATCTCGTAGATTTATTATATATTGTATCATATTAGTATATTAATTATCAATAACATTATGAAACTAATTGAGCATATTTTTAAAAATAAGTCTATTGACAATGAGTATAATAATTCGGGCACTCGCTGTATGTCACAGTGATCATGCTGAAGTAACGCAACTAAAACATTTTATTCCAACAGCTCTGCAAGGAACACCTAGAACTAGAAATACTGAACAGCAGAATCAATTGTATAAACAAGCTGCTGAGGCCAGAGGTAACGTGTTCTGAAATTTCTACAATAGTTTTGTTTTTCTGTCTTTTTTTCATATATTGATTGTCATGAAGGCATCGATTATATCTATAGTGGGTGTTCAAATTATTAAGGCACTTTACATTTACAATTTCATTCTAAATTAATGAATACGTAAATCTAGTTGTGCTAAATTATTACTATGAAATATTATATAACGAATTATTTTTTTGAAATATTATATGATAAATTACTATTTTGGAATATTACATCATAAATTATTATTTTAAAATATTATGCGATAAATTATTGTTTTAAAATATTGCATGATAAATTGCTATATTGAAATGTTATATAATAAATTATTATTTTGAAATATTGTATAATACAATATTATTATAATATTTTTTATTAAACGCTGATGTTTATCGATGTCGTTTATGCATATGAAAACATGGTAAAAAGTTGTAGAAATTATTGAAAAAGGGATTTTTAATGAAACCTGTTACAAGCAAAAAATTGACCGTTTATTTGCAATATCACACAAAAATGACGTACTAAATGAAATCTATATGTATAGAGTACATCGAAATTATGCCGAAAACGATAAAAACGAAAATCAAATACTGATTCTATCTGTAGATTTTGATAACTACCTTAAGAAATTGAAACCTTTTCAATATTTTTAATGAAGTTTCATGAATTACACGAAATTCAAATACAAAAATTAATATTATTTCCGGTCTCATGATTTTATCTTTACAAGAACATAGAAAACATATTATTTCCATTAGCACCTTAATAATTTGAACAGATACTGCGGGTTGATACAAAAAAATATAGAATAAGGATGAGGTCTTTTATCTCGAAATTCTAATTTGTTGTTTAATTTATTAGGTACCAGTATCTAATTCATATTGTTAGTATTCAGAATTGTCTTTTTTCCATAAGTTTTTTAATTATTTGAAATTACGACAAATTTTATGAAGTTATGTCATTCAACCTAAAAAATTTTATTATATTGTGCAATTATGTAGCCTCCATATAGCTTCAAAATAGCTTATTAGCTATTAAATTTATTAATTTAAAACACAATCACTAAAAGTCACGTCATTTTTAATTGCTGCAAATTTAGTTATAATTTGTCTACTTCTAAAATATTAAAAAAAGAATCAATTACAATCGTTAAAAGCCATGTTATTTTTAATCACTTTTAATTTACTTATAATTTAACTACTTCTGAAAAATGAAAAAGGAACAATTACATTATCATTATTATATAATTACTATACTTAACGTAACACTACAATTATACATTGTATTATAACATTATATGCATTAAAGGAGTGGATGAAATTTAGTGTTAATCATATAGATTTCAAGATATGATTAACATTTCAGGATTCTCGATTTTATGAAAAACGCACTAAACCATTTGTAATACCGTTTCAATAAAGATACCGATATTTACGATTAATCTGCTAGTCCGGAAGCACACAAAAGATCTCCCGTTTTCCAAAAGAAGTCCTGCTCAGCTGATTTTTCTTCCCTGCGAGTAATGCTAGCTTTTTTACAGACCCCGTCGACCGAATGGTAAATTCGTTTTTCGTCTCGTAAATTCACAAACATTTCGGTCTACTGCTCAGCAGATTTTCATCGTGAAGAATATTCTCAAAATAGATCAGAATCCGTCGTTAGATATATTGACGCTTAATTATACTAAATTCTTTATTAGTGATATGGGAAATTGAAATTTTCGAATGTGAAAATGAACATTATTTCAAATTTTGAATTTCAAATTCTGTAATTGAAAAATTTTATTGTACTTGCAATAAATTGTTAGATTACTACATTGTCAGATTAATACATTTGTTAGATTACTTTGAATTAGAATATATTTTTATAGAATATAACATAGTGTTACATAACACACGAGCCACTTATTTTGAAAGTGAGAGTCACTTGCTCAGTTTAAAAATTGATGAATTAATTGTTAATTAAACGGATAATACTTCAGTAGCTCAGTTATTCTTTTTCACAATTTCGTTGAATTATCTTCACATTCAGATCTTGACTCCAAAATCCTTCTTTTATTAATAACTCTCGTGGGCCTTATTTCTATAAACATAATAAAAATAATAAAATGCCGATGAAATGTGGATTTTGAATGCCGTTGCTTTCTAGAGAAGTTTTTCTGTTTTTTTATTATTACCTGTTGGTTTAACGGAAAACTGGGTTGAATTAAAAAAATTGAATTAAAATTCAATTGCACTTGAAAAATGCATTAATACGTCCATGTAAAAAATAAGGAAGTCAGAACATATTATACCATATGAGTCGCGTTTTCATTTTTACTGAAAATAAAGCAGCAGCTTGTCCAAAATCAAATATTTAATCATAATTTTTGAACATTTAACTAGCTGTTTCATTTTCAAGATATAACTGAAAAAATATGTTAATGTTATTCAGAATAACTACAACAGAAATTTCTATAGAGAACATATAAAAGACTTATAAACCTCGTAATTCATGTCCTCACAACTCAATATTTACATAAAGCAGTATCACAGACCTCTTTGTATTGTAAAAGCACAAATGTGTAATATTCAATTACTTATCTCGAAAATGAAACTGTAATTTTCAATTATTTATTTCCCGATAACGAAACCGTAATTTAAAATGATAAAGGAATTTTCAGTTTGTTGTTCCATGAAAATCCATAGCTGTCGGAATATACAGAGTGTCCCAGTTTTTTACCAACATATTTCATACGCAAACATATGAAGAAGACGTTATATTAACATAGGATTTTAAATACTTTATTAAGAATATTTCTACCAAAAGGCATTAAAAGACACCCTTCAAATTTCAATTCAAAATTATTCTTTAAGTTGAATCAGAGTCAGAGATTGTTAAATATAAAATATTCAGAACATTTTAATTTTCTTGATTTGTTTTAATAGTTAAATTTGATTGACGCATCTGGCAAATAAATTGTACGACAAGGGGTTAATAGCTTTTAGTAATGCATTTAAGAGCCCACATAACCATTTTTTTTTATTTATTTATAAAATACACTGGTAAAGTTATACGGACAAATCTGGAACACCTCGTATGTGATATTAAACATCAATGCAATAAATTTGTCATTTTATATTTTTGTTATAACTTTTTAATAAAATATATGAAACATTATGTCGATATAATATTCTTTCTTTACATATTAATACGATTTCGCGCCGAAAAACTCGAACACGTTGTACAGTGTTTTCAGATCATCTATTTTATATTTAATAGCCGTTTTGCATGTGTTTAATAGTGCTTTGTTAGCTTCGCGGTTATTAGGTGCTGTTACAGTATCTTCACGGTATTTAAATATGTAAAGCAGTTACATATTTATGAGTTGTTTCTTTGTTTGTTCCGTGGCAACAGGCAATGTTTAAACTACATGAAGTGCTGTACTTTCAATCTCCTTGCTCGGAAAATTCGAGCTCTTCTTAAACAGGAATTAACAATTCATGGAGTATGATGGAGAATCGTGCATATCGTTAACTCTATGAAAGATTAATTATTTCATTACTACAGACAAGTTAATATTCATCTACACAGCACATTATATGCTTCCTTTGGGTAGGCACAAATATTCAAACTTGAAAATTTTTTTATTTCCAAATCATCAATTTTTCAAATTTCTTAAATTTTCAAATTCCTTTATTTTTTAATTTTCAAGTTTGTAAGTCTCCAAACTTTTAAAAGTTTTGATTTTTAATCATTAACGGTCACACTTCATCAAAATAACATAGCTGACTCACTTAGATTTTTAAAACCCCATTCACTTAAATGTTCTTTACAAAGAAGCTACTCATTATTTTAACTTGAAGAAAAATAATAAATACTCTGAAAATGTTACCATATTTCATATTTATTTAACATTTTTAAAGTTTTAACATAAATTGACTGATTTCAACCAATTTAAACGTTGAATATGAAAAGAAATTCAGAAACGTGAACAAATTGAGAAAATGACGGTTTTTATAGAAAAATTCAAAATTTTAAAAATCTTTATATAAAGAGCTAAAATCTTAGTTGAACACTTTTGAGATATAACAGTTTAAGAGAAGAGGTAGTAAAAATATTAGAGTTTCAAAAAATGTATTTGTTCAAATTTTCAAGATATAAAGTGATTAAAATTGAAGCTAAATTGGCTGGAGTCGTTTCATACTTCAATATGACTGTTGAAGGTTAAATGTTTTGAAAGTTATCGTTCATCTAAATCTAAGATCTTACAAAAATTTATAGCAACCTAATCTATCAATTTGTTAAAGTTCTATAAAATCCGAAAGTAACACAGGTAGTTTCCTGGTCAGATACAACGAATTCAGTATGGTGTTCAAATTATTGGAAAACTCATGGAATATTGCATAACAAGCTTTAAGATCAATATTGCCGTAACTGAACTAAAATGAACTACTAAAAACGATCACTTAATGAGACCTGCTGACATAAAAATAGAATCAAACTAACCTTTTAGCCAATACCTGAAACTTTTGTTGGTCACGAGTTTCGTTTACGATGTGCTTTTCCTTTTAACAGCTTTTCCATGAAATCGTCGATAAAATCAACGGACAGAGGAACAGTCGATAGCATACACTACAGTTCAAAAGTTTGTATTGCGCATTATTATCACGTAGTGGCCAATTTCTATAAATCAGTTCTATATTAATACGTTAATAAAATTACACTATTATTTATAGTCAAATGGTCGCCACATTGAACCTTTTCTGTAAATAGACATTGAAATTAAAATATCTCCTAAACTAATGATTTTTTCGCATAAATAGATTAATACTTTTTTGTAAAGAATATAAAGGAGTATCAGCTGATGCGATACAAAATATATGATTTCATTTAAAAAAACATTAATGACCTTCATATGTCCTTTACACGTCCACCTACAAAAAAAATATACCACCAGCATATGCCCCTCTCAAAACCATTCAACTTCATCTGAAACATTGTTTGCTATGAGTAATAATAATGTCGCAAATCTAGATGGCAAAATGTGGTGAGCCACCCTGTATGAAATTAATGTCAAAATTGTTTAAGAACCTATGTTCTAAATAGTTTAATATACAGGGTGTCCAGTTTTTTACATCCAAACTTTGAAAACATATTCCAAATGCAAACATAAGAAAAAGATGTTATATTAACAAAAGATTTTAAACACTTTATTAAAAAATTATAACAAATGTAAAAAACGACTTTGGAATGCTTTATTTTTTGATGTCACTAACAAGTCACTAAGTAATAACCGGAACAGATTAATTTTTGTTTACTTAATTTTAAAATGTCGTTCAATACGTGAATATCGGACCAACTGTAATTTTTATTAATAATTCTTTGGTAAATATCTGGAACTTAATAAATATTTTAAAACTCAAATATTTCTTTACTTACACGTTTAATGAAATCAACATTGTATGACCGTTGTTTTATAATTTACGATAATAAAAAATATTTTTAGACCAGCTCTTACCTATCTAATCTTAATTTCTTTTACATTATCCTAAAATAAAAAGAAAAGGAAATACTATTATTACCGTAACATACTCCATCTGTCCATATTAACGCTTTCCATTATGACAAAATTACCCGGAAATCAATCGGACACAAGGTACATGAAGAAAATTTTTTGCTCTTTATTAAAGAATAACAGAGAACGTACGTATTCGTTCGAAATATCGCCGATGGCTTAAAAATCTTTGGGAGATGGTTGAAATTGATGAAACGTTTTTTCTTCGCTACCACATATGCACGTATCACGTACATTCTCCCCTTTTCATTAACTATATTTTCATATTTTGAATAACAACAGGAATATTCACGTGGCAGAGTCAGATTTTACACTGGTTTTCAATGAAAACAGAAGGAAATGTAGAGAAATGATTTATCTTCGTATTACCTAATGCTATTGGATATTTTTATATTTAAGAAGATAAAAAAGCATTTATTACGCTGTTCAGAAAGACGGCGCTGTGTTACGTATACTGAGCATTTTCTATTTTGAAGTTGATTCTTCGAGCATAGTCAAAGACCATCGCGAAGGAAGAATTTAGTCTTGCTTAGTTTTCCCAGCTACCAGGGTTTCCTTATTAGGCTTCGCCCAAGAATACCGCCTCTGGACCAACGCGATGAAAATTTGTTAGACGAGAACGTCGCGTTGATCCGTTCTCACTGTTTCCACTACCACTCGTTTTTCTGTCCACTTTTTGGGTATAAAAAGGGTTGTAAGGACGTGTCGAGCCCAGTAAATTCTTGATCGTCGACTAACCTCTGTTCGAGTTCTATTAGAGTCATCATGTCAAGTTTAGAGAAGTCTTATTAATCAAGGTCGGTTAGAGTCCCAGTCGAGACAAATTAAACCATACAGTACGTAAGTCTGCTGTTAGACATTTTACTGACTCGCTCTTGAATCCCCGTTTGCTCGTTTTTCGTTAAAATTGGGAAGGGCTAATTCGTTGGAGTCGAAATCTTTGTTAATTCATTCCGTCGTTAGATTCAACGATTTTAACCGTCGTTAAATTCATTAACTTAAAATCAAAGAAACATTTAAGCTCTTGGACAATAGAGTCACCTTAACCAAGGACACTCAAACATTTGTAGAATCCGGTTTTGGGAAAAATATATTGTACTGTTCATTTTTTATACCTAATTACTCAATTGATTATAACCAAAGTCCAAAATTCCATCTGTCAGTGTATCCTCGCTGCTCGAAGTATACCGTCAAATCTAGTTACCTATGCTAACATTTCCTGTGACGCCCGGCGTTAACCATAAGTCGGCTAGTTCACACATCGCTTCCTGGGGCACCCGGTATTAGCCACACGTCGGCTCATCTACACATCTTGACCTTTCCTGTGACACCCAACTATAGCTAAGGTTATGGTTAATTAACAAAGCCTGAGTTAGCCTAGTACAGTATTGCCTCGAAATAAGCAACACTCTCGGGACCGGCCAGTTGCTTATTTCAAAGGTGGTATGTTATTCGGCTTGCTTTTGTTTTTTGAATCACTATGTGTTAGAGTTAGAAATAAGAAAACAATATACATGTTCTGTCTTCTTTTCGCTAAACTGTTTGATCATACATAAAAATTATTAGTTTCGGATCTCTCACGCGGTCGACTTCAATCAAAGAAGTGGAGATAGAAATTTGCTAATTTCGAAATTGGAAACTGTTGCTTCTTTCGAGGCAATACTGTGACAACTACCATAATCAAATACATCCTCCAGCCACGGGGTTGTACCCCTCCGACTCGTAACACTAGTTATATTTGAGCCAGCTAAGAATGTATTATTCAAATATTTTTTATTATTGTAATACTTTATTACTGTTCAAATGATGGATCATTTTTGGTTTATTTCGGACTATAATTATTTCGTTTACCACATTTTTCCTGTAAATTTTACAATATTTTTCTGATATATAATCACTTTCTGAAATATGAGAATCAAAATACTCAACATTTAATATACGACTATAATCATAATATTATATTATTATCAGTGTGGTATTGAAATGAATCAGACAGGTTAAAAGTAATTTTTATTTAATATAAGGTTATAATAATCTCGCTAATTGTGCCTCGCTAATAAATCTTCCTAATAAATACGTAATAATAAATCTCGCTAATAAATGCATAATTTTTTACACAGTTGAATGCTCTTTGCCGTTCTACGTAAAACACTATTAAAGTACAGTAATAAAGAAATTATTAATTATCGAGTATTTCAAGGAAATACCTTTATTGGAGAAGATACTCAAATGCTTCTCCATTACACTATACACATTTCAGGCAACGCTTTGCGAATGTTTTCATAACTAAGTTAAGATGATCTGTTTATTATTGCACATTGCTGTAATACTTGTTCTTTTCTACAGAATTTATATAATTCTTATCTTTTAAATAACCACATGGAAAAGTCAGGGGATTTAAATCGAGTTAATATATTGAGCGTGTGCCAATGAATTTACCGCCATAGTTATTTTTTAAATATTGCATTTCTATTCGTAAATTATGTGCCGGTGTACCACTTTGCTGGAAGAATTTTAAATTTAGCTGGCATAAAGCGCTTCGACATCTTCTTTAAGGGACGGTCTGCGGTCTACACCATAGTAATTGGTGCTAGTAGCCTTGGCCGTAGGTAATTGAATTTTTGCGTTTCTTACTTTGCTTGTGTATATTAAGTACGATCTTTGGAAAAAGAAGGCAAGAGAAGAAAGAAACAATTTTCTTTTTAAAATCCTCAAATCCCTACATCTCCATATTCCTACATTCCCAAATCTCTACATCCCCAAATCCTTATATTCTCGAATCTCTACACCCTCAAATAGTTAAATTCCCAAATCCAGATTATCAAATTTTTAAATGTCGAAATCCCTACTGGCATAATTTCTACATCTCCAAGTACGTGCATCCTCAAATCTGTACATCTCTAAATCTATACATTCTCAAATTATATTTCCAAATCTCTGGACCACCAAGTAGTTAAATTCCCAATTTCCTAAATTCATAAATCTTAAGATATCTACATTCCCAAATTTCTACATGTACAAATTCCTGCATTACCAAATACCTACCTTCCCAAATCTTTACATTCCCAAATCTTAGGACTCTCAAATAGCTATATTTCCAAATTCCCAAATTTCTAAATCTTGAAATCCCTACATTGTGATTTTTTACATATTCAAATCTCTGCATTCCCAAATACTTCCAATCTCAAATCTTTACATCCCCAAATCTCTAAACTCTCAAATAGCAAAATTCCCAATTTCTAAATCTTGAAATACCCAAATCTCCAAATCCACAAATTCCTAGACCTCCAAATTGCTGAATCCCCAAATCGCTGTATTGCCAAACACTTACATTCTCAAATCTTTATACTCTCAAATTTCGAAACTCTCAAATAGGAAAATTCCCAATTTTTAAATCTTAAAATCTCCAAATCCTCAAATTTCTAGACGTCCAAATCGCTAAATACCCAAATCGCTGGATTACCAAATTCCAAAATCCCAACATCTTTAAATTTTTAAATTTTCAAAAATCCCTAAACAAAAATTATTCCTTAGACCTACTATAGAGAAGAAACTGCAAGAAACCTAAAAATTCTACTATCTACTAGCAATGCTACTAGCACCAGTCACTAACACAATGTAGATGGTAGTAATAACGATATTTTCTTAAAACACCTCGAGAAATAATTTTTTATTATTATATTCCACTTTTACGTAGAATGAGAAGAATCTACCTGCGTACAACGAGAAAGATCTACCTATGTAAAAAAGTTTCAATTTAAAAAGTAATGCAATTGAATACAAATGCACCACTGCACTTCTAAAAAAAAAACTTGGACTATGAATATACATGTAAAACATATATGTAGAACTCTTTGAACCATGCATCTTTCTTCTGTAATATGTTTTCATATCGCAGCTGGTAACGGAGTTATAATCTGTTGCAGTTATAAACCGCCCTGTATAGAGATTGAAAGATATAGTTCAGAAAAGTTGTAAACTCTCATCGTGCTGAAATTTTAACCAAAGCTCAGCCTTGATTAAAGAAGAAAATCCCTAAAAGGTTTTTCGGCGACAAGATCTTGTTTGTCGCCCACCACTCTTAAAGTTTGGGGCAGTTTTCTGTACATTTTCGAAAATATTGATTTTAGTGAAAAGTATTTCGTACAAAAAATGAAGTCCGTAAAGTACTCTACAAAAGATATTATATATGTACATTTTTTACGGAAACCTATTAATTTGACTGTTGTGACGCAAAAATATAAAAAGTTTCGAAAAACTGATATTTTTCATTTATTTAATCTTAGTTTATATTTATTATATAACACGACACTCAATAAGTCTCCGGTCTAACTAAGAAAAACAAATTTTTTTTTAGAAATTCCACTTTAATCATCAATATACATTGCTTCCAGTGTGATACACTGATTCCAACTCACCTCTAACTTTTCAATTCCCTTCATATTAAACGATTTGTCTTTGCCCCTAAAATAAGTTTCAGTTTCCGCAATCACTTCTTCATTTGAGCCAAATTTCTTTCACTGGAGCATTTTTTTCATATCTGCAAAGAGCCAGTAGTCGCTGGGGTCCAAATCTGGAGAGTACGGTGTGTGGGGAAACAATTCAAAACGTAATTCATTCAATTGAACCATCGTGTTCATCGACATGTGACACGGCGCATTGCCTTCGTGAAACAGCAAACGCGGCACCCACTTTGAAAGCAATTTGCACATGCCCAAATTTTCATGCAAAATTGTGAAGACACTACCTTCTGATATCTTCAAGGCATCAGCTATCTCACGCAACTTAAGTTTACGGTCTTTTAAAACTATTTTGTGGACATTTTTTATGTTTTCCGGAACAACTGCTGATTTTAGGCAACCAGAGCGTTCAGCATCATCGGGGCTTGTACGACCGCGTCTAAATTCAGCATACCAGTCAATGATAGTTGATTTCCCTGGTCCCGAGTCCCTATAATGCTTATCAAGTCACTTTTTGGCTTCAACAGTATTTTTTCCGATTAAAAAACAGTGTTTAATCAACACACGAAATTCCTTTCTATCCATTGTCTTCAAAATTACGAAACTGGGGGTACTAAAATGACTGTAACTTCTAAACTATGGGTCAGAATACCATGAAATTTTGACACGTATTGTTTGATGGTTAGTATTATTCGAAAATAACGTGGGTCTGTCACCAGTATCGCCATATATGTGTCAGACCGGGGACTTATTGAGTGACGCGTTATTTATTAATTTATATTTATATTTAGTTTTAGTTACATTTATTTCAGTACTTACAATTAGTTTTAGAAAAGGATTTTGTGCTGCATATACTATCACTGTATTCTTTTTAAAATTACTGTATGCATTAGTTGCAACTAATAATACACTTCTTTTTACATAAACCTTCGCTAATCTTTTCCGTATCTGTTTTACTCTAATTTACACTCGTCACATATTTAGTATTGCAAAGATTTTGAAATATTTTTATCTGCGATTCATGACACATTTTTCCTTGGATAGGTATTTTGCCCCTTTTTCCGTATATCAAATTTTAATATAATGCAGGCTTGTCACACATTTCATAAGGCAAAAATTAAACAAGAATATGTACAAAGTTACTTTGGAGCATAGCAGTTCAAATAATAGATTTACGTTAAAAAATTACAGAATAGTTTTTGTAGAGCTTTTTAAGAGCTCCATGTTTTGTTTGAAACTTTTTTCTTTAAAATCAATACCTTCAAAGATATACGGCAGAAATTTACTAAGCTGTAGAGGTAGGAGGTGAACAATGCCTTGTCGTGAAAAATCCTCTTGTGGAATTCTTTTCTAAACAGGAATAAATTTTTATTAAAATTTTAACGCAGTTGGGAGCTGCCGCTTTTTCGAAGCTTATCCACATTGAATTTGAGGTTTGAACCAAATAATCGAAAAAATTTCTAGGACAATTTTTCTGAAACCTTCAATATTCTCGTATCATCTCTGGTATGGTCTGTGTATAACTCGATAAATCATTACAGTTGGATCAGAAATTGATTATAAAGCTGAAATATGGTAACGTCAACTATGACGTAATGGCATATGATAGCTGTACGATCGATTGAACCGCCAAAGTCCCATCAGCGAGCAATGCGAAGCCGGCGGCATTTTGTTTCTCGAATTTACAAATTAAACCCTTCGAATGGAATGACATGCAATGAGCGGCCAAATAGTATAAATGTAATGCGTGAAACTAGTCATCAAAGGAGAGTCATTGATAAGAGCTCGTGTTGGCACAGCGAAAATTTATGTTCTATTAATATTATTACTCTGATAAAGTAAATGTCACAGAAATTATCACGTTTTAATGACAAATACGTTTTTGAACTTTCTTACAGATTTCATTAAATTATTATTTGCATTCTGTACTATATTATTTTTTTATTATTTTGTAATAAATTATTTTAATTCGTTTCAAAGTATCCATAACGCGGAATGAAGTATTACGCATAATATAATTGAACAATGAAGAGTTTTTTGTACATAGAGTTTAAAAATTTAACATTTGAAACGTTAGAACCGGGATTTCAATAACATTTATTTATATGTAGCTTTTTCGAAAAAACTGCATCTGAAAATTTGTCAAAATTTTTGTAAAATATGGAAAACGATAATAAGTGTAACAATTCTTTCATTGATTCAATAATTTAACAGTAATAATTATAGTTATTAACATATACGTAAAATAAATGATAATAACAGCATACAGAATTTCAGACCGCAACTCCAATTCAGGCGCTTATAAATTCTCATAGCAACACTTCCCAATGACTACATACATCTCCATATGATAGCATACGTAGAACCAATATTACAAATTAATCTGACTCTATGACCATAAATAAGTTCCCTACAGGTCTAATTGCCTTGATTCATCAAGAGCATTCGCAAACGTTCTTCATCTGCACCATGAATGCACCATGGTTGTTAGCTAATAACAACCTATTTATTATTCTATACATTGAACATTTCATAAATTTATTTGTATAAACATCATATCTGAATATTTCGTTATCTCTAATTTACATAGTCCTCAAAGAGAATTTCATAAATTCAACCAGTAGTTATATTAATAGGGGTGAGGGGACAAAAGTAACGCCCTTCCTCTCTACTTCCATAAACTTTTCAAATAATTTGTTTCCATATTTGCGCGTGTATAATATCTATTTTGTTCCATTGATCGACACTAACCCATAACATGAATCACTTACGGTGGTTAAACTGAATTGCAAATTTATATATCTCCAATAAACTACAATTTCGACTTCCTTCTTAATATTCATAGTTGAACTATTTGTATTAAACTAATCACTTGTTAAAGTGTCTTCAGATAATATTTCTAACGATCCCATAGTTAATTTCAATAGTGTAATTTATAGGTTATGAAATATCTGTTTTGGAAAACGCGGTTGAGAACGAAAGTAACGTGCCACTATGGAGACCAAAAAACTGGAAAACTGTACTAAGGATGATGTATTATGCATATCATAAGTGCAATTAGCAATAGATAAATCAACCACATACGCAATAGTATAGAAATGCTCGAAGCTAATTATGCATTCTACTTCTTGTTATGTAAATGTGCAGGTATTGTTCTTATCGTTGCTTAAAGTTTGTTTATTTAAATGTTTCTTTGCATTGTTTCTTATAATAAAAATTTCATTTTGGAGTAGAAAAAGCGTTTTTACTTAATTATCTACGAAACGATTAATGTTAGTTTCGTCCTGATGGGTGAGAACTTTACTTTTGTCCGCGCTCTCCCTTACTTGAAATATTTTAAATACATTCGAATAGTAAGATTTTAATTTAAGGGTTATACAAGTATTTATTTTCGAACACATGTAAATTCGAAAAATACAGTAAGTACTCTACTGGCAAGCATGATAACGAAAATGGCGATTACAAACGGTTTTAAGAAAAATGACGACATAGAGGATGGAGAGCGCTACCGCTAGTTTCTGATCAGTATATTTTTAAATTTGTAGAATTTCAAATGTAGAACTCTAGAGATATCGAAATTTATAAATAAGAAAATTTGGATATTTGGTAATTGAAATTGTTGGAAATTTCAGAATTTCATGGTGTAGAAATTTCATAGCTCAAGAACTAGTTAATTAGAAAATTTGGAAATTTGTAAAATTGGAGATTTGAAATTTTTTAATTTTGTATTTTTATAGATTTGAAAATATAGGAATTCGAAATATTAATTTACAGATGTAATAATATGGAGATTAGAAAATCTAGAATTTCAGAATTTGAAAACTGATAACTCGAAAATTTGAGAATTTAAAAACTAAAAGTTTGCAAATTTATAGATTTGGATGTTAAGAAATTTTATAAGCTGAGTAGGAAATAAGCTAAATATAAAAAATGTTACTTCTTCACCCGCTTTCCCTCAACCATACTATTTACTACTACACAACAATTTATAACTAAATATTTATATAAGGAATATTTATTTCAATACACGAACGGTATTGAAATACGTAGATTTCAATCCCCCTTTAGCATGGCACAATATTCAAAAAATATTTGACATAAATTTTATTTTATCGGTACATTTTCAAAGGGATGGGACAACCCTTGTGAGTTCATATTTTAAACCGTATTTTGTAAAATACGGAAATTGTCATTGAAAGCAAATTTAAATGTTCAATCTTTTGGCTTTTAGTGAAAAATCCGTCGATGCAAACAGATTTTAAAAAAATGTTTAAAAAGTGTATTACGAAATAACATACTTCCGCAAATATTTTACATGAAACATTAAATAAAATTTATGAAAAATTGTGGATATTAATCCCTAAAATTTGTAATTCTACACTTTTGAAAGGATTCATTATCTGTGCAAAATGCTAATTTTTATACTAACAGAATAAAAGTTTCATTCAAAATTACCCATTGCCAGACTAATAAATTTGTACGACCTGTAACACGTCACTCAATAAGTCTCCGGTCTAACTAAGAAAAACAAATTTTTTTTTATAATTTCCACTTTAATCATCAATATACTTTCCTTTCGGTGTGATACATTGATTGCAACGCTCTTCTAACTTTTCAATTTCCTTTATATAAAACGATTTGTCTTTGCCCCCAAAGTAAGCTTCAGTTTCCGCAATCACTTCTTCATTTGAGTCAAATTTCTTTCCCTGGAGCATTTTTTTCATATCTGCAAAGAGCCAGTAGTCGCTGGGGTCCAAATCTGGAAAGTACGGTGTGTGGGGAAACAATTCAAAACGTAATTCATTCAATTGAACCATCGTGTTTATCGACTTGTGACACGGCGCATTGCCTTCGTGAAACAGCAAACGCGGCACCCACTTTGAAAGCAATTTGCACATGCCCAAATTTTCATGCAAAATTGTGAAGACACTGCCTTCTGATATCTTCAAGGCATCAGCTATCTCACACAACTTAAGTTTACGGCCCTTTAAAACTATTTTGTGGACATTTTTTATGTTTTCCGGAACAACTGCTGATTTTAGGCATCCAGAGCGTTCAGCATCATCAGGGCTTGTACGACCGCGTTTGAATTCAGCATATCAGTCAATGATAGTTGATTTCCCTGGTGCAGAGTCCCTACAATGCTTATCAAGTCACTTTTTGGCTTCAACAGTATTTTTTCCGATTAAAAAACAGTGTTTAACCAACACACGAAATTCCTTTCTATCCATTGTCTTCAAAATTACGAAACTGGGGGTACTAAAATGACTGTAACTTCTAAACTATTGGTCAGAATATCCTGAAATTTTGACACGTACTGTTTGAAGGTTAGTATTATTCGAAAATAGCGTGGGTCTGTCACCAGTATTGCCATATATGTGTCAGACCGGGGACTTATTGAGTGACGTGTTACACAAAGTCAGAAAGAACAACTTATCCTTCAATTTAAAAAAAGTGACTACAACTCCAGCATGACAGAAATTGACCGTGCACTCAAATTCCCGCAACATAGATATGTGTAGCCTACATAAAGTTTTACAAACTGTTATCCCTGACACTATACCAGGTATCGATTCCCTTTTTTTAATTAAACGGAACAAGAGGATTCGTCACTTGGTGTGAATTATTTTAGGACAACTGTAAGAGGTTGAAAAGCACTCTCATGATTCTTCCGACATAGACATAGCGTTCTGTTAGTATGTCTTTTAATAGTGAATCTGTTAGTTTGTTAATCTGAAATAAATGCGTTTTCAATGGAGAAATTAGGTTCGTTATTTGAAGCGTAGACATTGAATATCCTTTAAAATATTTTAATCACTACACAAACTTTTAAGTGATAATACTTTATTAAATATAATTTTATTAAAAATATAACTTTCCTAAACGTATTGTAAATTAGGTATAATCAACAATTTTCCTATTCTTTTTATCGTGCCAACTAAACATAAACAGAATAATAAATGTAGAAGATTGCATACAATTAAAAAACTTTTGATGATCGTCAAGGAAGTTTAAAATGGCCGAGTAAGTGTAAGTGTCAGAAGTAGAAACTTTGAAATCTCAACTCCTACTTTAACGAAATAAATGAAAACTAATAACTTGTCTAAACAGACCTTAGAACCACGTTCACTGCTGGAAACAGAAAATGAGGAGAAACTTAAAGCTCATATCAAAAGTTGTAAAAGCACAAGTCTGCGGCAACATCTGAGTACGTCTTACAAAATTCAATTTAAATAAAAATGCGGTATTTGTAATAAATTTAACATATATTCCTTTATTTTTATTTAGGTAGACTAAAGTAAATAGTATATTAGAATGAAGGAAAATATACTAATAATCTTCTTAACATAGGAAGTAACTTTATATGAGACTGGTTCTAATAATTGAAACAGATTACTGTTGTTTTTTGAGTAAAAATGGAGAAAATTATATGGTATAACGACTGTTTGGAAATCATTCTCTTCTTCATCAGAAAAAATGATTAAAATGCTTTATACCAGTTGATACTAATTCTAAAATGGCGAGTGTAATGCCATTTTTCATCTAGGCTAGCTATTTTTGCATCTAGGTAATACTGAAACAATTGTGTAATATTATAGTAATTATACAACGTGATTTGAGATTTGAGTGTTGTATTTTAAGCAAAAATAAAAGAAGTGATAGAAGAAACACTCATATGGTATAAGACGTTCTTATTTCATATCGCCATATTTTTTACATGGATACACTTGCCAAGTGCAATTACTCTTTATTCTATAATGCAACTCAATTTTTTGTTATATCAATTGATCTTTTTTATTATTCTATGTATAAAAAATACTAATGCAAGGTCATCAAAATGCCAATACTATAAATATTCGACATTTTATGTCAGAAATGTACTTTATTAATAAGTATTCGAATGTTCGCCATTACACTCTGAACATTTTCTAGTGCGTTCTTTACATTTTTCATTCCATATTGATTTGAATTAATATTCAAACGTATGTCAATTTAAAACGTTTCTTTTCATTGAAGTTGTTTAAAAAATAAAAGGAATTCAAGTTCTTTTATATTAGTCCACTATTTAAAGGAATATCAAAATGCATTCATCGAGTGTCAATGTAAATCAACTGAAACATGCAATGAAAAATGTAAAAAGTTATTGTAGTAAAGCATGCGTTGATATAAGATGTCAAATATTTCATGAAGTATTGACATTTCGAGGACACCGGGTTAGTACTTTTATATGCAGGACAATACAAGAAATCGATTGATTTAACGTGAAAATTGGGTTGCATTGCATAATAAAGTGCAATTGTATTTAACAGGTGCATCAATGCATTTATATTATAAAAAATATCATAGGAAGTTAAGACGTAGTGTGACTTTTTTTTTTAATTAAAAAATAGTAATAAATGTTCTAGTTCTATGGATCACCCTGTACATTGTGTGTTTTGAATAAACTGTTTTATCAATTTTATTTGATTTTACTTGAATTTTACTTGTAATTTAAATATGTCAAAGTCGAGTAACTGACGATTAATATTAGAAACAAAAGATGAAAGAAATGCTATATGATCCTAAGATCGCAATCTTCTTCCAGAAAATAAATACAATGCAAAGCGTCCGAAGAATATGATACGAAAAGAATATGTAACAGTATTTCTACCAAATCGTGTCAAAAGACACTTTTCAAATTTAACTTAAAATTATTCTTTAAGGTGAATCATTTCCCCACAATTAATTTTTTGACTTTTCATACAATAGTTGTGAAATTAATTCAGCGATATCATTTTCTTCCAGCTCATTCTAGATCTAAAAATGTGAATATGGTATATTTATTTCTACCGTGAGGTGTCTTTTGACAGCCTAAGGAATTCACGACAGTGCCTAATTTTAAACCATTTTACATTATGAATATCAATACCATTTTGCAGTATCATATCAGATATAATCAAATTAAAGAATCCCGATTTCAGTTTTAACAGAGAATACAGGATTTGCGGCATAACTTTGATATTTGCTTATTTCCCGCCATGTTGCATTTCAGCACACCGCTATATTTATATTTTATGGATTGATGAATGGAGCTAGAATTTACAACTTTATTGAATAATATCTAATAAAAACACATCAATGTATCAATATATTCCTCAAATTATATACATTTAACTGATAATTTAAAATCCCAACAGTTTTGTTAATTATTTGCATTCAAATGAAAAGATCTCAAAAAACACCTTTTAGTCGAAATAGGTATACACAAAATAGTGGTACAAATATTTCAAACCGTCACGAATTTAGAACTTTTCATTGCAAAATAAAAGAAAAATAACAGGAAATTACCATAGCCAATGGTACATGGTTCAATACTACGCAATTACTGCTATCAAAAATGTACAGTATTGTATGCAGCTTTTGTCATGTGGAAAACTGTGATAAATGTCGGTTTGAAATATTGGTATCGAATTCGAGGAAAAAGCATTGCCTCCAAAATCGTATATGATATTTTGTTCCATAATTATACGATAATTGACATTACATGTATATAATATAAGCCAAACGCTTGAAGGAAGGCAGCTCTAAAATTCAGCCATAAAATATTTTAGGATGTAATAGAACTATTTTCAGTAAAACTGATTAAATGCACATGATTACATTATAAATCATTTATAGATGTGGAAATAATACCATTAGATTTACAGTCAAGAGTATATCTGACTTGTCTGGACTACTTTAGAATTGTAGAGAACCGGGAAATTTGTAAATTTGTAATAAACTTATTAATACATTTTAATTTGAACGTTTGTAAGTCTGTAAACTTGTATGCTTTATAATTTGAACATGAATAAGTTTATAAACTTGTAAGTTTTATAATTTGAGCATGAATAAGCTTATAAAAATTGTACAGTTTATAATTTGAACATTCGTAAATTTGTAAATTTTCCAATTTAAATATTAATTTTGTAAGTTTGAATATTTGAAAATTTGTAAATTTGCAAACTCGTAATCTCGTAAACGCATAAACTTGTAAATTTATGCAATAATAAATTTACAAAAGTTTAAATTTATAACCTTGCGAATTCGTAAATAAGTAACCTTTAAAATTTATAAAGTTGTGAATTTGTAAAAGTGTAAATTTATAACCTTGCAAATTCGTAGATTTATAAACTTGTGCAAAAATGCGCAATTGCCGCGATAAAAAATGCAGTGTTATACACAGTTCTTATCGCGCGAAAAACCATGATAAATGTCAGCTTGAAACATGAGTACCAAATTCGAGAACATATTTCCTCCAAAATCGGATGATATTTGTATTCAGCAAGTCAGGACAATTAACATGATGTATAATATGTACAAAAAGCGTGCACCTCTAAAGCTCAACCCTGCACTCTTTATAATTTTTCCAAAAATTCGAGACACCTTGTATATGTATGTCTTCCGTACATAAAAGGTAACTGGTCAATAGAAATAAAAAACTTAATTGAACGTAACATTAACTGTCGGTAAATGAGGACAAATACAAGAATGCAAAGAGTTAAAAGTCGCGTGACAACTTAACTCAGCGTTGGCAGGTGAAAAACGGAATTCATAGCGAGAAAGGAATCAGCGACGGGCTGGAAAAAGCTTAGATTTTACGACGCGATAATCACGACACCGACGAGAAAGCCTCAGCTCGAAAATTAGATTAAAACAATTAAAAGCCAACCCCGTTAGCCGAAAGGGACGCGATTCTCATCTTGTTAATTAGGATGAACTCGCGGAAATTCGTATAGTTACGGATATATGTATATACCGGGTGTCATAAAAAGAGCAGTGTACAATTCTCCGACAAGATCTTCGCAAAGTTTAACAAGTCACGCTTTAATTTAACGATTTTTTGCAAGTTTTATTTCTGCAGAAACTCTATTCAATTTGCAACTCTGTATGAGAAATAATATTAAGGAGCTATTATAATTGACCAACTCCTCATGGGATGACTTGATCTCATTTGTTCGTTTGTCTGTATTACACAACGGGCAATTTTGGATGTTTTGACTTGAAATTTTGAGGGTAGACTCGTACGATACCTTAAATTTGCTGTATAGACTTTGGCAGCAATCTGACGTAACCTGTTGTCATTGAAGTCGATCGTCGACGAATTTATAAAAAATCATGTTTTGGTTTTCGATCATTTTTAAGACATAAAATTGACTGGAAGCACGTCGAAAGGTCTATAACTCATCGTTCGCCACATTGCTTGACAATATTTGATCGTCACTGAGGTCAGCAGTGAAATGAACAGTAACCGTAAACTAACCTAACAATAAGCGTGTTTAGTATCGTATTCGATAGTTTCAGAGGCGTTTAATCGTGCGGAACAACTTCAATATTCCAACATCTCATTCTTATTCTATCTATGTGTTTTCAGTTAAGGTACTCTAAATTTTAACTTTTTACCCTGTAATATCAAGTGAGACCCGTGACGCACGTTGTAGTTCAAACGTGACAAAACTAAACCGTACTTGCATAAAGATCAGGGTTTGTGTATGATACCAACAGCAGTCTGTGTAATTAATGATCGATAAATTCAAAATATACCTAACATTTCAACATTCTTTATTTAACTTAACGCTGCAGTAATAATTAGGCAGCTCTGACGGACGCACCGACCGAGAAACTTGTAGGCTAAGGGGTTAAATACATATTTGAATTTCTAACGCTTTTAATGAGAAGCTATTATTATTCTTTTTTATAATTTCAGATAACATTTCGTGTTTGAAATTGTAGATGATGTGCTGATTGGAAATGCGTATATTATTTTTCATCAATGGAAATAATCCATCGGTGTTAAATCACACGACGTAGATATTTTACTTCTGAACGTCAATCACAATAAATCGCATGAAACATCGCACCGTTGTATTGAAACCACATGTCCTCATACTTTTATTTTCGTAATAAATTTGTATTATTTCGCTAAAATCATAATGGATTGTGGATGACAACTGTCAAACATAGCTGTCAGACGTATTCGACGTTCGGAAACAACCTGAAAACATCCGCGAAGTCGTATTCGCAAATGCTGAACAATTTAAAAAATTTCTATGTGGAAAAAGAATAAAAAATGACTTTGTTGGATAAGAGAATATTGAAAGATCATTCTGATCAAGTACGAAATGTTATTTTTAAACAATAAAACTACTAACATAATTCCAAATGCATTAAGTGAATTAAAAAATGCTTATATAAATATAAGTTCGTGTGTAATTTAATGTTTTTATTGAGAGCGAAGCTTAGAAATTTTTTAATTTTGCGTGTACATAATTTTGTCATTTTCTATTTGATGACTTGAAAGTTTTGAAACTAAGGAACTTTTGAATTTAAAAATTTTTAAATTTAAAAATGTTGGGATATGAGAATTGAGGACATGACAATTTGTAGATTTGGAAAAGTAGGGCTTTGAGGATTTATTGATTTGGGTATTTCAAAATGCAGAGTTTGGAAATTTGGGTATTTGAGAATTTAGAAATTTCAGTAAAATCTAAATTTAATTTGTGTGATTTGAAAACTAAAAATTTGAGGATTTGAAAATTTGGGAGATTGGAAATCTGAAATTTGAAATAGAAAATTGTCTATTTGAAAACTTGACAATTTCCAAATCGATTCAGGAATTTGGGTTATTGAGAATATAGGAATTTGAGAGCCCATTCCAAATGAAGATTCCATTTTTCAACTCAAAATGGCATTACATATTTTAAAACGCCCGGTACATATATTCTATGAACTTGAAGTATATCTTGCTCGCCGACTGTAAAAGTGTCTGGAAACTTTTCTGTCGACCAGAATGTTCTGCGGCCAGACACAACGTTGCGTTTATAATTGCGTTCTATGGAGCGAGAATTACAGAGGCCGTCGTCGAAAGAGAACTTTATTAACTCCTTTGTCCAACAATGGTTTCAGGTTAATAAGAAAAACATCGCAAGGGCTAGTTTTATTGTTGTTACGATTCTATCTCCGCGCCAGAATAAATGAGAAAAACCAACTGCAATTAAGCGCATAGTCTGCGACGTGATATAGTGAAATCGTAAAATATCTTCGAAGAACTAATTTTTCATAAGTTCAGAAGGTTTCACCTTACATTTATTTTGAAAGTAATAATATCATAAATTATAGATTACTTTTAACACTGATAAATTTATAAATGAAAGTTTGCTTCTTTTACTATTTCTTTTTAACGATGCACTTCATGTGTTTCATGCTTTATCGTAATGCAAACTATACAGTATTTAGGTCTACTCTTCGCAGAGCTAAAAATAAATATTGCTTGTAAGATTCAATAGTGGAATATTTATGAAATTCACGTGTTTTAAAATTTTCGAAGAGATGACATCAATAATCAGATTTACGTTTTGTATCAATTGGAATATTAAAAAAAATTGTTGTTTAATTTGGAATATTATTATAGAAATGGTGAAATTTATTCAATATCACTGTTCGGCCGCGAACCGAAACCTATGCCGCGGCTAAGCAATTTATTGCAGGGCCTAAGCGGTCGGCATGTAGGCCACCGTCAATAGTTTTTACTTCGGAGTACGGGTCACCGAGTACCCTATTGTCTATCAGATCCGGCCCTAACGAATCTTACCGTAGACATGTACGTATCATAAACCAGCTATAGCTGTATCTCTCGCTTAAACAGTTTTTGACGAACAAAAGCATAGAGTTCTTCCTAACCGTTACCTTCGGAAACGCGAGGGTATTTAGGCGATCTTTCGGACAACGAAAAACACAGTCGAACGTTGAAGCTTACACGGTTCGGATCGAGAGTCGAAGAAGTCAATCGTGACTTAGAAGTTTCCGCGTAACGCGACGTAGCATAGCCAATGCAGGGTGGTTCGGAAATCATTCACGACGCCATTCGAGTGAGACCCTGCACTCCTCGAATGGGCCACGGTAGGGTGGTTAAGTCACACACTGTATACTGTTCGTGCGAGTCCTACACCCTCGAACGGGCCACGGTAGGGTGGTTAACGTACATACACTGTACACTGTTCGGGCGAGCCCTACACCCTCGAACAGGCCACGGTAGGGTGGTTAAACGTACACATCAACATGATCCGAGTGAGTCCTACATTCTCAACTCGATCATTGTAAATAATCTCACGCAACGTGAATTATCACTCAAAACGAACAACGCTGAGCGAGACTCTGTTCTCCTCAAATCGAACGACATTGAGCGAGACCTTGTTCTCCTCAAAACGATTCTCATTCAATACGCAATCAACACAACGTACACATACTCGTACACATTTTCACCGTAGAATCATTAACGAACACATATTTTTGTAAGGGGTTTTTTATGCCGCAAGGCTTTTTCCCCTAATTCGAATCGCTAGAGCCAATAAACGATCACGACTTTTCAGGCTCAATTGTGTCTAAACAATTTTTATTTACCCTCTTCCTCAATCGAATTCATATATTCCTTGAAACACGAAATTTCTCCATGTTGGACAGATTTCGACGATACAATCACATCCAATTAGTTCTTGATATATGCCTCGTTGAATAACTTGAAACTATCGCAGAGTTCGTTGATAAACTATATTTTTGGTGTGTTTGTCATAACAGAGAATGTGCAACCAATCCTGTGAACCATCTTTGGACAGAGCGACATAAAGTTGTCCATGTGAAAACATATCTGATGTGACATCTAAACCTGCCACTTTGTTTATTTGTTTTGATGTCATTTTTGCTGCCAGAATACACGTGAAATTGTGTTTAAGGTTTTGTGGTACTTCATCAATTTTGATCACCACGAAATCTGTTGCAAAACCATCTATAGCATCAGATATGATATGCAAAAATGAAAAAATATTTAGTAGTTTTGGCGTGAGAGCATAACGTACACTACCGTCCATAAGTATCCGGACACTAGCGAAATATGCATTCGCGTTGCATGAAAATTATTCAAGTATCTGCAACTGTAACTAAAATCGATTTTTTTTTCTGCGAAGGTCAGAATACTGAAACGTTTTTCCATTGATAATTCTCGTTTGGAACTCATATCTCTATGGAAAAGAAGCTACAGACGAACTAAACCGAAACTGTCGAATGCGTAGCGTTATCTCCATTCTTATCTCCGTTGAGGGAACCTAAACATCTACCAACAGTTTACAAACACTTGAAACATATCGAAGAACCCTCTGAATACGTTCTGCACCATAGAAATGAAACACAGTAGAAATAAAAATTTTTTTTAGAATCGAAAGCGTTTCATTAGATTCAGAAATTTGGACTTTGTACTTCTGGACATGAATTTTACTTTCACACTTTCATTGTATAATTTGTACTTAAAAATTAATTCTATTACGCTATGACACCTCAAAAAAGATAATAATAATTATTACAAATGATATGATAACCCTAAATACCTTTCGTACAAAGTTCAACTGTTTTATGTAACGAAACCAAGTGTCTGGATACTTATGGACGGTAGTGTACATAAAATTGAACTCAAAATATAAATAAAATTTGATTATTTCAAATGGAAGTACTATCAAAAATGAAAGACGACTTCTCAATTCGTACAAACAATTCGGTATTACCACGTCCTCACGTTTAATTAACACTTTAGTGACCATTCACACATGTGTGTAATGGTCGGGCCGACCGTTAGCGTCCGCTCACACATGTGTGTGATGAATTATGAATGTAAACAAGTGTGGATATTGCTATTGGCCTCGTATTTCACCGCTACATCTTTGATCTTAGGTAATTATTGTTTTATTGTCTGTTTTTAATTTTAGATTTTACGCTACACTGGTGTAGTATGTAAATTATGGAGCAAATGCCAGCGGCTCTATGTTGATGTCGTATCCAAAGCTACCATATTTTACAAATTAAATTGTGTGCATATTATTAAATTTGTTATTAAATTGTTATTGTTTTTTTATTTATGCGTATGTTCACACATTTTGAACTATTTCGTGCATTTGCATCAAGTTTGCTAAAATTAATTCTTCAAAAGTGTTGGCGACCCCTAGCGACGTTTGACTGCGTAAACGTGCAGCCATTAAAGAATTAACTTTGTAACTATCCCTATTAATTATAATTAATAACTGAACTATCAGTAGTGGAAAACTTTAAATTTTTTGCAAGTAGTATCACAATAAATTACAAGAAATAATCGAATGTAAATATATTCTAAGCTAGTGATTTTTTAATAGAAACTTCTACTTAAATGTAAGATGAAGGGGGGTAAGTTCGTAAACGGGGCAAGTGTGTATACAGGCTATTTTTATTACAATATGAACGAAATTTCTCCATTTAGTATGTTTGTTTCCATGTTTAATTTCACTATATCCCCTTTTACATTTCGGCTAAGCGTACTTGTTTGCAGTATAGAATACTTACATAATGCAGTAAAAAACATTTTATAGCAGATTTGTTAATAATTCTGCTCCTGCCCCATTGCATATGAAAGAAAGTTTCAAAGTATTTAACTTCAAGTTACGCTCTTACCCCATTTTCGGGGAAAGTGCAGAGTAGTTGACATTTTAAACAATTTCCTATCAAAATCAAAATGTACAAGGAAAATTAATGTCCTAGTTAATATTAATTAAATAGTAGTAATTGTGCAAAGCGTTCGATATCGATAGTGTTAAGTATTTACATAAAAGACTAAAAATACTTACATTTAAATACCAACTTTATAAAAACCAGTCTGCACTTACCCCACTTCACCTTATATATGTGCAACGAAATTAAATAATACATAAAGAATGATACAGTTTCATTTAAAAGAATTTACATATGTCCTCTACCTGTAACCCAAAATTAATCCCTCTAATCGTGACCTCTTCAAAAGCATTCTACTTGTTTGTAAGACTTTCATATTATAAAATGTGGCCTGGATATTGCGGGTGATAAAGTTAGGGGAGTCTGTTTACCAAATATATTTAAATCTCTATTGCAAACAAGAATCCAAGTTTATATTCAAATGAAGCTGAAATAACTTTAGTTAAGGTTTCTACAGAATATCGGAATGAAATTTAAATTTAAAATAAAATATTCGCGCGAACTGTTTGCATTGAACAGCAATTCACACGTGTTTCAGGCGCAGACTGAATGGCGGCGAAGCAAATTACCGAAAGTGTATTATCGTCCCATTAACTCGCCCGCATCGAAGTAATGACCAGGGAAGTAACAATGTAATTAACCAAACACGAACTTGTCCAATAAAGAACGTACAAACTGCATCGGTTGGGTACGCGTTTACGACTTGAGGATTTTATGAAATATCGAAAGTTTTGTCGTTAAGAAGAAAAAATCTACTTTACGCTCTTTCAGTTTTCACTTAAATACTTCTGGTCTTATCTGTATGGTGTGAAAAATATAATTTCACTTTGGTAACTCTTTTTCATTAGCTTGCCTGTATATTTACAGCATTCTTTTAAGAAGGGATGAAAAAGGAGTAACTGGTGAAATATATTATACGGGGGATGCAATAATATTAATCATGTTAAATATTTTTGTTATTTGTACATAAAATACTTTTCGTCTTTGTCTGGTTCTGGGACCGTTCTGTGATCGTTCAAACACTTTTTACTTTACGTATATTTATTCAAATAAATTCCGTAGATCAATTATGAATCGGGAATTTGCTTTCTTTAGTTAATTAAACGAGCATATAACTTAATATCTTAAAACGTGTTATTATCGAAGACACATGAAATTAATAACATTAATTTACTTGCATTACGTCAGATTTCATTAAGATATATTAGGTTACATTAAATTACATTGCGTTAAATTAGATTAAAGTGAGTTACATGAAATTAGGTTACGTTTCACTACATTAAATTTGGTATACATACATTAATCTTAGGTTACGTTAAAGATACAGGATAAGGTTAGGTTGCGTTATCCCAAAGAAGTTATAGTCAAATAAATGTCAAGCTAAATTAGGTTAAAGTATCTAATGTCTACTCACATCAGGTTAACCCTTGGTCACTTTTAAGACTCCAGCCACTAAAAACATTTCTTACAAAGCAGTCACTTATTATTTTAACTTAAACAAAATTATAAATAATCTGTGAAAGTTTTCATTTATCTCGCACTTGATTTCAGTAAATTTAAAAAAATTTAGAAACGTAAAAAATTGCAAGAAGTAACAGTTTTCACAGATAGACTCAAATCTTTTCTCATTTTAATGTGAAGAGATAAAATTTTAGCCGAATACACTTGGGATGTAACAGTTTTGGAGAAAAATATTAAGAGTGCCGATGTTTAAAAAGGGATTTCATAGATATCATTCATTCAGATTTTAAAGATATAAAAGGCTAAAATTGAAGCTAAATTGTCTGGGTTGTTTCATTCCCAGTGTGACCGTTAAGGATTAAAATTATATTAAGTAATGTTAGGTTATATTAAACCTACTTAGCTTACATTTGGCTACATTAATAATTGCAAACTCCGTATTCTTTCTTTTTAAAATACTTTAAATAATTAAAAATATCTCCCTGCTGTACTGTAATCTTTCTATGCACAGCTACAGTGTTTAATTATTATTCCTTTCATTATTCGTATATTCGAGCAAATAAATGTGTCGATGAAAATTCATCGCCGATAATCACGTGTCCTTGGCGATGAATGCAAAGCTGATGCTGGTGAAACGAGTATTGATGAAAACATTGTGCATAACTTCAGCACGTCAGTTCACAATATCGACGAAATTCAGCAACGGTGAAATAGTGTCGCGAAAACGTTATCGGTGAAATGATTGGTAATCGCAGAGCATCCCTTTCGATTGCAAATAGCAAATACATTGTTTAAGGTTTCTTCATTTCTCGCAGAATATTAATTACTTTAATCTGTGCAAATTATCGTTTTGTGCTGTTTCAGATTAGCCTTTAGGTAGAGTAACATAAGACATCACTTAATAAGTCCCCGGTCTGACACATATATGGCGACACTGGCGACAGACCCACGTTATTTTCGAATAATACTAACCTTCAAACAGTGCGCGTCAAAATTTCAGGATATTCTGACCAATAGTTTAGAAGTTACAGTCATTTTAGTACCCCCAGTTTCGTAATTTTGAAGACAATGGATAGAAAGGAATTTCGTGTGTTGGTTAAACACTGTTTTTTAATCGGAAAAAATACTGTTGAAGCCAAAAAGTGACTTGATAAGCATTGTAGGGACTCTGCACCAGGGAAATCAACTATCATTGACTGATATGCTGAATTTAAACGCGGTCGTACAAGCCCTGATGATGCTGAACGCTCTGGATGCCGAAAATCAGCAGTTGTTCCGGAAAACATAAAAAATGTCCACAAAATAGTTTTAAAAGACCGTAAACTTAAGTTGCGTGAGATAGCTGATGCCTTGAAGATATCAGAAGGCAGTGTCTTCACAATTTTGCATGAAAATTTGGGCATGTGCAAATTGCTTTCAAAGTGGGTGCCGCGTTTGCTGTTTCACGAAGGCAATACGCCGTGTCACAAGTCGATGAATACGATGGTTCAATTGAATGAATTACGTTTTGAATTGTTTCCCCACACACCGTACTCTCCAGATTTGGACCCCAGCGACTACTGGCTCTTTGCAGATATGAAAAAAATGCTCCAGGAAAAGAAATTTGGCTCAAATGAAGAAGTGATTGCGGAAACTGAGGCTTATTTTGGGGGCAAAGACAAATCGTTTAATATAAAGGGAATTGAAAAGTTAGAGGTGCGTTGGAATCAATGTATCACACTGGAAGGAATGTATATTCATGATTAAAGTGGAATTTCTAAAAAAAAATTTGTTTTTCTTAGTTAGACCGGAGACTTATTGAGTGACGTGCTATTTGTTTTATAAATACAATAATTATTGAGTTGAATTGATTTTTCTTTAGCAATTTCAACATGATCGGCTTTCTTCTTAATGTGAATATAACTGTTGGAAGCATGCAATTACTGTAATATGATAATGTTTACATATAATTGTACATATTGTAGAATAGTAGCAAGTAAATGATCTCTTGACTTTCAGATTACGTCACATTTCTAATTTAAAAGGGACTGAAAAGAAGGGAGCAAAAGAAGCAATATTCAAGCAAACTGAAGGAAAACAGGTGCACAAGAAGATAGGATGACTTAAAATGAATAATACTCCTGAGAACGTGACAAATTTAAACAAACAAATTAATGCAGAACGTAGAATAATAATAAATTCAGTACAAATCTTGCAAAATACAAATAGCTAGATAACATGTAGGGTGTCCCTATGTGTGTATAGAATTATGTGCTACGAATGAAATTTTTGTATTTTCTTTATATACAAAATCTTTAAATTATAAATTAAATCATATCTTTAAATTTGAAATTTAAAGACGGATAAAATTGAATAGTGGAAATAAAATTGTCCATACGCGTCATTTTTTTAAATCCATAATATCAATACAATGCATTATATTTATTTATTTTAATAGATTAAAATTTATTGTGTTAAAATGAACTTAATTAAAATGAAGAATATAAACGAGATGGTGTGACCAAATTAGCCTTTATTGAATATCAGGATGGTAAATTTAATGGAATTTGATTAAACAGTAACCAATCAACACAAATTAACAAGCACGTATAATGGCAGACATTAATACCATTAAGAACATCACTCTCGAGACATTTACCGTCACTGTTTTTGGATTAATTACTGTGCAAAACCGTTCAAGCCAATTGTTCTTGCAGCTGAAAATACGTGTGAGTCTAACCGTCCATTTTTCTGTTCTGATCAATTGGAGCCGCAGCTCTTCTAAACACCTGGGTCAGCCTCTTCACGCGCCAATTCGTGGGATGATATCGGTATGTTCGACACGTAGCTCTGGATAAAATAATAGGCAAAACAAAACTTTTTCTTCGGACTACGTGAAAATTGTCGTTTATCTCCAACTTATTGCCACAGTAAGATTTCTTCCTTTAATCTTTCCATCAGTTATTACATTCTGCCTACCACTTGTCTAGTTTGTATGAGTTTTTGCATTCAAGGTCACGTGAAGATCATAATATAGGTCGTTGAATTCGTTTTGATTTCAACTATTATGCCACCATAATGAAACTATGTTCTCTCATTTAAAATAACTTCGACGACAAAGACTGGTAATATGAAAAAATTTTCCTAACCTTCACAAAATTTGTCCCTCAGAAAAAAAATGGGTTTCCGCTTAGATCTTTCTCTATCATAAAAAATAAGCAAGGTATTCGAGGTGTTCAAGTTTGGTAGAACATCCTGTATTTAAAACTCGTACCTCATCTCATAAAGAATATTTGCTCAACACTAAACCTACCGGCATATAAGGTGTACTTAATTTGAAATTAAAAATGAAGTTAAAGAATAAATATACAACATTAGCACACACATTTATTCTTTATCTTAATGAAAATCAATGCTGATTTCAAGAAATGAACTTTGTTTAATGAACTTTGGTTTGGTAGTTTCAGTGTTAATGTACTTTTACATTTGAAATTATGTGTTCAAAGAATTTATAAAGGAATTGATTGCCTTACATATTAAGTGAAAAGATGATTATATAAAGTAAAGTATAGATTTAACAGAGGATTATGAAAGATAAAAAAAATGTGAATACGTCTGAAAGCAACAAACGCCTTTATAGCAGCAAATAATGCATAAAGTAAATGAAAATGTACACTAAAAGAACAACAACTGAGAGAGGGAATTGAGCGAATTTATCCAACTGTAGAGGATTATTCTGATCATACACTGGGAGAGTTTTTATGAAAACAGTATTGTATTAGTTTATTTTATATTACGTTATTTCTTTTAACAGTTTCCAATTATTTTATTATCACAAACATCGTCTTTGAGAAGAATGCGAAACAAACTTCTCCACTTACTGTTCGTTGACCATAAAAGGACATTTCTCCATATTTTGTGAGAATGAAAGATAACTTTGATTTTCTACTCGTTAATGCCTTCAAAAGGATCTTATTCAGCTTAAAACATTCTCTGTCATAATGTGCATTAAACTCATTTACGTTTCCAATAACAATAAATAAAATAACATTATATATTTGAAATATAAAGGATCATTCACATAAGTCAAATCCTAAAATTGCATTAACTAAAACGGTGATAGTTTCTCTGCAACAAGTGCAGATATATTTAGACAGTCGTCCTTTCTGCGAAATTTAATCGCAAGATTAATTCGTCCAGTTCTATAAATGCAATCCACTTCTTCAGGGTGGCTCACCACATTTTGCCACCTAAATTTGCGTCATTATTATTACTCATAGCAAACAATGTTTTAGATGGAGTTGAATGGTTTTGAGGGGGGCATATGCTGGTGGTATATTTTTTTTGTAGGTGAATGATTCTCCTAAACTAATGATTCTTTCACATAAATAGATTAATACTTTTTTGTAAAGAATATGAAGGAGTATCAGCTAATGCAATAAAAAATATATGATTCCATTTAAAAAAACATTAATGACCTTCATATGTCCTTTACACGTCCACCTGCAAAAAAAATATACCACCAGCATATGCCCTTTTCAAATCATTCAACTTCATCTAAAACATTGTTTGCTATGAGTAATAATAATGACGCAAATCTAGATGGCAAAGTGTGGTGGGCCACCCTGTATAAAGGCAAGTCCTAAATCCTTAAATTCCAAGCGTTTATAGCAGAAGTCATCTGCAAAATTCCTACTGATGAGTTCAACAGAGAAGACGTAACACTTGATTTTCTTTTACGTATTCATACTCCTTCCTCAACTTGTTTCCTTCTATCGTGAGATACGCGGTGAACATGGATCTGCACCTGAATGATGATACAAGAATCCTTTCTTTGCTGTGTTTGCTATAACACGAGACGTGAAATTGGCTTCCCAACCTGGGAGTCGAAAAGTTCCCCTAAATCAAACGAATTTAGGAGGAACACGTCCCAACTTGCTATTATAAGTTGTTCCCTTTCTACGAAAAGGGACAGAAAGGGGGAAGAAGTACACTTGAGGGCAAATCTGGCTTCCCCTGAAGAATGTTTAGTCAGTCAGACATATGGGAATTTCGAGACTACGGAGATTGGAAATTTGGAAGAGTGAGGACTTGGAAAATTGGGTGTTTAGAAATGTGGACATTTGGAAAAGGAGGAATCTGGGAATGTGCAGATTTGAGAATTTAGATATTTAGATATTTGATACGTTGGAAATTTGGAAATGTGAGAATTTAAGAACATAGAAACTTGAAAATTTGAGAATTTAGGAGTGTGAAGATTTGGAAGATTCAGTATTTAAAAAATTTGAAATTTGGGAACTTAGAGATTTGGGGATGTAAGGATTTGGGAACGTGATATTTTGAAAATTTAGATATTTAGAGATGTGGAAATTTGAAACGTAAGAATCTGCAAATGTCAGGATTTAGGAACGCAGAGACTTGGAAGTAGCAGGGTTTAAAAATATAGATATTTAGATATTTAGGTATTTATGAATATGGGAATGTAAGAATTTATGACTGTAACGATTTGGAAGTATCGATACTTAACACTAGAACTACCAACCAGTCAAAATGACTGGCTTCAGATTTCTCATTTTATATTACAAAATGTTATTCTCGTGATTTTATAGAAATGTCTGTCATATTTTGTTGAGGTAAAAACTAGTTCCATATGTTACTTGATTCTGTAGTATTTATTTATTTCCCCTTTCATTTTATTTTTCATTCTTTGATAAACGAGCATTTAATGTCGGTAGTTCTAAAATTTAGAAATATGGGGGTTTAGAAATAAGTACATTTAAAACAATTCTCCCTACAATCAATAAGTATGAAGTTATTTTAGATAATAGTTCTTATTGAAAATAGTATAGTTGTACATTTTGTAAAGGTGCACTATTACTAATTTTAGAGAAGGTAAAATTATCTGTAGACCAGTACATGCATTAATAGTAAATGTAAAGGATAATCGTCGCGCCAGATGAATAAAGTTTCACACGCAAAGTCAAATATAGGAATCAAGATCGCGTGACAGATAAAAGTAGCTCGACATTTGGAAACAGGTCCTTCTGGGGAAAGTCTACTCTATGATTTTAGAACAGATGATTCAGTATAAATTTAAAAACATTAATTTTGTTTTGTCTCCTTTGAAGGTACATTTATTTTACTCATACAATCATTGCTTAATATGATCACTGCTTGATACTAGAAATTAAGTTAATTTTTATGACAAACCTTCATTTTAAACAACCAAAACTTTTTTGTAAATCAATTGATTAGGCATGTAAGAAAGCTCTTGTAGTTTTTAGGTCTTTTGATTGTGAAACACAATCCACACATTCTTATAACAAATATTAACTAGAAAATTTTAAGAAATATTGAATTATAGTTGAGCAAGTTATAAAGCATTGCTTCATTTACCAAGTGATGTTAAGGTTATTTCTATTGATTAAAACATCTAATATTTAAAAGAACTATGACAAAATCTAAATTTCAAATAAATTCAAAAAGAGTGATGATCATTTCTGTTCCAAATAAACGTGTTCCAAAACGTACATTGTTTTATGTCCGTTGATGATAATATTATATCATTCTAATTACTCGATTATAAGAAACATTTGATGAATTATATTTAAAAAGTTTTATTACAAAAAAATTCGTAATTTGCTACTCATCTAAGTTTGGTAGGTCCTTGAATGTATAAAGGTGTATGTATCATTGTCTGCAGTTTAACAATTTTCAAATACATCATTCTCAAATGACCAGAAACTTCTAATGTTAGCAACTAATTCCGTAATTCGTTTAAGCATAAAGAAATTCGATAACAGTCATAACTAGCAATCTTCAACAAAGAAACTTGTAGCTCGTCCTTTAGAACATTGATTTCGCAACTTTGTCGCTACTTTACACGCTCAGTACCTTAATTTAATTCTAAATTTAACTTTGAATCGATACGGCCCACTTATCCGGTATATTCTTCCATCCAAACGCTGCTAAGTTGTGCAAATATTACTTTGATTTTGAAATAACTTATGTACTTCTCGTATCTTTCTGTAGTGTGCCATAGATCTAACAACTTTGATGCCTGTATTCTTTCCTTTTGCTTATTCTAATCATATAAACAGCGATAAATATAAAAAATATCAGAGAATATGCTTAAAAAATAGTCGAAATAAGAAAGTTAGTGATATAAACTAAAGTATATAAATAAAAATAAATTACGTATCGAAAGTTACTAAAAATATACATGTGCCTAAAAATTATTTCAAACATAAATTCATGGTATACACCATAATATAGACGCGTTTAATTTTTAATGAATACGTATTTTCATTTATTTGATAGGCAAAGAGTTTTATGTAACTTAAACTTAAATAATACTAGAACAATTACTACAAGATATATGTACATATACTATTTACAAGAATATGACTTATATCATAAAATTTATGTGGATGAAAATGTACAAGGTTATTTAGAAGTTACTTTTAATTTAAACTAAATTGATCTTTTTTCTGTAAGTATCTTTAGTACATCGGTATGTGATTATTATTCCAAGTATGGTTGACTTAATACAAATTAAAATTAAAATTAACTGTGGTTGTGAAAACTGAGAAAATATAATTTACTGATTATGATTTCGCTATAACCAATAATCATTACTCCATCTTGTGGATTTGCAGCAGATAGCACAATATGGCTGGCATCCGAAAGCGCGCCACATTTGAATTCAGCTTATTCGTACTGCGCTAAAGAATTATTTTAGAAAAGCAAGTAGTCAGTGAAATTACAAAAAAGTGTAAGATAATTGTGCAAAGAATTTTTACTAGCAATCAATTTATATTTGAAATATCTTGTTTGTTAATAATTCATTAAAGCAAAATATTGCAACTCTTCACAATGTCACTATTTCGTTGAATACGGCGTAATTAAAATTATGTTACTTCCGCGAACTAGTCATTTTTTATATTCGATCAGTGACCAAATCGGAGCAAAATTCGTTTGAAAAACTTCATCCTTCGTTCAGAAATAACATATTGACCGACCACACAAAACCAATGTACAAAATCGTCTTAACACAAATAGACCATGTACACGTCGTTAGCCCGCGAATCAAGTTGTGCGTTTACCAGGCCGTATAATTCATTCGCGTGTTTGACGTGTGTAATAATAGAAACAATGGAACAACAGAGCCACGGTAACGCGACAGCAATAACTCACGACTGTCCCTGTGTGCACAACTATAACTCCTCGGCCCGGCTATCTTTTGAGACACCGTCGTTGTGTGTTGATTAATCAAACCGAATAATCTGGTCGAACTGAATTCAAATAATACCCTGCCCCCTCTTTATCTATCTGCCTCTGTCTCTTTCGCTCCCGCCGATGACAATTTCGACGACCGCATCGTAAACATTAATAATCGACGACACATGGAAGATGAGCTACCGCGTGTGCAACGGATCGATCGATAAGAAAAACTGTAACCACAGAATCGTTTAGCTTAGCTATTGTGTCGTGCATGGTGATCATGTTTGCATATCTGAAAGTAAACGAGACACACAAATAAATTGATGAAAAAAACGAATACGGTAGGGAAATATTTGTTTTCAATTAATCGAAGAACGGATAATTCGAACGAAGACACAGATCAAAATTAAAAATAATTAACAGTGATTAAGAGTTTGTTGAGTTACTAGCCTCTTGAGAGACGTTACACATGTCTTTGGATTTTAGTAATTTAAGATTCTGGATATTTATGAATTTGTGACTTGAGAATTCATATTGGAATGTAAAATATAACTCGTTTTCGCTCTTTGGGGGTTCTCCGCCCCTAGAATCGCCGTTAGCCATATTTCTGCACTTTTGACAATTTTTCTAGGGGTTTTGACCCATTTTAACAAAGTTTGATTCTCTGAGAAAAAGTCGTATCTGGCACGGTTTGGTTTGTGCATTTGTACCCGTGAGTGACTGGTCGAGATGGAGTTTTATTTTGATTTTTAAACTTTTAGAATTTGAAGCTTCAGTAAATATCAGTACAATTGAGAACAGTAAGCATGCGAGAGGAGCTCTTTTAGAGAAAGATTTAAGCTCTCTTGGTTCTTAGTAAAATATTGAAATATAATCATACTTTAAATAATAAATTAGTTTGAAAAATAATATCAACCGTGATACTTCTTGCGTCATTATAAGGGCAAAAGTTCTCTTGTAAACACATCTTGTAGAAGTTAATTCTAACAGTTTTTGAATTACAATTTCTAAAGCAATGGAGGAACAATGCAGAATTTTGTTTTATTATTTATTCATTCCAATCTGTCTATTATAATACAGTCTGTACATCATCAAACTGTCTCCATAAATCCATTACTATGAATGCAGTTCATAAAATTTGCAATCGACGTTATTCAAGTATTCTATGAAACCCAATCGATGATTTCAACGTAAGAATTCAATGTAACATTCTGGAATTAACAACTTTTTGATAAACAGAACAATTTTCACAGAAATTAGAAAATCAGTTTATTTTTATTCATTTTTACTTTGTATTATCTTACAAAAATGGTTGCTTTGGCCTCGAGTAAGTAATTATGTATACTTTTCATTTATTTGTCAATCTTCATAATATAAACGATGATTTCAACGTAAGAATTTAATGCAACATTTTGGGAATAGCAACTTTTTGGTAAACAGAAAAATTTTCACAGAAATTAGAAAATCAGTTTATTTTTATTCATTTTTACTTTATATTATCTTACAAAAATGGTTACTTTGGCCTCGAGTAAGTAATTATTTACATTTTTTATTTATTTATCAATCTTCATAGTATAAATGCAGTAGATTGAAACATCCTTGCAACATAACTATTACTTAAAATTTATTGGTAATCTACTATTAGTTGTTTTTTCAATTTCCATAATACCAAAAGTCAAAATCCGACATTAAATGTTACTTATTAATTATCACGAACATAAAAATGAATTAAAAGAAAGAATAAATATATTATACTGCATTGAATTTACTAAAAATAGATGTAAAATTGTAACAAAAGCATGATGCTTGTGGTATAACTGCATCTTACTCGGTATTAGGTTAGGTTAAGCTGGCTTTATACATAGAGGGTTGGAATAGAACTTTTCAGAAGAACAGAAAGTGCCACGTTAGGCTTTTTCCTGCTCAAAGAGGACATGATACATATTCATGTTTAGGCTTGTACTGCAATCAATAGTATCCTTCTTTACATGTTTAAAAAACGATGCCATGTGATAAAATCTGAAATCATTTTCAACAGTGTTTGTTATACTGATCGTATACTATACTTTCAATTTTTTATTTTGGTAATATTTATTCAGCTGTTAGGTAAATATATTATATTGTTCTTTTCATTACCCCTTTTCGTGTCATTTTCTATAAATTCTAAAACTTGCTAGAGATTTGTTAGTATAACATTGTTATAGTTATTGTTTATTCATTCAGTGTAATCAGTTAATTACTAGCTAATCTTCCAGTGTAAGTTAATTAATTATTAATATGTTTTCTAGTGTAATAGTCAGTTAATTACTAGTTCTGTTACACTAGTTATTTAGTGTAACAATCAGAGAATGGCCATTTTTTCTTTTAGAATTGAACAGCACTTGTGTATAGTAATTGTACTTTTCATAAATTACTAAATTATCAAAGTATAAAAGTATCAAATTTTCAATTTCTTAAATTCTTCAATCTTCACATTCTCAAATATTTAAATTTCTAAATTTTAAAAGCCTCGTATATATAAGTTTCTAAATTCTTAAATTCACAAATTTTTAAATCTTCAAAATCCCAAATTATCAAATTACTAAATATATTATTAAATCTCTGTGCCCCCAACTTTCCCCAATTCCAAAAACTCAAATTTAAAAATTTCCCAATTCTGAAATCCACAAATTCAAAATTTCAAGAATCTCCAAATCTCGAGAATTTTCTCAAATTCTCAAACTTACAAATCCTGAAACGACCAAACTGTTATTCGTTTTCTTAAATCTAATAAAGATTCTAATAAATATTGCTCGAAATAAAATAAAGATTCCCGTTTTAATAAAGTTATTATCCCACAAGTACACATTTATCGGTTTATAGTCCGCTAATGAATATTGTGACAGTTTCAATACTTTATTCGTTACAGTTTCGCAACTCTTTCTAACAAAAGTGTACAACTCAATAGTTTCCTTTCCCTATTAATACCACCAATCAAACACTGAACGCCTTGTTCAATCTCAAAATTGCCTGCTTCTCCACGAACATCCATAACAGTAATACCTTAATTATTTCCAACGGTATACAGCAGTACTGCACAATACACGAAATTAATATCGTTACTCAATCTAATTACGTCAATTACTCAGATATGTTATCCTTCATCTCAACTTTCCTCGGTTAGTTATAATCATTAATAAAAAGTCACCAATTATTTCTAACGAATCATAGTGACATCGCCAATATTTTATTCTTCTCTTTTCTTTTGTACAACTTACATCTATTAAGTGAATATAATGATTACTTTTCTGTTTACGGAGTAGACCTCTTATGTGAGCACAAATATAATGTAGAGGAGGAATATCATTTAAATCAATCATTAAAGTTAAGTAAGATATGAATTGAAAATTAATAAAAAAAAAATCACCGAAGAGAAGAAATAGTATGCAACATAATACGATATACAGGTTTTGTTGAAAATTTATTTATTTTTCGTAAACGGCTTGAAATATGGAAAAATGTTTTTAACAAAGATTGTAGAATATTAAGTGAGACATAAGATGATGGCCACAATTTGAATTAGGATGGTCCTTCGAAGGTCAGATGAATATTTGCAGTTTCGTAAATAGAACGCCCATCTTTTATCGCATAATATTGTCTCCCTTGTTGAGACATTTTCATAACACTACTACTTTTTTGTGCAAGTCATTCTCAAGGTACGAAGCTTCAAATTTAACACGTAATTGGGGCATACTTGATCGCACAACCTTCGGTACACCTTGGATAAAATTAATCCCAATGGTATGTTAACTTTGAAGCTTCATATCTTAAGAATGACGTGCACAAAAAACAAACGTGTTTTGAAAGTATCGAGAGTTATAGGAATATGCAATATAAAATGGGAATTCCATTTGAGAAACTAAGGACGAAGTTATGACCATCAAACGACTATCCAACGTCAAACTGATGCCACCATCTTATGCCTTCATTAATATCCTACAACTGTTGTTTGAAACATTTTTCCATATTTAAAGAAGCTGCTGAAATATAACGATAGGAACGGACTTTAGAGAGATGCTGTATAATATATGAAACATACAGTTACTGATCATCGAATTAGGATCATTGCAAATTTTCAGCATTTTTAATGTTTTTCGTAGAATTAACCCTTTGACTCTCAGACGCCATTCGATTTAATACAATAATTTGAAATAAGCATTATTTAATTAATTCTATAATAGTCCTCATGTGATGTATAAACAGAATGAAATAAACAATAGTGGAAATTGTTAGTAGAGAAATAATAACCTCAAAAGAACTCATTTAACATTTTAATTAATATTTTTGTAGCGTCTTTATAGTGTACATATAAAACTTAAACCATTTATGGTTATACGTGACGTCAGGGAAAAATCCAAATTGTTTTAGGGCACCATAATTTTCAAGCAATATTAACCGTACTTAACCGTCATACTGTAAACCGGTCCCTAAAAATTAGAATTTTTTTCCAACTACCTACACAACCTAACCGTTAGCCCAGCCTTTTTCCCTCTATCCATTTCCTCCCTCTACAACTCACCCTGTGATTGGTGCAACCACCACTTTATCACCAAAAATTGTTTTCCTCGCACATTCTAAACTGTACAAAAATCAGAATCAATCTAACTCTTAAGAAGTTAACTTAAAACCTACTACAAACCTATTTCTGAATAAACACATGCAGCAGTTTAAGTATTTTATGAATTCTTTTAAAAACCTAACTTATACAAAATCGAGTTCATCCGGCACATTGAGTGCAACAATCGTGCTGCCTTCAAAACATTGCGAAGAGTACGACATAACAATTTTAAAGTTGCAAACAATAAAATTATCTTCGAGTGCAAAGGGTTAAAAGGCCTGTTCACATTGTAATGATATAATTTATTAATTACAAACATGGTACACTGTTACTGTACATACCATTATTAACACATGTTAATATCTTGCATTTCTACCTTTTGCTTTTACCCTGTGTTTTTATATCTTTTTTATATCTTCATTATTTTCCCAGATATCTGTAATTCTTGTTTTCAACAAAGTTAATGTGGTATTTGAAGAGTTGTAAACTAGTCTTTTGAGGCTCCATTCCCAAATTTGACCTCAAGCGCTTTGAATACTCGAGCCTAACGTGAACACTGGCACAGCCATTGATCGCTCACAATTCGATTATTATCACGATAGTAACAAATCAATTGCTACGTATATGTATATCGTTATCAACGTATTTAGTAATAATTTTCCATATAGGACATAATGTTGTAGCCTGAAATGAAATTTTCGTACGTGATCTTAATTCGATGGCCAGGGATTACACATGTCGCATACTAACACAAAAATAACATAGTTAAGGGTAAAACAGAAGTTGATTAATGAGTGTTTTAAGGATACTGTAGAGTTTCTGAATATATCTACATTATGATGAACAATGTTATGATTTATGCAATTGAAATAACTGTAACTAATGCAACATTGTGCAGTACATCGATCATATTAAAATGTGATTTCTTATTGTTAGATAAATGGAACGTATTTTCAAAGAGAGTAGCTGAGTTATCATTGGACAAAGTATCACACCTACAATTACTTCGTAAAAATAATATGATATGAACGTTATTTTAGAAGGAATATAACGCAGAATATATTTTTTCAATCGTATGTACATTTACATGTCACTACTGATTCTCTGCATCTTATCATGGGATGAAGCAAACATAATGCGATATAAATGATAATAACAGAGTACTGAATTTCCTTTCAGTCCACTACATCAGATGCTTATAAATTCTCATAGCAACAGTTTCCTAATAATTCTGCCTGCATACACCATTAGAGTACACGTGGAAGCAATATTACAAATTAATCTTACTATGTGACCATAACTAAGTTACTTTTGGTTCTAATTGCCTTGATTCATCAAAAGCATTCGCAAGCGTTCTTCATCCACGCCACGGTATTCTAGCTATTAATAACCTATTTATTATTCTGTACATTGAACATCTCATAAGATTACAAATTTACATAGTCTTCTAAGAGATTTTTATAAATTGAACCAGCAGTTATATTAGTAGGGGAGAGGGGGGCAAAAGTAACGCCTTTCCTCTCTAGTTCCATAAACGTTTTTAAATAATTTGTTTCCATACTTGCGCGTGTATAATATCTATTTTGTTCCATTGATCGACACTAACCCATAACATGAATCACTTACGGTGGTTAAACTGAATTGCTAATTTAAATATCTCCAATAATCTACAATTTCGACTTCCTTCTTAATATTCATAGTTGAACTATTTGTATTAAACTAATCACTTGTTAAAGTGTCTTCAGATAATATTTCTAACGATCCCATAGTTAATTTCAATAGTGTAATTTATAGGTTATGAAATATCTGTTTTGGAAAACGCGGTTGAGAATAAAAGTAACGTGCCACTATGGAGACCACAAAACTGAAAAACTGTATCAAGGATGATGTATAATGCATATCATAACTGCAATTAGCAATAGATAAATCAACCACATACACAATACTATAGAAATGCTCGAGGCTAATTATGCATTCTACTTCTTGTTATGTAAATGTGCAGGTATTGTTCTTATCGTTGCTTAAAATTTGTTTATTTAAATGTTTCTTTGCATTGTTTCTTATAATAAAAATTTCATTTTGGAGTAGAAAAAGCGTTTTTACTTAATTATCTACGAAACGATTAATGTTAGTTTCGTCCTGATGAGTGAGAACTTTACTTTCGTCCGCGCTCTCCCTTACTTGAAATATTTTAAATACATTCGAATAGTAGGATTTTAATTTAAGGGTTATACAAGTATTCATTTTCGGATACATGTAAATTCGAAAAATACAGTAAGTACTCTACTGGCAAGCATGATAACGAAAATAGTGATTACAAACGGTTTTTAGAAAAATGGCGACATAAAGGATAGAGAGCACTACCGCTAGTTTCTTACTGGTATATTTTTAAATTTGTAGACTTTTAAATTTTGAACTTTAGAAATATTGAAATTTATAAATAAGAAAATTTTGATATTTGGTAATTAAGATTTTAGGAAATTTCAGAACTTGGTGAGTTCGAAATTCGTTAATTTCGATTAAATTAAATTATTTATTATTTTAAATTAAACTTGTCTTTTGCAATGCCAGTTTCATTTTTGTGATTCTCCACGTTTCAATCACTCAATAATAAATAATTATGCTGTTTGTCATAATTTTAATGATTATCAATCATTTAATAGCTGTCAACCATTTCATTTTTGAATATTATATGAAACATTTTGAACGAATATCTGTAAGGGTATTTTTTATGAAGAATGACATTATAACGGTATTATGTTAACGTAAATATTATTTTACCCATTAATCTAAATTTTTCCATATTTAATTGTAATTGAATAGCAGACTGGCACATAGCATGTGATTATTTAAAGATACAGTGTCTTCCACACAAGTGAGACGAATGACATCTTCACAGCTGTTAAAGGTAAAAAGAAATATTATAAGAATATCTTTTTTTCTATAAGTGCAATAATACACTTGAAAAATACAGATGCGTTACTTCTTTCACACATTGACTGCTATACGGAAGCAATTTAAAATTTTATTAAACAATATTTTCATTCGTAGCAACTCTTACCAAACAGTTTCATAATTGTTATATTTATCCTTTGCAATTCTAAGCAGATAATACAAGTATCTCAAATTAGTTAAGCGAACAAATTCTTGATAATACTGCTGATAGATTCCTATAGAAATTTAAACGTCACCCGCATATTGGTGACACGATGAAGTGTTAAACTGCATATTGTTATGCGCAGATCGATCTCCGCAACATTCAGAGTAAAAGAATAATATGATTTAATATCAAAAGAATCAATAATTCGTGAAATATTTTAACTTAAATAGTGAAATACTTTTTACTAAAATTTGAAGCGTTTTCTTGTAGATTTTCTTATGACAGTATAGTTTATTTGCCGCAATTAAAAAAATTCAAATTTCTCTTTCTATTAGTAAAAATTTTCAAATTTTCATATAGTGAATGTAATGACACATGTGTTATTGTGACCATGAATATAAATTCAAACAGTTCCGACAAATAACTCAATCATAAATAGAAATAACTTAAGCCCAGTACCGTAAACCTCAACTCTTTGTCCTCGAAAGTATTTTTGCTGTTGACATGGAACGAATTTCAAATTTCAACGAATTCTGTCGAGGTTATTATAGCTCTATTATTAATAGCTATTACTGTCTATTTCGCTGTATTTGTACATCACATGTATGACATTATAGATTCAGTTAATCCCTTGCTACAAAATTATTTAAAAACCTACTTGTTTCAAATTGTCAGTCTAAACTGAATGAAGAGTACAGGTCACATTCCAAATGCAAAGTTTAAAAACTATTACTTTCAAATTTGATTATTAAACCCAATTGTGAGTCACGATCCACAGGGTTAAAAAACACTTATTTCAAATTTTTCTATTAAACCGAATGGTGAGTGATTGACTTCTTGCAAATGTCTTGATCGTTTCTCTAAAAGAACATCGGCTGTGATCGAAAGAATTCCTTCGACGTTCCCTCTCCTGTCAACCCTAGCTTCTTCTAATTATTTCTAACAACGTGAAACGCAAGAAAGCCCACTGACAACATCCGTTAGGTGTGAAACGCGAAAGGGGTCGTAAGGTCTAGCACCTACACCAAGGTGAATTCGTGCCGAGATTTCCAGGTTTGCGCACGCGCCACCCCCGGGGTGTCTTATTCTTTTTGCACCCCTGCAGCTAGTCACGGAATGTAGATGTCGTTGCTAGTGCCATCCAAATCCTAGCCTTCGTCTACCCTCTCCGTCTCACTCTCTCTTCGTTCAACCCCCTTCGTCTGGTGTTGTCGTCTATTTTCATTCAGCCCCTTCGCCTCGGTCGCTGTTCGACCTGGTCGCCTCTGGCGCAGAAATTGAACCACGGCTACGTGGTGCACGGGAACAGGGTCTTTGCTCCCGTTTAATATTTCAACCAGTCCATTGGCTGCCTTGAGCATCGACATGCGCCTTGCCATCGACTCGCCTCCATTCTCGTTACGTCAAACGTAACGTTGTCGCTCGAAATCCCCGTTCATAATCCACTTATCAGAGAGGGGCGCCGCGAGACGTGGCTATCGATACACGGAAATACGAAAAATCGATCGGTGACAAGCTAGCCGGCAGCCTCGTGCACGCGTTTCACTTTTATGGAGGCCGACACTTTGCCTACGTAATGCAGACTATCGTACAACTGCTAATTAACTGAAAGCTGCTGATTCTGAATGAGGAAACGCCTCGAGGTAAACTTGTCGATAAACCCCCCGTAGATTTCGGTGATTCTTTTTAATTTTTCGTGACATATATAGTTCATCGATGAACAACCTTGAAAAGATGAAATAGATGAAAGGTAAAAAGATGAAGGTATCGCCTGTACAGCCATTTGTTCTTCTGTATATCGTACTATTTACTGCCGAATTATCGTATATTGATATTCGAAAGCTTACTGATCAAGTGATGTTATAAATTATACTTGTTCAAAAATATTTTTCAAATTACGACTTGAATGAATGCGTTGTGACTTGAGCGTATGACACAGTTGTGAACGAATGTTATGATAAATAAATAAATAGAATTCCGAAGTCTTTACGAATTGCGCAAAATAATTATTAATCTATTCTCATTTTTCATTGCACGAACCATTAAGAATTATACAGAAATCAAAATGCAAAGCCGTGAATGATAAAAAGTACGTGTTTCGTGACGGCCAGAAAATAAAACCCAACCCAGTGCTGAAATGTACGTTGCATAAACATACCAATCCCCTTTGTTTTTATTAATATGAGCTTTCGGCTATGGCCAATATTTTTTAAACACTAACTTTTAATGTGTAAATAACAATTCAGCGTATCGACTGAAATATTCAGCTGAATATTATAAAGACTTATTTTTATGACTACTTGTTTTCATAAAACTTGTGTTAGTACCTAACACATTTTTATAACTTCCATAACGGGTTTTTATAATATAATGTAGAATGAAGACTAATTTTTAGGCGTATACGTCAGTATTTATGGAAAACTTAAGAAAATTTTGTCGTGTCTTATGTGCCACAATAGAAAATTTAATGATTTATCGTATTCTCACCACCACGATTTATACAGAGAATTCGATTTGGCATGCTACCAATAAAATTTCGTACTATATTTTCCCCTACGTTGTTCCATGTGTCAGGTGTTGCAAGTATTAATTCACCTACATTTGAATATATACAATTATTTGAAAAAATCGTTCGTACCAATATTCTCCATCAATTTTCTATGGAATTAGCGTTGGAGGAACAAAATGTTATTTTCGGCAAACCATCTTAATGCACGTATGGATTTAACTGATTATCCTGCATGGAAATGAAAGTTTTGTTGTATTTATATGTCCAATGGAGTTTTAAATAATTTTGTAATATAACAGCTTAATTACTGTTCGTGGAAAACGAACGGTATGGAGCTTTTTCCAGGAACGAAAGAATACATCCATAACCGATCAAAGCGTTTCGAAAAATACTTCATATCGTTTCGTATACTGTCATAATATGAATTCCTGTCTGCCTTTAGATTTAATTTTTTCTCGTCATTAAATGTAACTTGTATAACTGAATATGACCTATAGGTTATATAACCTAACCTATAGATTAAATAACATATAACCTATAACCAAAAGAAATTGTTATAACCAAAATTTACACAACATTCGTTTCTTGCAAAATAAATATTTTCATCAATATTTTCCCAATTTGTACTCACAAGCAAATCAAAACGTTTCGTTGATTTACCTTCGTTTTTCAATCGTAGATATTATTTTTGCTGTAATAGCGTACGGAGATGCTATAATGATTCGTTGATTTGTTTCTGCAACATTTAATTTTCAATCATGTCACAGTAATAATATTATCGAGTTAGAAACTAATCGTAGAATTTTATCTCGGTAGACACTTTTAGAGGGTGACCTAAACACTTCTCGCCATGATTACGTCTCTTACCAACATAATCTGCAATAGCACTTTTTGAACAACCTATTTGTTCCGCAATATAGCTGTAACCTTTGCCTTCAACGCGAGGAGCATCAATCATGTCGCTTTCTCTGAAAATTCTTTTCCACGAGGCATTTGACTTTCTGCCCTTCATAAACGAATCTTACGAATGCGAAATGTAAGAAATGAAGGTACTATAATAAATTTGTTTAGTTATGAGACTCGATTGATGCTGTCATAAAGAGAATATACAAGGCGGGCACATTTTTGAGACGCTTGAAAATTAGGTTTTATGTAACTTGTAAGGATGGTGTTGAATTTTCATTTTAATGAAATTAGCAAAAATGAATATATTGAAAAGTATGTTAATAAAATAAAATCTATATATTTCTTCGCTATTGTTTCTCTGATATTATAATTTTTCACGCGCATAAAATATAGTGCATTATTTAGAATTGCATTTTCAATATTCATAAATCAAGTGTAATTAACTAATTTTAAGGAGCTCATTTCAAGTCGTTTGTCTGAAATAATAAATTCATTTAGTCTTTTAAAAGTTATTGTGTTTTTGTGTTATTTTAAATATAATAACCTCCCATATTCCATCAGATGGCTGAAAGTAAATGAAAATTTTGAGAAGTCTTTTGAAAAACGACTATCTTTTATTCATGATTAATCACAATTATGATCTTCCTCTGTTAACAAAATATTAACTGTTCCAGCTAATTATAGTTTCAACACTTTTAAATTATATATGTGTTAAAAGATAGTGGACCTTCAGATTATAAGCTTTCACAACTTAACAAATGTTGCTTAACATTTATGTTAATTCATTAATTCATTATTTTATACTAATCAATTTTCTTTCACTAGTGTTCACTAGTTTTTCTTTAATCATGTAAAAGGAGAGTATTGTCACAAATTTTAGACTGAGATACACTACCGTCCATAAGTATTCGGACACTTGGTTTCGTTACATAAAACATAGTTGAACTTTGTACGAAAGGTATTTAGGGTTATCATATCATTTTTAATAATTATTATTATCTTTTTTGAGGTGTCATAACGTAATGGAATTAATTTTTAAGTACAAATTATACAATGAAAGTGTGAAAGTAAAATTCATGTCCAGAAGTACAAAGTCCAAATTTGTGAATCTAATGAAACGCTTTCGATTCTAAAAAAAATTTTAATTTCTACTGTGTTTCATTTCTATGGTGCAGAACGTATTCAGAGGGTTCTTCGATATGTTTCAAGTGTTTGTAAACTGTTGGTAGATGTTTAGGTTCCCTCAATGGAGATAAGAATGGAGGTAACGCTACGCATTCGACAGTTTCGGTTTAGTTCGTCTGTAGCTTCTTTTCCATCGAGATATGAGTTCCAAACGAGAATTATCAATCAAAAAATGTTCCAGTATTCTGATCTTCGCAGAAAAAAAAATCGATTTTAATTACTGTTGCAGATACTTGAATAACTTTGATACAACGCGAATGCATATTTCGCTTGTGCCCGGATACTTATCGACAGTAGTGTAGCTCAAAACTAATTTATTTTATATATTCTACGAATAGGTGTTTGAAGAAAGCATAATTTCCTATTGAAAGCTCATATCACTCAAGGGTTGGTACATTAATACAACGTGATCTACAATTTCCTTCAAAACATATTAAATATATAAAAATTTACTTCTTCACAGCTGATTCTAATCTTAGTGCTGAAATATTTGGTCCTAGCTATTCGAGCAGCACATGAGTCGATAATACAGTACTATTTATTATTTTTTTATTCTCCCACCTGTTAGTCAAGAACGTTATCAAAAATGCTTGTCATTTTCACCTGAGAGTTTTCATGCTATAAAATAATGAAAATAAGAAATATAACTAATATCTATAATTGCAACATACGTAAACTGTAGTTTATTTCTGTAACGATCGTTGGAGTCCGAACACCGATTTTTATTACTTCTTCCATTATATGCAAGTCATAAAAAATTAATTAAAATATCCATGAGGGCGTAACACATCGGTTGCAGCAGCTCGAAAGTGTATAATAAATGAACTACGGATGTGCATGCAAATGCATATGTTCATGGAATACAGGTATTGAAACGGGAGGAAAACAGAAATCTGTTTTGTTGTTAAAAAATTCGAAAACTGCATTCTTTATTTTGCATATTTTCCTGTGATCTGCATATATTTTTTTTAGGAACATATGCAAAAGTATCATGCATATATACTTGTATTTATTTTGTAAATTCTAAAACAATTTACAGTTTTTTCGAGCGGATTTAATAATAGGAAATGGCGATTTTACTGTTAACAGTGTATAATGCATATGCATAGATATTGGACGTGTTACAGTGTAATTTTCGAGGTAATAAAAAATATAACTCGATGTAATTAAGTCCATTAATATTTGGTATTGCTGTAATATTTAGGTCAATTAAGGACAGTGAATCAAGGAATTTGGTTTAAGTGAATCATAGTGGAATCGTAATGTCCCAGATACATGAAAATGAAATATAATTGATATTCACTTATATGGAGACTTTGAACAAATAATATGTTGTCCATATTTCAAAATTCTTACGAATAATATATTTATATTGCAAATATACTCTCGATAGTTAGGTGTTATCAGTCAATATTGAGAATTATAAAGTACGAAATACGTTATCCACACTTCACTACTGTGGCTAGGTATTAATTACAAATTTTCATATTTCTGACTTTTTTATTTCATGTTTTTCAACTGCCAAAATTCCTAAGTTGTCAAAGTTGCAAGCTTCTCAATTTTCAAATTTTTAAGTTTTCTAGATTGTCGTATTCTCAAAGTCTTGAATGTTTAACCAAACTACCAAATTCTTGAGTTTTCAAATTCCTAAATATTACCAAAATAGAACATTTTCAATTTTTCAAAATTCACAACTTTTTATTCTTTATGTTTCAGGTTCCAGCTGATATTTCAAATTTCAAAACCTCAATATTTCTAAATTTTGAAATTTCTGAATTAACCTGTGGCTTTAAATTTCAATATATAAAGTTTTGAAATTTTTGAGTTCTCAGATCTCCAAATCCCCAAAGTAAATCGCTAAATGCCTAAACTTCGAAATCTCTAAATCATTAAATTTATGAATCCTTAAATCCCTCATTGCTCAAAGCTATGAATCCTTAAATCCCTCATTCTTTAAATCCCCGATTCTTTGATTCCTGATTCCTTAAATCCTTAAACTTCTACATTCTTAAATCTCCAAATCCCTAAGTCGTAAAATCTTGAAATCCCAAATCTACGAATTCCAAATAAAACAATCAATATATTACATATGGACAATACAATATTATCGATATTTCATAATCATCAACAAATATTGGTAATATTGAAGTATTGAGATTACATAGCTATTAATTTTCTGAGACTTCTACTAAATTAACACTTTCAAAAATGAACGAGATGTGCAGGGTAAGAAGAAGTCGATATAGAATACAAAAACAATAATTAATTAACAAATTAATGTTAACCGATAAACGTCATTAATTAACTACGATAGACTACGTTATTAGAAATAATTATTATAGCTTATTTTCCAATATACTTATTACACAGTGTGATTCATACAACTTGCACACATCAAATAATTTTGAAACTATGCTTCTAAATTATTGTAGTTTTAATATTATTATATTATATTAATAACATTCATTTGATTTATATAATTTTTTCTACTATCACTTTATTATAATTAGACCTCTTATCTACATCATTTTTTATGCATATTTCTGAATGCATTCATAAACACATTTTTTATTGATACACGCTTTGAGTTAGTTCCTATGAATGAAAGTGAATAATTCAATAATAATTTATTACTTTTTAGGATAATTAAATGTATATCCATCTCACAACATTGTATATTTTTTCATTATGTAAACAAATCTCTGAGGTAGTTTTACAAAAATCTTCGAAATTTCTTCACATTTCTTTTGTTATAAAATTTCAAAATTTATTCTGTTTTATTATCGTCAATATTGAAAACTGATCATAAAATTGTGCTCATATTTTTAGTGTACTAAAATTATACAAAATTTTGTATATTATTATCAAAATGTAGGACGTGCAGTATACAGACATTTTATCATATGATAAAAAATTTCGCTCGAAACTTTTGCTTTTATTTCATGTAACCTGCACTTCGGCCAAGTAGTTAATGAAACAAAAATTTTATTATTTTAACCCTTTTAGGACTTCCTTTCCTACTCATTAGGACCCTTTTAACCCTTCCTTTGAGCTCCGTGAACATTTAGCTTTGTTAGTAACGAATTTTTAACGTCATAACGTAGTCCTAAATATTTAATACGAATTTTATGTATTTTTAATTAATTTTATCAAAAATTTATTCCTCTATTTTTGTAAATTACAATTTATATAATATACACAGCATTGAGCGTGAAAGAATTAATTAAATTATTCAAAAGACATTCTCGCTTTAAATTGATTTTTCTGGTGTGTGCAATATCCAGGCAATAAATAAGTAACTCTGATCTCTTTGTCGTTTTGATAGCGTAAATATTGAACAGAACAGTCGGCGGTAATTTTTAATTCATTCAACTGGAACTGCTAACACAGCCACCGTATCACTGAGATTGAAGTACACAGTTTTGTATCTAATTGTAAGATAACAGAAATTATTGGAAAGTTGATTTCCACACATCATACATCATGTCAGGTGTCTGATATTACAAATGTCCTTGGAAATCGTTCGAAAATTAGTAAAAAGTCTGTACGGAATAAATGATATTTAATGCGAGAAACATTTGAGCATAAAGATATTGCACATTCAATATAAATTATTGAACTTAAATTCTTCATAAATATTCTGATAAAATTTGAAATAAAACGATGTTAAAATTTCAAGAAATTTCATTCCAAAAATGTTGTCTACAAATATTATTTAACAATATTAACTACTGTCATATTGTAACAAATATTTTAATTAGAAATATAATATAAAATTAAGAATTTAACTTTAAGAATTTAAGAAGTTAATTAAGAATTATTAACGTAAACAGCTCTAAACGTTTCAGAAACTGACGGCATTTTATTTCGTTATATTCTGCAGTAGGTAAGCAATACAGTAAATATAAACAGAATCGCGAACAATTTATAGCGAACAAGTGAATGCATATCAAACGAGTTTCTAAAATCGATTTTCTTGAAAAGGAAACTCGGATGAGAAAATTCCATTCCATACTTCCTACTTATTGTTATGTATATTAGGATACCATCTAACTGGTACAAGCGAAAAAACAGCGATTAAACATGAAAAAATAAGTAGAAAAACTTCGAACAAAGTTTTATTATGAACATCGTTTCCAAGAGCATTAGCACTAAAAATTACTGCTTATATTTTTAATTGAAAAAATATGATTTTTGTAAGAATTGTTTTACAAAGGCATAATTTTTCTAAAACTTACATTTGAATGTACTTCAGGGTAATTCAAAATTTTAACAATCGTTTAACTGAAATTAAGTTTTCTATTATGAACAGCAAATCGAAATGAATGGTCGTATTCTTTCTCTAATTCTCTCCTACTGCTTTCTTCTTTCATTTATTCGAGTCTTTACGGAATCAAGGAGTTGCAACGGAAGAAAATTAACTTCCTAAGAAGTTAAACTTGCACGAAAGAAAGCATGATTGCATTAAAGTCACGCCACTGAAGAAATCCGTGTAGATTGTTCGGAGCCTTAGAAGCGTGATTCTTTTCCTAATTCCTTCTGTTAATCAGAAATATCGAAAAGGAACAAAGTTTACATTCGATGATTACTCCCAAATCGCAAAATTTTACCCAAATAAATATTTGCGTCAATATCCGAAGTTCAACTAAAATACTTGGACAAGCGTGTTTTTTTTATTTACACTGTAAATAGCGATCAACTTTTTTATGTGATAATTTGATACCTTTAAATACTGAACCCGTGAAATGCATGTAGTCACAGTGATTACACGGATTAACGAATATTTCGATTTTATGTGCAATCAATTCGATTGTGTAATTTGAAATACAAAAAAAAATATTGTACCAATTATTTTCTTCGTTAGGATTACATTTTTTATCCTCACTGTACCTGGCGAGGTCAATCCAATCAGCGCAATGAACGAAAACAAATTTACCAATGTATAATTTAATTGGAATAAGTTAATTATCTATATTAAATGTAAATTAACCATCGATGACATTAAATTGCCCGAATATCTCTGTACATCCTACGCAATTTATTTATGTTCGTAGCGTAATCGCTCGGGAACGGAAATGAAACGAGCAATATAAAAACAAATAATTAATATTGTTCAGATTCGTCGCTGTTATATTTCAATTTATAATGAAATGCGCTGTATGTAATTGTACGATTATCAGAATTAACAAAAGTATTTTTAATTAGAGAGATTTTGAGAATATAAAAATTTCTAGTTTGTAACAAACGACAACGTTGTTTCAAAACACAGCGATATCAAGTTCTGGATAAAAAGTGACGAAGAAAAATTTCTTGCTGCGTTCTCCCGCCATTTTTTACCCTTTAGTTCCAATTTCACGCGTCATTTGTCTTTCCCCATATTTCAGGAAACTGCTAAATTTCATCATTAATAACAAACACTATTATTCTTTCCATAGTGCTACCATTCAAAACTCTTTCGCCTGTATTTTAAGAATTTACGAAATCGTATGTTGAGTGAAAGAAAGTGGGAAAGTTCGAGGTAACAAATAAGGTATCGGTTTTAAGTGACATATTAAAATATTCTGAAAACGATCAGTATTGTTAACATTTGAAGAATGTATACAGGATGGCTCACCACATTTTACCATCTAGATTTGTGTCATTATTATTACTCATAGCAAACAATGGTTTAGGTAAAGTTAATATATTAATTAACGATACAGAAAGATTAGTAATATACATTGGTGGTGTGTTTGAAAAATAATACGTAAAAATTCTCAGTTTTGAAAATTTGTTGGAAAAAGTTTTATGGTATCGCAAAATTTCAGTACTTTGGGAAGGAACGATAAAAAAATGGAATTTGCAGAGGATATATTTTTATACTTACATTAATTATAAAATTTGTTAACTGTTTAAATGTAAAAGTTGTGTTCTGTTTAATTATAAAATTTGTAATTTGTTTAATTGTAAAATTTATGATTTGCATAATTATATAATTTGTAATTTGTTTAATTATAAAATTTGTTATTTGCATAATTATAAATTTGTAGTATTTTAATATTTGACAAAATACAAGAGATGCAACCCCTTTTGGTATATTATAAATTTTTCACTGTAATAATACTATAATAACCATTTTCGTCACTTTTACTTTCAACGAAATCACATAATTGTTTATTAACAATAATTTAATAATACCCTGAACTGAGTGAAACTTCATATCACTAAATTTTCTTTTGAAAAATTCTTTACGGTATATTCATTTATCAAGAGTTCTCCCACATGCCACATATTCATATGAATGTTGCGGCATGCTTCTGCAGCTTTTAAACCAAGTTTAAGTGCATAAAGCAAACATGCTCGAATTACATCAGATTTAAGTGACATCTTAAAAGACCTTGAAGTCACTCTACAGAAGTACAGGTGAAGTTAAGCCGACTGATGCATCTCTGTACTATACATATTCGTAAAAACTTGAACTATAGTCGCAGCAGCAAATTATAATAAAAAATGCATAAACTTTTTTAATTCAGGTAAGTGAATACCTGATTTTAAAAGTTTGTTAAATATACAAACGTTTTCTTTTATATTAAAAATATTTTATATGATACAATATTATATGTATACTATAAAATATTTATATTGATTGATTGATTGATTGATTTTGTTAGGGCCTTGATTGTCATGATCATTGATCAAAAATTAATGTTATATGATATTATTAAAATCGAATATTAAAATAAATATTTAAACATGATAAAATTAATAGACATTCACATGGTTAGATTGTGATTAATTATTTTACTAAAAATTTAAGTATTACGAATTTGTGCTAAGGATGTGAAGAAGGTCCAAAAGTCGTGAGTTGAAATAATGGACTTAAAAAAAATTTGTTTAAAAATTAGGGAAAATTTCAATAATATTATAGAGAATAAATATTTATTCGAATAGGCAGTATAAATAAATATAAATATACACTGTAATAAAATAAATACACTGTATATTTTGAATCCTACAGTTGAAAAAGGGTTGGAAAAGAGTTTTCTATTCATGAGTGTAATGTTATATTCAAATAATTTCTGCCTTTTTTCATAATTCTGTTCAATTGAATCTCAATAATCGATTCAGAGTATCGATAAACTCTAACTTCTGTATAGTCACAATGGGTGTACATTAATCATGTTGAAGGCAGTGGCAGGAAAATGTTCCGCCATATTGATCTATTCAAATCTATTTGTGTGACAATAAATTTTCACAATAAAATAATAAAATAAATATTTTTATCAATGTAATGTGCTACATTAATTTTAATGTTAATTTAATTCTTTTTATTTATAATTTCATTATTTGTGTGCTGAAGAATTTTCATAATAAAAGTAAAATAATTCATAATAAAGTAATCTAACAAATATTTTGATCAATTCAGTATGAAGTAAAATTTGTTCTGTTATATTATTTTTGTAGCAAGAAATTAACATTATTTTGAAATCTGCGTTTGAACTTTTCCTGAATCAATGTTCAACTTTTACCTTCATCAATAATTAATACTTTTATCACTATTTAAAATTATAACTTAAAATAATAACAATTTGTTTATGAATTTAAATGAACGAACGAAATTAATATCATAATCAAATAAGCTTCAGTATTTCATATCAAATGGGTTTAAAACGTTTATATTGTTATTTTACTACGAAAATTCATTTTCGTACAAATAATAATATTAATATTAATAAACAAATTCAATTTTAGTATTTCATATTAAATCGAAAATGTTAATCTCATTATTTGTTATGAAAATGCGTTTTGAAACAGATATCAAAATTAAAGTAAACGAAAAGCTGAATTATGATTAAAATTAATTCTGTAACAAATTAAATTTTAGTACTTCATGTTAAATCTATAATATTAATCTTGTTATTTATCATGAAAATTTGTCTTGAAACAAATGTTAAAATTAAAATTAATGGAAAATTTAAATTAAGATTAAATTTGATTCTGTAATAAATTGAATTTTAGTATTTCATATTAAATCTATAATATTAATCTTGTTATTTATCATGAAAATTTGTCTTGAAATAAATGTTAAAATTAAAATTAATGGAAAATTTGAATTAAGATTAAATTTGATTCTGTAATAAATTAAATTTTAGTGCTGCACGTTAAGTTCATAAGAATATTTAAGTAGTTTATCTTTTTATTATGAAAACTTGTTTTCGGTTTTTGAATTTCACCACCCTCTAAAAGTAATATTGTCTTCGAGTCGGATAATCTCTATACTCACAGTTTGTATCAGTTACACACATCTTTTTCAAGTATATATCTTTCTTCAATTTGTTTAAAACATTCTTTTCAATTTATCCCAAAAAGAACTTCGAATTACTTAATTTCGATAATAAATTAATTTTTTCTTGCGAAAAAAATTAATATTTTTTTAAAAATCAACTTCTTACACTTATTCGGTAAATGCGTCAAACTTAAATAATTATACACCACTGCAATATTAAGGCGACCAAAGACGTTTAAAATATCATGACTTGTACATATTACGATCCTTAATTGTACAAATTACAATTAGACTTAAATTGAATATTCAACTGTACGAAAAATCATAAGAAATGTTTACCACCCTCAAATGCGTCACCAGGGTAGCTCGTCAATATGCAAGGGGTTAATTGCAGTTCCCCGTTCTACAAATCTACAAATCTTAAATTTGTCTCTGCGATCTCAAGGAAAACCGTACATTCGCTTCCGTCGCAGTATCCTATCGCGTCTTCTTGGTGCAAACTTTTCTCAAGTAGCCAATTTAAGACGCGAGATTTCTGCAGGCCCGTTCGAAAACTCGTTTCTAGCAGGTCGTCTCTTTTTCGTCGCGACGCTACGCCTCTCAAAATGGGCTTCCTCGCTTTCGAACGAGTTTTTATAACTTTCATACGCGCGATTTCGCGTACATCCGTGCCATCTCTCCTTTATACATTCTATTTACGACGGACGTTCTTGAACCGTTTAAAAGTTGTACGGCAATGCGAAGACCTTCCCTCCTGCTGTACCATGGCGAAGGTTGAAGGATGTTCGTGTGTCTATTCCATTCTCGCGAGAACGCTTCGTTGGAAGCTCAAAATAATTCGGGGATCACTTACCTAGGTGAAGGGAAGCGATGGGTTTATCCTTGAATCTGGAATCGATTCTCCTTGGGATATTTTGTCCAGGGATGCCTCTTTATTTTTGGCAAATCTTGGATTTAAGGGTTGGATCGGTTCGGGAAGATTGAAATGTGACGATCTCCGTGATGAGCTTTGCTCTCGGTAAACAAAATGTCTGACTGAGTCTTCCAAATTACATCATTTCGGATTTCAATACAATTTGAACCTTTATGCGAAATAAACATAGAACAAATTGGTGCATAATTGAACATTTTCTGAAAGGACATGTTTTACATCGAAGAAACTTTTACTCAATATCGAGGTAAATTTTAGAAATACTTTTAACTAACTGAATGTTACTGAAATTTTTGTACAAAATTTTAAACGGTTTGTTTTTAATTAATTTTTGTTTATATTTTGCATAACAGTACAAATTCGCTTTTTTAACATATTTTTCATGAAAGCAACTCTATTTACATAAATCTTGTAATAACATATTCTTCATATAACTTTAATAATAATCAAAGTACATTACTACAATCACTAAAATATAAGAACACTTCTAAACAATAAATACTCGATTTACGGGGACCTTTGTTTCACTATAAACTTCTGCAAACAAATCAACATGTCAAAAAACGATTGCGAAACGCACGTCGGATTTTGTAGACGAGCTATAAAAGTAGATATGGGATACAATTTGACCCTAGTATTTTTTACACGTACCCCTAAACTGACAGAGCAGTTTGAAAATTATTGTCCATTTGAAAGAACAACGGATCACAAGGGTAAACTTTCTCTACGATAGAAGATTGTTTCCAAGAGAAATAAGAGATTTGAGTTCAATCAATTTGATGTTACCGTTTAATATCTAATTAAGGGTCGTACAACGTGTTCGAGACGAGAGGGTCATTGTAATTGTTCGTTTCTGAGGATCCGTTACACGTTCTGTTAGCTCGAATAATTAATCACGCGATATGCATGTACATATATTAAATAAATTAATCGGGCTGTTGGTCGGAGAGATGGGGCAATTAAGGTGGACAATTAAGTTTCCAGGTAATGGATTTGATTGAAAATCTTTATTGCGCTATGTGTCTACTTTATTGCGTCTACTTTTAGTGAAATTGTTTCGTACAAATTTGATTTCATACAACTATAACAATTTTTTAAATTGTAAATTTTCAAATTTACAGATTCTCAAAATTGGATACTCTCGTATTTAAAGTTACAGATATAGGTGTTGCTCGAATTGCAAATTTTCGTTGACTTAGAATAGTTATCAAGAGTGAAATAACTGCTATTGTTTCTACGACAATTTTTAATTTTTGTTATATAAATGTTATTAAATAATGACAACATTTATCGATAGATAGCGGGAGTAGTTAATTTCATTTGCGCACCCGTTTTTACCCCACATTCCATTACTTTTGTGCGAGGGAGTGAAAGTCATAGCGGTTTAAGTCATCTAATCCTCGTTTCGAGAAATGAAAGGTTTTATTAAACTGATTGTAATCAATTCTACTGAAGTTTCAATTTGCAATCTCCAGCAGCATTTCCACGGAGCATTATGGTAATTCGATCTTTCGATACCTTCAATCCCGGAAATTTCTTTTCCTTCCGAGCAATGAAAGGCTTCCTGAACACCTTTTTCTAAAACAGTCCAATATCGTCGACGTTAAAAGTGCTTTCTTATCAATAACTACCTTCAACGATTAGTTTTTTCAATATTTCTTTGAAAATTATTCACTATCTAATGTGCATCCATAGTTTTGACTATTATTACAATATTCTGTTAATCACAATGACTTTGATCATTTCCCTTTTAATTGATTGAACTATTTAATTCTTAATAGATTTTTAACTTTATTCTCTGATTTATTAGAAACTGTATAAATATGTAAGAAGAATTAAATAATAAAATTAATATATTGTATTAACTAAATAATTAAATAATTATATTGTAATAATTAGATAATTTAATAAATATATTACAATAATTATATAATTATGCGAATACGTAATTAGTCGCAAGACATATCGTTTATTAATTAATAAATATTGATCGTTAATTGATCAATTTTTTATTTGCTATTACATCAAATTTTGATGTGATTCTTCACTTCAGCAATAAACCGATAATTCTCCTGAATGATATATAAGTATAATGCTATACTATCCTTTATTTCTCTCAAAATCCTTACTGTAACTTTCCATTAACCATTTTAATAGTCATTTTATAATATTCTTTCTATAGAATTTAAGGGCATTATTATATAATATGTCACTTTTGTAGGATTTAAGGATGTACTGAAAGTACCACTTTTCCGATTTATCAACATGATAAATTAAAATATGTTATGTTAAAATGAACTTAATTAAAATGAAGAGTATAAACGAGATAGTATGACCAAATTAGTCTTTATTGAATATCAGGATGGTAAATTTAATGGAATTTGATTAAACAATGACCAATCAACACAAATTAACATAACCAATCAACACAATTATTGCAAAAATATACTTAATCAACAAAATTTTGCATAAATTAACCTATTAGGTTTACAATATTATTTCTTTATCTATTTATTGCACTACAAAGGGAAGTTTCGAATACTTTTTCACTCTATTTTTTGCAACATAATTCGTTTAAAATCAGTATATACAAGTATGACATATTCTATCACAATATTATTGCTGTTTTTGTAAATATCCTCAATACGAAATTTTTTCCTACATTATAACCACTATAGATTCGTTTTACCCACAATATTTTTTTTTCTAAAATTTTTAGATGACTACTCAGGTGATTAAGCTTCACAACATACTGCTACTAGTAATGCTAAAACACGATAAATATCAAAGTTGCTTTTATTGAGCAGAAGTTTACATTATTGTGTAATCAAAGTGTTTAATTCTATCAGTTTTCTTGTTTAAAACCATAAGCTTAAACTCCGTGCAAAAACGAAATCGTATGAAGCACCATATCAATCGAGAGATGAGTGTACTAGGAGTATTAACACTAGAACTACCGACATTAAATGCTTGTTTATCGAAGAATGAAAAATAAAATGAAAAGGGAAATAAATAAGTACTAAAGCATCAAATAACATATAGATCTAGTTTTTACCTCAACAAAATATGACAGACATTTCCATAAAATCACGACAATAAAATTTTGTAATATAAAATGAGAAATTTGAAACCAGTCATTTTGATTGGATTGTAGTTCTAGTGTTAATAACTTTAATAATACCATCGAACGGCATTTCGTCTGCAATATGAGGACGTATTGAAAAATAATGCTTATACATCCATAACCTTTTTATCAATGCCGTTACTTACAAAATATTAGTGTGAAATGATAGTTCAAAATTTCCTCTATTCAATGATGCAATCATATATTCAATTGAATCATTTACCGTATACGCTATAGTAACACACGAAAATATTGAACGAGTTGTGTGAAACCATTTACAGTAAAGTCAGAAGTCTCCTTACGGCACCATCGATGTCGCTTAACTTGTCTCTATGTCATCAACTTCTTTAGAACCATTGCGTCCAAAGAAATACGTTAAACCTTTAAATGTTTCTCGAATTTGAAGAACCAAAAAAAGTAAAACAATCCTATGCTGCGCTAAAATAGTGTCCAATTTTATCAAATCATACCGCAGTTGAAAAATAAACAATTAAGTTTATGGCACGCATATTTCCGTACGAATATCGGCTATCGATCCATGATTGACAAAACATAACCCCAACATGTTCTGTTTATTTGCGACGAACGGTGCTGTCAATATTATTCACTGATCCACAAATTTCAACCATATCTACACGAAGTGTTACAGATTTAATTGTTGTAAATTGTAGAATGTAGTACTAAGAACAGAATGTAGTATTTACATTCTAACCTAACATTCTAACCTTACATTACTAACCTCAAACTTTTCGAACGAGTCTAAATTATAGGAAATGAAAAGTATAAACGAAATATATAATATCAGTCAGCCATTTTTTAAATTTTACGATATCTACGTATTTCATGCGGATGAATACATGAATATTCGATGAGATATAAGAAACAGAAAAAAAATTAATCCATCTGAAGCAAATTATAAAGTAATTATAAAACGATTATAAATTAGCGTTTTAATTGTACTGGACCGTTATTGCCTTATAATACATAACTACTTTGCATAAATACTTTTTGAATCTGCAAATCTTTATTTTCTTTTGGTATACTGTTATAACGTACTGTCACAAAAATATATGACTTTTATATAAATATACAGGGTGTTACCTGTAACGCTACTCACAATTTTTCTCCCACTTGCAGCCATCTTACGAAAAAAAGTTTAGAATAAAATTTGCAGGGTATGAAGTGCACAATAGATATTAGTAAAGCAAATTTTGAAAACAGTTTGTTCTCTTGGCAAAGTCAAGGTCACCTTGGGTTTTTTAAACAGGAACATACAATTTTTTTTATTCATAGCTTTAGAGGACATCGAGACGAATTCAAAACATATATTACATTATATTTTTATTAACATATTACTCGATTTACAGAAGTGGAAATGTGAAGACTGGAATATTATGTGATGGAAGGCGGCATATGTTACATTTTGTACATGTAATTAAATAAAGTGTATTTTTCTTATATTCTAGTCGCGTGTTTACATTCAGTGATCTCTTTGGAACCAAATAATGGTTACCCTACCAAAGTCAAAAGCTAAGTACTTTACATTTTTCCACTTCTGTAAATCGAGTAATATGTTAATAAAAATATAATGTAATATATGTTTCGAATTCGTCTCGATGTCCTCTAAAGCTATGAATAAAAAAAAATGTATGTTCCTATTTAAGAAACCCAAGGTGACCTTGACTTTGCCAAGAGGATAACCTGTTTTCAAAATTTGCTTTACTAATATCTATTGTGCACTTCATACCCTGCAAATTTTATTCTAAACTTTTTTCGTAAGGTGGCTGCAAGTGGGAGAAAAATCGTGAGTAGCGTTACAGGTAACACCCTGTATTTAACAAATCAGAGGATACGTTTAGTACATATATATTGTTGTTTTACACAAAAGTACTGCAAGTAAATTAGAATTATCAGTTTTCAGCACTCCCTGGAATCAATCATTTATATTGTCCTCCAAACGCAGAAATCAAACGGTGTTAAGTCGGGCAAATAAACTGACCACAAATGCGTTGTTTACCTAATTGCAAATTGTAATTAGCTCACCACGCACGTCGTATCTACCAATTCAGGAAGATCCTATAGAGTGCAGCCGTTGCTGTCCATGACAGACCATATATAAGGCATTCATTGGGTGGATACCACATTAGTGAATTGGATGTTGAGATCATTACATATAAGCTGTTCTTTTAATGGTATAAATCCATTTACTCTCGCTTCGGGATATTTATGGGTTTGCGTTTGGATCAATTTTAAAGTATTGAATGTTAATGAATGTGAAACATGCTCTTAAAATATAAATCTGTAAAATTTTTTTAACCGATGAAATTTAACAGAACTGTTAAAGAAGCGGGGAGAATTTTTAATTGTATTAAAAATGTTTAAATTGTTTTGAAAGTTCAACATAAATCCATGTATTTACACAGTGAGATATTTAAGGGTTCGAATAAACTAATAAATATTATTTATATTATATTTATGCTTTTGAATTAACTAGAGAATATTGGTAAATGTTAATGATGAGCTTTGAAGTGGTACATAGGTCCATTTATTCATACGTTCAGATATTCAAACGGATGCGTTTGAATTAACTAAAATATGTTGGAAATTTATATAATAAATTAAATTTTCTGGAGCTATATATAAGTCCATGTATTCATATATTGGAACATGTAAGAATTAAATGAACTTAAAAATTTTGATAAACTTCAATAAACTCGGATAATGTTTTCAAAACTTTTAACTTATTAAATTGCACTCTTCGTATAGGAACAACAAAATGTATAATATACAGTACATGCTAGTGTGCCACCAAACTTTGCAGAAATATTCCATATGCAAAATTAATGTAAAGATATTACGATAATATAGAGTTTTAAGCACTGTTAAAAAGTTGCAACAGTACAAAATGTTTATAAACTGCTTTGTTTTCGGGCGTCACAGTGTTCCAGTTTTGTGTGTAAAAACTTATCAACATGTTCCGCAAATAAAAGTAATAAGAAAATATTATGTAATCGTTATTTACTCTCATAAATGTTTTATTAAAAGATTGTAAAGAATATAAGAAATAATAATTGACGATTTTCTCCTTCGACACTATATACGAATAATTGTCTTTTATATTTTTTTCAACACCTTTTAATAATGCATTTAAGAACGCATGCGCATACAAATATCTCTACTTATATTTATTTATAGTAAATGAAAATGATCAGTGCTGTATCATGTCACGGTAGCAGAATTCCTCGGCCTTCACTGTCATTCACCACTGGATTTTTATTTGTGGAGTCACGTTAAGTCTATTGTGTACAGTGATGACATAATAACTTCGGAACAATTACGACAAAAAGTTATTATGGCGTTTGAACAATTAAAGTTGGATAATGGAATGTTAGAACACGTTCGTAGAAATTTGTTAAGGAGAGTACAATTATGCATGCAACAACATGGAAATCACTAACAGTAATTTATGAACTGAGGGAAATTACTCGTGAATATTCTGGTCTTGACTCTCGAGGTATTCGATGTATACAAACATTGTACATGCTTATGGAAGGGAATAAAGATGGTTTACAACGAAGCCCGTCAAGCCGAATGTAGACCAAGTACCTGAAAGATTTTCAAACTTATTTGTCTAAAAAATTCCTTAGCTGCCGTTCCAAACGGAGTTTTATGAAGCTAGACATCTTCTACGGCCGCTTGCACAGTCTCTTCTGTATAATTTCTGAAATTACCCTTCGTAGTAGGCATCTCAAAATTGACAGAGGGATAATCAGTAGTTGACACGGAGTGTATTTAGACAATTAAGCATTGTTTGTTGCCAATTTTAATAAATAAACCTCTCTAATAGTTTCAAACAACATAAACGTAGGACTAAGATGGATGCCGTTAATAAAAGGCAATTTTTAGCTTGAGATACTTTTGTTGTAACTCGTGTAACGTGATAGACAAGTTATGTAACATCGTTTGATAAGTATGAATGAATGATTCTGAATGTCAGAATCTGTTAGGACATAAATTCATACAGTATGGTTCATTTGAGAGTAGCCATTACTGGAGGTTCGTGAAGCATTTTGACATTAACTTTACATCTCCCAACTTTTCGCTTTTATTCACATAACTCATTCAGTGTAAGTCCGACATGGTCAACACCTATTTGTTGTTACTCAATTACTTATTAACGTAACTAGAGAGTCCTCAGACTACGAACGTTTCTATTAGGCGTCAGAGTTCCATAAAAGAAAAAACTTATAATTTGACCTCTTAAATAAATAAATAAACCTCTTTTTAAATTTCAAACAACATAAACGAATGTCTTTTTCACTCATAATGATTGAATAATACATACTTGCAATATTTACATTTTAACCAAATCCTTAGCGATTTATATAAGAAAACACTGAAAAATCGTAAGAGCCGTGCGCAAGTTTGTTTAATCAGTTGCTATTACATTTCTGAATGGCGGATATGCACAATAGTTCGCAATTAAACCACTGAAGCGTGACAGTATACAGATTAATAAGGTTTAATGTATTTCAACTTGTGGTTTCCTTATTTATTTACTTTTTTGAAAAAGTGTCAAGTACTGGTACAGTGTCAACCACTGGTGCTCTTACATTAATTGCTATTATAATTTTAATGTCTGCCACGTGGTTTACAACATCGCTGACCCATGACGCAAATTCAAACCTGGTCCCAGGCACGTATCGACGATCATATCATAAACCTGGGTCTCTAATACGTTCTTAACAAAATATAGCACTAAAGTTATACGAGTAAAATTAGAACACCTTGCATATTGAAAATTATCAATGCAGTTTATTGTCATTTATTGTTTATGGTCTCTTTTTACGTTTGTTTGGAAGTAAAAAACTGGAACACCGTATGAAAAGAATAAATTTGACTTTGAATCACCTTACGATCTTGTACCTATAAAAATATTATTACTGACCGGTTATGGTTGCTTCAATGCTATTATATGCTAACATGGTACTTTGTAACATCTTCAATGATATAACTTGGAGCAATTTTAATGGTTTATACTTTCCATCATTTTTACAACCAGTTACATACTTTTTTGCGCTTTTATAACTTACCTATAAATTTTCAATTCGTAAAGTATTTTCTGAATTAATAGATGATATATGTCTCTATTTTTTATAAACTTTTAAAACTGAATATTTCATATTAGATTTACTTTGTATACACATATTTTATTATTTCAAATTTTTTATATTTTTTATCTTACAATTAGTGTCTACGACAATGTTGAATTAAATATACAAATATAAATAATATAACCACGTATTATTAACTTTATGAAAATTTATAAATTATACAATGAAATATATTGATTTGTTTTTAATCGCTACAAAACATGTGATACAAAATGAAATAGTGATCAGAGAGAGAAAATTACATTTGATTAAATTTCACTAGGCGGCACCTCACTTTGTTCAGGAGAGAAGATAGGACAATAATATTGAACGACATTAATATTATGTTAATAATATGAAATAGCACATTGAACGCTTAAATTGAAGAATGCAATTAAATTATTGATCGTCATTATCACGTGTCGTGCTATACATTGAGATTATCACTCCGCAGCCCACCTATCAACTAGATGATGGATAAAAAGAATCTATTAAATGTTGTATGTGATTCTTCTTTCAGAATTGAACTTTGTACGTTAATATTTTGTAATAAATAAACGCAAAGTCTGTTTGTATTTACAAAATATAAAATAAACTGAATCTGTTATAAATAGATTTGAAAACACTGAAACATAAATCTGTTATATTTATAAAATCTATTCTTTTAAAATTTAGTTTATAAATGAAAACAATTATTTTCTTAATAATATAATTAAATTGTTAGTTACATAAGTAATTATAATTGTATAATTAAATTAAATTATTATAATTAATTAAATGACTCGGTAATAAAACGGTTTATTTAAATTGTAAATATGATACTGCAATACCAGTTTTTTTATTGTTATTGGCACCTATAAGTGCTTGAGAAATTTATTCGTTTTACACCGTTGACGTCTTTATCAATTTAATTTGTTTTGGTAATTATAAGACATCATTCTCGATTTTTTAACAAAAGATGTTTAATAGTACGCTTGGTGCAATGTAAGCTTTCTTTGAATTAGATTACGTGTCGTGAATAGGATACCATTATTTGATTTTGGGAGATGTAGTATATGTATGTGTAGAGTTGAACTGAAAATAGATTTTCTAATCCCAAGATTTTTACATTTGTTAATCAATATTTCTTATTTCTAAATTCTCAAATCTATAGACTCCCGAATTTCAACATACCAAATACCTAAGTTTTCGAGTTTTCAAATTCTCTAATGAACTAATCTTTAAATTGTCAAATTCTAACCATTTATCGAAGTCATCTGAATTAGCAATTCACTTTACCACCGCGTGTAATTCATGTAATAACACAATGTCGATCAACAGAACAAAATAGATATTATACACATGCAATTATGAAATTGAAACACCCTTATGAAAAGAATAAATTTGACTTTGAATCACCTTACGATCTTGTACCTATAAAAATATTATTACTGACCGGTTTAAAGAACAAATTATTTAAGAACGTTTATGAAAGCAGAGAAAAGGGGCGATTACTTCAACCCCCCGATCACCCTTACTCAATCGCAAATCGAAAATATATACGTTCGACAACTACAACAATATTCGAACAGTACACTCAGCTTCAAGTTAATGAGACACAGCTATTTTTATCTTCAATGTTGACTTGATGTATAGTTATTATGCTTGCTAAAGGTTCTACAGCTGATAGCAAAGGCCAGTGCGATTTTAACAAAGAGAGTTTCCCAATTAGCCGACTCAGAGTTTCATGAACTTTTGCACGTTGATAAACCACGTTATTACGAATTTCTCTGTACACAGTGTACAGTGTAAAGTGTTACAAACTGTCTCCTTTTCGCCCAAAATAAATATCGACTTTATTTGTTAGGTTGTCTTAAATGGATTCGCATTCACATTGTGGAGTCGATAGATACTTTTTTCAAGGATTGCAGGTTCACGATCTGTTGAAGTTACATTTTTATCCTAAAGCTATAGAAATAGGCATTTGAAAACATTTTTAAAATACATAGCGATTCCGTGACAAAAACTTAACAATTTTAGCGGCGATGTTGTTGCAGCAAATCTTCACACTCTAGTATACAAGGTGTTAGGTATATCGATAGAAAGTTTGCAAGGGATGAGAAAAGAAGTCCTTTGGAACATATTTAGCTATACATATCTTTATTCAAAGTAACGTGGTATTTGAGATATTGGCCATTAAACGAAATTAACAAGGCAATATGTTAAAAACCATGATACTTTGAATAAAGGTATATACAGGGTGTCTCACAATTAGTGTAGGTCCCCGAAATGGGGGGTAGCTGACGTGATTCTGAATAAGATTCCCCTTTGCAAAAATGGGCTTTGAAGCTTCGTTTTCGAGTTATTAAGGAAAAACGTGGACCAATCAGAGCGCGAGGATTACGCGCGCTCGGCCAGTAGGCTCGAAGCTGTCGCTCTCGCGTCTGCGCATGCGTAATCCTCGCACTCCGATTGGTCCACGTTTTTCCTTAATAATTCGAAAACGAAGCTTCGAACCCCATTTTTGCAAAGGAAAATCTTATTCAGTATCACGTCAGCTACCCGCCATTTCAGTGACCTACACTAGTTGTGAGACACCCTGTATAGATAAATGTGTTCCAAATGACCGCTTCTGTCGTTCATTTGTGTCAATGTGAATGTCAATCTGACTTAAAAGTATTTAACAATTATATTGAAAAGAAGATATGCAAAGTCAAAATAGAAGTTTCTTCTTTGCATAAAATAGTCGATTTTAGATTTTCTTTACTATGGTGTATTTCGTTGAAAACTACCAAAAACTTTTAGAATAATAGTTATAACAATATGTTATTACTGCAATAACATAAATGTAGTGTTCTCATGTCTGCAATAAAAAGTTGTACTTTTTCAATTTTTTGCGATTATTCGTTTTTCACAACTACAGTTTGCAATAAATCTGAACAAATTCTATGATATGCGATATCAAATCTCCAATGTTTAAGGATTTTGTCAGAATTTTTTCACGTCATCAAATAAGAAGAATATGACAAAAATTGAAATTTCGATTTTTCCTTCTTACTCACTTTTTAGTTGGGATAGAAAATTGAAACTTGATGAGAGACGTCTTTTTTTAATATGCTATCATATGACATATTGCAAGTTTCATTTAATTCAAGAACTCATTTGGCCACCTTATTCGGCTACAACCTTCATCATTTTTCCAGTGCAATCAGAGCAAAAATATATTCCGTAAAAGTATCCGAACATTTACAATTACAACTTTTAACAAGCAAGACATGTAGTTAAATTGAAGCGCTGAAAAACTCTTGTGACGTAAAGACATCGTTTAATAAGTTTCGCCTTACAATTGCGTGTAGTTCTGAAGATAGCAGCAGTTATGAGCGCAAAGAAATCAGAATCGCAGGAGTGCGAACAGGAATCAATATTAAAACTTTATGAAGTAGAAAAATCCTGTAGAGATAGTCGAACTCGTTAGTGCAAGTAAATTCCACAATTTAGTATATTATAAAAAGGTAGAAAAATATAAAGATTCTCGCGAATGGAGTTCGTGAAAGTCGTCCCAGGAACTTGACTCGTTGAGAAGAAAATACTATTATGCCTGGAATAAAAAGCCTGGGGTACATCGGCTCTAAAATTTGTAGAAATAGTCGCGAATGCATTTGGAACAGCTGTTCCCTTAGAACTTTGCCAAACACTTTTACTAGAAAATGATTTTTACGGTAAAATTGCAGAGAGAAGTTCTAATAATAAAGACAATATCTTTTGTGATACAATTTAGTTTTCTGACCAAAGTAAATTTAACATTTTTAATTTAGATTTACGTTTAGTTTTAGTTCAATGTACGTGTGAAAAGGACTTAAAATCGAAATGGAAATATAAAATACATATTATATTCAACAGTGAAGCACGTCGTTTTGCTAACTGTATGGTGATCAAAGTTAATACGATTTGTAACACCGTGCGTATTGTAGTACTAATCCACAGTAACGTATAAAATTAATTAACGTTTGAACAATGTAGATGATCCCTCGTTTTTAATAAACTGATCCTACGTATAGAACTATATCCAAAAATCCGTTAGCTTTTGCAACGAGACTATTGTTAAAAAGGAACTCTTGCAAAAACGGCAATAATAGAAAATTTAATGTTGAGAAGAAACTCCTTCCCTTAAGTAAAAATAGAGAAATTACTTTTTGGGAATGTAACTCGATGTCGTACTCCGCCATCGGGAATTATTACATTTGAATAGGATACAAGCTTCTTATAGTAATAAAGACGTCCTTCGGAAACGTATTTCTAGGTTCCTAAATTTATATTTACAATTTTCAAAATTTTGAAGGATCAAATATTGAAATTCTCAAATGCACAAGTCTTTAAATATCTGAATACTCAAATTTCAACACCGTCAAAACCTTATGTCTTCATATTTTGAAATACCCAAATTCTTAGATTCCTAAATTCGTAGATAGTAACATTCCTAGATCTAAAAATCCCGAATCCTTAGGTTCAAAAATCCCTAGATTCCTAGATCCCAAAATCCCCATATCCCAAAATCCCCAGATCCCAAAATCCTCAGATCCCCAAATCACAAAATCCCCAAGTCCCAAAATTCCTAGATCCCGAAATCCTCAGATTACAAAATCCCCAGAGCCCAAAATCTCCAGATCCCGAAATCCTCAGATTCCAAAATCCCCAGATCCCAAAATCCCAAGATCTCAAGATCCCAAGATCCCAAAATCCCAAAATCACAAAATCCCCAGATCCCAAAATCCCCAGATCCCGAAATCCCCAGATCCCGAAATCCCCAGATCCCGAAATCCCCAAATCCCAAAATCCCAAGATCCCAAAATCCCAAGATCCCAAAATCCCAAGATCCCAAAATCCCAAGATCCCAAAATCCCAAGATCCCAAAATCCCAAGATCCCAAAATCCCAAGATCCCAAAATCCCAAGATCCCAAAATCCCAAGATCTCAAAATCCCAAGATCCCAAGATCCCAAGATCCCAAAATCCCAAGATCCCAAAATCCCAAGATCCCAAGATCCCAAAATCCCCAGATCCCAAAATCCCCAGATCCCAAAATCCCCAGATCCCAAAATCCCCAGATCCCAAAATCCCCAGATCCCAAAATCCCCAGATCCCAAAATCCCCAGATCCCAAAATCCCCAGATCCCAAAATCCCCAGATCCCTAAAATCCCCAGATCCCTAAAATCCCCAGATCCCAAAATCCCAAAATCCTAAAATCCTTAAATCCCGAAATCCCTAGTTTCCCAATCCTCAGATCCCAAAATCGCCAGATCCTAAAATCCCAAAATCACAAAATCCTTAAATCCCGAAATCCCTAGTTCCCCAATCCTCAGATCCTCAAATCAATGAATCTTCAATTTCTTAGATCTATTGATTCATAAATTTTTAGATCATCAAGTTATGTGTAAAACGTAGAAATTAATTTATCGTTCGAAGTTCAGTCATGTATTCAGTAATTCTTATCGTTGGAAGGAGTACTTTTACATTTCTGGCACGTTATACGGCGGGAACGAAATTCGCTTTATTGGAACAGTAAAAATAATACCATCGCCATTCAATATCAGTGCAATCAGATAACGGTGAACATTATATTAATCGTTACTAATCGTTTACTTGCTATCTTTCGGATCAATTGTTCATCGAAAAGTCCCGTCATTGATGTGGAAATTCAGTTGAAAGGCGTTTTAGCAAAGAACCTTCGTAGCCATATAGATGATAGTTCATTTGAATTAGAAGAGTCTATCCAATTAGAATTTTAAAGACGGTTTGGAGTTCATGAAGCTCGCATCAGTGAAGATCGGGATATAAAAGGGGCAAAGTATGCAGCGCCGAATAATGGAGAAGTTGATTTTGAATATCAGAAAGATTGTATTGAAGAAAGTCGGTGAAAAGTTTGGGCCGAGAGTTCAAGAAACTACGTGTGCTCGAGCCGAAAAATGTTCTTATACCGGCTTTTATACTTGGAAAGCTAAAAGCAGCCTGTTTGAAAACTTGTTTACGGAGGTGTTTTTTCCGGACACTGAATATGCAAGTATTTTATTCTTTTGTTTACTTATAAGTGTTTTATTGTTTTGTTTAGTTGTAAGTGTTTTACTGTTGTGTTTAATTACAAGTGCTTTATTGTTTTATTCACTTATAAGTGTTTTATTTAATTATAAGTACTTTATTCTAACAGGGAAGGCAATGTTCAAATGTTATTGTGATAACTATGTTAGAGTACGATTAGTTTAAACGCCTTGTTCTTCTATTATATCTATCTTATCTTATATTAGAAGGCATAAAACAAAAAATGCAAATTCTGCATGTTGACAACTTACAAAGAATGTTATATTTAAGGGAAATATACACATAGTGATGTGTATTAAAAATCATAGGTCTTTACAATTATTCATGGTTTAAGAGTGGTTAAGATAATACTTAGAAAACAAGTCGCTTCATTATTTCTCAATGTTATTTGATAAAATTGCATTGATACTGTTTATTGATCGTCACTTTAGGGAATTTAATTTTGAGATTGGGAATTTGAAGATTTCGAAATTTGAAAAATCTAGAAATTTAAGAAATTTCGTAATTTCATAATTTTGTAATTTGGTAATTTGGTAATTTTGTAAATTGGTGATTTGGTGATTTGGTAATTTGGTGATTTGGTGATTTGGTGAGTTGGTGATTTGGTGATTTGGTGATCTGGTGATTTGGTAATTTGGTGATTTGGTAATTTGGTAAATTGGTAATTTGGTGATTTGGTGATTTGGTGATTTGGTGGTTTGGTGGTTTGGTGGTTTGGTGGTTTGGTGATTTGGTAAATTGGTGATTTGGTGATTTGGTGGTTTGGTGGTGTGATAATTTTGTAATTTGGTGATTTGGTAAATGGGTGATTTGGTGATTTGGTGGTTTGGTGATTTGGTGATTTGGTAATTTGGTGATTTGGTGGTTTGGTGGTTTGGTGGTTTGGTGGTTTGATCATTTTGTAATTTTGTAATTTTGTAATTTTGTAATTTTGTAATTTTGTAATTTTGTAATTTTGTAATTTTGTAATTTTGTAATTTTGTAATTTTGTAATTTTGTAATTTTGTAATTTTGTAATTTTGTAATTTTGTAATTTTATAATTTTGTAATTTGGTAATTTCGTCATTTCGTCATTTCGTCATTTGGTCATTTGGTCTTTTGGTCATTTGATATTTTGACGTTCTCATATTTTGGTGGTTTGGTAATTTGAAAACTTGGAAATTTGAAAATCCAACAAAATGAAAATGTGAAAATATGCATATTTAAAAATTAAAGTATTTGAAAATCTGAAAATGTGAAAGTTTGAAGATTGGTATATTTAGAAATTCAGAAAGTCGAAAGTTTGGAAATTATGGAACTCGGTTAATTTCCAAATTTTGGATTTAAAGATTTGAAAATTACAAAATTAAAAATTTTGGAAATTTGAGAATTTTGAATCTGACAATTTTAAAATTTGTAAATTTGAAAAGTTGGTCAGTAAGAAACTCTAAAATTCAAATACTTACAAATTTAAAGATCTTATGATTAAATAATTTAGAACTTTAAAAATTTGAGAATTAGATAATACCAAGATTTAGAAACTGACAACTTTGGTAATTTAAGAATTTGAGAACTAATTCATTTAGAAATTAATACATCGCAAACTCAGAAATTTAGAAATTAAAAAAAAAAGGTGAAGACTCTTACGTAACAACAAAAGCTTTTCAAATCCATTGATCTGAATCTCTCCTAACGAGATCAGCCGATTACGCGTAGATACAAGTTTATCCACTTTAACTCGATCCAAAAAAAAAAATAATTTTTAATATTACTCTGCAAACCGCTAACTTAACTCATAAACAGTCCCAACAGTTGTTGCCACCTTTGTATTTTAACACATAAGGTTTTAACAATTCTCAGAGCATCAAAGTCGAAAATCATTTTCTGCCTTCAGGACAAAGTTTTCCCAACTGACGCTTACAGAACTTCCACTTTCGACGTTCTTGTCACCATCGGTTTCTCCTTTTCTTTCATCTCTTTCTCCTATAACTTATACATCGCATTTATCGGTGTCGTATGCTTCTCTTATGTCGTGCACATCGCGTCATTTCTACGTTTTTCTTCGTTTCTATAGGTCCTTCTCGAAAGAGGGTCCTGCACAGGTCGTCTTCTACTTCAAAACCTCATTCTTGAAACTTTTTATCTGATTTCTCCGCACTCAGGATCAGAGTGACCGATTTTGATCCTTCTACCCTGCTTCAGATTTTCCAAAGTTTCAAGTGTAGCCCTCAGGCTTGTCCTTTCAATATTTCCAGAATGACTTCTGTCCTCTTCGGGGTTTCGTGCAGATGATTGTCATCTTTTCCACTTTAAGAACTTGCTGTTTCTTCAAAGTTTCGAGTGCGACCCCTAGATTCTTTTTAGTCTTTACCGTTTTCGTGTAAATTCATGTGCATTTGAGGATTTCTTTTGAATATTTATTAATTTCATTCTTTAAGCTTTGTTCTTTATTACATTTTTCAGATTTTACATAAATGGCACTAATTTTGTGACAAAAATCAGGGAAAGGATCCAAATTCAGTTTTCCTTTGTTGCAATTTAACTGCAATATTTTGAATCTTTAGCGTAAAAATTTGCAGAAATTTCTTGCACTAATTTTAATAACTTCGTGGTATTAATACTTGAATGTCAGTCAAAACAATGGTATTTTACCTTGAATAGTTTTTGAGATGCTTTTTAGGATAATTTTTCAGAGACTTACTTCATTAATTAACCACACTCACCTGATTTCGTCTTGACAGAAAATTCTATACACAATAATAAATAAAAAATTATTTTACCGTTTTAAATTAATTTTTCATCTCTTGTTACGTGATTAATTAAACCTTATCGTTGGTTAAAATTTTGTGTAATTTTATTTAAGAAGTATTAAATTTTAGAACATACAGTTGTGTGACAAATTCAATAATTATTTGATGTCATGAATATGGTTGCAAATTCACTTTCAATTTGTGACATGCAAATTCACTTGCACAGTTGCTGAGTAAAACAACCGAGCAACTGTATCCACATGCCATATGTGAGACATAACTAAACGTCAATTAGCAAAAAGTGAAACATTTCGATTTGTGGCAGTTGAAGTTAATCTCAAAAGCAATGAATCACCTGGTACTCTGCCATAATACAAACATAAGAAATCTCCAGCAGTATTTTGCAGATTAATTAAGTATGCATACGTCAATAGATTTACAGACGACCCCATCAAAATTTACACTGGTAGATTTCGGAACATAATTCGCAATACAAAGTAAATTTAAGAAAAAATGACGATAGTGGCAGAAAACAATTTTATTGCAAAAATAAATACAATGGTTTTCCTAAAAATTTTCTAAAAATGCAAGTCTTGAAAAAAGTAAAAACTTGATAAATCTTCAAACAACTTTCCATTGGGGAAAATAAAAATAAAACAAAAATTTCATAAATAAAATAAAACTTAAAATCAAAACTTTAATAAAATAAAAATTAAAAAATAAAACTTTAAAATAAAAAATAAAATAGAAACCGAATGAACAAACAATAAAACATTTCTTTATTTCCACAAAAAAACGACACAGATTTCAAGAACTTTATTAAGTAATTTGAGTTTAAATACTTATTTACTAAATTTTATGTTAAAGCTCTCAACGATCCTATAATACGCAACGAATATGCTAGTATTAAACGTTGATATAAATCTGTTAGTAGTTGTGTACACGTATGTAATCATAACAATCGCTTTTTAAAAGCTCGTTCCGGAACAAGTTTATCATAGCATCGATAAGTCGATGCCCTGAGACTATAACGCTTATCGATTCGAGTAAGAGAAACATTTTACGTGGCAAGAAGCCTCTATGTCGTTCACCGTGCAAAGTAGACGACAATGCAGACGCAGCGGTTTGTTTCAAAAAGCCGATCTTCAATGATGGCAAACACACTCAATGATAAAAAGAGTCTCGTATCTCCTTTGTGGAATAGAAAGAGCTTTCCACGGAAGAGAGATTTTGTTACTTGTACAAAGAGTCATATTTATTCAACGTTAACACTGAAACTGTTGAACTGATCGAATATTGAAACGAATTTTGACTAACAGATACAAGCTACAGAGATAACAAATCTTAATAATACTATTTTGGATCAATGAAGTACCATTCAATGTATTTGTTAATGAAACAATGTTTATAAATGAAATACGTATTGTCTAACAAAACGAGAAAGAAATATCGTCTGTAAATAATATATAAATAATTTATAAATAGTATGTAAATATTAATATTCTTCTCCGTTTAAAAAAATTATTAACAGAGATCAGTTTATTAACAACTAAAATTATTAACACTTAGAATTACGATAAATAGTTACAAATAACATTTTATACACAAATGAATGTAAAAGCTTTTCTAATAGTGCTTTAATTTTAATTTTACGTATATCAGAAAACATACGCGTTTATTGCAGAAATGGAGATGTTTAGTCTTATAAATGATTTTCAAAATGAAAACTATGTTATCATCGTTCTTATTTATTACGAACAATAATTTGAAGAATTTTAAGCAGTGTACTTTTCTGCAATTTCAATTTGCTGAACCAAGTCTAAACCAGTTATAAATCTAAACTCTTTCCTAAGCAATATGGCCGCCTCACATTTGTAGTACAAACATTCGATTAATACATTAACCAAAAGGTTACTTGTGAAAAATCAGGAAAAAGAACAGGTAGTTAATATTATAAAATAAGGCTGAACTACAAAATTCGTTTATTCTGTAGCGTGTTACGTTCAGAACTAGAATGCCTTCTCAGCAAAACGTTGGCTGCGAGGACAGCAACGTCACCATGGCCCTTGACGACTATTTGTTGCGAGCACGTGCGGATACGCACTCAGCTATTAATATTACAGCGAGCAGGTTATTAATTATTTAGACGAGATTTTATGGAAAATAATTCTGTTATTTTTAATAGAAAAGAATACCATTTAAAATTATGGTAGCTTTGCTCGTTTTATTTTTACTTTTACGAGTTTTACTCTTGCTGCTGTGAATGTTAGCCTGCCAAGTGATAAAAATAACGTACTTCTTTCTCTACAAACACTTACGATTATCAACTTTGTATAAAATTAGAAACGCTCCTATATTATTCATTGCCCTTTCGACCTCTTTATGTGCATCGCAGAGATATCAATTAAGCGACACTTGGATTCCCAATAAGTGAATATAAGTTGATTGTAGCTAAAAATTTGACATTGAAAGACTAGAATTTTGCTATGTATTTAATGAATGTTCAAGAGTGTCTCTTTGAAGATGTTCTACGCTTTTCACAAGCTCGGAGTGGGCGTATAATTTTTGTAATTGATGAGGAAAGACAGTTTTTGATTTTTTATTGATTTAACTAAAATTCAAGTGGAGAAATACAAATGACGTATGAAGTTTGAGTTTTCCTGAGTTAATCGTAGCAAGTAATAAAATCAAACAATACCTCGACATGTATAGAAAACTTCTTAGAGCTATACTGCTAAGGTTAAGTGTTCTCACAACCATATGTGATTAACAATAAATCAAAAAATATTCGCTAGAGTGTAATGAGTCGGACGTCATTGCTACTACAAGTAAAGAATTGTTTTGCAACCACAAATGTGAAGGAACGAAAAATCGTTAAAATATTGTATCACTAAAAACTGAGATCTACTACTGAGATCTAATTCTCTCACTTTAATATGTATTCTACCTAACAATCTCGAAAAACTTCCCCTTGCAACTAGAAAAGCGTTCTGTCAAAACGCACATGGCTTGCTTTGGCTCTCTGCAATTATACAAACTTCATATTTTCTAACATGCTCAAAATCCATAAACAAACATTACTAGTACAGAAAAGATCAATATAAAAACGCATATATATGAAAGTTCGTGAGCGGTGAAAGTTCGAAACATTGAAGGGAAAGTGTATAGAAAAGGAGGCGGGAGAAAAGGACATGGGGAAATAACGGACATAAACTACCCCAACGGTTAATATAATAATCCCAAACAGCATACGCTTTTACCGGTTGAACTGTACGTTCCAAGAGACTTCTGCGACTGGAGTTACACGAAATTTCTTCCGAGGTCGACTTATTTCTCAGCCGAGCGAAATAATCTTCTTAGCCCGATATCGTTGTGTCTTCTTGCCTCAGTAGAGAGACAGAAAAGGTACGGAAACGGTGGCCAAAAACGGAACAACGGAAGAACGAGCTGGAAGAAAGCGGATAAAAAGGGAGCAGAAACAAAAAGAGGAAGAAAAACAAAGAGTTAAGAATGCGTTCGCGTTTTGTATACATATACAGGGATGCATATTACTGTTGGCCCCGATAGTGTGCTCGATCGAAACAAAAATACGTGTTCGTATATCGAATGTCACATGACTGATGATGTTGACTGACAAATAATATGTAAGAAGGTAAGTTAAAAATAAGTGAAATTAAATTTTAGATTTATGTTGCGACCTGTTTTGTTCGTTAGCCTGTTATAAATATGTCTCTCTAGTTATAGAATAGCTAAATTGATTCATATTTATGCTATATTGAGTGAAAATAAATAGTTAATCATCCTTATGAATAATTCAGCAACATGTACTACGAATTTAATATTTAATATTCTAATGATTGAAGAAGAATTTCAATTTCGTCAAATGAGATTCAAAGCACATAGTGTACTCTCTGTATCAGTGACAATTCCCAGAAACCTGTGTTTTTAAATTTATAAGTCCTCAAGTTTTCTACTTTCTATAAAAGATTCTCAAAATATGTTAAGTGCATACAGTCCATAAAAGGTCATAATCGAATACTGGACAAAATTATGTTAAATATGTTAAAACAAAGATATCTTCTTAGACATCCTCAATTTAACAAAATTTAATCAAGTAATTGCAGAAACCAAATTTTCAGTAAAATGTATTTGTCAGTTCCTTTCATCGATAGAATTTCTTAAAATCTTTTTTGATACTATTCGTTGTTTTTGTAAATTGAAGTTCATTTTTTTAGGTTGTTTTTGCTGATCAGCATGGCATATTGATTTAAAGTATTCATAGCAGAAGCAAAAAATTGATTGAAGGACTAAAAAATGATAACATAAAACTTCCAAAATGAGATTGTTAAAGTGATAAAATAAATTGGATTTTTTTTAAATCACGCTTTTTCGGGTAGTAGTGTGAATTTAAGCGTTTGAGGTTAGGATTTGATGCTGCATAAATCTGTCAAATTCTTATATTGTGAATATATTATATATAATTATTACATTATTAAAATATTATATATGTATAACGGTATATGATGATACAAAATTGTGTATAAAAACAATATGCAAATATGTAAAAATGATTGTACATATTATTGTATGTATAGCTATGTATGATATCATGTGCTTGCTAATGATTGCTGAATTACAAAAAATAAATATTACAAATTTTACAACTCTTAATCCACAATTCTATATTTTAGGAATAATTAATAATAAACCGTAGTTTAATTTACATAATATTCGATAATTTTTGCAATTCCTAATATTTGGTTAATATGTATTTACATTTTTTTATTATTCAAACAATTGTATAGATTTAATAAATGGTTTCTGTATTTTTATTAACTAGAAGTTATAAGGTAAAATTTCAAAATATACATCTCCTTAATTATTCAGTATTTACTTGAATTTAGGAGCACAACGTTTAAAATTTTCTCCTATCCAGCTGTAAAATATTTATATTTATTGGATAACACTTTTAGCAATTTATTTTCTACTCTTTAACAATAATTTAAGATACCAGCGGATACAGATGACAGTTTGTAAATTAAATATCAGAACAAATTTTATTTGAAGAAGTTAAAGGCTATACTATTATTAACAGAAATGGCAACAGTGATTCGTTTCTTCTCTTAAAATGCTAACCCACATAAATGTCTTTATAAATTTTTAAATATCAAAGTGTTATTTCATGCTATTCAAAGATATCAGGATTCAAGAAAGTTAAAATACTAGGAAGATGTATTGATTTTATGAATATTATTAGGATGTGGTATAAAAGGAACATTTTGGTGTGGAACAAAATAAAATAAACGAGAAAACTATTCAACTTCTATTTTAACTAGTAGAAAGATCACTTATCTGGCCATAATTATTATACTAACTTTTTTAAACTTGCATGACATTCCTTTATTTTTTACAAAAATTCGTTTTATTCCTTTTTAGAATTATTTGTCATGAAAGAGATGTTGTAGTTATGAGACGAAAAGTACAATAGAAGACGATAATGTAATTTAATGTAAAATGTAAATATATAAACATATGCAGAAATATGTGTATATTACGAATGAATCGTAATATCCATATATATTACGAATGGACCTATGAATCGTCTGGAACTTTCATTAAATTTCTATTAATTCAAGAAATTAATTCTGGAAATTTCATTACGTAAAATTTTAACTAATGATATCTGGATGTGTGAAAGAATAAATTACCTTTCCATAATTTATCGTGCAATTTCTTTCACGATTTATTATATTTAAATTTTGTACAATTTATACAAATTTTGCTGCTCCCGGAAACTTATCGCTTCAGTGCAGATACACGTGCATTGTCAGTAAAACTATATTCTTTTTATAACGAAATCAGTTTCTTATAGTGGTTTCGACATTAATAATTTATATCAAGTTATTGTTTATTACAATATAAATATAGAAAGATAATAAAGTTACAAGGATACAAAATGACATAAACTTTTTAGACAACTGAATAATATACAGAGTATATCTGACCCCTCCTTTATACTTCGGAAACAGCTATAAATATAAAAAAATGCTTCAGACAAAAGTTGTAAGTTATAAAGCGGGACATAAGATGGCGGCAACATTGACTTTGGATAGTCGTTTGAGGGCCACGTGACCGTCCTCTGGTTTCTTAAATGGAACCCTTTATTTTTGTTACATATTCTTCTAACCCACGAGACGTTCTCAAAATTCTTTATTTGTTTCTTGTGCAAGTCATCCCCATGATATGAAGCTTCGAAATTAACGCATAAATGATGCAAACCTAAGCATACAACCTTCATGTGATACACTTTAGGTAATATGAATACTGACAATATGTCAACTTTGAAACTTCATATCCTGGGAACGACTTGTACAAAAAGAACGTAGTATTTTAAAAAAGTCTCGCTACAAAAATATGCAATAAAAAATGAGTAGTTCTACTTAAGAAATTGAAGATCATGTTCAAGTGACATTCAACGATCATCCAAGATAAAATTGGTGTCACCATCTTATATCTCCCTTGATATCCTACAACTTTTGTCTGAAACATTTTTTCATATTTAAGGCCGTTTCCGAAATATAAGGGTGTGATCGGACTTTAGGGATGAACTGTATATAAATATTGCACTGATGCAAAATAAGAATAATTTTACAAATACTATATTATAAATCATTTTTCCTTGCTCTATTGCAATTTCTGTGCGAGTTATTCTATTTTTCAGCGACTATTTTCAATAATGTTAAATTTTTCACACTAATAATCCCCATAACCTTTTTGAACGTACATATACGATTAAATATATTTTTAAAAAGCGAGTTTCTAATACCTTGAAACTCTATCGTAAATTGAAGGAAATAATAATTCTTGAAAAGTATTGTAGTTCTATTAACAATCTTTTCATGTAATGTAAAATATTCATTACGAATGTAAAATATAAAATACGTAAAATATTCATTACGAATCGCTGTGACATGAATCATTTGAAACTAAAATGGTTAAAGAGTTTATGAAACTTAAAATTAAAAACGTTTTATAATTCCATGAGCGGTGAAATTATCAGCATTTTATAACAAAACACCTTGTATCCATAACGTTCCTCATTCCCGGAAAAAGACCGGCTGAGATTGTAAATGCGAAGGAACCGTAACATTTGCAGACGTCATGGTCCAGCACGCCGAGAATGATAAGTGGCTGCGAGAAAGAGAGAGGAAGGACGAAAAATTTCATTTTAAAGTTCGCCAGGATGGAAGCATTCCTGTAAATTAAACTTTAATCAAAAATTCCCTTGAGTGAAGGCTGCCTCGCGGCCTCTGTTGCGCTGTTGCGGTGAACCTAGCTTTCTCGAAATCCGTTGTCGTTGAAAGAAAAAACGAAAGAGTGCTTTTTGCCACTGTGTCATTTTGAAATAATGCGATTAATCCTTTTTTGAAGAGATGTATACATATAGTAAGTCGACACGAATGTAAGAGATTTCGACAAATTAGAAATACTAATGTACTTCGTAGAGGAAATACCCTTTTTATTTTTTGACTTAGGAGATCTGGAAAAATTAGTAGCAGAGGTTTGACAAAATATGGTACATGTTACAGAAATATGAGTATCATGTATCTTATAGAGCTTTCGATTTTTTACTTTTTTTAAATGAAGGCAACGATAAATACAATTAAAGTAATACGACAATGTTATTTTCAAGAAAAATAACCTATACATAGAATTACGTTAATCTTAACCTACGATATTTTCATCTGTGATTTTGTTAAAATATTTAAAACTTATTTTTGTATGTGGTATATGTTATTTTTTGACGGTAAAAAACCGAGACACCGTATATCTTATTTGATCCTCCCTCTATTAAAAATGTCAGTTTCAGTAACAAACGTCATATGAACACTGATCCTCTTTTGCACCCTGGAATTATTAGCAAGGAATCGGAATAACTTAGGTAAACTTGATATTTGTGTTCAACACTGAATAAATACTGCGTACCTGCTATACTGTTGACAGTATTACCTCACGTTCACCATCAGGAGGACATCTGCAACAACTTTCTCGCAAGTCCTCACTCGACTATCCATTTCTATAGGGAGTAAGTTGCGGGAAATAGGACACCTAAATGGGATTGAGGTTAGGGGAAAATGTGAAAGAGGAAGCGATATTTTCAGGAAAGTAAACACGATGCTACAAATAAGGTAAATGATCCTATTATCGAACACATAAGAGTGTAATCGAATGAAGATAGTAATATTTTAAAGAAATATGCAGGTTTCTCTCAAAGTTCCTCCTCAAAGTAAAAAAACCTCTAAATCTATAAATATTTACCAAAGAATTACTAATAAAAATTTAGCATGATAACCTCTTTAATGAATGATATTTTGTAATTATAGAAATGAAAATTACTGTGTTCACGTTATTATACCATTAATTGCATGCAGTTTGCTTACTGGAATAAATTATGTCGACTCACGTGTTTCTTTTATGAAACTGATGACTTTAAGGGTACATACGTGGTTAGTGCCTTTTTTATAAAAATTTGTAATTATAGTTTGCTAACAAACATCTGAATAAGAATCTTTAAAATAGTAAATAAATTACACATAACTACAATGAGTCACAGTTTTGATCAATATTTAATTTCAATTATCATTTTTAATAGAATAAAGTGAAATTTATGGTAAGTAATGAGAACGTGGTCACTAATAAAAAAAATACAATGTATTTTATTGATGTACACATTAATTAAGAAAGTCTTTATTGCATAAAAATTAGTATGTATTTTCCCAGCAATAACTAACAAAACTTTGTTCTTCATAAATATTTTAGTGTATATTTCAATACTAATTTAGATATTTTTATACAAAATTATATTTTATCCTATATTATTTAAGGAAAATATAAAATTTGAAGTGCGTAATCTTATTTTTACTTGAAGAAAAAGTCGTTAATGGTCGTTTCAATTTTCAATCATCCATTTGAGAACATCTCTCGAGTCTATTTGATGGTCATGCTAGTGGACCTACTCCAATCCATCTCTTGAGATAATTATCAGCTGGTTATAATGAAGAGATTACCATCATTCATAATGAAGAGATGTGCTATCATGCTCTAAACAGCTAATGAAATAGATGTACTATTTATACCTACTTTTTATAAAACTCGTTTCTTTTTTAAATTACAACTTAAATAAGGAAATTATAAATCATTAATTATACAGTAAGTTTTATTTAAAAATTCAGTTTGACATTAGATAAAAGGTCACTAAATATTAGCCATCAATTTTAATTAATAATTAATTTCAATAATTAGTTTTTAATTAGTAATTAATTTTAAAAATACTAAAAGATTTATTTCTGCAATTTGTAGAAAGTTGCACTTGCACACTGCTTTCATTTTCTATATTAATTTTAGCCATTTAAAAATGTAATATTATAGTTTTTATTAGTTTGAAATAAACAGTGATATAAATAACATCATAGCAATATAACTATTCTAACAATTTCGCACATGAGTATTTCTCAATTTATGTACATATACTGCAACTTCGTTATTTTTACTGCAATTTTATTTTTATTACTGTTAATTTTGGATAGTATCTAAATATATCTTCATACATTTCATAAATTATAAATCTAAAACCAGAAGTGAAAAAGAAAAAACTATTATCTACAATAATCAATTCGATTTTATATTTTTACATCTCCAGTATAAAATTGCAAATATTAAAATAATGTAACTAGCAAATTTCGCAATTCTACTTATTGTTCTTATTGCTTATCACACTTCACACTCACACGCCTCTTAAAAGTTAACTTATTGTACAAAAAGTTTTAACTTAATTTGCTTGATAATGCGACAAACAAAATACCGTGCAAGAATCCCTCAGTTACCATAAGCAACTTAAAAATAAGAATATTACAAAAATTGCAGAGGGGATTAAAACTTACGCAGTGGCCAAAAGCGTTTTACCTAATTTATCTCCTATCCTTTTGTTTGGTGATAATATCTTAACACGTTGCACCCGAAGGTCGTAGATCTACATTTCGTGAGACGAAATGTAGATAGGAACGACGTGGATCTACTTCCCGCCTCAACTGCGTGCTCTTAAATGCAGTTTAGAATCACGACAGTAACCACGATAGGCCACGAAAAATCGTTCCGGGCGAAACGTGTTAAGGAACACTTCCTAACAAGCATGTGATTTCATTATAATTGCAGTCAAATTTAGCAACTTCTGCAGTTATGTTGTTACGTGTTTTACCTTTGATCTTAAATTGGAAAAATTATTAGTAATTTAAAAGAGGAGGTAGTTACGCTATATTCTGGAGTAATCGCTCTTAACCAGCGGTTCTGTTACGATTCGTAATTTTTAAGAAAGCTACGAGATTTAAAATAAAAATCTTTTTATAGTTTATTGGTTATAAACATATAATCAATATTAATTATTTATAGGTTATAGTTCTATAAAATTTTAACACTGTTTTTCTTATTATGCAACATGGTTAAATACCATCTTTTTTAGATGAACTTTTATTTTTTTTATAATCTAGAATAATTTACTGCAAATACTATTATGTTTCTTCTTCATTGCCATTATTTTTATTTAACAATTAACATAGGAAAATTAATTTTTCTTTCTGTTTAATTCAAACAACTTTTTAGTTTCTTTTTAAGAAACAACTTTAGTTCAATTTCTTTGCTCAAATGAAATAAATAATTTGACGTTAGATGTTACTGAATGATATTAATTATTAGAGTTAGAATAAAGTTTCATTGTTTAACTGTATTTACTCTCAAAATGTATTCAATTTAAGTAAACTATTTTCCACTTCTTTTTTATCAAACATTTTTCTATTTCGTCATTCAAACGAAGTAAATAATTTGGCATCTGAAATTACTCCACACTATTAATTCGAAGTTTTATAATTCAACCGTATTTGTTCTGAAAATTGTTCTCGACTTAAACAGTTCGTCAGAACTATATCGTGGTACATCTAACATTGTAGCAAATGAAAACACCCATTCCACAAGAACAGTTTCTACATACTTATCTTCAATAATACATGTCTTGAATTCAATGTATTAACTCGACGAATTCACTATTATTTTGTAGCATTAATTACGAGTACAGTTTCTATGATTCTATGACTAGAATGTGGCAAACGAATGTTTGTTTTGTATTTTGTAATAATTATTACATTTTTATATTGTTAGCTATATTCATTATACTAGCACAACACATTGAAGTTGTACATTTTATCGTAGTTGCTTATTTGAGCTAACTGTGTGATTCTGGTTCCTATTTTCCGATCAAAATTTATCAAGCTAATAATATTAATACGTTAAATTACATTTACCTCCGGTATGGAATATTCTGATTAAAATCTGTTAAAAGACAGTGTATGAATTTTACTTCTGGCCCATCGTTTGTTGCAACTGACAACTAGCTATTTAGTATGCAGGATAGTAATGAACGGCCTTGTGCAGTCATTTTCATCAGACTTCAAACTCCACATTGATGTAGCAAACTTTTGCAGTATTTTTATATCGTCAAATTCTTTCAAATTTTTCACATTGTAAAATTAACTATTTGACGTGCAATAATGTAATTTTTTTAAAAATCATTCAAATTGTTACAATTTAACTTTTAGTTAAAAAACAATATGTAGAAAATTAATCTTCAATCAACTATCAATTAAATTAAAAATTTAACTGGTTATTTATAACTCTGTTTCCCAAATTACCTTTTTCTATTAAAATTTCTAAATATTGTTTCATATTACTACTAATTTGCACGTTAACGTATTTTTTTTTAGTGTAATTACAAAAATTACACTGTGTAATTACACTGTGTGGTTCATTTTACACGAATTTATAAATACGTTTTCTTCGTTTCAATTTTGATGCAATAAATGCTTCTTGTTTCAAAATAAAACTACAGTTCTCTTTTTTCCAAACTTTCACATGTCACTCTATTAGAAGTAATAATTCTACAACAGCGTGCTAAATTGATTACAGGTTTTACAAAAGTGTTTCCTGTACTCCAAACATGTTTCCTGAGTTTTATCTGAAAACTGTCTTAAAAATATTCCTTCATCCGTGTACAAATTTCGTACAACTTTACAAGCGACGTCAGCCACTGTTCTATCAATCATAAAAACCTAAAAACTATTTCCATTTTAATCGAATTCACCTAGAATTTGTGTCTCGTCGATTGGAACAAGCTTAATTACAAAAAATTCTTGTCTTTTGATTTTGTACGCGTTGTTTGCCTTTGGTCCTCAATTTTTCGCTTCCCTATTCGTTCGTTTTCTATATTTTATTAATCACACCAATATTTTAGTGTTCAACTGCACTCGCGAGGTAAAATAGCTGCGTTGTCAATGACGCGTGTCACATCGCGTTACGAGGGTCCTTTAGCGGATGAAAATTGAATCAGCACGCGTCAAACGCGCCAGTCAATCTCTCTCGTCAATTTCTAAGTGACTGGATTTCGGTATGGCCGATTAATCGACCGAATTCTGGCCTATCCGTTCAGAATGTGTCTCGAATCGATAAAAGAAAAACGTAGAACGGTGTTTCTAGCGCGAACACTGAAATCGAAAGATTGAACGCTGACGCACGACAAGGCTTCCTAACTTCCTGATTGATGAATGCTCGAGATACTCGATCGAATTTGCTGATGTGAGCGCTAATGCACCTGCTTCGTTATTGCTTGCTAGAGAAAAAGAATCTCAAGCTTTCGTCCGCGGAAACTGATTTGCATTTTAATATGGCGGTTGTTACATCCAAACAAAGATTTTTACTGATTGCGGTCTCCTCTTGATTTATGTACACCTGAAGTGATGCACAAGTAAAATAAGCAATTAGGTGGAAAGAAAATATTATACAGCTTTAAGGAGCTAAATGACTTGATATTTAACACTAGGTTTACAAAACCCATCAAGGTTGATGTTAGACTTCATATATTCAGAAAATTATCAAGTATTTGTCAAAATATACAAGAAGAAAATTTGAAAATTTCAATATTTAGAATCTAAAGATTTGAAAATTAAAAAATGACAAAGTTTACGTATGTTTAAAGAAAGCTTACACCCCACGAGTACGCTAATCCAGCTACTCCGACGTTAAACATAGTGCGCCCTATGAAATAACGCAGGCCCGTACATTTCCTCTAGAAACTGTTGATCATTGAATAACTCTAGACTTTCCCTTTCGGTGCCGGTTCGTAAAGAAGAAAGAATCAGAAACGGTCTGGTGAGGAGGGTTGGCATCGCTAAAGGGCTCACGTGTTAGAAGCCAGAAGGGAGCGTTACGTAGGTTAATGCGAACGTATGAATTACTGTCACGTAGCGGTAAGGTTTTCTGAACGGGATGCGTAATTTGTACCGGTGCCTGCAGCGTCGTGAGATGAATAAATCATCCAACACTTATCACGGGGAAACTTTCATACGAGGCTGTATCCCCCGGTGTCTGAAACACCTAACGCCCCGTGTGCACTAAACCCCGTTGCTTTTACCCTCGCCACCTATTCCTTTCTGTTTTCGTTTAATCTAGCTGGATGCGGTTAAGTCGAAGCTTTAACGTTGATTTATGTGACACATTCAGACACCAAGCGAAAGTATTAGTGATACGTGTGAAGAACCGCGTAACCTGTCTGGCTCGTGCTCGCAGGTTTCTTCGTGGCCGCCTGAATTACCCCTCTAGCAGAGAGTTCTAGGGTAATGACGTCAGACCCATAAAGAGAAGTAGGAAGCAGCTTTCCCGCTTCTCATTTTCTTTTCCGCCTTTACAACGTTATATCGCGTTCATAATATACGTGTGTGGTCGGCGCGATGTAGTTGCGGAATCGATTGTTTCTTTCCCGTATTCTACCCGCGGTTTCCGGCGCAAATTAATGCGGCTGCCAACTAGCTGGATTTGATGAGATATTGATTGATGAGGATACTCCTGATATTTTTTTGTAGCTTGATTGGTTTACTGATTAATTAGACCGCAAATGTACGCTAGAAGTGCTAGGTGCATATACCACCATTTGATTATAACTATTTAACGTATGTATGTTAGACACGTTTGTGACTCCGTGCAGTGTTTAGAGAGTTCGGTTAATTAATGATTGATTGGAAATGCTCGATACTCCAGAGCAGGGATTTCGACATGGTGATTGAGACACCATACTTGTGGTTCCTTTTGAACGAATTTTGTTAATTTAGGAGAAACTTCTGTTATTATAATTTAAATTAATAGTATTTTCGAATAACAAGGTTGTTTTCAGAAATAAAGAAATATTCAATTTCTGAATTTCTTCACACTATTGTCTTTTCTAGATTATCTTATACATTCTTATTATACACGTGTTGTTATTATTTTTATTTTATCATTACTTATAATTACATAAATTAGCAGCTAATTAAAACTATACCATTTTGTATAAAAGATTTCCAACTTCAAAAATCTGTTACATCGTTACAACCAACGTTCCTCAGAACTCATGTTTATAGTACGCAAAATTGGTTGTATTTTTATTTACTAAAAAATTATATAAATGATAATAGTATTATTTAAGTAACCAATATTTAACACAGACCATACGTCGATAGCTAAAGAAAGAATGACCTTGTAAAGAAAGGATAAAATAAAAAATAACCTTCGAAAAAGCAATCATGAATCACAATAATCGTCGATCTGAAACCAAATAACTGCTTCTTGGAACAATCTTTTTGTATCTGGAAAAGAAAGGAAGATCGTGAAGATAAACGAAGTATGTTGAAACATGTATGTTTTATGATGTATGATATTTGACATGTAATATATGTGGGGCTTTTGATATTTGTCATATTGGAGCATTAAAGTAGCTGTCTGGTGATATCGAATTTCTGAAGTCTACCTTTGGGAGCCATTGCTGGCATTAATACATTGACTGCCTTCGGGGTCAGTGGTGACTCCTTTAAGCATTGAGATACTTATGTTAGTGATATGAAATATGGCGAATACATTGCACGTTTTATTTACTAGGTCATTTAATACTTGTTTAAATTACTTATGATTGTTTGACACTTATTTATATTACTTGATTGTTTAGCATTTGATTAAATTACTTGCAATTTTTCAACACTTATTTAAATTATTTGTAATCTTTAACTAAATTGTTTAATTGCTTAAACACTTGTTAAAATTATTTGTAGTTGTTTAACGCTTGCATTGTGTGAAGCATATTTATAGGGTGTTTCAAAAGTAATAGTAAACACTTTTGAAGATGGTAGTATGGAATATTTAGCAGTAACAAGAAAACAGAAATAATTTAAAAATTTAATTATTTAATATTTCTTATTGAATAGTGTGGAAGATATAGTGATACCAGCATTTTGTTTAACATTACGAATAAATTATGGTATACAATAAAGGCTCCCCTTAACTATCCAGTATAATGTCTTTCTCAAATAACTCAGTTTTATTTACAATTTCTGACACACATATAATTATTCATGATAATGTACAAAATTGGTAATAAATGCGACGATTAAAATTATTATTTTCCTTTCTTCATAATTTTAGTTAAAAAAGACATATCAATAATATCAACATCGGTAGCAATAATATTATTAAAAGTAACTGATAACAAACTTCAGTATTATCAATGACTAAATTTATTTATGTAGTAACATTCATCAATTTGTAAATTAATAGAAAAGTTGTTACACTTGTCATTTTATATGCCGTGAACAAATTATTTTACAAATACTACAAAATTGTTTTAATTCAGACTTTTTTAAAAATGAAGCTGTATATGAAAAAATGTTATTACGTAAATTTTATATACACATTTTTAACTAATTTTTCCACGGAGATTTATTCCATTTTCAATTGTACGAGACCAGTAACACCCTGTATATTTGTTTACAAGATAACAGCACTTACGTTGTCAGCAAGATGAAAATCAGATGAATACGTGAATATAATGTGTAGATACAAATGCGAGAATTAGCCTTTAGTATTTATGCACGTACTGATAGTTTCGGGATGAGTTATGTTTGTTGAGACTTGCATGGAGAATTTACTGTATTGTAGTTTCCTGTGTTTACAAACTGTGTGACAATTTAATAAACTGAATTTCCTCTCGCTTGCTAATTCCTATGACTTAAACTACTCAGGAATTAAAGCAACACCTGTTCTTACGTAGATACGGAAATATGTTCTAAAAATATCAGGGGGATGATTCTATTTGTAAAGCATTGAGATATTCAGATTCCCATGTACCTAGATCTTCAAGTCTGAAGAACTTCTTATGTTTCCAAAAATTTTTATGTTTCTTTTCTTTGAAAGAAATATTTCTTCTTGTCAAGAAATTCTTCCGGAAGAAATATTTCCAAATTTCTACGCCCTTAAATTCGTGGATTCTTGTGTCTTTCGAATTCCGAATCGCAAAGACTAGAAAAATATATACATTTTCAAATTTGTATGGTTCCTTAATGTCTAGATTCTCAAATTTCTGTATTTCGAAATTTATAGGTAAATGAATTCCTGGATTCCCATATCAATGGATCCCTAAATTGCAAAAACTCTAAGTATCTATGTCCCAAAATTTCAGATCTCTATACTCCTAAATTCTAAAATATACGACTTCACAAATTTCCATGTTTCCAGATTGTAATATTTCCAAATTCCAAATTCCAAATTTCATAATTTTTTAAATTCCAGAAGTCACAATTTCGCAAGTTTCTAATTTCCTAAATTATAAAATTGCCCATTTACTAAATTCACAAATTGTAAAATTCACAAATTTTCAAATGCCAAAGTTACCTAATTACCAAATCGTTAAATTCTTAAATTTACAAATCAAACTTCTCAACAATCTAAAATTTACAAATTTACATAATTGAAAATACCAACATTGTCAAACTACCAAATCAACAAATTCTCAAATTTATAAATGTTTAAATTCTGAAATTCTCAGGTTATCAAAAACTATCAAATTACCAAATTATTAAACTTTCAGATTTAAAAATTCTCAAATTTCCAATTTCTCGAGTCCTAAGCTCCTCAAGCTCCAAATTTATCTTTTCAAATTTATAAATTTTTAAATCCTCAAATTTCCAAATTCCCCAGTCTCCAGATTTCTAAATTCTAAAACTCTAACACTCCCAAATTTACCAGTGCTATTGTCAATAAATATCCGATCTCCGAAACATTATAAATATTAATGTATATCAAATGTTTGAAGTCTCCATTACACGAGTTTATCTGTGCATAAATATGACCTGTTTCTCCCCGAATTTATAGCAAGGTTCTTCTTCATTACATCCCCATTTATTTCTTATTCAAGAAATACCACGTTCCTTTTATCCGAGAAAATGAGTCTTTCACGGGAAACACTCATAACAGTTAACCCCTTAACCTACAATTTTCTAAGCAGTTGCGTCATACACGAACTGACTATTGCTATAATATGAAAACAAACAAAGAAAGTTAAAATATTAGACACGTTTTGTATTTAGCGATCCTCGATTATGCAGATTATTACAATTGAACCAAAAATTTAATTACGATGAAAATACGAAGCTCATTTGTCATATTTTACCTATAGTGCGCGATGTTATAGTGCGAGGGATTAATAATTCTCGAGTTAGTTATACCCATCGATTACATTTGTTTTGATTACTTCGGTTATTCATTAATCATGCTTGCAATTGTAATGCGGATAATAATGCATATATGGCATATCGAAGTCTACAAAATAAACATAAATCACTTAACCTGTAGATTGCGTATCACATACACTACCGTCCATAAGTATCCGGACACTTGGTTTCGTTACATAAAACATAGTTGAACTTTGTACGAAAGGTATTTAGGATTATCATATCATTTTTAATAATTATTATTATCATTTTTGAGGTGTCATAACGTAATAGAATTAATTTTTCAGTACAAATTATACAAGGAAAGTGTGAAAGTAAAATTCATGTCCAAAAGTACAAAGTCCAAATTTGTGAATCTAATGAAACGCTTTCGATTCTAAAAAAAATTTTAATTTCTACTGTGTTTCATTTCTATGGTGCAGAACGTATTCAGAGGGTTCTTCGATATGTTTCAAGTGTTTGTAAACTGTTGGTAGATGTTTAGGTTCCCTCAATGGAGATAAGAATGGAGGTAACGCTACGCACTCGACAGTTTCGGTTTAGTTCGTCTGTAGCTTCTTTTCCATCGAGCTATGAGTTCCAAACGAGAATTATCAATCGAAAAACGTTCCAGTATTCTGACCTTCGCAGAAAAAAAAATCGATTTTAGTTACTGTTGCAGATACTTGAATAACTTTGATGCGAATGCATATTTCGCTTGTGTCCGGATACTTATGGACGGTAGTGAAGATCGCTTTAGAGAAATTTCTTCGAGCAATCTTCTTATTTCATCTCGTACTGATTCGTGAACATCAGTCGATTCCCTCCTTGCGACTAATAATGATAAAAGCTAGAAAAGTCCTCTTCAAAGCACCATAACCACGTGACACCGGTGTACAATAATTCGAGGACAGAAATAACCATTGCCTCAGTTTCATTTTCATTTTGTCGACGAAATGGCACGGCGAGAACAGAAGGCAAGTTTTTGTTAGACACCGTGTAAAACAACTTGCCAGTTCTTTCAAGAGAGAGAAAAGTCCGTGGCTGACTTAGCCACTGTGGTTGCCGGTTTATCTGCTTTGCAATTAGTATGTTTGCGTTGCGCTGAATTGTTAGTATAATTAAATCAGCCTTGGTCTACTGATTCCGTTATCTTCGTGTTAACGTTCATTTCGGCTTGAAAAAACTCATTGGTTTGGTGGAATCGCATTATAACGAACGATAGAATGTGGAAAGCGGAGACCTTGCCTCGACCTTCTTCTGATTTTTACCGATTTTTGAAAGAAAGGATGGTCGGAGTTAATTAACGACGAACTTTTATCACAAAACCTTGTTTAACGAATTCTGTCGATAATGTAATATAGACAAATTAGCTAATTAGCAAATTATTGTTAGACCTTCGCTTATCGTGTGACTAATTAATAGACCGTGGACAATAGAAGTGAATCACCTGGTTATAGCAGAAAACGAGTATATATAAAAATTCGATTATATCGAAACATTAACGAAAGAAATTATTCTGAGAGTTTCATATTTCAATAAATTCAAAAATTTTTTATTAAATTCTATTTTGCTTGGTTTTTTGAAAAAATGGATTTCATCCTCCTTCAAAATAAACGGCTCATTTATGGAACGAATAGCGATAAATTTTACAGTGTAGCATTTTACGTCAAAGCAGTATTAAATAATAATAGATTATTTTTTGTTATATAAAATTAACGAGCCTTCATTCAGAACGTTAGAGCCATGGCGGAGTAAATAAGCTCCCTTCTTCTAACAACGCCTCGATTCCTTCTCGTTTCTTTTCAAGCAAAGGCAACAAACTTTCGCGATGGTATTTTTCGCTGGAACTTTGGAAACTGGATGTTCGCTTGCCCACGTGATTCACAGTTCTAAGTTGAGAACAATGATTCTGTCAGAACTGATAGATAATTCTTCGTGGTTGAACCGTTAACTCGAGAATAATAATACCGCTGAAAACTTGTTCAAAAATTTTACAACCATCTTGTTAGAAGAGCAGGAATTTCGTGAATGGGATGTTGAATTTTTGATGAAAAAGTATGTCATACGATATTAAATATTTTTAATCGTTATCTATACACTTTTCTTTTGGAACTTACTATATAATAATATCTTTAAACTTTTAATCAGGTCTTTGTTGACTGAACTTTTATGATTCGGTTTATATTCAATTTTCTTTTTGTCCTGGTTATCTGAATTCTTGATTAAAAAGATATTTTTAAAGTTAGTCTGTACGTAAATCTCTTGGATATTAAAATTAGGTGTCTCTTTAACTCTTGTCGATATGTCGTTGGACACCTTGTAAGTTCGAGTTATGAAATATTTGTGAATTAGTGGAACTAAAATACGATGATGAGTCGAGGACGTTTAATAAATTTTTAAATAAATGAACTTCTGATATCGTGAATGAATATTTTGGTAATGTAAATGAATCGGAAACTTTAGCTTTGAACGACATATAGATCAAGAATAATATTGAATCAAATTTTCATGTGGACGAGTTTTTAAGTTTGAAAAGTTGGAAAGCCGAAAATGTAGGAATTTAGAAATCGATTTATATGCAAATTCCAGGTTTATAAATTTATATTTTACATATTTTAGGATATTACGAATTTGGAAATTTACGAATTCACAAGCTTACAAGTTCATAAATTTAGAAATTTTGGAATTTGGGAATTTGAGAATTTGGGAATTTAGGAATTTAAGAATTTTGGAATTTTGGAATATTGGAATTCTGGAATTTTGGAATTTTGGAATTTTGGAATTTTGGAATTTTGGAATTATGGAATTATGGAATTATGGAATTATGGAAATTTGGAAATTTGGAAATTTGGAAACTTGGAAACTTGGAATTTTGGAATTTTGGAATTTTGGAATTATGGAAATTTGGAAATTTGGAAATTTGGAAACTTGGAAACTTGGAATTTTGGAATTTTGGAATTTTGGAATTATGGAAATTTGGAAATTTGAAAATTTGGAAACTTGGAAATTTGAAAATTTGGGAATTTGGGAATTTGGGACTTTAGGAACTTAAGAATTTACGAATTTAGAAATCTAGGAACCTAGAAATGTAAAAATTTGGGAAATGAATTTGCAAAGTTTGTAATTTGGGATTATAAAAATATAAAATTTTCGAAACGTGCAGATTTAAAAAAATTTAGAAATCTAAATACTCGGTAAACATGTAAATATGGCAATTTAATAATTCGAAAATTTAAAAAATGTTGATAAACAGTATTCATAAAACATTGTATTACGAAACTATCGTATTATAACTATTTTAAAATGGACGGTTATGTATTTACATATTTCTTTAAATTTGCCAAATAAATATTCAGACAATCATCAGTTATACCTAAGGGACTAAATCAATTTGTCAAATATACATACGAAACTAAATTAGTCATAAATGTAGTTTGATAACAAAGACAATGAAACGGTTAATTGAAGTAGGTAGTTAATATTAAGTATGAAAACCTAAGGATGCTATAATTAAAAGAAACCTTACGAGATCATAATTACATTGCATTACAGAACAAAATGGAACAAAAGCTTTGTATTGGATTTTAGATGTATAGAGTGTTTCTTCTGTTTCGTAAAATTAAAATATTTTACGAAATATTTTAATTTATTATTATCTGTAAGTACTTTACTGCATTATTATCAAAAAATGTTTAAACGAATGTTGCTTGTTCTAATGTAGTACTTAATATGCTTTGTTTATAAAAAAGTGGTGTAAATTGTTTTTTAATTGTTTGGAACGTAGAAACACAAAATATACAAGGTATTCAAATCTCCAGATTTTTAAATTTCTAAATTTAAAACTTTAAAAATTTTCTAAGTTCATAACTACTTACATTCACGCATTTATAAATTCTTCTATTTCTAAAAGATCAAATTTCTAACTTTACAAATGTAAATTATTTATTCACAAATTCACAGAAATTTCTAAATTCACAAGTTCAAATTTAAATTTCTGAAATTATACTATTTCAATGTCCCAAATCACTAAGTCCAGAAATTCTCAAATCTCTACACACAAACTTTCAAATTCTCAATTTACTAAACCCTCAAATTCTCAAACATCTAATTTTGCTCTCTAAATTTCTGTATTTTCAAATTTCCAGGTTTTCACATGTGAAAATTTTAAATTCCCCCAATCTTCAAATTGCAAGATATAAAAATACTCAAGTTCCACTTTAACATTCTCCCATCCCGAATGCCTACATCCCCAAATTTCCTCACCCCCAAATCCTCGTATTCTCATAAATATGGGCATATCCTAGATCTCTTAAGTGCTTATCCCAGCCCCAACTCTCAAAACCCTGAAAAATCCCTAAAAATCAATGACTAGTAGGCCTCTCTTCCAGGCAATACCATACTTCCTCTAGGACAGTCAGATTTGCACCCGAATGTACGTACAACGATTCGCGTGGTAGCGGCGGCTCATACCTTAAAAGGTTAAGCCCCCATGGGCAAAATACCCGACCACGATACAACCATGAATCAGATTTAAGTCGAATGCGGAAGCTGCAAACAAACGCGAGTAGGAATCCCACCGACGATAGATTTCGTGCATCCATCGAGATCGTAATCCTATGGATCGTGAAATCACCGTGGAAACCTTTCTCCCTTGGTATCATTGTTAGTTTACGAGCGTTCAGGGCGGACGTTCAGTCCCAGGCGGGCGTTACTCTTCGAACTTCCTTTGGACCGATGAGAAAGTGAAATGGCGAACGTCCACCGCACGTGTGCCACACGATACTTCGTGACACGCGTAAATCACGTCCACCAAGGGAGTTTCGCGAGTTCGGACTGTCTTGCCAACCCGAAATCACCGATATACAGGAACGTTCGAACGCACAGTGGTTCTTCGATAACTCTCCGCCATTTTGCGACAAAATCAGGTAGAATAATTATTTACAAAATTAAACAAAATATCGGTTTGGGAGATCAAACTTTTCGTTCTGAAATAATTAAAGACTGATTTATAAACTGTTATTTAACGATTTGTTGGTGTTATGTTAGAACAGCAATATTTAAATATTGCGGGGAAACAAAAAAGGAAAGGCTTCGTTAGAAGAGAAAGACAAACAAATAATTGTTCATAAGTAAAAACGTGTTTCATAGAAAGAAGTATATTCGGTATTAAAGTAAAGGTACCAGTAGTTGACACTTTACGACATTTTTTGTCGATTTGCTCACATAGCTCAGGCTAAGTTCACTTTATGGAAAATTTATTATTAGCAGTCGCTGCATAAACTATTTTTCTATTATATGACAAGAAGTATTCATTCCTGATGGCAGTTGTAAATTTTTTTCTTTTTTTCTTCTAAACGTAATATTTGATTCAATAGTTGACACCTAGCAAAAACAGAAAATTTAGTAGTTGACATACTTTTGTTTCAGTAGTTGACATAGGGAGAAAATTCAATTAATGAACTATGTAGTCTTAATAATGTATGAATACAGAATTTTTTTGAACATTTAAAAAAGATTATTCTTGAGTAAGTTTACAAAAAATATTTAATATTTACGGGTTAATATGAAGAGTTAATAATAAACATTTAATATGAACAGTTCGAACACTACTCATATCAGAGGTATCCTCATATCAGTTTTTTATCGCACTTTCTTCTGCATCAGTCAACACTCTGGCTGAGCCTATTTTTCTTTTAATTGAATGTTTGCCTTCAATCTTGTATTTTAAAGTTACCCTCGGAACACTAAATTTCCTAGCTGCTGTTTTATACGGAGTTTTATGGAGCCGGACATCTTTCACAACCGCTTGCGTAGTCTCTTCTGTATAATTTCTGAAATTACACTTTGTAGGAGCCATCTCACAATTGACAGAGGAACAAAGTCAGTAGTTGACACGTAGTAATTTAATAGTTGACACCCCACGTCAACTGAATAATGAACTGTTACAAGTTTCAGTAGTTGACACGGAGTATATTTAGACAATTTAACATTGTTTGTTGCCAATTTTAATAAATAAACCCCTTTTTAAATTTCCAACAACATAAACGAATGTCTTTTTTACTCACAATGATTAAATAATACAAACTTGCAATACTTACATTTTAACCAAATCCTTAACGATTTATATAAGAAAACACTGAAAAATCGTAAGAGCCATGCGCAAGTTTGATTAATCAGTTGCTATTACATTTTTGAATGGTGGATATGCACAATAGTTTGCAAGTAAGCCACTGAAGCGTGACAGTATACAGATTAATAAGGTTTGATGTATTCCAACTTCTGGTTTCCTTATTTATTTCCGTTTCCCTCCGGTCTGTTTGGTGTTGTCTAACCCAATAGCAGTAACGGAACCAAGGATAAAATTCCTTACAGTAGGCAATGGAGTCAAGTGATGTCTTCCGCTCGCTAGTTGGACTGGGTCCTGACTCTTGTGCAGTAGTGGAGCTATGATTTCGAACACCTACCGATATAAGCTGTAAAGCTCAGGAACGGCAGAGCGGCATCAGGCCAATTATGCTCAACTAGACAATAATAATCCTTATTTATTTCCTTTTTTGGAAAAAGTGTCAAGTACTGGCACAGTGTCAACTACAGCTCTTACCTTAAATAAGTTTAAAGTTTTCTTCTTTCATACTAAACAGATAGTTATACAGTTAAAATAATAGTTTGATTTCTTTTCAGTCCGTATTACAGTAAAAATAAAGTTAAAGGTCTACATATTATATTTGTGATACGTGTACGTGAAAAGAGGATCGCTGACATCGTTCAGTTTAATGGCGATTTTATCATATCACGTTCTGACGAGTCACTTGATTTGTATTATTATTATTCGTATATTTCTTGAATTCGTGTAATTCTTTTTCTTTATTCGTTGAACACGATCTATTCTAATCAACGACCAAACCAAAATGATATAAAACAAGCTGAACAACTCGCAACGCAATTCAACTCTCTCGCTCTCGACTTCACACGATGCATTCCACAATTCTTAAATAAGAAGAGGTTTAGAGTGCAGTTAGATTCATTTGAAAGAAGGAAGTTCAATGAGTGACGGTCTGGTTGTGGCTCAAAAATATTTTGCTAGTGGTTGGTAATACGATTGCTATAAAGATAGGCGATAGTTAACACAGCTGTGAATTTCAATTATTTTTACTTGGTTGTTTTGAATGCGACTAAAACGCGCTCGAGCAGGCATATTTAGTTGCAGAATAAGCTATAATGTGCCTTGACTTGAAGGAGAAATAAACATGACAAGTTTGGCCTGGTGGTTTTATTGCTTTCCACATCTTTTTGCCACATTATTGATAAAACGGTGAAGAATACGTGACAGGTGTGGTTGGAGTACGTGACAGATGTGAGTGGCGCTTGATTAAAACTATTGCCTACATGAAACCAGTTTTGCCAGATTGAATCATAGATCCACTCATAGTATATCTATGGATTTAACGATATATCGTTGAACAACATTTTTACTACAATTGCAATGATCCCTTTGTAGAAATAACGGAAGGCAAAGTGAGGAATTTCCAAAACTGCGGATCACTTTAACTTATCAGCTTCGCATATTATTTAGCAGACTTCTTGTTCTATGCATCTAGTAACTACTATTGTGACGCTTAGATTAGTTATCAAACTAATCTAATTTATATTAATAAATCAAAAGTTTGAACTCACACTGTATTCTTTGTGTTTGAAATAAACTTTAACATTTATTAATCCTTTGAACTCGAAATATTTTTTGTTCAGACAAATTAATAACACAGGATGATTTATTGCATATGTTGTAAATTTCTCATAGTTAATTTTAAATGATCTCACCTACAAACTGGCATATAGAACAATTTTATTTCAATATTTGATGTATCCCTGCATCAGAAGGAAGAAAATTTGTTAAATATTAATACTTGTATTTTTTCTTCGTATATTTTGTGAAATAATCCTTAAGATGCATTCTCAACTTGCATCACAGTAATATGTTGTTCGATGTCTTTCTCCGGAATTTTTTCGTTGAGAGGAAATCTTACAATCCTTCCTAACTCCCGTTAGAATAACATGTAGCTTTCCATTCAATCGAATTTCATCGAAATTGGAAGTCAAAGAAAAAGCTCGATCACGAGGGTGACGAATATCGTCTCTCAATTGGTGAACCAAAGTTTTTACATACTGCTAAAACTTTTATAGAAGCTTTGAAAATAATATTTCTATTGCCATAACTGTCAAGTTCAGACTAATGCCCTATTTGCGATCATAGACTAATTTGAGATATAAAATGGTGACTCTCAGTCTCTCTCAGTGACTCTCTCGAATTATCGCATTGGGATAGAAAGACTGGATCAAGTGGTAACTGAGTGGTCTCCTCTCGAATACAAAAGATTTGTTTTATTGCATACTATACCAATTCCTTACATTGTGAAATTTATAGAGAGTGTATTTTACATTATTGGTTATAGTTATAGGTTAATTCTGATTCTTGGAATTCACACAAATGATCTTTAAACTAATAAATTTTTATAAGGGAAGTATTAAGAATTCATCTCTAGAGTCAAACCAAGTGGTGCCAGAAAATCACTTTACAATAACACAATAATATCGTTTATCTAATACTATTATATAATAACTATAAATTAATTATTACTTTGTATATTCGTACACAATTAAATTAAAATATTCTTTGTTTTTATTATTTTAAAAAATGTATTTTTGACAATATTATAAATTTTGTTAACTAAAATCTTCCAATCTTTTGTTAATTAAAATACTTCATTTATCGTACAACAATTAGCAAAAAAATATTTTTACATCACAAAAATATTCGAAAATTTAATTATCTACGATGCTTTACTTAAAAAATACATGTACACAATACAAGAATTTTCAAATGTCAATATTTTATCGGATAATCGTTTTGTTTAATTACATATCGTACTCGGTTGTGCATGTTAATAATAATTGTTTGTATATAATTTTGTGCAACGCACGTCCATTCCCGTAATAATCTTTGTTTTAATTCCACCTTTGACGTAATTGGTGTTTGTTGAACTTTCCAGTCCAAATAATCCCATAAGTTTTCAATTGGGTTTAAATCGGCTGATTATTGCGGTAGATATAACACACGGGGCCAATTATGTAACAGATATTCCTGAATTATTCTGGCTTGTGTTTCGGATTATTATCATAATAAAATTTAAACGTATCTTCAATGTTCGTTGCAATTATCCATTTCTTTAGATTTCGTTTTGAACTATATAAATACCTATTTTTATCACTAACTCCGTTTAGAAAAATCGATTTCCAATTCTTTTCAACGAATTGCAGCTCTAAATGACACTTATACCTTCGTGTTGAATCACTTTGATGAGAAATCGTCTTTTTAAGATCTGTTAATATAGTTCCTGACCATCGAATTAGTACCACTATAAATTTTTAGCATTTTTCACATTTTCTGTAAAATTAAAAGGTCTCTTCAAATTGTAATGATATAATTTATTAACTCCTAACATGATACACTATTACTGTACATAACATTATTGATAACACGTCACTCAATAAGTGTCCGGTCTAACTAAGAAAAACAAATTTTTTTTTAGAAATTCCACTTTAATCATCAATATACATTCCTTCCAGTGTGATACATTGATTCCAACGCTCCTCTAACTTTTCAATTCCCTTTATATTAAACGATTTGTCTTGGTCCTCAAAATAAGCTTCAGTTTCCGCAATCACTTCCTCATTTGAGCCAAATTTCTTTCCCTAGAGCATTTTGTTCATATTTGCAAAGAGCCAGTAGTCGCTGGGGTCCAAATCTCGGGAGTACGGTGTGTGGGGAAACAATTCAAAACGTAATTCATTCAATTGAACCATCGTGTTCATCGACTTGTGACACGGTGCAGTGCCTTCGTGAAACAGCAAACGCGTCACCCACTTTGAAAGCAATTTGCACATGCCCAAATTTTCATGCAAAATTGTGAAGACACTACCTTCTGATATCTTCAAGGCATCAGCTGTCTCACACAACTTAAGTTTACGGCCCTTTAAAACTATTTTGTGGACATTTTTTATGTTTTCCGGAACGACTACTGATTTTGGGCAACCAGAGCGTTCAACATCATCGGCGCTTGTATGACCGCGTTTAAATTCAGCATACCAGTCAATGATAGTTGATTTCCCTGATGCAGAGTCCCTATAATGCTTATCAAGTCACTTTTTGGCTTCAACAGTATTTTTTTCGATTAAAAAACAGTGTTTAATCAACACACGAAATTCCTTTCTATCCATTGTCTTCAAAATTACGAAACTAGGGGTACTAAAATGACTGTAACTTCTAAACTATTGGTCAGAATACCATGATTTTTGACATGTACTGTTTGAAGGTTAGTATTATTAAAAAATAACGTGGGTCTGTCACCAGTGTCACCATATATGTGTCAGACCGGGGACTTATTGAGTGACGTGTTATGTGTTAATATCTTGTACTACCCTTTGCTATTAACCTTTGTTTTCATATCTTTTTTACATTTTCATTACTCTCCCAAATATCTATAATTCTTGTTTTCAACACAGATAATGTGGTACTTGGAGAGTTGTAAACCAGTCTTTTGAGTAGAGGCCATTCCCAAATTTGACCTCACGCGCTTTCGATACGTGATCCTTATTCATTTATCATCCACACAATTTGGTTATTATCACGATAGTAATAAATCAATTGCTATGTATATGTGTATCGTTGTCAACGCATTTAGTAATATTTTGCATGACCTAAGATATTTTTCATATAACATTATGTATAACATAATGTATAACAATGTTATACATGTAATAATATTAACATAATATTATAACATGTTATAGTCATAAAAGTGAAATTTTCGTATGTAGTTCTAATTCGATGTCCAGGGACTGTACTTGAAACTCAAATGACATTCAGCATCAATTACTAAAAATTAATGAACATTTTTTAAATAAATAATGAACCATGACTTTTAACTCAAGGATTCTCAATACGAATAAATATGACTTATTTAAAGAAAGTATAGCTATGTAATGTTAAATAAGTTCTGTACAGTTTAAAGAAGATTTCTCCAAGAAGAAAGGTTACTACTTCGGTGAGAAATTGTCTTTTTAATATATTAATATTTAGAGATTTGTACTATTACAATTTTAAGTAAATTTCGTTATTTCCACCGTTTTTGAAAACAGTGTACACTTCAAAAGTAATATGCAGTCGATAAACATCGATAGAAGGAAACTGATTTTTTTCGCAAATGAACAGCTAATTCCACGATGCGAATTACTATGGAACGAGGACAGGTTTGCTAACAGAAGAATTATGGATGCTGATAGTATGCGTGTGCATTCAAAAGCAAATCTGGTTACGGCAGAAAAAATATGACAATCGAAGAGAATCAACCATTCGTCGATTTTCAGGGATTTTTGAGGATTCAAAAACTTGGAAATGAATTCACAATTTGGGGAGATAGGAAGTTGAATATCTGGAGATTTAGGAATCTATGAATTCGGCGGTCTAGGAATTTTGAAAACGTAGAAACTTGGTGAGTTGGGAGTTGAAGAAAGTAGAAAAGGAAATTAAGTAATTAGGTACAAATGCAAATGAGGATTTGAAAGCTTAGAATTTTGAGCGTCCTGGGGTTTGAAGATCTAAGAATATGGGAATTTATGGATTTGTGCCGTTTGAAATTTGAAGACTTAGAGATTGGGAAATAGAAAAATTGGAGAATTTAGAAAATTTGGACATTTGAAAATGAAGAAGTTTGGAATTTGGAAATATTAACATTAGAAAATTAAAAAATTTGGAAATATTAACATTAGAAAATTAAAAAATTTGGAAATATTAACATTAGAAAATTAAAAAATTTAGAAATTGAAGAATTTGGAAATTCAAGAGTTTAGAAATTCGAGAGTTTGGAAATTCGAGAGTTTGGAAATTCGAGAGTTTGGAAATTCGAGAGTTTGGAAATTCGAGAGTTTGGAAATTCGAGAATTTGGAAATTCGAGAGTTTGGAAATTCGAGAGTTTGGAAATTCGAGAGTTTGGAAATTCGAGAGTTTGGAAATTTGAGAATTTGGAAATTGAAGAATTTGGAAATTCGAGAGTTTGGAAATTTAAGAATTTGGAAATTCGAGAGTTTGGAAATTCGAGAATTTGGAAATTCGAGAACTTGGAAATTTGAGAACTCGGAAATTTGAAAACTTGGAAATTTGGGAATTTAGAAATTTCTATCTTGGATCACTTTAAAAGTTACTTCTTTAACATTCACGTCTAAAAATTCATTGATATTTCTATTATTTCTCCAAACAAAATTTTAGTAAACACTTTTCCTAAAATAAAGATTTGCACGAATAAATGTTTAATGTGAAAAATATATCAACCACGTCAAAATTCATTTCGCAACATTTTCTTAATAAAAATAGCAATGGTCAAAAGTAAACAATGAAATGCATGGTTAATTAGTATATTTAATAAATATGCATGTGTTTGCTAATAAGTAGATTTCTGCTACAAAATTTAAACACTGAAATATTGTATATGTTTAAATTGTTTACAGCTGAACACAGGATTTTCCCAATATTGCAGCTTTTATCTGACTTACGCATAAATAGACGGATATTTTCCTGGAAAAACGTGAACTTTTTTCTTTAGCGTTAGTTTATTATTTTTTAAGCAAAAAGAAAGTTGCTGCATTTTAACAGGTATTTGTGGCATCCTGAATTTAATGAAGTTTTAAAGTACGTTAATTGGTACCTTATAAACTTTCTTAAAGTTACAAAATTTCAGCAACGTTACCAAGTTTTCTTTTAAAATGAAGTATTTTCCGTCGTTCTTAATGTTTTTTATAGGATTGAAGTTCAGATTCCCGCAATTAGCTGCCAGTAGAATATCTAATTACCTGTTCACTTTACGGAATTCAAATAATTATAAAAGATATAATAGGGTATACAAATAGGTTATGTATTTGAAAGTAGGTTATTTCATATGGGTCCAATTTTCAGACAAAATAAGATAACCTAATTTTATGTTTACCATCACACAAATTTGATTTTTCAAATATTTAAAATGTTGAAATTCTTAGTTCGAAACTTGTTACTTTTTGATGTTTCAGATATTATAAATTTTTAATTATTAAAGTTTCAAATATAAAATTTTTTAATGTTTACATTTTGTTATTCACAAATTTTTAAATTTTCAAATATTCACATTTACAAATTTTTAAGAATCCAGATTTTCAAGTTCCTAATTCTGAAATTTCCAAATTCTGAAATTTCCAAATTCTCAAACTTCCAAGTTCTCAAATTTCCAAATTCTCCAATTTCCAAATTCTCAAACTTCCAAATTATCAAATTTCCAAATTCTCGAATTTCCAAATTCTCAAACTTCCAAATTATCAAATTTCCAAATTCTCTATGTTCCAAACTCCCGAATTTCCAAACTCTCGAATTTCCAAATTCTCAAACTTCCAAATCCTCAAACTTCCAAATTCTCGAATTTCCAAACTCTCGAATTTCCAAATTCTCAAACTTCCAAATTACCAAATTTCCAAATTCTCAAATTCTCAAATTCTCAAATTCTCAAATTACAACGTTCTTAAATTCTCAAGTTCTCAATTTCTCTAATTTCCAAATTTTCAAATTTCTAAATTCCCCAATTACCAAAATCCCAAATTTCCAACTGTCCACATCCCAAAATGCACATATTTCCATATCTTCAAATCTCTAAACCCAAAATTATCAATTGCCCGCACTCACCAAACACTCAAACTTCTATATTACCAAATTCTCAGATCCCCAAACTCCCACGCTCCCAAACCTGTAAGTCCTCAAATTTACCAAAAAAATAAGAAGAAATTCCTAGCAGCCTCATCATCTAAACTACCAGAACAAACTAGATTTCCGCAAAGATTCGCAAAGGTAAAAAATCGAAGGTGAAGGAAGTATTTCAGTGTTATGCGGGCCTTAGGCGTAGGAAAGCCGAAAAAAGATGGGGAAAAAGAGAACGTGTAGCGCACGTGTGGCCCATTCGTTTCGAATGTTCCCCTCTGCTAGCGGAACCGTTTGGGGGAACAGGAAAAAAAACGGTGGCACACGGAGGGTAGTCACGCTTTAGGGGCATTTTTCAGCAGCCGTTTGTCGACTAGCGTGTCCCAACGTCCCTTCGTCCCTTTGCCACCCTTCTTTCCCATCTCTGGGAAAGCTCGATGGTTGCGTAGACGCCCGCCGTTGCTGCAACTCTCGTTGTCGATAGGGCAGACTTAACAGATCGATTTTTTACATTCCTTTAGGGCCCGCCATCCTCCTCCTTTGAACAGCCTCTACGATATTACACCGGGATTTTCTACTCTTTGTTTCCACTGTCACATTTGTCACGACCAACTGACCGATACTATCGAATTGGAACAAAGGACGGTGATTGTATGCCGAGGAAGACATTTGGACCTGATGCTACTAGGACTAAGATGGATGCCGTTATTTTAAGTCAATCTTTCGCTTCAGATATTTTTGTTCTAACTCGTGTAACGTGATAGAGAAGTTATGTAACATCGTTTGATAAGTATGAATGAATAATTCTGAATGTCAGAATTTGTTAGGACATAAATTCATACAGTATGGTCCATCTGAGAGTAGCCATTACTGGAGGTTCGTGAGGCATTTTGACATTAACTTTACATCTCCCAACTTTTCGCTTTTATTCACATAACTCATTCAGTGTAAGTCCGACATGGTCAAGACCTATTTGTTGTTACTGAATTATTTATTAACGTAACTAGAGAGTCCTCAGACTACGAACGTTTCTATTAGGCCTCAGAGTTCCATAAAAGAAAAAACTTATAATTTGACCTCTTAAATAAATAAATAAACCTCTTTTTCAATTTCAAACAACATAAATGAATGTCTTTTTTACTCACAATGATTAAATAATACAAACTTGCAATACTTACTTTTTAACCAAATCATTAGCGATTTATATAAGAAAACACTGAAAAATCGTAAGATCCGTGTGCAAGTTTGATTAATCAGTTGGTATTACATTTTTGAATGGTGAATATGCACAATAGTTTGCAACTAAGCCACTGAAGCGTGACAGTATACAGATTAATAAGGTTTGATGTATTCCAACTTGTGGTTTCCTTATTTATTTCCGGTTCCCTCCGGTCTGTTGGGTACTGTCTAACCCAATAGCAGTAACAGAACCAAGAATAAAATTCCTTACAGTAGGCAATGGAGTCAAGTGATGTCTTCCGCTCGCTAGTTGGACTGGGTCCTGACTCTTGTGCAGTGGTGGAGCTATGATTTCGAACACCTACCGATATAAGCTGTAAAGCTCAGGAGCGGCAGAGCGGCATCAGGCCAATTATGCTCAACTAGACAATAATAATCCTTATTTATTTCCTTTTTTGGAAAAAGTGTCAAGTACTGGTACAGTGTCGACTACAGCTCTTACCTTAAGTAAGTTTAAAGTTTTCTTCTTTCATACTAAACAGATAGTTATACAGTTAAAATAATAGTTTGATTTCTTTTCAGTCCGTGTTATAGTAAAAATAAAGTTAAATTATATATTATATTTGTAAAACATGTACGTAAAAAGGGGATCGCTGATATCGTTCAGTTTAATGGCGATTTTATCATATCACGTTCTGACAAGTCACTTGATTTGTGTTATTATTATTCGTATATTTCTTGAATTCGTGTAATTCTTTTTCTTTATTCGTTGAACACGATCTATTCTAATCAACGACCAAACCAAAACGATATAAAACAAGCTGAACAACTCGCAACGCAATTCAACTCTCTCGCTCTCGACTTCACACGATGCATTCCACAGTTTTTAAATAAGAAGAGGTTTAGAGTGCAGTTAGATTCATTTGAAAGAAGGAAATTCAATGAGTGACGGTCTGGTTGTGGCTCAAAAATATTTTGCTAGTGGTCGGTAATACGAGTGCTATAAAGATAGGCAATAGTTAACACAGCTATGGATTTCAATTATTTTTACTTAGTTGTATTGAATGCGACGTTGAATGTTTTGAGGCCTTCTGTTAGGCTTCAGAATTCCATAAAAGAAAAAACTTATAATTTGACCGTTTTAATAATTTTAGCGTCAAATCTTGTGCATATTTACTGTTAAAAGTGAAAATATTTCTTACTTTTTCTATTAGAATCATTAAATGAGTAAAACGAGTAGAACTAGATTTTTTTTTACCTGAAAGTTTATACGTACGTTATTCTCACTCTGTATCTCTCCAGTTTCTCCGTCGAAACTGCTAAGAATTCTTGTCTTCGCTCACGGCGGTCGTAAATACGATCACGTTCCCTTTCTTTGTTCGTGTAATATCGTTGCTTGAGTATGAAACAAAGATAAATTTTCCATTTTTTATGGCTCGTTTAGGAGATTCTTGCCCGTGCGTTCTCTGCAATTTAATTTGTACAAAGTTCTCGAATCGTATCGACGATGCTCATCTTGCTTGCTGCCAGTTTTACGCGTTTATTTTTGCACACTTTAAACCCCGAAAGTTGGAGTTTCGTTTCTTTCTGATTACGTGCTTCCACTCTCAAGCTATCTTTTGTTTAAACACACCGTTCTTTTTTTTTTTCTCGGATCGAGTTTCGTTTTCTCCACATTTTTTGTTTCCATTTAATTAGTTCATTAGTTAGCCTTAATATTGGATTTAGCGAAGGTCGAACAGAAAAAATTAATGATCTGATTAATTGCTTCGAAGATAGCGTGATTTATGGACAGATTTTTTCAGACCCTCATCCCGTTCAACTTTTTTCAACTTTAACGTTACAGTAAAATATATGAATCTCGTTCAACTGAAAAATTTTATCTGCGCTCTCTGCATGATATAATTTTAACAAATTTCGTTACCTTTTTTTTATCACGGTTATGCGATTCACATTATGTCATTATCGTATATAAATTATCCAAATTAATTGTTACACTACGTACAAGTAAAATTTAAAAGCAATTAACAAATCAACGCAATTTTTTCACATTAGTTGAAACATAAAATATTTATTTATATTATAGTATACCCTTGTAAATTATCCTGATGTTTTCAATCGTTGAATATACATTTTGCTTTACAAAAAAGTGACTAACGAACATATGCAATTTTTGTCGCACCAGTTGACACATGTCTCGTTAACTGATCGAGAAATTGTTTGCGATAAAAAATGAATTTCATTCAATGTACATATTAACAAATACATCGAAATACAAAGCTAAAATATCAGAAATCTTATTAGCAAATAATTGATATTGATTTGTCCACAACAATGTGTATGTCAAATTATAACTTCATTTTTATGAAATTTCAAACTTGGTCTCATTAAAATTTTATAATAATTAATTTTCTATTAGCTTCAAAACTGTCTGACAGGTTGTCAGCTTCATAATTTTTTTGGACGTAAAGCATCCACTGTATTAAAATTTGTAATCTAACCTCAAAATATTAACAATAATCTACGAAAGTACTTAAAGAATTTTGCCTATTCAATCGATCGGAGTTATGGATACAATCAATTAAAATAACAGTACTTTAAATCATTCTTTTATTTATCCGAATGCCTACGACAAAATCTCAAACTATTTTTCGGACACACTGCGCAGTAGTATAATAATTTTCTCGGAACAAATGTTCGAATATATGGCATGTATGAATTGTTGGATGTTGTATCGCATTCATCGCGACAAACGTCGAATTTTATATACGAAATACCATTCATTTTTCACGAGCAAGCTCTTCAGCGAAAGGTTGAATTATTGAGAGCACCTGACTTTACATATTTATGGAAACGGTTCGACGAGAACTGAAACTTTTTCTTCGAAGATTTGCTCAATAATTTAACCATTTGTCCCCCTATTTTTACCCCATTTCGTTCTCACTAATTTGTAACAGAATCGAGGGTACCGTTTAACACCTGATTCGTTAAATCGGCCAAAAGTTCTTTCAAATCGTGAGCGATAAATCTGATTTATTAATCTTGTAAAGTTTATTATGCTGACACGTTTGAAATTTTTCGAAAGACTTAACTTTGTGATAGGTGCAAAAATATATTCACTCTGTCTGTCTTTAAATAATCAAATTAATCGTACATGTACAATGTGTTTTAGTGTTCTCTCAAGGTTTATAATAATGTGTATAAATTCAAGATAAACTTACTCAAATTAAGTTATATAGAGTTCTTAAATTTTAACAGAAAATATTTATATCCATAGTAAAATTGTATTTATATTTTAGTGTATTTATATTAATATTTTATGATTATAAATTAGGATTTAGATTATTCAATACACCTAATTAAGTTTTATCATTACCTATTTTTCTAAGAACGTAAAATCGATGTGCAATAACAGTATTGCAAATGTCATTTACTGATAAATAAATTGAACTTTATCCAAGACAATAATAATTCAAACTAATAATAACATAACATAATTAACCCTGCAAAAATTAGACCCTGACAGTACAATTAAAAATGCTAAATAAAATTATTTTAAAATAAGTGCACTTATCTGCTGTCATCTGTTTGGCTTGCACAGTTCTTCGAATAACATGCATATTAAAAATTGTTCCATAGTTATTTAATTAACTGAATGTTTATAATAAAAGAAAAGTGTATTTAACTAACAAACATCGGACAAGATTAGAAGCAAGAACATTAAAATTAATAAAAACTAATTAATTTAACTAGCATATTAGTAAGAACTATTTTATAATAATGAAAAATAATTATATTAATTAGGATATTAATAAAAACTAGTTTGCGATAAGAGAAATTAGTTCATTTCATTAATAAGAACTAGTTATAATGTATTATTTGATATAATATTTACCACATCATTAACACTATAGATGAATGTATTTCTCGCATAAAATTATCTCAAAATACTGAACGAGGAAACGGTTCTCCTGTTTTTTCTTCAAATAATGAACTTGATATGTCACTTGTTTATATTTACAATATTTTCCAAGAAATGAAGGTGTCCTTTCGTTGCATATTTTTCTTTCGATAAATCGATTCCTGGCAACATTCTGTATAAAAAAAGTATAAGAGCACGGCGTTAAAAAAGTTAATAATTCCTGAGATATTTCAAACTTTTATATGAAGCATCTCATTATAAAATATCAAATACTCAACGAACTATTGATTCCTTGACACTGTATCTGAATATTTTTTTACACAAAATGTTTCGAAGGATCGAGCCGTATAAAAACAAATATACATCTTCGTTCAAGTGAAGAAATACAAATGCATTCTACACGAAACTGTACATTTTTAGGCAAAATATAAATCGATCCTTGTTAACATTCAACATAAAAACCGTACAATACTGTCAGATATCGAAAGAATCGAAACTTTAGGATATAATCTAAATTCTTGAATAAAATGTCTTACTTTCATGAACGAAATATTATAGAAATTGTCTTTTTATGATTGTACTTTCGTGCTCTTTTACGCGGAACATTTCGCAGAACTGATTCGCATAAAGAAAACTATCTTGGTTTAAATATGAAAGCCTACTTTCGTTTCCTGAAAACCACTGTAAGGATAGAAAGTTCATGTATCCCGTCACGTTGACTGTAGAAAACAAAAGAACTTTTCCCTTTTTTATATCTGCTGTGTACTAGCAGAGCTAGTTTAATGTGTGATGCCATTTGTACACAAAATGAACTAACAACTGTTTCAGGATAAATATTATAATTTATAATTGTATTATAATTTAGTTCGAGTTATTTATAAGTGAATAAATATTAATATTATAATTTAGTTCAATTTATTTATAAGTAAAAATTTGCTTGTTGCACTTTAAAAGAACATTTTGTAGGTACGAACTCCAAAATTTTGTACTTGACTCAAGTACTTGATTCAGTTGAGAGCTGACAAGAGAATTTGAACAGCGTAAAAAGAATATTTTTACCAAAAATTGAAGTGTGGAGTGGAATCGACATGCTGGAGATGAAAAATAAACTATTGGGCTAGTTAAAAAAAATATTAAGAAAAGGGCACAAATATCGTCCCAACAAAATGTTCGTACTTAGGTCAAGTTTGACCTGAGGTAAAAACTACGCCTCGCTCGTCACCTAACGAGACAGGAATAAAATCATAAAGTTTGCTGTGTCTCGACAAAATTGGAAATACAAATTGTAATATATAGCTGCAAAAGACAGTAATTGTTTGTTCAGAAATATTCCAAAAAATCAGATAGACTTGATGGCTTTACGACTGTAAGAGTGCGCCGCAACACTCTCCTCAAATACTTATCATATGCCAGTAACAAGCTCGTGTAATAGTGCGAATACTCCGTTCAAGTAGTTAAATTTTTATATCTAACATATAGAACATATGTAGAAAAGATATTTGAATCCTTTAAAATTATGGGATGGAAAAATAAAGAAAAAAGACGTGAATTTTAATAACAAATATTACCACACCACTACCAAGAACATGGCAGTCTATCCCGTGATTACGGAGATTGATATTTAGGAAATCGACTTGAAATGTTGTTACAGGTCACGCGTACACATGTCAACCTACAAGTTGGCGCGCGAGGAAGTCGACCCAAAGTAAAAGAAGCTATACTATCTCCACCGTGAACACTTCCGGCGCTACATTTCCGCAAATTAGAATAATAGCGACATTAACAACTGCTGAACGCAATTCGCAATATTTTACTCACTCTCGAGACGTTTACCGACTGTCATTGTTTTTGGCCTAATTGGTGTGCGAACCGTTCAAACCAATTTTTCAATCAACTCATGGGTTGACTTCACTATACCGTAACACAGTAAATGAATACATATAAGTTCTACACAATTTTTGGTAAATTCTCTAAATAAGAAGATGGATTATAAAAAAGCGTTTTCTACAAATGTTAAGACATATTGTAACTCTACCAAAAGTCATTTTTCACATTCCGTATATACCGAAGAAATATCTATGAATCCACGGTAAAACCGTTGCATTCAGTCATAAATAAATATAGATTCAGAATATTTGGTGGCTGCATTTCAGTTCAGAACTCAAGCTCGTCAAAATATGAAAAGTAGCTGTGCAAACGCGTAAAGGAAAACAATCCACCATTATCGCTGATGCATAAATTATAAAGAAGGAAGGTCAAGAACTTTCAGAAATGAGCAATGACAAATTTTGAACTTACCACATAATTGAAGGACATAATAAGAAATAATAAATGCTGTACACTGACTATAGACAATAATTAATCATTTTTTGAAGGAAGGAAAGAAAATTACAGACAAAAAATGCGATTGTGCAGATCTTTAAAATTTTCTCATATTATTAAACGTGTAGTATTCAAAGAAATTTCACTAATAAAAACTATCCTTTTATTTATGTATCTATCTATCTAGTTATCCATTTATCTATCTATTTATCTGCCTATACATATAACCCTCATATCTGAATGAAAAAAGCAAACTAAGAATAAAGCAATTCCTACTGTATTCTTGAAGACTACACATTTATTTGAAAAATTTGTTTCTACAATAAAATAGTCTTGAATTATTTGAAGTCATGATACAAAACCCACCCTTCTCATAATTATCTAAAACAATATTACATAATTACATCAAAAGCGAAATTGTATTATTTTTGTTTAAATTAAAACTTCTGTTATTCATTTAATATATAAAGGTATTGACTGAAAAAGGAAAGTTGTTTCACTTGTAACACAATTTAATAAGAATATAATATTAATATTTTATTCCAATAATAATTAAGAAATATTATGTTTTCCTTGACCAATGTAAAACCATTACTGACTGTTGCATTCACTACATAAATCAGCAGACTATGTTGGCCTTGTAAGATTATAAGGTTGTCTAAGATTATACCATCATAAGATAATAAGAGTATAATTAGCTTGACGTGGGTTGTAAATGTACAATCTCGGTAAATAATATATTAACTCAAGTCATTATACAAGAAGTAGACACTGTAGGTGCTACTATCTTCGACTTGGCACTAGTTAACGTCTAAAATATGTATATATATTGACAATTTTATAAAATTAGACGGTAGTTGAAACGAGTCCACAGACTTCCACACTGTCTGAAAATGGAATACTTTACAACAGGCTACAACGAACAACTCTCGTAACGTGACCCAACAATTTTAATCACTTACACAAAGTCAATTTGGAGTGGAAGGTACTTGTGAACTCCTCTTAACTAATTCTAAAGAGCGTAATATGTAACATTTATATTATAACACGAAAACTACCAAACTGGTCAAAATGGCCGGTTCGCAAGTTTTTACTTTTAATTATTTTTGTTAAAGAATTGATGTGATTTGATAAAAATTTGGTAAATAATTGATGTGATTTAATAAAGATTCGATAAACAATTGACGTGTATAACACTTTCTGTTTTACCCTTTATTTATTTATCTTTCTCCTTCACTTCTAATTTCAAGTATGCATTATGTCGATAAGTTTAGTTCTAAAAAATGAATTTTATTAACCTATTTACAAAATAGATTTTTATAAATGCCACGTTGATTCGCAAATTTACTTTTTAATAATATTCCGATATTAAATCTCGTTTTATTTCGAAAATTGCATATTGTTCTTAAAAATAGCTGACAACTCACAATATTTAATTAGAAAATAAGTGAATAGTGCTTGCTCATAATTGTAAACACATTACCAGCGTGCCACAACACAAAAATACAAATAAAAGTTTGATCAAATAAACCAGCCTACTTTACAGTATATTCAAAACTTTTATGATGATTTATATTAGTCGTTACGATGTTTCAGCATTTCATTGTGCAGGTGTTTTGGTTGTTTTGCTGATGTTTCACTGTCGTTTACTTCTGCAGGGTTGACCTGTTTCTGATTTATGTTTACAAAATGTTGTTAGATTAGCCAAACTGTTAATACAGTGGAAACACAATTTGTTAATTTATCTAATTTGCCTAGTAATTTAAGTTAACATTGTTTTATTGTGTGTTCTTGATTAACCACTGCTATAAACACAAAACTAAACAGAAACACTAGTCTATCAAATATTTAAAGTTGAAACCTTCATACGAACAAATTTTATTTTACATTTTCGATTTATTTTTTCATGCAAATTCACTCCTTTATAAATTGCACAATGTTATTACATTAACCTTTACTAGGTCATTCAATGGTAATGACTTTAACACCATTTCTACCATGATTTTGTGTATACTTATTTTGACCAAAATTAACACCATTTCGTTTGAATGCAAATAATTACCAAAATTGCTGCGATTTCAAATTATCAGTTAAATGTATATAATTTGAGGAATTAATTGATACATTGATGTGTTTTTATTAGAGATTATTCAATTGGGTTGTAAATTCCAGCTTAATTCATCAATCTACAAAATACTATAAATATGGCGGTGTAAAATGCAACATGGCGAGAAATAAGCGAATATCAAAGTTATTCTGCAACTCCTGTATTTTCCATTACAACTGAAATAGAAATTCTCCAATCTGATTATAATTGATATAATGCTGCAAAATGGTGTTGATATTTATAATGTAAAATGGTTTAAAATTAGGCACTGTCATGAATTCTTTAGGCTGTCAAAAGACACCTCATGGTAGAAATAAATATACCATTTGCACATTTTTAGATCTAGAATGAACTGACAGAAAATGATATCGCTGAAGTATTTTAATAACTATTGTATGAAAAGTCAACAAAAATTAATTGTGGAAAATTGATTCAACTTAGAAAATAATTTTAACTTAAAATTTGAAAGATGTCTTTTGACACTTCTTGGTAGAAATAATGTAAAATGATCTTCGCTACAGGTCGCCGAAATCGCCTTAGAAGAAATTATTACACCGCGATAAAGAAAATAACATGCCGTTTAAGAAAAATATAGAGTAATCCTGCATTCCCAGGACGTTTTAACCCAGACAGAAACTGGTCGGGGCATTTTTGTACGTAATACCTTTTCATATCATCAAAAATAACGGAGATATTTCAGGAGAGTAAAATTGAAGTTTTAAAAAAACGTAGGGAAAGTTTTGAGCGCGAAGTTTCTTTATCAAGAAAAGCTGCTTTGAATATTCAAAGGATGAATAAAAACACTTCTATATACAAAGTTTTTTATACAAATTAAAAGACAAACGTTGCCGCCAGCATGAGCGTCTTAAAATCTGAGTTTTGATCTACTCGTTGTATCTTAATGTCATATTTCCTTTTGTCACTCGATTTTACATATTTTCTTAAAGACAGCTGATACTTTTTAGTTCGTGCTTGAGGTGAATCGACAAACAGTAAATTAACATTGAGCTTTTTTAATTTTTTGCAAGATATACAGTAAAAGTTTATAATAATTATACTTTCACTCTAAAAGAATTAAGTTTATTACAAAAAACAGTAATATGCTCATGTCAGAATAGATAGCTTTAGTAATATTTTAATCAACGAAATAGTACTTTCCAAGAGTAATTACTTCGTTCTGCTCTATCCTTTTAACGTATCCCCGTTATCCAATAAGTAAGAGTAGAAATAGAGCTACTTCAATCAAGAGTATTCGCTGCAAGAGAAAAGAAGAAAAAAGATTTCTAAATAACATTAATCACGTGCTTCATAGTGATGAATCGTAGCCACGTTACAAATCGTGTAACTTACTGATAATTCGCATTTCAAAGTCGAAAAGCTAGTGTATGAATTCGTCATCGAAAATATTAATAACAACGTAGCACCTCTTACAATGTTATGAAATTTAATAGAATGAAGACATTTCAAATATGAGGAACATTTAAATTTCTATATACAGTTACTCGATTTAATATGTGGACACTATGATATTAGCGAAATTAAAGCTTCGTGTACTTACTTGCAATGTGATTATCGAATTTTCTGGTCGGTAATGAGTTAAAGCGCATATTTTAGTTTACAAATGTGTAAAATTAAATACTTTATTTTTTATTGTTTTCCACATAATAAATCATAAATGAAATTAGACCCGATATTGGTGTCGAAAAAATATTCGGACACTTAATATTACATAAAGTTTTTTCTTATTTAGAGTGTGTATAACAACAAAATTATAATTTTAATATTAATTTAATATTTCTTGGGATATCCTTTTTGTCTGATGACGTGTTGCAAACGTGTTGGCATGTTTGAAATTATTTTATTTAAATAATTTTGAGTAATGCGCTTCCACTCTTCCGTCAGTCGTATTTTTAATTCGTCTTTTGTTTTTATAGGGATGGTCTTAACGTTACGATCCAATAAGTCCCATAGAGTTTCAGTTAGACTTAAATCCGGTGATTGTGGTGGAGTAGATATGTTATTAATTTGGTCACTTACTAATTAAAAATACTCATATTATGCACCTCGACCAATGAGTAACAAATACCACAAAATATTTTGAAAGAATATGAATACTTAATATATTATATTTATTTATATGAACATGATTAATAAATATAACAAAATGTTTCTTTTTTTCAAATTAATATATACTCAGAATATAAAAATGAACTGTGCTGAAAAATACTGAATATTTATTTCAAATAAAGTAATAATAAAAGTAATAAATATACTGTACATTGAATGCCAGATTTATCCACGAACATTGCATCACAACTGCATTTCGCATAACAGATTTCCCTCCGAGTTAATTCATTACTAATAAAATTTCTTTAAAGATCAAATCAAAGCTTTATTTAATCATAATCCATTCCCAACACAAAATACTGTGAAACAATATAAATAATAAATATATTTCACATACTCGTATGAAAGCGAATAATAAACATGCGGCACATATTCATATGAATGCAAATGATAAATATAATAAAATATCATGAAACTATATAAATAATATACATTCGTGTAAATACGAATAATAAATATATTCTGTACATTCGTTTAAACACAAATAATAAATGTATCGTACATATGACGTGAATGCTAATAATAAATACAGGGTATCCCAGTTTTAAGTTAACATTACAAAAATCTCGAAGACGTATGCTTTGAGAAAAATAGACACGTGTCCTTCAACGTTTCAAGTGGGGAGTCAAATGAAATTACTAATTTTTTAATGCATGGGCGTCTTCAAGGTCATATTGTCCTTTTTTATTATAAAACCACATTATTTATACCGGAATCACATTCTGCGTGAAAAAATACACGACTTTTGTTTGATACGTTTTATTGTAAGTTCAATCTTGAACTATTCTTATAATATCTAGTTGATTTTTCATGTTTTTGCCAAAAATATTTTTTGTATTAAAATGCCAACGTTACTTTCTTCAGGAAGGTCTTTTATTTCATTTAAGAACATTACAATAAATACTCTAAATTTTTACTCTAAACTTTTAGATACTTATTAATTCATTTAATAAAAGACTCATGAACAGATAATAAAGTTCTTCTCGTGACACTACGACACGCAGTAATGATTCGTTCTGTTACGGATAGAACTAGCCGAACGAGGCATTTCAGAGCATAAAATGAGAATTTAAAAGTATACAACATAGGATTTTAAATACTTTATTAAGAATATTTCTACCAAAAGGCATTAAAAGACACCCTTTATATTTCAATTCAAAATTATTCTTTAAGTTGAATCACTTCAACATAATTAATTTTTTGACTTTTCATATAATAGTTGTTAAATTAATTCAGCGATATCATTTTGTTCCAACTCGTCCTAGATCTAAAAATGTTCATATGGTATACTTATTTCTATCATGAGGGTCTTTTGACGCCTTAAGGATTTCATGACTCTTACGGATAGAACTAGTCGAATGAGGCATTTCAGAGCATGAAACGAGAATTTAAAAGTATACAGAAGATTTAACGAATTTAGCAGGGTTTTCGGGGGCGACTGGTCAAAAGCAGCAGGCATGGCGAGTTTCCATGCCTCGAAGCCCTACGTGCACGGGGAAACCTGTGGCCGTATTCGTCGAACACCATGAGTGTTTCGGCATGAGAAACACCATCGTAGCACCGAGGGTAACCAATCCGCCCGGGAGTGATGGTGCTCACCAAAACACCGAGGGCCACTCCGCTCGGGAGAGGTCAGAACCCGGGCGAGCTTGCTTGCCCCGCGCTCCGGCTAGCTGTCTGCGGGATCGGTCGCACTCGAAGACGATAAATAATTAATTTTTCTAAGAAATGTACACGTGCGTGGTGCACGTGGCAAATGGCACGTGGCAAAAGTGGCACGTGGCACATGCTCTGAAATTCCAAGTAAAACGCCAATTAATAAGTATTTGATCCACCGCGAAATGCCGGCGAACCCAAGTGCGCACTTCGGCAGAAAAGAAAGACACTCCTTGGCGACGTCTCCTGATGCGTAATTTTCCAAAAACGCGAACAAAGGTGCGGACCGCTCCGTTTGATGGCGGGTACCGGCAAGTGCCGGCGCGACATCGGTATCGGCGCGCGGCATGGCGGCGCGGCGGTTCAGTCGCAAAGGGCGGACGGCATCGCGAGGTTCGGCGGTTTGGTCGTAGAGGGATGACCGCGAAGCCAAGGTCGACGGAGGGCACGTGGCAGATTTCGAAGAAATCGGATGGTTGCTAGGAGACGTCGTAGGGGAGTGAAACATATAAAATAAGCGAAGGCACCGGGGCCCGCATCCTCACTTTATATTTTGTCACTACGGGATTTACTTCGTATTTGTCATTACGGACTGTACTTTATATTTGCCATTGCGCGTTTACTTCATACTTGTCGTTGCGGACTTCATATTTTGACATTGTGCAAAGACTTTCATTGCGTGATCAAATATTTCGTTACTTGATTGTAATACTGATACATGATTTGATATCGTAAATCGTTAAATTGCTTTGTTTATCACTCGTTACAGGACTTAATTATATTCACCGTCATAAAAATTGAATTGTTCTGACACACGCTCTTTCATGTTTTCTCGTGTAGCGGGTGGATTGGAATATAGACAACTCCATAGGAAGTAATCGGGTGGTGTAATATCAGGTAATTTCGCTGGGCAGGATTCTGGACCATCTCGACCTATACAACGATCAGTAAAATACCGATGTAGTATTTGCCTTGCAATACGTGAATAATGAGCTGGACAGCCGTCATGTTGAAACCACCTGTTTTGCCCCTCTACTAGGCTTAGATCTTCAATTAATAATGATAATTAGCGATCCAAATCTCAATATTTGTTTCCATCTAACATGATATCAATAATTCTTAAGGTATTAATAACACTTGAAGATGTAAACCTACCAGAAGTAACATTGAACTTACAACAAAATGTATCAAACAAAAGTCATACACTTTTTCACATAAAATATGATTCCGGAATAAAAAATATAGGTTTACGATAAAAAAAGACAAAATCACTTTGAAATAACCTTGAGCACTCCCAAGTATTAAAAAATTAGTAATGTCATTTGACTCCCCACTCGACTCGTCAAAGGACACGTGTCTGTTTTCCTTAAATCGCAAGTCTTCGAGATTTTTTACAATGTCAACTTAAATAGCACACCCTGTATAATATTCCAATCCAATTTATGCAAACAATATTTTAAAATCTGAATTTTAAACAGCACTTAGCCATAAGGTTTATGACACAAATAATTCATATCGACGAATTTTATTATAACCGAACACGTATAACTGTTTCGTTTCATACAAAGTACGAAATATTGCGACTAATTGTAGCATAAAAGGGGCTATTCGAACAGTACCGACGATAAAGGAAGTTTCTCCTTTAGAAATTCAGACACGCTCGCCCAGGTCGTTTGAGAATTCATTGCTGGCCAGCATGATTAAGGCGTCACGGTGTATCCCTGAATGGTCTTTCAGAAATTCGCGGCTCTTTCACCATCCCCACGGTTGGAAACCGTTCACGCGTTTATATCGACGTTTACGAACTTCGTAGCCGCTTTTTCTTGGAGTTCTTTGAATCCGGTTCCGTCATCGGTTACGCGAAGAAAGCCAGACTTTCCAGCTATGAGTCAATGGTCGACGAAGAAAAATTTTACGTTCACCAAACAACCAAACGGGACACTTACAGAGAACTTGAATTAAGCGAACTGAATTCTAATAAGCGACTGAATATCAGGTTTTTATCTTCGGACAGTGTATTGTTGCAATTTTAAAATACAGGATTGTAGAATCGTGAAGTTGAAGATTGTAAGATGAGTGCACAATATTCTTCCAAAATTTGTTAGTTTCCTAATTTTCAATTTTTCGAGGTTCATTTTCATTATTTATTTTCGTTGAAATAAATAATTTTTTATTTATTTCGAAGAATCCAGGTTCATTTGAATTTTCAAATTCCTAAATTTAGAAACTTCCGAATTATCAAACTCTGGGATATCTGAATCCCTAAATTTCTAAATTAGTAATTTAAATTAGTAATTGAGAAGTGACTTTCAATTTCTATATTTAGAAATTTTCAAGCTTTCAATTTCTATATTTATTAATTCGAAAATTTCTGAATTTTCAAATTCTTAGGTAACCAAGGCATAAAATTGTGAAGTTTTTGAATTTCAGAATTTTTTAAATTTCAAATTTTCAAATACAATCTTCAATGAATTTTCAAATTTTCTGATCCTCAAATTGTCAAGTTATTAAATTTCCTAATACGTAATTTCTCAAGTGACAAAATTTTCATATTCCTAAATTTCTAAACTTTAATTTTCCAAATTACCAAATTTCTAAATTTTTTAAATTTTCAAATCTTCAATTTTTCTAATTTCTTAATCTTCAAATTCAGAAATGTCTATATTTCTATATTTTCCAATTTTCTAATTCTCAAATGCCCAAATTTTGCATATTCACAAATTTTCATATTTCCTGCTCCTTAAATTCCCTAATTCCCAAATTTCCAATGCTCTACAATTCAAAATTTGTTAAAATTTCAACTTCCGAAATTGTAAAATTTCCAAATTTGTGAAATAGTTATCAAATTACCAAATTCTTAAATTTATGAAATTTAAAGTTGACAACTACCAAAATTTCTGAGTTATCAAATTTCAAAATACGAAAGTTGTTAAATTACGGAATAATCAATTCACTAGAGTTTCCAAGTCTCAAGTTTTCAAAATTTACAATTTTGCAAATTCTCAGGTACCCAAATTAACAAATTATCAAATTACCAAATTACCAAATTCTCAAATTTCCAAGTTCTCAAATTTCCAAATTCTCAAATTCCCAAACTCTCAAATTTCCAAATTCTCAAATTCCCAAGTTCTCAAATTATTAAATTCTCAAATTTTCAAACTCTCAAATTTCCAAATTCTCGAATTTCCAAATTCTCAAATTATTAAATTCTCAAATTTCCAAATTCTCAAATTATTAAATTCTTAAATTTCCAAATTCTCAGATTTCCAAACTCTCAAATTTCCAAATTCTCAAATTTCCCAATTCTCAAATTTCCAAATTCTCAAACTTCCAAATTCTCAATTTTCCAAGTTCTCAAATTTCCAAATTCTCAAATTATTAAATTCTCAAATTTCCAAACTCTCAGATTTCCATACTCTCAAATTTCCAAATTCTCAAATTTCCCAATTCTCAAATTCCCAAATTCTCAAACTTCCAAATTCTCAAATTTCCAAATTCTCAAATTATTAAATTCTCAAATTTCCAAACTCTCAAATTTCCAAATTCTCTAATTTCCAAATTCTCAAATTATTAAAATCTTAAATTATAAAATTTCCAATATTACCAATTCCTCAAATCCTACTCTCTTCAAATTCCAAATTTCCAAATCTCCAAACTCTAAGCTCTCAAATTTACAAATTTCTCTATCTCCAGATTTCTAAATTCTGAAATTCTCACACCTCAAATTTACGAGTACCACATATTGTCAATAAATATCCACACCCCGAAACATTATAAATATCAATGCATATCGAGTATCTGAGGTCTCCATTACACGAGTCCGTCTGTCCATAAATATGACCCGTTTCTTCCCGAATTTATAGTAAGGTTATTCTCCATTAAATCACCATTTATTTCTTATTCCAGAAATACTACGTTGCTTTTATCCGAGAAAGTGGATCTTTCACGGGAAACACTCATAACAGTTAACCCCTTAACCTACAATTTTCTAAGCAGTTGCGTCATACACGAACTGACTATTGCTATAATATGAAAACAAACAAAAAAAGTTAAAATATTAGACACATTTTGTATTTAGCGATTCTCTGTTGTGCAGATTATTACAATTGAATCCAAAATTCAATTACGATGAAAATGCGAGGCTCATTTGTTATATTTTACCTATAGTGCGCGATGTTATAGTGCGAGGGATTAATGATTCCCGAGTTAGTTATACCCATCGATTACATTTGTTTTGATTACTTCGGTTATTCATTAATCATGCTTGCAATTGTAATGCGGATAATAATGCATTTATGGTACATCGAAGTCTACAAAATAAACATAAATCACCTAAGCTATAGATTGCGTATCACATAGATCACACGGTTTGTTTCTACTTCGCAGACCCCGATATGTCGCAAATACGTTGAGATCCGCAGTCCGGAACCATTAATCACGCACATGTTTCGTTAATTGTTAATCAGAGTACTTTTTGCGTTTCCATCGTAAACATGACAAGTCAAATCAATAAAACGTAAGGGGGAAAGAATTTAATGTGTGCGAAACTTTTTCAAGGTGGTTCTTTTATTTCAATGAATTGACGAGATTATGTGCAACGTACCAAAACAGACAATATAACACACATTTTTTTGTATTGATATTATTCAAAGGGATATGACCCGAATCCAAACACTGCAGGTCGAGGATTAAACTGTTACGTGGTTATGAATCAGTGGAATGTGCACGAATCTCGTTTCCCCGTATTGAATTCGACACATAGAAAACTCGGGATAACTGAAAAGAGTAGCGATTCAATTAAATTAAACTCGAGAGATGAATAATTTTTGCAACGGGAATCATCGACGAGTGTTACGCTATACCGTGGTCGGGAAAGTTCGAAGAGTGCAGGCAATTCCGTTTCGAGAACGTGAAATTATGTTTATCCAATGAATTTTAGACAAGTCTGTAGGTCGAAATCTGATTTCGTATTCATAGCGTATGATATAAATGTTGATCAAAATGAAACGGGTAGTTCAATCTTTCTGAACGCTGTAAACGAGAGTTTATAGAATCGTAGGTCTACTGTACAGTTTTATAAACAGCAATAAAAATGATTTCCGCTGAATACAAAAGCAGCATGAATTTAGACTTAGTCATTTTCGAATAATCACAATGCCGCAATGTAAAATGCGTAGAACTGCACGTTGCAACAACGAACAATGTCGAAAAAGTACCCCATATTCATGTTTCAGTCTCTTCAATTTAATGAGTGCAGGAACTGTATTTGTTTATGGCAGGGGTCAGCAACCTGCGGCTCTTTGGATGTGAAGCTGCGGCTCTTTAGTTCCATACGCAAATATTATTTATTTTATCAAAAAAAAAACATTTAGAAATCGTTCTGAATCAATTAACGAGGATTAGGCACCGATTCTATCTCTCAACCACTTGTACTCGCTTTTCACCGCATCCCTCCCCCGTGACACGCGTCGTCGCTGTCGTCAACTGTTAGTGTTGTAAGAAAATGTTTAATTGTTTTAATTTTTTACTTAAATAATAAGTAATTATCTAATAATGCCATATATATATTATCTAATTTGTTGTGAAAAACACTACTTATATATGAATAAATAGATATTTTTTCTTATGAATAAATAGATCAGTTTTTTTTTTATCAAAAAACTTTATTTATGCGAGTACTATTTATTGTTGGCAAGAAAAAAGTTTGTGGCTCTTTAAAAACTTTGAAATTTTGTAAATTGTAATTTTTGACTCTTCCGACTCAAAAGGTTGCCGACCCCTGGTCTATGGAATTGTACTTGTTTTCTCTTACTCAGGATCTGTCAGTTGATGACTTCTACATTTGTTTCAGGAAAAGTTGGGATCGTTCATCATTGTTTTGTATTTTCATTTATTGTGATTGGGTTGCAGTCATTTAGGTTGGGTCGCAAACCCAAATATGAATAAAAAATTTAAACAATTTATTCAATTTTATTATTATTACTCAATCGTTGTAATAATAATATATATGTATTTCAATCATTGTAGCAATATATGTATAATCACTTCAAGTATAGTAATAATAGTAAATAATCATATTTATATTTTATATATTTTATTAGTTACATAATAAATACTGCACAATGTAAGAAACATGAACTGAGTGAAACGTTATTATTTTTAAATATGTCTGTGTTATAGTTGCAAAATATTGTAATAAAATATCATGTATCGGTTGCTCCATCGAAAACAAAATGGCGTACAGCACGTAAAGTAACGAAATGGCGCACGCAATATCGAGATTCAAAGCCTTCATATTTTTCCACCAACTATTTTCTAGGTTTTCCTATTTTTATTTTAAAATTTATTTTTTTATTCCTATTTCTTTACATAATTATTGTTTTAAATTTAAATTTAATTTAAATCTTCTCTATCATGTAATTCGTATAATTACTTATTTGAACGTGAGTTATTACAAGTGTAATCCAAAGTATTTAGATCAAAGTATTATTCTAACAATTTATGAATATAAATTTTGGATAAGAAGAAGGTAGTTGAAAATTACAAAGGTAGTTGATAATTTCTTATTCGAATAGAAATGTATTTCATTATTTATAATACATTCGAACTAAAAAATATTTGTCATTCTTGAAATGATTTTATTTTGTTTGAAATATAAAAAACGAGCGATTACAGCTTCGTCCGAGAAAAAGAATTATTCAAAGTTATTCGAGTAATTCTTTTTTCAAAATTATTTGAGTAATTCTTTTTTCAAAATTCAAAATTATTTGAATAATTTTAATATTCTCAATTATTTCAAAATTATATAGAATTATTCTAAAATCACAAAACTATGTTAAATCGTAACAACATTATTGAATCCTTATTTGACAAAAATCCTAATTTTATTTAATTATAACTTAAGTATTCAAAATAATTTTCGGTATACATTCAACGCCAGGAATATCTGGTTTTCGTATCTTCTCCGATATTTAAGAATTTGGAATAATTAAAAGTACTATAGAATCACCGGTCAAACGTTAAATTCGTAGAGCAATTTGTGTACAAAAAATTTGCACAAAAAGAATCACCGACTTTATGGTACTACAAGCTAGAACCCTCTTTTAATAATTTTTTGTCATTATTTCTTCTTCCACTTATTTTTCTACACGGAGGAAATCCTCAAAAGATACTCCATCCCTCTAAGAAAGGGAGGCAGGGTAGTGCGGGATTTCTAGCCACTAAAACCTCCACGATGATCTACACCGAGCATGATGGGAGAGTTTCACGACTCTGAAGAACACCATCGCAACTTATGTTTTACAGTTTCATAAAGTTTAAAGAAATTGAAACATTTGTAACAACATAAACTATCTCTTTTTGTTTGTTTCGGTTACAGTAGGTGGGAAAATATATTATATTTGGAAATAAATTATAAATTATTACAAATTATTATGTTCTTATAAATTCTTATATAGGATAGATATTTTTATTATAATATAGTAATATTATTTGTTTAACAATGAAGGTGTAATTTTTACACTTTTCGTATCTTCAATCTGATCTGCGTTGTGTTCTTTAAATATCGCCACATCTTTTAATAAGTTAAAATATCTAAACTAATAAGTGAAAGAACTAATTAATAGATTAGTTCACTGTTTAATATAGAAATACATTCGAAATGGTTATTGATTCATCCTTTCGTATAAAAACTATACTGTTATCATGGAAGTAAAAGTAACAACAATGAATTTTCCAATCTGGAACCTCATTCTTAATGGGAGAAGTATCCAACCCTTCAATTGAATTACAAGCTGCTAGAAAAGTTAGCGTGTTCTGCTGGGAATTCAATTAGTGCATCTTTATTTTTCATCTCATCGATGGATACTTGTTTTTGTCGAGTAACTGCATTCTCAACGACCTTCGATTATCTTCGTCGAAAGCGCAGGAAAATTTAGCAGAAGCTAGTGGAAAAGTTTGTAATTACCTTGTTTCGCTTATTTCAATGTTTGTAGAAAGTCGGATATCGCTCGAGAACGCCATTAAAGGCTGCAATAAAACAGAACGGCACAATCTTCTTGTGCTAGAAAGAAATATGCCAGTAAATTGACCGTGATCCGTTATGGGTTACACAAAAAAGCATCTCAACGCATAAAGTGAAATACAATAACTGCTGCAGGAAAATCGTTCTCACCATTTTCATACCATTTTTTACTGGAAAATGTTTACAGTATGTCGACGAAGTTTATTCCTATCAGCATTCATGGTACCATCTTTAATACTGTAAAACAGTGGTCAGAAATTTCAGAACATATTTTGCTGCATAATAAATAAAGAATAAAATGATATTTCGATTTGCACTGAATTTGTTTGTGGACAAATTAATTACCAAGTATCTTCCTTTTAATATTATTTTGCAAAATTTTCTTTGTTGTGAACAAGTTCCTTACAAATTTATACAGGGTGGCTCACCACATTTTGCCATCTAGATGTGCGTCATTATTATTACTCATAGCAAACAATGTTTCAGATGAAGTTGAATGGTTTTGAGAAGGGAGAAAATTTCACAAGTTAAAAGTCTCAAAAAACTTTTAAGCTATATAGTTATTCGTAATAACCTTTGTAGTCGAAATGTACGACTTTTGTGCTCGTAAATCTGTTATTAGCATAAAAAGTGAATTTTTGGAGTTAACGTTATCTGACTCTAAACTCTCGAAACATCTTAGCAAAGTTTGTCGCTTGAGATCTCGAACATCCTGTATGTAAGCCAGAAAAGAAACTTCACGTGAGTTTAATGGCTGTTTCTACTCACTTCAATGTCGAACAAATTGAAACCTACAAGGCTGTCCTCTAGAAGAGCGTAAAATTAAGTCACAAATAAAAACGGTGCATTGAAACTCACTATGCAGTTCAAAATGTAGATTCTAATTCATTCAGAACAGAATGTTCATTTCTTAATTTTTGTAAGAAATTTTTTATGTAGAAATATTCTTATGCACCCATTTTACAATAATATAAAATTAAAATTAAATTGAGATAGTATAATTAAAATGAAGTATGAAATTTAACGCAAATAGCAATTAATGAGGTTAGGTGCACAAAATAATAATATTCAAAATCAGATGTACTTGTAATAAACTTTGAGAAAATAGAATTATAAAACTAAAGTAGACGTATTAAACTGAGAGGTTAAAATAATAATGAAAACAGGAAAAATAATAATAAATTAAATATTACGAATAGAAGGAGATAAATAGCATACCAGCAGAAAATTACACTGTTTTATTCGACGCTATATATGTCAAACACATTGGTTGTTTTAGTAAAAAAAAAAAACGTGATTACCTTGTCACAAAGCGAAAGGAAATTAGCAATCAGCTACGGTATAAATTTTTCAGTGTTTGTAAAACGCGCTTGGATTAATTACAACTGGTGACGTATTGGCGCAGAAAGGAACATCAAGCTGTTTAATCATCTTCTGCCCGCTAAAAGAAACGTGTGTGCTTTTATCTATGTCAAAAGGATTATTTAAAATATGTGCACTACTGCTCACTTTTTATTAATGTTAAAATATTCATTAAATTTATTTCTCGACAATTTTATTTTTTTCTTCTTTCCTTTTCTGTGTAAATGTCATGTTTTCTCATTTTTTTATACAAATTATTTTTAATTATTTTATTTATTGATAGTAATACTATTCTTTTACTATTCTAGTTTCTTTTTTAATAATTATTATTCAGTTTAATATATTAATATTAGGTATTATTTAATAACTGTTAACAAAATAGAAATACATGATAATGTATAATGAAGTGTACACTTAATCTCTTCAATTTTTATGTATCAAACACGCTTTACTTGGTGGCAAAAGTTATTACAAAATAAATATAAACCTAAAAAAATAACGAACTTAAAATATTAAGTTTTGGAAAAGTGCAGAACATTTACTTATTTGTTTGCTTTATTTAAGTAAATATTCATATTTCATAACAAAAATAAAGTTTCTCAGTTTTCTTTATAAAGTTACGTGTTACATGGATATAATTTTTTGACATATCACTTTCAACTTTTTTATACTTTATTTCATACTTTCGTCACAAAATTTTTCAATAATTTTGAATTATCGAGTTTTATGCAATTTCGCTCAAACAGTTAATTAATTTCACGACAACAATTAACAACAATTCATTAATAGAACGTATCAAAGGCAAATTATAGTTTATTCGATCTCCTTTATAAGATATGCGAAAAAATGGTTAAAAAGCATTTCAAGTCTGGCAGGTATAGCTAATTCCCCCTATTAACCAGTTAAGTGTGTTTGACGACTACATCCGTCATGGAGATGCGGCAGAATTTTGTGTCATGACGACTATATCCGTCATGCGTAAAATTTTGTTACAATTTGATATTTGAATTGTAATTTTGGCGAAAATTAAATTATATTCGTAAATTGTAATACGTTTAAAATGTTTAGAGGTCAACACAAAATGAAATAAATAAATAAAAAGTGTAAATGATTTGAGATGGATTCATAAATTCTTGAGAGCTAACGCTTGATTTTCGCGACACACACTGGTGCGCGCTTTGCAAAAAGATCGCCACAGTTAACTGGTTAATTTAAAAATTGTAATTAAGCAGTTAAATATCGAACTAAAAATGTTGGAGAGGATGCTTATAAAAGAACTTCAGTAACTCGAAAATCAAAAAAAATTTCGTACTTCAACGAAATGTAGTTCAAGTGACGACAATAATGAAAGCATTGTTTGTTTCGACACTGAAACCATTGTAGAGATGAGGACACCCTCTTAAAACGACTGTGAGTTTTTATAATATTCTGAATACTTGCAAAACTGTACGGGAACTGTACCCAAAAATTTGGAGATTTAGGAAGTTATTAATGTGAGAGTTGGTCAATTACAAATTTGCAAAATTAATTAAGGTAATTTAGAAATTTTGAGAATTCGACAGTTTAGAACCTTGGAAAGAAAGTACACAAATTTTGAAATTTTGCAAGTTAGTAATTTGGAAATTGGTCAATTGCAAGTTTGACAATTTAATGATTTGGAAATTTGTAAAGTTGGGAATTCAGAAATTCAGGAATTTGGAGATTTGGAGATTTCCAATTTGGAAATTAGCAAAGTTCAAAACGTAACAATTTGAGAATTAACAAATTTTGGAAATTTTATAAGTTAGTCATCTGAAAATTGGTCATTTGCAAGTTTCATAATTTGGAAATTTAGAAATTTGGAAATTTGGACATTTGGAAATTTGGAAATTTGGAAATTTGGAAATTTGGAAATTTGGGAATTTGGAAATTTGGAAATTTGGAAATTTGGAAATTTGGAAACTTGGAAACTTGGAAATTTGGGCATTTGGGAAATTGGAAATTTGCAAATTGAGTAGTTTAATATTTTGAAAATTTGGAAATTTAAAAATTTGAATATTGAGAAATTTGTAGCCTTCAAATTTATTACCTGAAAGATTAAAAATTATAATATTCATTAAATTTACATAAATATTTCTTCTATTCCAAAAGAAACCTTTGTACGCAAACGTATGTATATCTTCTCAAACGATTTTAAAATAGACTCTCAAGTTAGGGTCCTAAGGTGTAACGCTAATTTTTTAATGATCCATTACACAATGGTAGGGCTCTAAAAACTAAAGCTAATGATATCCGGTTTTTAGGGCAGACAATTATTAATTTACAAGATATTTAACGTTTAAATTACTACTTATCTTTACCTTACGAAGCATGAACATTTTCCTCAAAAGCGGTTATAACGTTGTCAGTCTAGTTATTCTAGTATTCTCTCTGTCGCGATTTTGAATCCCATCAGACGAATTTTTCTGCTCCCAGAACGGAAGATTTCTTAAGCTTTATGATTATACAAAGACTCATCAAATAGTCAACATTACACATTGAGAGTTTTCTTTGCAGCAGTGATAATAGCAATAAGATAGCATGTTAGGGATAAAATCCTGCATAATGATTTTCGAATAAAACGGATCTATGAATTTCTTGCAAAATATATATGATTCCTTCATTATACAGAATAAAATTATCTGAACATAGAATACCGTGAATAAACAACCAAACATTAAACAGAAAGCTTCAGGTGTGAACGTGAAATGAATAACTAAACTTTTAGCACTTCTGCAAAATTATCTGCAGAACACATTTGTTAATAGGTGACTTAGTGAAAATTGATTGAAGGATATTCTATATATAATTTTACAGTTTTATTATTTTTATATGTACATTTACAGTTTTCCTATTTTGATATTTTATCGTTCTATTTCACTACTTTACTGAATTTAGTATTCTCTTGATTTAATTTTGATTGCTTTAGTTATTTATTTAGTTAGACATAGGCTATCACTCAGAAAAAGACAAAATTGGTCTGAATATAAATTTCATGAGATTACTCTTTCGTCAGATTATTCTTCTTTAGTTTCATTTGTACAAATAAAATGTCAATTGCAATTTCATTATTTTATAATGATATTTCTTGTAACGTATATTTGTTCCACATATTTAGTTCATTTTATAAGTCGTCTATAATATGCAGAATACGTTTATTTTGTGTGGTTAAGCAGATTTTAATGTGATGCATCGCTTGAGTCATTGTCATGTAGTGATGGGTTCGATCACGTCGCTAGTAGGTTAACCTTGATCGATCTAGTATTTTGAATAAAAGAAGCAATACTTTTAAATAGATTCAAATCCAAACACGACATATACAAATTCTCTGTGAATATTTTAGAAAATAAAATATATTTCCTGGTTGTACAAGGTCGAAAATTTTTTGAACATCAGAAATTCTTCAAACTGCAAAATGTATTAATTTTCTCCATTGTGATACAAATTCATACATTTTGATTTCATGAAATAAACATCCTGTAATTTATATTTAGCACACTTTTCCATATTGTTATTTATAATATATGTCAAGGAAAGTTCAAAACATATTTTGACATATATTCAATCAAACAATTAATTGTCAAAAAAATTGTAAAATGTGTCAACTAACCTCATTATGAAATAAGGTGCCACATTTTGATTTCAAAAAATAAAAATTCTTTAATTCAGTTTATTTATATTTATCTCACATTTCTATCTACAACAGAGGAAAATTCAAACTATATTTTATCACATGTTTAATTAAACAATTCAAACAAAAATGATAAAAATCAAAAACTACAAAATCAACTTACTTCGATTTTCTGATTTAAAAGTTAAATTCAGTTACTGTTCACACTAAAGCACCGACCCTAAACAGTCACCCGAAATAAATCACAATTTCCTCGAAAAATAAATTCTTTCCGTCGAAAGAAACAAACGAAGAAAATCAGCAGGAAACAACCAAGAAATCATAAGACGGCGTCTGCGGTCGTGCAAGAATAACGAAGTTGTTCATCGCCCTCGGAATCGAAAATAATAAGGTCCCGAAGGATTAATTTTTCGCGGGAGCGACGAGCGTTTCATAAAGAGGGTGTCTCACCCTCGTTGAGAAGCAGAACGCGGTGCGCCGCGACGAAATTAAAACAGAAAGATTGGCACGGCGTCAAGGGAACATATCCATGGGTAATTGAGCGAAGCAAATTCGACGCAACACCATGGGTCGAGTTGACGTGGCCGCAGAAAACTGTGCTTGCTTGCTTGCTTGCAGAAACAATGATCGCCTGTTACGAGCTATGAATGGGTCAGCTTTGTCCGCGACCGGGAATACAGCCACCTTTTTTCCTCGTTTCCTGTGTCGAGATGAAAGAAAAACTGGGGGACAAACGGAAACGATGAACGATATTCCTTTCCCAATGCAATGTTTTTCATGACCACATACCGTGTTTTTGTTAGGCCTTTGCACATGAAATAACCGATTTCGAAAACGGAAAGTCAGATTTAACGACGTTGTACCGTAATATAGCACTTATCGCATATCGGTTGGAAGCTTGAACTATAAAAAACTTTTAAATCTTTCGATAATATTCTCGATATAAAATAATTATCGTTTACAGAATATTTTATTTGATTTATGAGTCAAATGTTTGACACACATTCATGACGGAAAAGTAATTAAAAATAGTATTTATACTACTTCAATTTCAAACACAAATGAAAGTGAATTTAATGAAAGACCTAAGTTATCCATTCATTAATGTATTTCATAGAAATGAACTATTTGCTTAAAAATTCCTCTTATTCTGTTAGCATGTTAAGTGAACGATTTTGAAATATTGGAAGTCTGACAGAATTTGGTACCATAAAATGTCACATATGTTTCATCAATTTGGAGCTTAAGATTCAACAAAATTAATTACGTAAACGTTTTAGTAATATCTTAAATAGTAAATGGCTGGTTGTCACCTGTAACAAATAATTATCGATTTCAGAACATCTAAACAGTGAGACAGTATGATATCTGTCGTAGAGTTGTGTGTTACATGAATTTAAAGCTTGACATTTATTGAAAACGACTTTACAAACCTTTCATTAATGTTTTTAATATAAAATCGTTGGATAAGCATCTCACTGCACATTGTACAGGATAATCGATGAGACACCTTCTTGATCACCAGCCAGTTTGTATTAACATTTATGAAAAGTTTACGTAATTATTTTCAGCAAACTTCTTTCATATCTTAAATGTAAATGTAAATGTAAAATATTCAAGATTTTGTTGTTCAGAATTATTAAAGTATCACATAAGTTAATTTCGAATGTTACCTAGAAATGATTGTAAATATTATATAAAATAGCTACCTCTTGTAAAGTACTCTCTTATACTTAAATACAGTGCTGATGCTAATACAAGCATAACTTGATTTGAAATATTTTTTACTGTATCTAACTATGAATTATCAAATAGTTAATTTGAAATTTATTAGAAATATATGAATTTTAAATTATCAAACTGAAGAATAACTGTGAAAACGAATAAAATTTAAATTTATCAATTTCAGATTAGTTGTGGAAACGTATGAAGCTTCAATTAATCAATTTAAGATTAATTATGAGAACGTATGGAGTTTAAATTAATCATTTAATATTGATTATGAAAGCGTCTGGAGTTCAAATTAATCGATTTAAAACTAATTATACAACGTCTGAATTCTACTTAATAAAATTAAACTATGAAAAATGATTAAATGATAAAATGTTTTGATCTAAACTTCCACTTACTTATTCATACCTTAATTAAAAATTTCATTTGACTTACTTATATCATAATTCAAATTTAATTGTCATCTAAATAGGACAGCCTTGAAGATCTTTGATTCCTCGGTTTTTAAATTTGCAAAAATTTACAATTGTAAAATTTACAATCAGCTCAAAAATTTACAATTGTAAAGTAAATTTAGAGATTTGGAATAACAACCATGAAAAAATAAAATATTGAATTCAACCAATCATTGAAGGATTAAATAAAGATCGAAATAAATTACAAATAACAAATTCTTTACAAATAACTTAAGTAAACGGCTCCTTAAAAAAGAACAAACATGTACAATTCTTTCGTGCATGAAAGATGTAACAAACCGCACTTAAATATTTAAAATTGTCGCTGATTTTAAAAATTAATATCAATGGAATAACAAATAATTCAAATTAACGCAAAGATGAACTCGAATATAATATTCTATAATAATTTTACGTTAATGTTATGGCTCTATCCTTCTTAAATTTCTCTTAAATCGGATTTGTTTTTATCAAAATATTGTTCTTTTTTTTAAAAAAAAGAAAAATTAATGAACCGTTGTTAAATGAGTAGCGGTAGCGCGATAATTTGTGTTGACCAGTTAGATGGAATGATACATCATGAAAAGACGGACATAAAAGTTCATAGCAGGCCAAATTAATGGCAGAGAAAAGTTGGATGGAACGAGGTGGGCGGATCAGAAGGAGCATTATTGTTTTTCTGTGATAATAGTTGTGATATACGATCATCGAGGACCTTTAAATCTAGGTCATCCCCATAAAACTTCGTGATTAACCATAGACTAAAACGTTGTATTTTGTAATTTATCTGCGCTACTGGAACTTAACCTAACATTAAGTTGTAGATATATCATGTTTAATAAAAAGAAAATCATATGTTCGAAAAATAGGTTACCTAATTGTACTTACCTTACTTTCGACAAAAACGTTAAAAACAAGCAGACATGTTATTATTAACAAATTTCTTATCAATTGTTAATTATTAGGACTCTTTTGGAGACTATTTTTGAGTCATTTACTTCAAGTGTAAATAAAACCAATTAAAGCAAAAGATGTGTGTTATTTTTTGACGAAAACATGTTGCTGATTACATTGACGTCGTTAATGACGTTTTCAACATTTTTCACAATTATATTATCATTTTATACTATTGCTTTCCTACGATATTTACGTTCTCTCAAATATGTATAACAAAATATAGACATTTAAACTTAATTTGTTAAGATGATTGAAGTTGTGTAATATTTAAAAATTGCGTACATTTTCTAAAGATAAGGATGTAGTGTGTTATATTGTTGTTTAGAATTATATAAACAGAAAATTGAATATTTGCTTATGAATTATGATGAACTGTTAATTGTTTGTTCCAACGCAATCTTAATTATTTTGTATTAAGAATATTGACAAAACTTTGTGCAAATGTAGCCATACCTTAGTTTTCATGTACAGTTAATTTTTTGTTATGAAACCAGGTTAAACGTTTCATATTTCGAAATAGAGCATTTGATATGACAATTGACAATCTAATAACACCCATGTGAAATATTTAAGTTGACTTCCTTTTTAATTTGGTTACAGCTGTTTTAGATGTTACTGTTTGCTTTTACAATTGCTCGTTCGGTACGGTGACTCAATTTTTTCTTTGGACTATTCTTTTCATTATTACCAGAATTAACGGAATTATTTAAGAAAATCAAAATGTAAGCTCCCTAGCCTACGGTCAATTTCCCGAACACTAATTTTATCCTCCTTAAACGTCAAAATTTTACCCTTCTCCTTTTCGGTCAAATAACTACCACGTGGCATTGTTCAACAAAGAGTATTGTCAAATTTTAATTTGTACTTTAATAAAGAATGTAATTATTTAGCTTCAGTGAGTTTGTAGTTGAACTGGGTGGAGAGAAGTTAATTTAATAATATTGGTGCTATAGTTGCGCAACAAGCCAAAATCACATTTTCGATTATATCGTTTCTAATAGAAGAGCAACTTCAATGAGATTTAATATAAAATTTATTGCGACCCATACCATTTTATCTCCTGCAATTGATTTTTTGCATTTTAACTCTGAATTACAGAACAACTAAAAAAGTAGATGGTGCTATAGTTATGCACCGCAGTGTATATTTAATAAAATTAAACACAATACGGATTTAATACAGTTAAGTCATAAAATGACTATTTTAAGTATTGTGCACATAACTACTAAAAAATGTAAATATTAATACATACAAAATATTCAATCAATATAATGAATAAATGGCAATTTTATATTTGTTACTTCCATAATATAACATACTGAAGCTATCCGAAAACAAGAATTTCAGAGAAAAGCTAGCGGAGAACCGTTTAAAATTGCACGACTGCATTAAAGAGTAACCAGAAGCTTCGTATTTATGAACACTCGCTAGTCTTCTCAGAACTTAATTATCGCGTCTAACACCAATTTCAGACACCAATTAGTAAACACCGCATCAGTAACAACAGAATACTTTCTCGAACAAAAAATAAAAAAAAGAAGGATGAAAACTCATGCGGAGGGAAAGCGAACGCGAAGAGGGGGTAGAAAAAAAAAGGTAGGGAAATCGAGATAGTTGTCAGCTCGTCGTTGATAGCAGTCGGATGCATTATGAGGCCTCGATGTGAATTTTCAGGCCGCGGCTGAATTCGCATTTTCCAGTTGAAGAATGATGCGTCGCATCCGTGGAACCAGCCAACCACCCAACCCAGCCAACTTCCGCAACTCTATATCTGTTTGTTCTCGCATCCGCGTGTGTGCATCGGTTATTTGCACCAGCCTAGAATGCATACACGTATGCACAGGTTGGCGGGGCAGGTGTGTTTGCCAGCATCTCGAGGCCGCTCGAAGAAGACCAAGCTGGTGCGTGCGCGTGAACGCGGATGACTTTTTTTCTGGTTCGAGCACGAACGCGCCTCGAGAGTCCATCCACGAGACAGAAATTACTAGAGCCGGGGCTCGATTGCAAGCCCAGAGGGCTGGAATGAGATACGAGACGATCGAAACTGCGGGAAAAATGTAAAGGACGAAGAAGAAACTAGAGTTGCCAGTTGTTGACCGCACTGCTTTAACCTAATTCTTTGCGATGTGTCATGGACACTTTGTCATGGACACTCCAGGTCATAATAACACGTTTGTCTTTCAAAGATTATCTTGAACTATTTTTGATTGACACATCTTTTTGTACCTATCTTTTTTCAAAACGTATTTATCTTTGATAGACACATATTAGTATATCTTACGTTGATAAACACATATTTGTTTACCTTACTTTGACACGTATTTGTCTCTCTATTAAAACTAGTCACATCTGTGTCTATCTATTTTTGATAAAAATATATTTGCTTATCTATCTTCATCTTGGTATATCTATCTTTGATAGGTACATATTTGTCTATCTATTTTTCACAAATACATATTTTATTAGCAACTGTATTTGGTAGACACATCCTTGCCTATTATATTTCTTCGAGTGTCTTTGCTTTATCAGCTATAAGCTTGATTTATCATCTATCCAAAGCTATACATATAAAATATCCTTTGATGTTTTTAAGACATGTTTCAATTGGCTCAAATATGGAGATTTTACAAATGAAAAAAAAGAATTTGGTATTAACAGTTGCACATGAAAGTATTTTTGCTATTGGTACATAGCAACTCTAAACCTTATGGTTGGAAAGTTTAAGACATGAAGCAACATTTCGTACACAACGAAAATGTAATTTTAGCCGTTTATTTTGAAAATGGTAAGAATCAATTTCTTGTTATTCAAAAGATATTTTGTTATTATTATTTTTGTTATTTCACTCCATATATCCATAATGTTTCAATGAACATAAAAATATTAGTCAAAACTAATAGATAAACTTTTATCTACTTTGTGATATTAGATAATGTATGCTTATTATCCAATAGCGTTTTAAATGTTGACCACAAAAATAAAATAGGATGCAATTTTATATAAATATTAATTCACACAAAATGAAAATAAAACAACATATTAAAGTAGAAAATATAAATAGATATTAAAGTAGAAAATATAGCAAATGGCACTTAATTTTTATTTATAATTTCAATAAAATTATTTTCATTCATAATTTTCATTACTTTATGTATTGTATTTTGAATTTTATTTGATATTTAACATATTAAATATGTTTATATTTAAGAGAGATAAATCCATCATGTCTTTATATTTGTCTGATGTATTCGATCTAATTTCTCTTTTATACAAAGAGGATAATTTTATATGCATATCTGAAATTGCTTGGTCTTCTTTCTGCGGTAATAAATCAAGAATTTTAAATTCAGCATGCCATTCCGTCGAAGTTTTGTGCCATTTTATATGCTGCATCATAAAAATAATAAAATTCCTTGGAAATGAGAATTTTATCGTAGTGGCGTTATTGCCCGGAAAAGTATTTTTATTTCGTTATTATTACCAGCTTCACTTTCAGACTGCTTCGCAGTTCTAATTTTTGTGGAAATCATCCTGTGTCATATTTTTGTTTTAATATTATACAATAAACCGCAATTCGCAATTAATTTTTAAATAACAATAAAATTGTTAAGAAATTTGTGTATTGGTACTGAAACGAGAACCGCACTGAGTATTTATTAGAAACTGAAATTGCTTGTGAGATAATAGAAATCAGCTATGATACTGAAACAAATCTACAGATCCTCGCTCATATTGAGGTTATGTCACCAATATTACACAATCTGTAGTTTTTCACGATACTCTCCGTATTACTAAAAGTTACGGAGCTAAATTGTAATATATTCTGTTGAAAATAGAACGTTCAAAGTTAAAAATTTCAACCTAAAGTTGCATGAATTTCAATACAAACATCTTTCTTATACCGTTAATCACCCAAACTACCATTGCCCACATGTTAGGGAATTTATATTATTTTGTCTATAGATTGCTAAAAGATCGTATTAATTTTTACCTATTGCTATTATCTTCATTTTCTTTAAAAACAGACTTGCCCCATTTCCGAAATAAGCATTTAATGTATGTTACATTTAATCGTATCTAAAATTCGAAATTTTTTGCAAGAGGATCGCAGCGTAATCCTCGTTCCGTTGATATTTCAAAAAAATGTGATTCAACCGATAAAACGTAGCCGAATAAGCATCTCGGAAAACATTCCAAGAAATTGGTTAATTTTAGACCCCGATAACGGAACAGGCCCTTAAAGACTGAGATAGAGGGAGAGAAAGCCAAAAGATAGGAAGTCCATTCTTGTCTGCTTCATTAACGAACGCAAGGGCGCGGTGGCTGAAAGAGATTGGAAGGTCGACGTGGGGGATGAAAAAAAAAGTAAGGACAAGCCTTGAGGGGTGGAAAAAGAGACGACGCGAAATCGTGACGGTCAAGTCGTGTTTCAGCTTAGGTAGCTGAGGATTGGATCGGAGATATAACCGCGAGGACGTGGGCGGAGGAACCGTCTCAAGCTTTAGAAGCTTTAAGCAGCCCCATTTTTTCGCTGAGATTTTTCGAGGGTGGAACAGGCCGAGATTTACTTTTCTTTTGATACGGGGACCGAATGAATAATAATAGCGACGATGGGGAGAGACGTCGGGAAAGTAAGGCATTGGCAACCGAAGGATATCTTAAGGGATCTTCCGAATATGTCCATTTCGAAAAAATCTACCCTTTTTTTAACATTTTATAGGCTTATATTTTGCAAACGGAATTTAAATGTAGTGCAGATGGATTTAATAAAATATTTTCGTAGCGTGTTAATATAAATTACTATATATATTACATTATAGTATAATAGTATTAATACAAACACATATCATAAATACATATATGTAGTATTATATTATAACAGTATGAACTATGTATAATATTACGTGCCATGTATGTATGTACACAGTATGTACTATGTTCGTATGTATGCATGTATGTACATAGTATGTACTATAATAATATTAGACTGTATTATTATGTATATTACATGTATATGTATGTATATAGTATATGTAGTAGTATAATAGTATAATATTCATATGTATACACATATATTCTATATAATAGTATAATATTTCTATGTATATGTAATATTTATAGAAATATTGAAAATGTACTTCACAGGTTAATGAAAGAACACGGAAAGAATGAATTCACAATTGACAAAAGAATTGTAGAAGAACAGCACTGTAAAAATGAAATTAATTATATGCATAGTGACGTCACACTTTTATATTGATCAAAATTACGGATTGCATTTTATTTCCAATTTTCTACCATTACGAATGAATTCGGTAATATGTAGCCCCAGTAAGTTACAAATGAATTTAGTACAATATGACAGTAATAAATTTATTAGAAATTAGCTAGACTATGAGCTTGAAAACGCAAAAATCCGAATGTTTAAACAAAGTGGCAGATAAAAATTGTGTACGTAGTTGCCGTCTCTGGTAGGAGTAGGTATTTCTTAAGGATAAAGTATTGATAATTTAGAAATTTTTTAAATTGAACCATTCAGAGATATAGGAATTTGAAAATTTGGCTATTTAAAAATTTTAAAGTTTAGGAATTTAGGAATTTAGGAATTCAAGAATTCAGGCATTTGGGAATTTAGTATAATAAAAATTAAAAAATTGAAGAATTTTGAAATTTGAGAATTTAGAAATTTAGAAAATTAGAAATTCAGAAATTTAATAATTTAGAAATTTAAACTTGAAGATTAGGTTATCTAAAAATTTGGGCATTTATAAACACCAGAACATGGAAATTTGAGAAAGTGGTGTTCTGAAAATTTAGAAATTTAAAACTGAAAATTGAGAAATAAGGACTTGAAATTTTGAACCTTTTAAAGTTTTGAAACTTGCATATTTAAAATTTTTTAAATACAATTTTTAAATCCGTTAATTTGTGGATCTGGCAAGTTAAACTATTATTAGAGAAATATTGTTAGTTTCACCTAAAAATAATTTTTGAATCTAGTTTGTTCCTTTTGCAAATTGTTCAAACATTTAACCTTGAAAAGATTGCATAATTTCAGTACATTCTGAAGCTTATTTTGCTCGAAAAAAGAATCTCATTAAAAGAAATTGCTCGTGCTACATTTCTGATTTGTTTGCTCACGTAGTAATCGTACTATTCTCAGTTATATTGCTCACTACCAAGACACCAGGTATGGAGTGTGTAATCATCTTGTTACGTTTATTGATGTCTCGCGACATGAATGCGACGAGGGGAGTAATTCGCGTGATAATTTAACCTGACGTGAATTAACGTACATGCCGCCATACCTTGATGTAATTTACTTTGCTGTTTCTTATTCAACTGTGAGGCAACTCATATCGCATTCAAATTCAGTTATGATTTCAGGTTTCACGACGTTCAATAAGTTTCAAAAATTCCCAAGAAAAACGCTATAAAAACTTTTAGGAATATTATGGACTATCTCTCTATTTTAATATATTTATCAGAACACTTTATTTTTATTATTTCTTCGTAACAGATTAATATAGATACTAACATATTTATCTGAACACTCTATTTTTATTATTTCTTCATAACGGATTAATATTGATACTAACTACTTTTGAATTAGAAATAAAACAGAATGAGTAAATAACGGATGAAACATAAATTACTTTATAGAATTGTTCTTTATTTCGACAAGAGTTAACATAGATTTTGACAAGAAGCTTAATAATTTCTGTAATTTAAAATAATTCAAATTACAGTAACAGTTAACTTATTTACAAATTCCTTATTTTGAGTTTAAAAAATTATTGAAGTGGTTTTCTTCAAAAGTTTCTTCAGTGGTTTTCCATCGCATGGTCATTTGTACTTTTATTTTATCACAATATTAAGTACTATTACATATAGAGTTAATGCTGATAACATTGAAAAAACAATTAGTTAAAACAAAAATTTGTAAACCATTTCTATATAATTTTATAGTACACAAAGAATGCTTAAGATGGAACACTCGATTAACATAATTACCAAATTATACGTCACACTTAAATAAAGTAAACGAAAATAACCTCCATCCTCTAAAAAATTGTTAACATTGAATTATGTTATAATTCTTCATTTTCCTACCAATCATATCAATTTTGTCTGTATAAATAAGCTATACTTATGCAAATTATAATGTATAAAATAATAAGTTATTTCGTACGTCTTATTTTACAGTATGCGTCGATACTTCTTAAACACACATTTTTAATAAGAAACAGAGTTTCGTCCGAAATCCTGAACTTATCAATACAAGTTGTACAATCCAAAACTGCACATATGTAATACATAATAAATCGAAAAGATCATTAGCATTTTGAAATATACATATATACATATAAACGGCTGAAAATTGCATGTTCACTAATGGACAACAGGATGCTGCAAATTGATTGATTCGATGTTAATAACAACGAGGAATTACCTGGTTTCCATTTAGAATATTGATAAAACGTTCATGTAGTCATTTACATGAAACATTAAGCTTTAAGTCGATGTGTTGCACCTAAGGGATAATTTCCGATAATCTTATGTTATTAAATTGTCTCAGTTATTATATACAAGATATTCTATTTAAATGGACGTAGTCGAATATTTTAGAAAATATTGATGACACGAAAAATGTTTCGGTAAAAGTTACATAATTTCAAAAATTTTGTGAATAATTATAAGGTATAAATAATTACATGATTTCAAAAATTTGGCGAATAATTTAGTGAAAGTAACTTTCACTGAACATGCGCCAACTCGTGGGTTGTCATCGATACACATGAACACGTTTAAGATATTTCTTTCATTTTTATACTTGTATGGACAGATCATAGTTTTACAGATGTACAAATTAGTTTTGACACCCCTTTTTATATAACGTTAAAAACATATAACTTTCTATTTGAAAAAAAAAGATACAAAATGTAACGTTCGTTTCTCGAAAAATAATGTACATACAAAAATATTGATATAGGTCACTATTACTAGTAAAATATAGTACAACATTTTTATCTTACAGTTTTCTAAATCCTCATTGTATACGGAAAAAGCACTGATTCATATTATAGTGAAACCCTGTACATCAGCTACGATGAAATGGTACTTCGCAATATAAAAATAAAAATATTTTACGAACTAATAATGTTTCGTTACAAATAACTACTTTTATATAGAGAATAATGTGCCCCATCAAATGTTGCATTAAAAATAGTGTAAATATTTATAATATGGGAGCCACCTCCGATTTCGGTTACCTTGAAATATAGTACATTGTGAAGGTCGCCTTTCTGAACAACTTGTTCCTATACATATGATGGCCGAACTCTTTTAGCCTTCAAGATATTTGACAAAATAACACGCTTTACTGCCAGTATCTCCAAGAGTGAATAAATCGCAACTAGGATCTCCCGTATTGTTTTGGGGGCTTCCTCCCTCAAACCTCTCCGCCCTCACGACGACAATAACCCTAAACCCCTCTGGGACGGACTTTTTTAGGTACGTCGAAAACACATGCGGGGATCAATGAACAGATAGTACATGTAGGTATAAGCTCAATACAATCAAATGGTAAATGCACATGTTTATATATCCATTTAGACTTTCAAGAGATAAGGTGAAATGGGGTAAGTGCAGACTGGTTTTTGTAAAGTTGGTATTCAAACGTAAGCATTTTTAGTCTGCTATGTAAATACTTAACGCTGTTGATATCGAACGCTTTGCACAATTACTACTATTTAATTAATATTAACTAGGACCTTAATTTTCCTTGTACATTTTGATTTTGATAGGAAATTGTTTAAAATGTCAACTACTCTGCACTTTCCCCGAAAATGGGGTAGGAGCGTAACTTGAAGTTAAATACCTTGAAACTTTATTTCATGTGCAATAGGGCAAGAGCAGAATTATTAACAAATCTGCTATAAAATGCTTTTTACTGCATTATGCAAGTACTCTATACTGCAAAAAAGTATTCTTAGCTGAAATATAAAGGGGGATATAGTGAAACAATACAAGGAAACAAACGTACTAAATTGAGAAATTTCGCTCATATTGTAATAAAAATAGCATGTATACGCACTTGCCCCGTTTACGAATTTACCCCACTTCACCTTACATAAATGCCATTATTTTAAAAAGCACACCTTGACAACATATTTCAAGGTGATCGAAATTGAAAGTGCTTATTCTAAGGTCCTTATTCCAAATATTTATTTAAAATACAGTACAATGAATATGTAAATATATATTGTAAATAATAAACCTTCTTAACCACTCTGTATAGAGTGGTTTTTGTAATTTTTCAGTTTTCCTTCTTTTAGTATTTATCTTTCTTTGCTGAGTGGAAATGTTTCCTTTTATGAACTTATTCAAGATTACAAGTGCATTACGCTGGCGGAGCAACATTTTTACCATTTGAAATGGTTCTTCCGATCGTTACTAGGCTATGTTCGAGTTTTTGGCGCTACATTAGCCACATTTATACGAGAACTTTCTTTTACCAAGCATACAATCCCGCTTTCTTTGCAAATGGTATACCTTCCTAGACAATGTGTTTGCAGTTTGTACTACTTTTCATTTTTCTTTCGCATTTTTCAGTTTCAGCTACTCTTTTTCTGTTTCTCGACAATACGTAAGCTTGTGTTTAGAGAATTTTTTAGATATTAATTACTACATCCTTTATTAATGTATTAAATTTTCACGACTAGAATTCTTATTAAAAAAAACTCGAGTCATTTCTCTTTCATTTTTTTATTTAATCTCATTGTTGTACTACAAGTATTATCAATGATTACGAAGTATTTTGCTTTGTGAAGTGTAACTGACAAAGGCGTTATGAGTGTTCCAGATAAAATTTTACATCTCATAATATTCTCAGCGAAACACTGAAATTGACCTGAATACTGAAGATTCAACGTCAAGGCAAAAGTTGAAATATATGACAGAAGAAAAAGAAATATTTCGTATTTTATGAGTAACGTTGTTAACAAGTTTAATAATAAAGAGAGAAATATTTAACTAACAAAGGCGTTATGAATATCTTTTAATAGAAGAAATATTAAATATTCCTATATGTCAAAATAACATCCCCATATTCTGACTGGAATTTTGAAATGAACTCAGCACTGAAGAATTAACTACGACGCAAACATTAAAATAAATAACGAAAGAAGAAATTAATATTTCGTATCTTATGAGCAAGGCATTTATTATTAGCTAGTTTAACTAAAAGAAGGGGCAAATAATTCGAATAACATTAATGTTATATTAACAATATAATACTTTTATTTTGAAAATAGAGCAAGTCCATTTTACACAAAATGAAGATAATGAAAGCAAGAGGAGAAAACTTAATATATTTGTATCTGTAAACAACCTATTATTTAAACAATTTAAACTCTTTAATATTTAAAGCTATTAAGAAAAAGAATAACTGAAAAACTGATATATTATCTATTTAATTAACTGTTACAATAATTCATTAATTTTGAAAGTGTGGCACGTTCAGTTGTGTATGATAACTTTTATTCTTTTAACCAGCAGTTTAGATACTATGAAATAATAAACGTAGATAAACACAAAATACAAAGAATTGGTCCGTTAATGCTTATCAATATTTTCAAATCTATTAAAATGCAAACAAATTTTTAAATTTATCCAAAATTTAATTTAGGTATTAAATTTTCTCGTAATAACAAGAAATTGACCCACTTTCAAAATAAACGGCTTCAATGCTTTATCGGAAAATTAGGTATATGCTGGAGTTCAGGTTTGAGATTAATTCACTCAGTTTAATAGGAAATTGCATTTATTTCTTTAATATTTGCACAAGTCGACCTTTATTCTACAGTATACGTATAAGGGATGATGAATCCATTAAAACGAGGCCATCCTTGAAATGCCCAGAATGTTCGGAATGCTACACCTTGCCCTGAAGATAAATTTCGAAGCGAGGTTGACAGAAACGGTAACATGAACAGAAAAAATCTTTGTTTTTTGTTTCCTTCGCATTCTGTAATAAATGAATCGCTTTCTTGCTTGAGACAGTTACAATATTAGTTTAGCCATCCTCTGTAAATCAAAATTAAGAACATGAGTGAATAAACGTATGTGATAAATTCATGATTCGATATAAAATTGACATAGAAATCAACCACAATTTTTATATGTATTCACTCTGTTTCTTCAAGTATCTTACACTTGTTACATAACTATAAAATTATATTGTTATTCACAATATTAGTAACTGAAGCATATTTTACTTTTATAATACACATTTAGTAAATTATTACAGAATGGAGATATATTTTCATAATTTAAACTTATGGTAATAAAACGTTATTGGTTACATATGTTATATATGTTTATATAACAACTGTTTTATGAATGTTTTATGAAATATTGATTTTTGATTCCGAGTAATTACGCAGACATCAAAAATGGTTAATTACTATAAGCTGTAATAATTTTAAAACTTTCGAAAGTGAGAGTTTTTATATAATCTTTTATATAATTACTAACAAGGATTTAGAGACAAAATGTTCAGTAGTCAATTTCATTAATATCTATTTTCTTCTAATAAATTTAATTTATATAATTACATGGAATTTATAATAAATAAATGGTTGTAAACATAAATAATTCATGGGATAATCTATAAGTAAGGTTTACGTTTACAAACATTTATTTTCATAAAATAAAACAGATACAAATGCAAATATTTCTAATATAATACCGAACCTAACCTAAAATAAATCACTTTATTCTGCAAGCTAAATTTAAACATACAATAAACTCGAGTTTCAGCTGGTAAAATAAAACAGATACAAATGCAAAATATATTTTTAATATTATACGGAACCTAACCTAAAATAAATCACTTTATTCTACAAGGTAAATTTAAATATACAATAAACTCGAGTTTCAGCTGGTTATGTAGCCGATATTCACTGTACACGATTGGTAACAAAAATAAAAATTAATAATTGATTAAATTAAATTTCAATTGCAAAGATTTAAATTGACAGATTTCTGTTATGCATATTTTTATTAAATTGGAAGCGAAAATGTATGCTACCACTCGTAAAAGTTGAAACTTCATTGTATGCAAATGAGTAAATGCATAAATTCATTAGTATAATAAATGTATACAAAATTGTATACTTAGTATAATAAATGTGTGCTTCCATAAGCTGGAAGGCCACAGAAGCATTTAAATCGTGAAAATCAAAATTAGGTTTAATAGATGACGGAAACACCAATTACCATTGGTAATTGGTTGATATAGTAGAAACATTCCGTTATTGCACCATAATGAGTGTTGCATAGTAATCATACTATATACGTGTGAATATATTACATACATGTCCCAGTTTTTCACTGCAAAACTTTACTAACAAATACGTAAAAATAAGAAACAAATGTTATGTTAACATAGTTAATTCAAAGTTAATTTTTTAACAGTTTTAAATAGTTAACTCAAAAGATATGGCCAAAGTACAAAATGGCTTTGGGCTGTTTGCTTTTCGATGTCACGGTGTGTCCAAATTTTATACGTAAAACTTTACCAGCATGTACTATAAATAAAAATGATAAAAAAATGTTATAAAATACATAAGCCCTTAAATATTTTATTGAAGGTTATGAAAAATATACAAAATGGACGATTTTCTCCTTTGATACTACATACAAATAACTGTAGAGTTCCATATTTTATTTAATAATTTTTAATTATGTATTCAAAAACCTATGCTTACATAATCATTCCTTCTTATTTTTATTCATAGAATAGCCTAGTAAATCTGTACAAATAAAACTAGAATATCCTGTATACAATATCGAACAAAGTCCGTTTTGTATTTTTGTTATAGCTTTAATAAAGTATTTGAAACCCTCTGTTGATATAACATGCTTGTTTCCTATTTACATTTTTAACATGTAACATTCCTTTTTTATTTCTTTTGTATGTTAATAAAGTTTCGCGGTAAAAAACGAGAACATACTGTATACAATGACGATGAATCTGAAAAATCAGAAACGCAGATGTTCTGGAGGGAAATATTTTAAAAAATGCATGAGTGGGAAAACTTGTATAAACAGATTGCTGATACAGTATGTATTTTTTAACATAAAAGAAACTTATATTGGAAGTACAGTATGAACATACTGTATGGATCAAGTTAACTGGGTGAAATAAGAAGATAATTTTAAATAAAACAAAAGCAGATGAAAATATTTCAGCTGTAAAATTTGGTAAAGTGATTACCATTATAATGCTAGATAAATATTTATTCTGTCTTGTTTTATAAAATTTTTTAATCGAAAGAGTCGATTCAAAAGTTAAGCCCATAACCTATAATTTTCAACAAGTGCGTCAGACAAAACTGATACACTATTATTATAAATAATAATAGTTTTATTATTGTAATGTTAAAACAGATAAAGTCTGTTGAAATGTTTTGAATATTTAACATATTTTGCATTTTAATATAATTGTGCGAATTACCATTAGAATTAAACCTAAAATTCAATGGACGAGAAAATAAGAATTACATTTGTCACATTTCAACAGTTATGTTCGTTAGAAGTGATACTTCAAATTATAAAGCACAATGTTAAAATTATTTTCTTTTTCGAAATTCTTTAACACCGCATTGTGGTACATTAAAAACCATGTAACTGTGAGTTTAAAACTTTCTTTCCATAACTAATATTGCAATTATTTTTATGCAAATATTTATAATTATATAAAAGTCCATCATGTTTTGAAAGAAGTATTTTCACTCCAAAGACAGAATTATTGTCACGACAAAAAATGAACCACATTTCTTTAAAATTTAAAATTATTTTTCAATTTTCAAATTGCTCAACTACCTTTGTGAAAGACGTACGTAATACATATGTCGAATGACTATTAAAACCTAGGAATTCACAATGATTTCCCTTTCATAAAGGGAAGGAAGTCATTTTCATAAAGGGAAATTTTTCAGTTTTATTTTTTGAAAGCTTTGCTTTTCTTTTTACTTCTCCTTATGTTTGGATTATACCAAACTCTGAGATCTTCTCTGAGACGTTCACTGAGTAATTTAGTGAACAAAAGTAGCGTTCTGCATCGCGTTACAGAACAAGAGAGTATTTGTATTATACTTTTCCAAGCGTACACAATTAAAATAAACATGTCTATCTTATTTAAGATTTCTAGAAACATTTTGTAACGCGTTACAAGTAGCACAAAATTTATAGAGGACTTTTAACGAAATGTAACAAATTTAAGAGATTCATTTTTATGACAGCCCAAACATTTCTGAAGTGGAGCACATATGTATGGAAGTTTCACCTGCTACTTGCAGCAACTTTTAGTTTTACGTGAATTTTAACAAATAGCCGCCGAGGTTTTCAGATGTCTCAGGCTCATGCGAACGTATTACGGCTTACTGTAGTGTTCACGTGACGTCTTCTTTGAAAAATTTTTGTAACATGAATCTATGTACTTGGTGGTATTAATTCTTAAAAACAGTCCACATCAGTCTTCCAACTTCGTATTTTTACCATATCACATTTTTGCTGAATGCATGAAACTAAATATTTTTGTTCTTCAAAGATCTCACAAACATGTAGACAATAATTTTTATTATAATTATTTCAAAGAGTTTATTATTGTAATAATAGGACTATTAAACCTTTTGTTATACGACTTTCAAGAAACTTTTTAAACTTCAGTAGTGATACTAGTCAGAATAAATATTTTTGGTAATTTTATATTTTTATATGTGATATAACATATGCATACATAATACATTTATATGGGATATTTTTCGATTAAATATTTTCTGTTAAATAAAATCATTTAAAGAACGATATTATAATGCAATTTACACGTTTTCTGAAGGCACATAAAAAATTACAATTATAAAAGCTAGAAAATGTTTTCCATAAGTTACTTAATTATTAAACTTACTTATTTTGTAATACATTTAAATTTTGTAATATATGAGTTTATGTAACTTATTTGTAATAAAATACTGTGGAGGTTAAATTTAAGTTATATTAGTTTATGAAAATATATTCTATAGGATGTATTTCTATCAAGAACCAGTGTGAGAAGCTTTATACCACAGCAACAATGAAGCAAACTTAACTTTCTTAACTAAATTTTAACAAATTTTAACATTTGTTGAAATAAATAAATGTCTTTAAACATTTTGCACATGTCAAATAGAACAATTTTCAAATAGAACTAAATCAATATCTTTAAGAAAATAAATCACTGATGAAACACCTAATGAAGGAGTAGTAAATTTAAACATTAATTATATACAAAATTTATTTCACTTTAAACTACAGTATACAAAAATTGTATTTTTCTTATTCCATCGATAACTGAGATATCGCTTTCTCGATATAACCGTGGAAAAAAGAAGTAACCCTGAAATATTGAATTTGGTTAGCGCCAATATTCTATTTGCGATAAGACGAGCACGTTTCTGTGTTATTGACACGACTTCTTAACTCAAACATAAAAAACATGTCATCTTTTGCGGTAAAAAACCAAGCCTTGATCAGTGTTAGAAGAAAAAGAACTATTCTTCTTTAGTAAGAGAAGAAAAATTCTTCAAAGAGAGGCACTGACGATGCTGAATGTATTTTCTGTGGTCATTTGTTCTCAGAATACACAGAAGGATGGGTTATGTGTTTAGAATGTCAAGACTGGAAAAAGAGACGAGGATGAAAACGTTGCTTATGAATGTCACATGCGTAAATAGTTATATTCTACTTTGTGTTACATGCAGGACAGGAAAGAATATCATCATGACTTTCAAAATTATTTTTTTGTTCTCGTATAAGGTAAGGAAAATTTTATTGTATCTTGGTGGAATATTACTGACACCATGTGTAGTAGAGAAGAAAGAACAAATATATGACGGGATACGTATATGAGATGAGGTTTTGTTATAAAAACACGCAAATAATAAAACAAATTTCAATTTAACGTCCAAGAAACTATATTACACTACTTTCATACAAATACATTAATTACATCAAAGTATGAAATATTATTAATAATATTAGTTTAAGAAAAAGTTAAATGTTCTTAGCAAATAAAATAAGAGTCAAATAGTACAACTTGAAAAATTCGAAAAAGCATTTTTTTATAACAGTTTACAAGAAAAATATATGAATACATTTTATTAAATATTTAAATACTTATATGTTACAAATAAAAAAATATAAATAAAATACTATAAATAAAACAGAAGTAAAATAATTTATTTATCTTTCTCTTTATTATAGAAGTAATAAATAATATTGCATTTTTATATAATAAATAATGTATCGTAGAATTTGCCTAACGCGTACAAACGACGAGCAGAGAACACACGCGATAAAATGTCGAGCAGATGAACGCGATTATCCTCGTAGAATCGATACGGCAAATACGTGTTTTCGGCTAGAAACATCTGACGAGAATAGCAAAAGGGTGGGCGTCGAACCCGAAAACTTCGTAACGGACAATTGCGTTATCACGACAATACCGTGATTGGTATCATTCTATTCGTTCGACTAGTCCGCTGTGATTCTATTTTCGATAGGAAAAAAAAGAAGATAGAGGCAGGAAAAAGCGAGAGAGGAAAAAAGAAATTGATATCCGGACAACGTTGCTTTCAATTTCAGGAAATTTCCTATCTTGATTCGAAAAAGTCGTGTTTACTGCAATAACCGCGGCTCAAAATGCGTACAATACGGTTCAAAAATGCCAGAATCGTTCGTTTCCGTCGAGGAAATTTGTCATATCTGGTACTTTAGACCTTTGTAGATCTGGAGAACGATACAACGAATAGATTAATTATGTATTATTTATACTCGGCTTATTTTATCCTTTTCGTGACTGAAATAATTAGTTGTTTGAATAGTTGATTCGCTGGTTACCAAATAATGGATGCTAAGCATGGCATAACTTTTGTTTTATGTCTATTTTCGAAAAAAATTATGTTGCATGCGGGTGTCCTATTAAATTTGCGCTGATCCAATAATCGTGAATGATTTCTAACTGACACGATATTTTAATTTTTTAATTTCCGCAAAAATGAGCGGAATTGCAGAAGAGAATTCGATTAAAATACCTGAAACAATTACATTAATTCAAGAATGTGAGAAATGTTATGATATAATTCTGAATTTCTCGGAAGACAAGCTAAATTGTTAATGCTATTGGAATTTGATTCTCATTCTAAGAAATTTTATTACTGTAATATATAAAATATTCATTAATATTCCCAAATATTTAATTTTGTATTTTTTAAACGGAATATTTTTAGTAATGTTATTTTGTAATATTAATAATATTAGTACTGTATTACTATCACTATATTCTTGACTTACCTGTAGGACATATGAATATTAATATTGCTAGAACATTATTAGAAAAATATTAAAAATATTTTACTATTACACTCTTGATTTATTTTCAAAATATATGAGTATTAAAAATATTGTTTGAAGAATATTAATAAGGTTGGTGGAATACTAACAATACTATTAGAATATTATTAGAAGAATATTAATAATATTACAACAATTTTATTAAGAAAATGTTATTAATATTAATAGAACAGCATTAGAGTGATAATAATATTACTAAAATATCAATATAAGAATATTAATAATATTAGCAGAATAAGATTAGAAAAATTGTAAAAATATTACTAGGATATTATTACAAGAATATTATCAAAAAAATATTAGTAATACTTGCACTCGAAAGAGTTATACTCATGCAATTCAATACAACGATTTAAACTAAATTTTTAATCCATACAATTATAGACGTGACGTAACATAATAAAACAGTCAACATAATTAATAAGAAATAATAACTTTAAAAGATTTCTCAAAACTTTTCAACCAGAAAGTTTTGAAATAGCCCCAACAAAAATACCTTCGAGTGCAAGGGGATAATATTACCAGATTATCGGAAAAATTCTGAAACTATGACAAACTTACCAGAGCGATCTAACACGTTTAACTGTAGCCTCCACCCACCAAGATAAATGACAAGTATTTTAAGTCTCTTAGTTGAAATCATTGAACGTGTTTTATTCTATGATGAACCGACATCTCCTGCATTTTACAATTGAATATTACAATTCCTACGTTAGTAATACACAGAACATCTCGACGGATACCTGGGAATTGGATTTTTATTCAGCTGTCTCGCGTTGGGACATTCGTGATTCGTCGTAATTTCTCACTTAGACCCAATGTGACTGATCGATCTGACGTCGAGCAACCCTCTTGCTGCTGATAAAACGCCGCTTACAATAATGACGGATGAGGGGATTTCCCTTCTCCGCGGGTGTCACGAGCGAGCGTTTGTCCGTTTGCTTTAAAGGTTCATCCATATCTACGAACATTGAATGTGCCAGACATAAAGGGTGGGGTATAAGTGGGAACGTCTAAATACAGTAAGGTCTCGGTATAAGCGATCTACAGGATGTGCAGCTACCCGCATTAACATTAAACCTACCGATACACAGGGTGGCTCACCACATTTTACCATCTAGATTTGCGTCATTATTATTACTCATAGCAAACAATGTTTCAGATGAAGTTGAATGGTTTTGAGAGGGGCATATGCTGGTGGTATATTTTTTTTTGCAGATGGACGTGTAAAAGACATATGAAGGTCATTAATGTTTTTTTAAACGGAATCATATAATTTTTATTGCGTCAGCTAATAGCCCTTCATATTCTTTACAAAAAAGTATTAATCTATTTATGTGAAAAAATCATTAGCTTAGGAGATATTTTAATTCTAACTTGTTAGGAAATCGTGACTTTCTGGTCAATCTTATGAATTGCCCTAACTCAAGGGTCGGCAACCTTTTAAGTCGGAAGAGTCAAAAATTACAATTTACAAAATTTCAAAGTTTTTAAAGAGCCACAAAATTTTTTCTTGCCAACAATAAATAGTACTCGCATAAATAAAATTTTTTGATAAAAAAAAAACTAATCTATTTATTCATAAGAAAAAGTATCTATTTATTCATATATAAGTAGTGTTTTTCACAACAAATTAGATAATATATATATGGCATTATTAGATAATTACTTATTATTTAAGTAAAAAATTAAAACAATTAAACATTTACTTACAACACTAACAGTTGACGACAGCGACGACGCGTGTCACGGGGGAGGGATGCGGTGAAAAGCGAGTACAAGTGGTTGAGAGATAGAATCGGTGCCTAATCCTCGTTAATCGATTCAGAACGATTTTTAAATGTTTTTTTTTTTTTTTGATAAAATAAATAATATTTGCGTATGGAACTAAAGAGCCGCAGCTTCACATCTAAAGAGCCGCATGTGGCTCGCGAGCCGCAGGTTGCCGTCCCCTGCCTTAACTGAACAGCAAATGTTTTTCTACATGCCTTGAGAGGTCACCAAACGAATTGTGAGTCTTTTTTTTTGTTACGCAGTAACAGTGAAATTTAGTCTCTGTTACGTTTCTAATACGATGAATACGACGATACGGTGAATTATCACTTCATAATGAAGTATTCTAAAGATGAAAAGATAGACATGTTGTCAGTTTATTTTGAAGCTGGGAAAAGTGCTATACATGCAGAAAGATTATACACTATGGAATGTTAGTAAGTCATTAATTTCTCGATTCAGAAAGTGTTCTGATGCAAATGGTCGCCACATTGAACCTTTTCTGTAAGTAGACATTAAAATTAAAATATCTCCTAAACTAATGACTTCTTCACATAAATAGATTAATACTTTTTTGTAAAGAATATGAAGGAGTATCAGCTAATGTAGTAAAAAATATATGATTCCATTTAAAAAATCATTAATGACCTTCATATGTCCTTCACACGTCCACCTACAAAAAGAATATACCACCAGCATATGCCTTTCTCATAACCATTCAACTTCATCTAAAACACTGCTTGCTATGAATAATAATAATGACGCAAATGTAGATGGCAAAATGTGGTGAGCCACCCTGTATAATGTATACTTAATTTGAAATTAAAAATGAAGTTAAAAAATAAATAAGCAAACGATAAAACATAAATTAGTGCACACATCTATTCTTTATTTTGGTGAAAATCAATGCTAATTTTAAGGAATATACTTTAACAAAATGTGCACCTTATAATAAGAAACTTATGGGGCGGTCATTTGACCGGTTTGATAGTTTAGTGTTAATATTCGAACACGGTATTATTCCTGTCTTTACTGTTTTGCATAAGAGGAGTTAGTTTAGATGTTATATTTTATAGAAAGGTGAACCATGGATTAAGAATGTATCAAATATTTTTTGCTATAATATTTAGTTGAAGGAATCATTTTAAAAATGTTATTTTTAATACATTATTGATGTGATACTCCGGGCACTCTTAAAATTGTAGAACCATCAAGTTTATCTTTATTTTTTGGGATATTCTTGAACCATTGTCTTTTGCAACATATTTATTAGTATAAAAAAATGAACTTTATTAGGCTAATGATATTGTTTAATATTATACATAGGAATTTTGGAATCTAAAAATATGGGAATCTACAATTTGAGTTCCTAAGAATATAAAATTCGAAAATTTCGAAATTTGAGAAATAAAGAAGTTTGAAGAATGCAGAAAGTTCAAAATGTGAATTACGGTACGCTACGCGTCTGGAGTTTTCAATATCTGCAGTTATGAACGAACCTTAAAACGTGTCACTTTCCTTGGTGCTCGTCAACACGTAGATCAGCCTTTTCCGTATGAAAGAGCTTGCGAAACGCTCGACGGTTTTTACCTTCTCGTCGATTATCGCTTTCTCGCGGAATATTAAATCTCTCTGTCAAACGTTTCGCGTTGCGCTCCAACGATTTGTCACTGAATGCTTGCAGACGACGATTGTCGCGATGCGATTTAAACGGTGCATCACCGTGAAATTGTTCGTTTCGTCGGTTGCGGGGCCGTGGATCTTGCAAAGGAGAATTTTGAGCGGTTTTAGATTGCTTCGGGTAGTGGAGGACCCTTGGGAGCCTCTTTGAGCATGAAAATGCGTTTCGAAAGTTTTTAACGTGTTTGGATCTTCTAGAGTACACGCTGCTACACTCAATTCTGTTTTCATACGACTTTCATTGAACATGCTCTACGGACAAATAAAAATACCTTTCTTTATATTATTTTGCTAGGAATATTCAAATTTAAATAAACGCGTATTGTTAATTGGCTTAAATATATTTCTTCTTTTTGTACTATGGTGTGTTAACGAATTGTTCAGTTACCGTCACAACATGCGGTTACTTTAGATTAAGATGTCGTGAGACCAGGGGCTGTCCAGGCTCAAGGAAATAATTTTCGTGCCATTTTAAAAAAAATTGTTATTTTTTCATGTGAGATTTAGAATACATGTTCTTTAAAATAGAAAGGTTATATAAGAGAAAAAAGTTAACAAAAACATTTATACACGTTTTTGTAAAAAAATAGAATTTATTTAGTAATAAATTTTAAGATTAGTTTTCATGATACTTTATAATTTATTTTAAGATAAGACTAGTTTGTATAATACTTTATGATTTATAATAAATTACTTTTAATTTCACATTCAAGAAATAAAAAGATATTTCAAGCTTAACAATTTAATAATGAAATAAGATTTTGAATTAGTTATATAAAATTTAAACAAATTTTAATGATCTTAATAAATCTTTTTGTATTACCAATATTACATAGAAAATAAAATTAAAATTATTTGCAATCAAAATTTATATAATATTTTTTTTTAAAGACATACAAACAGTACTTTGATTTTTGTTATCTGATCTTATAGTTTTAAATAACAAACATTTTTTTCTTTCTTAAAACTGGGAGAGTCAGTATAATAAATAAAAAAATCAAATTTGAAAAATATATGAAATTTACTAATAAACATAATTACTGTGCATCTTACAAACTGTCCATTTTTTTCACTTTCTTTAAATTTGCCAATGTTTATGAAAGCGGTTTAAAAACTTCTAACAGAATTGAACTTTCCACTAATTACATCATTATCAACATAATGTAGCCCGAGTTTCGTTGAGCTACGAAATAATTGACTTAACCTGTTTATTAGGTTTACGAATATTTTAAAAGATTCTCCTAGAGTATAGAAACATTTCTTAATATCGAATAAAAAAGTGGAAAATTTAATTCTTGAAGAATTTCGTTTTGGACTACCTTCATAATTACCCCATTTCATAATTGTATAAATCATATTTTTTTAATAAATTTTTCTGTTTTGTTCTTTTACTCCTTTTTATGAATAAATATCAATAATTAAGTGGCAAATTATTTGCACTGACAAGCATGCTAATTAATAAAAACACGTCAAAAAGAAATAAATAAAAATATGTCAATTTAAAAGTGCATGTGACGGTTCCACCAATAATGAAAAACGTATACTACTTCATTATTTTTATAAAATAGTATAAATTCTGGATTTATATAAAGAACATATACTTTATATACTTTATAAAAATATTTATACAATAAATATCCTAAAATTTTACATTTTTTTTATTATAATATTTATTTAATATAATTTGTTTTTTCTGTCTAAATATTTGATGGATAGTAATTTCAAACTATTGGCAGCAGTTAATTTATTTTCTGCAAACGAAATCTAAAGCTTTTACACCGGTAAATTGTAAAAGGTTAGCACGGTCGCAGAGGACTGGAGGATTCTGGATTTTCGCTGCGGTAATGATATTAATATTAATATTATAAATATTGATATTAATAATATTCGTTGAGTATGGTGCGGATTGATGAAACAGTAGACGCTCGTTGACCGAATAAAATAAGTAAAGGTAATATTAATGTCAATAGTATTAATTGAATCTGTCGCGGTCGCACGGCACTCGCTGTGAACGTGTTAATGAACATTTGAGGAGAGTAATGCAAATTAATAATGATTACTTCGTTACATGAAATCATGTTATAAGAAAGTTCAAATTATCTAATTTCTGTATCTATTATAAATCGAATATATAGTTAGTATATAAAATATTTTTCTACGTAATAAATGCGTTAATATTTGTATTTAAATATATTGTATTTATGATGATACTAATAGATGTGTTTTTGTAATAAAAATACACAACTTACAGCAGATGGTTTTATACCAAATTTGTACAATTGAGTCATTTATTTTGAAAGTGAGGTAAGTTTCTTTGTTATTCCTAGATATTTAACCAGTTAAGTGTGTTTGACGACCATATGGAGATGTGGCAGAATTTTGTGTCATGGCGGCTATATCCGTCATGCATAAAATTTTGTTACAATTTGATATTTAAATTGTAATTTTGGCGGAAACTAAATTATATTCGTAAATTGTAATATGTTTAAAATGCTTAGAGGTCAACACGAAATAAAATAAACAAATAAAAAGTGTAAATGATTTGAGATGGATTCATAAATTCTTGAGAGCCAACTCGTCATTGCTTGATTATCGCGGCATACACTGGTGCGCGCTTTGCAAGAAGATTGCCACAGTTAACTGGTTAAAGTGATAGTTATTGTCCCACCTTATATAACAAAAATTAATATTTTGATAAAGGTTGTCAGGTCACGAAAGGAATAAGACTGATTTTTATTTAATTTAATTTTAGACTGACAATTACTTTAATTTATTGTTTTGGACTGATTCCTAATAACTTCCTACATAATGCAATATTTTTCCGGAAATTCTTTCCGCTTATAAGAACAACGTTGAATATGCTTTCTTTTAGACTTTTATTTGTAAGATAGTTTGTACTTTTAAAGTAAAAATTGTTCAACTTTGTACCTGTTCTTTTATTATGCTTTTGTTCAATTTTACATGAAATTAGAATACATAATACTGTTCCGATTTACGGAACATTAAGTGCTTTATAATAATTATTATAATGTTATAATAGTTTATAATTACTTTGGACGATCACTAATTTTATTAATAAGCGTTATCGCAATATGTCGTACTAAGGATAATTATTGTTATTACGACATTCTTCATTCTATCATATTATGCATTTTCATCATAAAAGTGTCTAAAAGGAACAGAAAGAAAATACTGTATATATAGATCGAGTGTAGAAGGTAACTAAATGAAAATGGAAAATAATTGTGTACAAAATATAAGACCCACTGCTTTAAAACAAAGTAGAATAATTATGTATCATTAAAATACAAGATAAGTGTTTATTACTTTATTTCACATTATTTTACAAAATTTTACCATATGTTATAATTAATATAAAAAAAATCCATACAAAAGATAACTTCATAATCTAGAGATATTATAATTAATAATAAATAATTTTTCATCCTCTATGTAATGGTATCAAATAATTATTGTTACCAAAAATTACAAGCTCCAAAGTGATCATAATAAAAATATTCCATCTTCCCCGTACCATTACTGTACTGAATACAATGTATCCATTGTATTGAATACAATGAATTATTTACGTGCTGTCGCGTGCAGCTTAAGCTTCCCTTAGCTAACAGGAAGTGTAAAGGAAAGACAGGGGGTTCTAGGTCTAGGTTAGGGTCTTCTTGGCTCTCCCTAGGTTCTGCCTGAGTGCCCACTAAAAACGAAGGGAGACTCCTCTTCATGTACTTACTGTTATTGTTGTCAGAAAGGAAGCCTGCATTGCACTCGAATATATCATATGAATATAGTTGTATAAACCAGTGATTCTCAACATTTTGACAAATGCATGCCATCGAAGTCAAAAATGAAAAATTTCCTGTAAGTATCAGCAAACTGTTAGGATATTGCTGTAGTAATTGTACCCATTATGAAACCGTGCATCGTTCCAGTAAATACAGTTACTCGATTTAGTATTCGGACACTATGGTATTTGCGAAATTAAAGCTTTATGTACTTACTTGCAATGTGATTATCGAATTTTCTGATCCGTAATGAGTTAAAGCGCATATTCTAGTTTACAAATATGTAAAATTAAATGCTTTATTTTTTATTGTTTTCCACATAATAAACCATAAACGAAATTAGACCCGATATTGGTGTCGAAAAAATATTCGGACACTTACAATTACATAAAGATTTTTCTTATTTAAAGTGTATATAACAGGGGTGGCCAAGTTCCTTGATAGTCGAAGCCATTTTTCAAAGTTTGAAATGTTTCGCGAACCGCAATTTTCGATGGCGCAGTTTTCGATGAGTCATATTATTCTTAACTTGGACGGAAATGAAATTTGTTTCAACGTTGCACTTAGTCTTTCATATTTGTCGTCAGTAATTTTGAAACGCATATGGAACGATAATAATTTTTTAAAATATAATAGCACAAAAATGAAAAGGGAACTTGGTACATTCATCGAGAGCCACAAATAATCCTTTAAAGAGCCGCATGTGGCTCGTGAGCCGCAGGTTGGCCACCCCTGGTATATAACAACAAAATTATAATTTTAATATTAATTTAATATTTCTTGGGATATCCCTTTTGTCTGATGACGTGTTGCAGACGTGCTGGCATGTTTGAAATTATTTTATTTAAATAATTTTGAGTAATGCGTTTACACTCTTCCGTCAGTCGTATTTTTAATTCGCCTTTTGTTTTTATAAGGGTGGTCTTAACATTACGATGCAATAAGTCCCATAGATTTTCAGTTGGATTTAATACCGGTGATTGTGGTAGAGGATGGAGCACTTTCAGACAAGCATATAATAAATATTCCTGAACTATTCTCGATTTGTGTTTCGGATCGTTGTCCTGGTAGAACTTAAAATTGTAGCGCATACCCACATTCGTTGCACTATTTGATAAATTTTGCTTTAATATGTCTAAATATTTGTTCTTGTATACAGTGTGTATATTTTTAAATATACAGCATGTTTCACTTAAGTTGACGTTGTAAAAAATTTCGAAGACATGTGATTCAAGAAAAACAAACTGACACGTGTTCTTTAGTATTTCGAGTAGAGAGTGGCATTACTAATTTTTTAATGCGTGCGCGTCTTCGATGTTGTTTCAAGGTCATCTTGTTCTTTTTTTCTCATAAAACTATATTTTATATTTCAGAATTTTTTCTACACGAAAAAATGCATGACTTTTGTTTGATACATTTTGTTGTGAGTTCAATGTTATATCTGGTAGGCTTACATTTCCAAGTATCATTAGTAATACAATATAAAAATAGACTTTTTACAAAATACAATTTTATTTTATTTTGCTTAATTTTGAACATAAATTTAATTCCAATTTGATTTGGTCAAAAATAATTATATTTAGAATAACTATACCAAAATGCTTAAAAAGAAAACTTTAAAAAATAGGTTGTGATATTTAAAAATACATTAAAAATGCTAATAAAATAATATGAAATGCTGATGTCCATTTTACAGTGGCCGCAGATCTAAATTTTTGCCAATATCTGCACAAACACTGGTACCTAAATGTGACATATAAAAATACTTCATTGAAAACTTATTTGCTTTAATTTTTTAAATATATTTTAGAGTAATCATGCAATAGAAAAAGTGGTCTAAACACTAGATAATTTATAAAACCAGATATTTAACCCTTTATTATACAGGATGGTTGGTAACTGGTGGTACAAGCGAAAAGGGGGTGATTCTACGTGAAAAAATAAGTCGAAAATATAGAATAAAAATTTTTCGTTTGAGGCTTTGTTTTCAAGAAAATCACCCCCTCTTCGCTTGTACCACCAGTTACCAACCACCCTGTATTATTTAAACTGAAGTAACTTAAGGTATACTTAAAGTAATAATACTATTCATTACATAATTTATGACAAAGCAATCTTTTAATATGAGCAATATAATCTCCATAAATGCCCCTTGATTCAACAGATTATTATTAAAATAAAATGAACTAAACACATTGTATCTTTTAAGGTAATGAAATAAGTAAAATTACAAATATGACTATCTCCTTCCTTTAACATCATTTCCTGCTGAATCACATTTTCGTATAATTCCCAGTAGGATTAAACCCCTAACACGATACTCCATTACAATTTCAGTCCATATTTAGATTCTAGCTTGTATTTAGACCATTTCATATCACTCAGTTATCTCTTTCTTCTTCCATTATATCTTTTTCTGTTATTCAATTATTTCTCTTTTTTTATCATTTAATTATGTCTCTCACTTCTGTCATCCAATTATCTCTCCATTTTATGATTAAATCATGTCTTCTCCAGTGATACTATCGATTGAGAACCTCTAGACTTACTATATCGTACAGAGTGAAATAATATTCCAGAATATGCGAGTATTTGCATCATATAATATTTCTACCACCGCTGCCCAGTTATAAATATTCATATACACAGCTGCCTGTTTTAATCTTTATTTTGTTCGTCACTGTAATTGTTCACAATGTATATTTTATGTGTATGCATGAAAATATATTAGATCAACGTACATGAAGTGTCAGATTCATATCATTGTTAAAAATCGTCGAGGTATTTCAGGTATATTGTTTCAGCGATCGAATAACGATACGCTAATCACCGATGAGGGATACGAATCCTTGCTGTTATTTTTAGCGCTCGAAAATTCGTCCATAAAATCCACTTTTAATATTTTACGCGTTTTCAAAATTAATAATGATCTTTTTATCTCTCTTTAGGTAATTTGCAAGCAGTTCAGGATAAATAAACAGACACGTAAAGTGAACGGACTGATCAGTTAATGTAAATAAGGTAACCATATGCTGACAACCGTGGATTTTTCATTTTATAGCATTGACTAAAGTAAATCGTGCATGAGAAATGAAAATTAGCTTCTCCATATTAATAAACCGATATTGATTTATTCCGCTGTACGACAATGTTCAGCTCCACACGAATCGAGATAATTTTTAATATTACAACATAGGCTTTTAATGTTGTCATCAATTTTAATATCGCGAAATTTTTGATGCCACAATTTTATCAAATATTTACATTACTTTTTTTATCAAAAAATGAAAGCAAATTAAAACATTCGCCAATAAAAACTGACAAATATTAATAACAAGTACAAAATACTTTATTAATATCAAAGTACAGAATATGGTATAAATACGAAATCTCATAACTGAATAAAATAAAAAAATACAGGGATTGAAAAATTCAATCGATGAAACCTGAAAAGAAGCTAAACATGCAGTTAATAAAAAATAAACAAAATTTAAGCACTATTTCATATTTACATTTATTGCATCCTTGTTTTATTTTTTCCAATATGTGTATATAGTGTTGGTGTGTTCAAAAAATTCGCGAACCAAAAATTAGAGTCGCTAAACAGCTTTACTGTAGAACATAGAAAAAAAGGACCTCGGCTTATAGTATTTCAATCAACCATCCCGCCACTGGTTTTGCTTCAAGCGAAATTGAAAAGAGTAATAGATTGCACTGTCGTTTTAGATTGTGCTTTTGTTTCGTTGTCGAGTTTGTTATTAAATAGAAAAACCGTGGTTCAAAGAATTCAGATTCTATGACAGGGAAAATTAATCCTGGAAATCAAAGGAGTTATTGCAAGTGGTCTAAGGATTCAACTCAATAAATAACTTTCTGAGCTTTGTACTTGTTAATTTAATTACGTTCTCTAATAAAATATCACTCCAAACGGAAATTATTCGTGTTGTGTTACATCCACCATTTCTGTAAAGCATAATTTACAATTAGTTGCACGTTGCAGCGAATCTTGCATGCATGCTGTAACGTTCTGCCATTTTGTTCTACATTAATTAAACATCACCTTTTCAAAATAAAATGAACAATTTTTTCGCTGAAAACAGATGCAGGTGTAACGAATTACCCTTTCTTTCTTTTTTGTGTCAGCTCCATCCATATTTATTACTGTATTTTTTATTTACATTAAAAAGAAAGAGCTTTTAATATTAAATTAAATTTATTACAGGTATTAAATATTAACAAACCAGAGACAGGAAGTCAAGAAATTGTTAATTGAATTAGAAATTAAGGTTCTATATCTTTATTTGACTCTGATTTTTCACTTGAAAGATAAAATAAAAATTTCTCTCAGCTTTGCAGATACATTGGTTTTAAAATTTATACAATTTATTATTTTAGAACGAATAATATGAGAAATGGAAATTAAATAAAATAGCTTTCACAGATATTAAAGTGTAAATGGTTTTAAATATTGAAGAACATACTTATGGTAAAGGTGAAACGATATTTTTAGGAAACACGAATATCCCCATAAACACATTCGTAGGATGGCATGAACGCGTACGTGAGCGCCATTTTAGGCGCAAAATGAGAGCAACTACGTTTCACGCTGATTTTTATATGACATGTAAAATATTAAATCTTTTCGAACGGTGACTTCTCAAAGTGGTTTATCTAGTATCTGAAATAAAAATAGTTCATAAACTTATCGTAGATTTGAAATTGTAAAAGTATCTTGAATTTTTAATAATAAATTGACAAAGTGCTTATCAGTTGACTTCTTCAATTAAAATTTAATCGTACAAATATGTGATTCGATTTTCAAAAATATTTATTACGAACATACAAAATATTCACTATTATTAATTTACGTTTACTTATTAAGTTTTCTCTGGAATTTACTATTATCCTTTATTTATTAACTTTTTAAATGTTTTGAAAAGTTGTAAATGTATTAGAATTAATTTCGTACCTTTTTGAAACTTTTTTCTTTTTAGATGTGTATCACTTCCGAGGTCGATTTGTTGTAACAAAATTGTTCATTTTATTTTCAGAATTTCTGGAGCAAAGCTTGTTACAAATAGGTCACCTTTTCAAATATTAATTTATTTCGAGACACAATGAGCCGAGAAACCCAAAATCATGGCTATAATTTCTGGTCGTATCTTTATAAAAATTTATATTTTATATTTCCTAATTGTCAAAATCGGACCTTGAATATTTATAACTCAAAATAGCTTAAAAATGTGTAGAAATCTAAGTAGATATAAAAATAGCGTTATCTCTTGAGTGAATTATTAGTACATTTTTTTAAGATTATTTTAAGCTATTGAAAACCAATTCTGCATTAAAAATTTAATTTGAAATTCACAATGTATTACTATATTGAAAAAATTACATAAACAGTTTTTTTACCTAATTAGCATTATTTTGGCAAAAATATTTACTTACAGATTTTTAATCCAATATTCACCAGAGTATAATGCATATAAAATTTGAAATTAAAAGTAGAATAGAAAAGTAAATGAATAAACCATAAAACATAAATCAATACACACATTAATTAATACTGTAAATTAAAACAAGAAATTAGTACTCCTCTCATTTGGAAGGAAGAAGCAAAATTTTGCGGAATAAAGTAGAATGTTAAAGTAAGAAATAATTATTCTAGCTATAAAAATTAAAAATTCACAATAAGATACGAAGAAGAAAGATTGTGCAATTTCAAAATCTATTCAAAATAACATCGATAGAAAACTAACATTAACTATTTATAAAATGTAATTTCACAAAGTACATATCAACTGTATAAAATAATTACAAATAGCTACTTAATTACCTATTACGAATTAAAATATCAAATTGGTTAAAAGTGATTTTAATAGTAAAATTAATTTTAAGTACATTTAAAAAATATTATAATACTTATAATTTCCTTAACAATAATACTTCATATTAATATAAACAGTCAACTGTTTTAAAAAATTTATCAATGATCTCTTTTCATCACAATATATCAATGTTTGCATATAAATTCATTATAAACGTTTTAAAAATCGATTAACCTCCACTGAAAGCGTCGAGCTTAAAGTGATTTTTCACATCTTACAGGAAAAAAGATCGATTTCTTCATTCACTCCACAAAAGAGGCATGGTCGCGATAAAATACAAAGTACAAACTACACATTGATGTATAAGCTAATATAATTATTGAGTTACTGCAGTTTCTACTGTTTTTAAAATAGTAATTAAAAAATTTCAGATTAAATAACCCGTAAATTAACTAAATTTAAATTAAAGTTAAATTAATTTTGTTAGCCCACACAAGGTAACAGATTGCGCTCGAAACATTTTATAACAAACTTCAGCTAAAAAACTGCCAACCGAGAGGAATTATTTATCTATCAAATAACGGTATACATGCCTTAGCCAATTATAAATCAATCGAGATATTTGTTTCACTGATTTATACCAATTTTAGCCACGAAATCGAACGTCACGACCCATTGTGCATCCAGATAGAAACCTAAATTATACAAAATATTTAAAAACGTCTAAACAGATATATAAATCATAAAACGCTCTAAACATTAGCATTGCAAAATTGTGCACACGTACCTTGTGTATACCAAATTACTTGTCATTTTAAATTTACTAGAGGGTGACATTTAAAAAAAAATTGCAAAAAAAACGGCTCGGTAAAAAGTCGGGTAACGCAGAATGAAACGAAACAACGACAAGGTTTTTTTGATCGAAAAAAATTTTATTTCGACAACTGTCGCTCGTAGCACATGACTTTTTTTTACCGTACGTGTGAGTGTGCGAGAGGGCCTTAAACCTTTTACACGCTCTCTTTTTTTTTCTCTCGCTCGCGGTACGTAATCTGTTCCATTTATCATGTATACGTTCAAAAAATGTGTAATCATGGAAATATAGGTACGCCTAGGTTTCTCTAAAAGGTTCACCTGTATGCGCGTTCTTTTTCTCGCTTCTCGTAAAATAAAAGTAATATTTTTTTTCCCCCGTTTAGTATTTTCTGCTATCGTGTTACCGCGCTGTAGACGGATTTCTCTTGCAACACTAAATTACACATTTGTACATCGTTAACATACCTTAAAAGTGGTTTTTCCATTTCATTTTCTCGTCATTCTCTCGCATTCTCTCCGTCGCTTACGCGCACTCTCTCCCTCGCTATTCTTCGCAATTTTTCTCTTCAGTTCACGTTTAAACATTTACAAACTAAGATTTATGGCGTCCCGTTTGCACATGCATACTTTACGCGCGGAATACGCGTCACATATGTCTGCTTCGTGCTCCTCCTCGATTTCATTAAAGAGTCTTTCCAGCGTTCCGCTTTCAAAAAATTGTTTCACAGAATTTCTAGTGATTTCGTACGTGTTTTAAAAATAGAATCCCATGAAGAAGCTGGCAAAGTTGCCTTAATGCGCAGAAAGTTACCGACGAAAGTTTAGCACCCTCGCTGCTGAAGCTCAAGAAGTCATAAAACCAATTTATGTATTACTACAGCAATGTTTAGGCGGAAACACATAAAAAAAAAATGGCTGAACTTTTATTATGGCACTTCGCTTCTGAACAACTATGATGCACAGTAAAATGTGTATACATCGCTGCTCACTTTACACCAACAATATGTAACGAACGCTGTTACCTCGTTGTTAAACTTGTGCAACAAGAAGAATTGCATGAAAATAAAAAAATTTGTCGATAAATGGATTGATGAAAAATTATGGATTTAGGGCTTTTTGTGAATTTGACAATTTGAGGATATAAGAATTTAAGAACTTGGAAATCTGGGGATTTTTTGATCTTGGTACTTGAGGATATTGGAACTGGAAATTTAGGGATTTAGAAATTTGGGAATTTAGTGGTTGAGGAGTCTGAGGATTTCAAGGTTGAGCAGTTTTCTGTCTAGAAATTTAGGGATCTAGGGATTTAGGAATTTAGTGATTTGAGGATTTGAGGATTTCAAGATTGAGCAGTTTTCTGTCTAGAAATTTAGGGATATAGGGATTTAGAAATTTAGTGATTTGAGGATCTGAGGATTTCAAGGTTGATCAATTTTTTTTCTAGAAATTTGGGGATCTAAGATTTGGAAATTTAATTATTTGGGGGTCTGAGGATTTCAAGGTTAAGCAATTTTTGGTGTAAAAATTTGGAAATCTAGGGATTTGGGAATTTAGTGATTTGGGGATCTGAAAATTTCGAGATTAATCAATTTTCGGTCTACAAATTTTGGAATCTAGAGATTGTGGAATTTAGTGACTTGGGGATCTGAGGATTTCAAGGTTAATCAATTTTCTGCCTGGAAATTTAGAAATCTAGGGATTTGAGAAATTAATGATTTATAGGTCTGAGGATTTCAAGTTTGATCTAGATTTTTTGTCTGGAAATTTGGGAATCTAGAATTTTTTGGATCTATACAGGGATTTAGCTGTTCAGAAACTTAGAGATTCAGGGATTTAAAAATCTAAGAATCTTCGAATTCAGGATCTCAAGTTTCAGGAACGATAAAATTAGAAAAATTAAAAAATTTGAAGATTTCGATATTTCTTAATCTCAAAATTTTGAACTTCGAAAATTTCACATTTTGCAACATAAAATTAAAGAAAAGAAATATAAGAATTTGTAAATTCAAAAATTTCAAGTTCATTTCCTGCCTCTCGTATACTTTAGTGCGAAAAACTCAAGCTCATTCTCAAAACGTTATTTTAAATGGCTGTCATTTACAACTTCTTGCTTTTCAGAAATTAACGTCGTTGTCCTGATTTTCATTTTCTTATTCGCTACGAATCGCCATTTTCAGCTTCTTCATTTCGACTAATTTGATACAATCGCAATTTTGGATAAAATCATTATTATCAAAATTAAAAATGATCACTATAATTATGAAAAATTTATTATAATAAATATTTATTTATTATATTATTTATTATAAAAAGATATAAATCTATATTTATTGCTATTCTGTCAAACAAATATACAAAAATCGTTTGATTATTTGATCAGTACACTGGCAAGACTCCTTAATTGCGCGCGCGCAGTTCCCGAGGGAGGTCGTCTTCGAATCGCTACTTTTAACCGTACAAACAGCTTATTTGTTATGCACGAGGCCGGATGTAAATATGCACGCTCTCGGGAAACTAACCTTCAGGAGGGATCGAGGATGTACTACAGAATTCTATACAGAAACGAAATGCAACATGGCGGCTCGATCGTGCAATTTCAGGACACGTGATTTATTAACGAAGCAAACACGGATGCTCGAAGAATAACGCTTTCTAACAGCAAAATTCGTTAGACTCCAGCGAGACAATTTCAAGGTATTCGCCAAAAGACGTCACAGAGCCTGGGAGAGAAAAGTTTACACGAATCCCAAGCAAAAGAAGTAATTGTCGAAAGATGTCCGGGGCCTTGTAAATCACGAGACCGAAGAATTTTATCCCAACAACCCCCTCCGTCGTCGGCCCTGAACAGGAACAACATTGTGGCAGTATGACAGATCATTTTTCACGACCGCGTGCTCAAGATACTCGTTGAAACGGTCGTTAGGCAGTTCATTGTAACGGTTATTAATGGGGTGCTTAATTTACTTCCCGCGAGTCTCGGCAGAACGATAAGAACGACGAAAGAAATTATTCCCGATGGAAGCGGGGACGTTTACAGGAGTTTTTGCGGGTAGTACAATTGTTTATCGCGTTATTAATGACCACTTACCAGAGACAATTATCGGGACAGTCCTTCGGAATAATTTAATGTTATACTTAATCTGTACGAGGTAACAGTATTATTTCTACAGATTCTTGGGCATGTAGCTCTGCCATTTAATTTCTTCACTTTTCTCGGAATTGAGGATCGATAAACCTTGCGTGGAGGGGTGAGTATGTGTAAAAATATATTTTTGAATGTTCGTTCGCGTGGTTTGAAATCTACGAAATCTTTGAAACATGTGTACTTTAATTTTTTTTAACGTAGTATAGTTCCTTGGAATAATTTTACACGTTTGTGACGTCATAATCGGATTGCGGCAATATACAGGGTGTTCAACGTTTCAAATATCTTTGTTTTCGAAGTACGTCAAATGTTATGAAGTTGATTATTTTAGAGCTCACATATTATTAGACTAATTGTTTTTATGTCCTTTAGAAATATCCAGATCACATTTTTCCAAGTAATAAATAATTCAATTTGAATTTTATTAAGTACATTAATTTTTAATTCAAAGATATATTTACTTGAAATAAAATATCTTATTTATTACTAAAACCTGCTCATTTTTAAAATTAATAGAAACATCATTTTTTTAGAGATATCAGGTCACTTTCATTTTTTTAAGTGGGATATACAAATTTAATTCGAAATTTATTAAGTAAAATAATTTTTAATTCGAAGATATTTACTTGAAATAAAATATCTTTACTAAAACTTGCACATTTTGAAAGCTACTAGAATTTAGTCTTCTCCAATTTATTTAAATAACTACTACTATTTTATATTGTATATTATTTTGATTATTCAAATAAAAATTGATTGAAATAAATAAGCTATTGCTTATGAATAATGGATAAATAATTTATCCTCTCAGAAATATCTTTTTATTCGAATTTTAGATCAGAAGTTTATTTAAAACAATGTCTTCTCACGTAGACCTGATGTGTTTAGATTAAAATAACATTACTCCGAAAGGTTGTACCAATTCTCTAAATCGGTTCCCCCTCAAACAATATTTAATTTCACTGTACTTTATCAAACAGAATTAAGTGCTCCAACACCTCAACCATAATTACGAATCAACCATAATCCACGCTGATTACGGATGAAACAACCCCTCGAATTTCAATATACGCTCACTTACCGATAATCGGTACTCTACATATTCCGTCCAAAAATTCCCGAGAAAAACGACGTACATTATTCGATGATTTGAAGAAATCAAAAGAGAATCCCGACAGGGATTAATTTAACACGCTTATCGAGCATGTTTTACAAACAGCTTCGAAACGCATTAAGAACACAGAATCGTCGAGTATGCGTGACAGTATTATCGTACGTTACGGCCATACGTTACTTTCATAGCAGCAATGTCCTTAGTACTCTTTATCGTGTTACGTCCTTCTGCTCTTGCTACGTGTCAACTACGGACATTAAGGCAATTCTTTGGGCAATTCGAGCACTGCAACCTAAATGAACTGTGCAATGTTTCGTAAGGTTGCACTAAAAATTCAAAGTCAACATATTTCATAGCAACAACGTCTTTAGTATGCTTTATCGGGTTATGTTCTTCAGCTTTTCATACACGTCAACTATGAGCATTAAGGCAATTATTTGGGCAAGTGGAGCACTGTTAGATGAATACAATGTAAGGTTGCACTCGAAATTCAACTTTCATATGTGCCTTAGATATCTTATGTTTCGAACTTGGGAACTGAGAGTTTTGTCACTTTTATAATTTAAAAGATGGAAATTTGGAAATTTGGTGACTTGGAGACACAGTTTGATCATTTTTATATTTCAGAAGTTGGAAATTTGGAAGTTTGGTGACTTGGAGACACAGTTTGGTCATTTTTATATTTCAGATGATGAAAATTTGTAAATTTGGTGACTTGGAGACACAGTTTGGTCATTTTTATATTTCAGAAGTTGGAAATTTGGAAGTTTGGTAACTTGGAGACACAGTTTGGTCATTTTTATATTTCAGAAGATGAAAATTTGGAAATTTGATGACTTGGAGACACAATTTGGTCATTTTTATATTTCAGAAGTTGGAAATTTGGAAATTTGATAACTTGGAGACACAGTTTGGTCATTTTTATATTTCAGATGATGAAAGTTTGGAAATTTGATGACTTGGAAACACAGTTTTGTCATTTTTATATTTCAGAAGTTGGAAATTTGGAAATTTGATAACTTGGAGACACAGTTTGGTCATTTTTATATTTCAGAACTTGGAAATTTGTAAATTTGATAACTTGGAGACACAGTTTGGTCATTTTTATGTTTCAGAAGATCAAGATTTGAAAGTTTAATGACGTGAAAATATAGTAGTTTGGTCATTTTTATATTTCAGAAGATACAGATGTGGAAATTTGAAAATTCGGAGATTTGGTAATTGGAAAATTTGAATATTTGGAAATTTGCAAATTTGAGGCCTTAATAACTAAATTATTACGAATATTTCAACTTGATAATTCGATAATTTAGAAATTTGGGAATTGTTATATTTCAAGAGTGAAAAACGCGGGAACTTAAAGACTTAGTAATTTCACAATTTGAAAATTTGATATCTCGCTTATTTAGAAATGTAAAAATTTTAGAATTAGACATTTTAGTAATTTGGAAGTGTGCAAATCCGTATTTCTCGGAATCTGGAAATATGGCAGTGGGTAATTTGAAAATTTAGAAATTTGAAGTTTTAACATTTTAGAATTTACCACTACTTCAATCTCTGTTTCTATTCACCTTAATGATATTATCGATACATTTAATTATCGATAACATTCCAATAATACTAATATATTATATTATCGATAACATTCCAATAATACCAATACATTGAATTACAGAAAGCATTCCAATAATGCCGATGCATCAAATTATCGATAGTATTCGGATAATATTGATATTTCTCGATAATAATATTAGTAACCATACATGTTTTAGTGTGACAAAAATTGAAAAAAAGGGAGTTATATTTCTTACAGACATTTCATAAGTGTTGCATAGCAACAGTGTAAAAATTCAACTTTTAAAAGATTGCCTTAAAATCATAGTACAAACAACCAGATGGTGATTTTACATTTAAAAATAAGTAAAAATAAATCATGTTATTTCATACTTGGCTTCGTTTGCAAATTGAAAACTCTTCCATATAGTTATAAATTATTTATGACGCGAAAAATAGTAATTTTTATAACTTTTTCAATAATGTATTAACTAATAGATTTTATAAATCAATATATGTAAATATTAAAGCCGATGAAATACATTGTCGATCATTATTCATGATATTGATAATATACTAGTAAATAGCAAGACTTTGGTTGCAAATACGATAAACTCGTACATGAGTAGCAATCAGTTAAATTAGTTAAATCAATTACTAATTATTAACAATAATTGTAGTAATAATTACATGCATCAATTTACAACTTCCATTAATTGTTGAATTAATCAAACAAGCTTTGAAATGCTCATTTTCATTGAGGTACACAAGTTCATTCACAAATATTTTCAAAAACTTTACGTTCAATATTCTGAAAAACCAAAGCAAGTATTAAATATATTTTGCACTTTTCTTAACTTATTTTCAGATGCTAATCATCGCTCTGTCATTTGTACCATGATTTTTGTGACATTCTAAACCTGCAATGCCAAATTTATTATTGCATTTTAGTCAAGTTCTTAATTTGCAAAATTAAGCAAATTTGCAAATTGCCAACTCCTTAATTTGCAAAATAGATTTGCAAAAATTAGATAAAGATTAGATTTGCCTTAGATCAAGTAAAAGTTCTCAATAAAATGTATTGCAAGAGTGTGGAGTATGTGACAAATACATTTTTCATTTATTATAAATAATAAATAAATGGAAATATATTCAACCAAGTCTTAGCTTTCTATTTTTCCTAAAATTTTGATACCATTTGGTAGAAATAGTGTTAATTTCTTTTAACTACCAACTCCTTAGTTTGCAAAATAGATTTGCAAAAATTAGATAAAAATTAGATTTGCCTTAGATCAAGTAAAAGTTCTCAATAAAATGTATTGCAAAAGTGTGGAGTATGTGACAAACATATTTTTCATTTATTGTAAATAATAAATAAATGAAAATATATTCAACCAAGCTATTTATTTGAATTATTTATAAGATCCAAGAAAAATGTAATGTAAAGCCACACATGACATAGGAGTGCAAAGGTTTAATGCATCGCCTATTTATTTCAGGAGAATGTAAACAGTATTTACTGCGGAAATAGATATCAAGGTAATGTCACGATGTAACAGGATGCATTGTAACCTAACAAATAAAGCAGCGACACGACATGCTGCTTTAATACTTTCGATCCCGATGGGGTAGTACCACCTCATACCAGGGAGCCAGTGATCTAGATAGGTCGTAAAATCGCTCAGACGTAAAAGTACACGAAATTCGATCACCGAAACACCAATTCAGGAAATATAGGGAGAGATAAGAGCTACCGGTATAAGGTCAGGACCCTCCAAACAAGTATGTATTTAATGAAGTGTTAATGAACTTTGTAAAACGTATCAAAACTGCAAAGAAAAATGCTACATCAACTGTTGTCGCTTTGAATGTTTTTATTAAAATGCGTTTATTATGCTTTATTATGCTACACTGCTTTTATTATGCAAGCTATTTCAAGTTATAACTAAAAACGAACTTTTCTACCAATAATGCACCAGTAGACAATTTATAAGTTATACAATGCTTGAAAAATGAGTATGGTAATAAATTAATGATATGATTATAAATCAACTGACTGGCACACGCACCTCAATATTTTGACCAGTACACTAATCTAAATCTCTTTCACTTTTTCTGTGGGGTTATTCTCAAGATAAGATTTATTCAGGTCCTATAAATTCGGTAGGGATCTAAAAGAACAGGCAATACAGCAACGCGCAACAATAAACACATCACCTTGAGTTATGGAAACAATAGAGAAGAGTTCAAACATGTTCTTCAATGAAGACATTTTCTTAAAATAAATCAGTAACTAGTAAATGCTTTACTATTCTATATTATTTTTATGTAGAATGAAAGAAATTTAACTGTGCAAAATATGTATTTATATTATGAAAATAATGAAGTTGTTAAATGTACACGTATTATTACCTTGTTTAAGAAAATTTGTTACCAGAAGTACTCTTTAAAGCATTCATTTGTCTCCTTTGAGATGTTTTTGTATCGTCATTGGTAACTGATAATAAGTTGTAACCTGATATATTTGCGTAAATCATCCTGTATAATTTTGCTTTATTTCAGTCAAAATGTAGTATTCTAAGTATGTACTGTATGTATTTTCAGTATGTATGTATGTTAGTATGTTAAGATGTGTATATATTTCTATGTATGTATGTATGTATGTGCGTATGTACGTATGTATGTATGTACGTATGTATGTATGTATGTATGTACGTAGGTACGTACGTATGTATGTATGTATGTATGTATGTATGTATGTATGTGTGTGTGTATGTATGTGTGTATGTATGTATGTATGTGTGTATGCATGTATGTATGTACGTATGTATGTATGTATGTATGTACGTAGGTACGTACGTATGTATGTATGTATGTATGTATGTATGTATGTGTGTATGTATGTATGTATGTGCATATGTATGTGTGTATGTATGTATATCTATGTATGTATATTTCTATTATGTATGTGTGTATGTATGTATATGTATATGTATATATGCGTATTTCTATTATGTATGTGTGTATGTATGTATATGTATATGTATATATGCGTATTTCTATTATGTATGTGTATATGTATGTATATGTATATGTATATATGCATATTTCTATTATGTATGTGTGTATGTATGTGTGTATGTTTCTATGTATCTATTCATGTATGCCTGTGTATTATCAAACTACACCTCTCAATTCAGTATACTCTAATACATTATTTCTCTACCATTCTGTAACATAACCCACCATATTTGTTCGTAATAATTCTGCGTTCTCAATGTTCATAATGTAACACTTTTAGCGACATTATACTATGTATTGTGTTTTGCATATTACATGTATGAATTGACTGCGGAGGTTTATGCGGTTATACTATATCGAGGTCTGCAAAATGTAAATAATAAACCATGTAATCTATGAGATCCATAACCTATGGATTAAATGATTTATGTTTATTTCGTGGACTCTGATAAATTATAAATGCATAACCCGCGGTCTGTACGCCAATAATCAAAATTATGTGTATTTAATAATAATTTCTACATATAAATTCTTCGATTTTGCTTTTTGTTATTTAAATTTTACTACGGGACATTGTTGGAGTAGCAATTTTACAATGGATTATATTCTGGCGATCGTAGTGCAACCAGAAAAAAAGTTCTGCGTAAAAAAATAAGTTGGAAATTTAAAATCATATTTTTTCATATAAAGTACTTGCTTTTCAAATAATTGATTTTAAGGTTGTTCAAACCTTTCTATTTATAGGAAAAATAATGTCTATGATATTTTTACTAGTTTAGCAATGAATGCCATAAATCAATATTAATTCTAAAATTTGTATTCTACATGTTAGTATTGATAAATTATTAATGCATACTGTAATAAATTTACTCGCAAATAAAACAAATATACATATAAATAAAATTACCATAAATGACACTAACTAATAATACATGTTAACAACATTAAGAATTACATATTTTTATTTAAGATATTAGTTAATTATTAAATTACCGAAAGAATTAATCGAATTGTCATTATCTTTATCATAAACAAACATTTTACACATATTTCGAAGAATCCAAATTTGTCAGAAAATTGGGTAAATCTTCAATTTATCCAGAATATATGAATAAATTGTATTTTATACTTCGACTTTTTTTTAAAAGCACATCTTTTCCGTTTGCACTGTTTATTGAAACACTCTGTATTTATATTATTAAAAAGTCCTATATTACGAACAAAATGATAAGCGATAATAACTAATGGTTGCTTTCTGACTGTTATTTATTTTCAATTTATGAATTCTTCTAAATAAAATTACATAATGTGTTTCATTGTTAAACGTATGCTTACTACGACATCGTAACTATGGTCTTACGATCCATTAAAATTTAACGCGACCCAATATTGCATCGTGACCCATATGTGAATTGAGAAGCACTGTTCTAGCAAGCTCAGAACGAAACGTCCTCATTATAGGTGCCATTCATAGGCATCTCGATAATTTGCATTTCAATCCACAGGAAAATCTTACATATTTTTGAAATCCCTGTAGTATTAAAATCTAGGTTCCTACTTTGTTGGAATTTACAAATAAACAAAACAATTGTTTATTGGAAATGTTCTCTTCAAAATCAAATAAAGACAAAATCACACTTTCTATATATAGTGTCCTATTTAAATCAACCTATCTTCAAAAAATGACAATACAACTCATGTCAAACAAACATTCGACCATACAACAGAATATATTAAACAAAAGTTACAAGTTACAGGTCCCTTATTTCAAGGGACAAATTATTTAGTGGCGGTAAATTTCTTTTATGTGGATGCGTTGAAGAGATGTGATTGAGTTCCTTTCTTGAAATAGAATTATATTTTAGTACACCGTTTGATTCTCTACACAAAAATATTAAGTAACTTATTGCAAAGAATTATTAATTTAAAAGATATAGTTTTTATACTAAAAAGCTACGTAAGTACTGATGTACAAGTTTTATCATCTTAAATTTGGTGTTTAAAAATACTTTAGCCTGAATGCAGACATTTATTCAATCTCTCAATAATTCAACTCTTTATAACATTTCCACGAAAAGACATGCATCAGGAATCTTTTTTTTTAATTCATTCGATGCTGCACATTTTTCCGTATGGTCATTACTTTTTAATCTCCATAAGAATCTCAGAGTTCAAATCTAGTAGCCTTGATAACAATTCGATACATTAATTTCATTCAAATGTTCACGAACATCCACACAGGGTAGTAAATTCGATGCATATTATCTAAGGTATTTTGTTGAAAATATTTAAAGTTAGACAGTAATAAGGTGAAGTGGGGTAAGTGCAGACTGGTTTTTGTAAAGTTGGTATTTAAACGTAAATACTTAACACTATCGATATCGAACGCTTTGCAAAATTACTACTTTTTAATTAATATTAACTAAGACCTTAATTTTCCTTGTACATTTTGATTTTAATAGGAAATTGTTTAAAATGTCAACTACTCTGCACTTTCCCCGAAAATGGGGTAAGAGCGTAACTTGAAGTTAAATACTTTGAAACTTTATTTCATGTGCAATGGGGCAAGAGCAGAATTATTAACAAATCTGCTATAAAATGCTTTTTACTGCATTATGCAAGTACTCTATACTGCAAAGAAGTACTCTTAGCTGAAATATAAAAGGGGATATAGTGAAACAAAATAAGGTAACAGACATACTAAATGGAGATATTTCGCTCGTATTGTAATAAAAATAGCCTGTATACGCACTTGCCCCGTTTACGAACTTATCCCACTTCACCTTACTAAAGTAACTAAACTAATCATTTTTCGCCATAAGTAACATAATACTTTTGTGTAAAGAATAAGTTACATCGAACGGTGTTGTACAACTTCACCTTCGTGTCTCCTCTACACGTTCATGTAGAAGAAAACTATCTTCGCCATAATTTTCTCCGAAATCATGTAACTGTTTTCTGAAACATTTCTTTGTATCGCCAATATTTTATAAAATATTCAAGTGGGTTGTTTAAATGGGACACCCTGTACACAGTATACATAACCTGCAGTAATATTCGAACACTGTATTTAGGTTGAATCAGGCGATATCGCATGCTCGTTCGTCGGCGTCTAAAATTGCCATAATGCATTTTGAACGTGAAAAATTAAATCCGCGAACGTATTATTTAATGAACTGCTCCAGTTATTTTGCGGAATTCAAATTATTGGCATGGCACTAAATAAAAATTTCTCTATAATTCTAATTTCACTTTACATCATATTTCATCGATACAAAATTTACAGATTTTATTTCTGTGCTTAAAATCAAATTAAAACGACGTCCATTTTCTTTCATAAGAAATGTAGGAAAATAAAAGTATTTACACGTGTAGTAAAAGTTTACATATTTCTTGCATAAAAATTCAGTAAAAAAAGAAAAATTTAAATTAGTCTAGTTCAGATTTTTTAATCCAGACTACAGTTTTGTTAATATCAAAAAAATGTCGATCAACCGAAAACTTTAAGCGTTTTAATAACAATTGCAATTTTTCAATAATATTAAAAGATGTTAAAATTAGATAATTTTTCCATTATTCTCATATGAATTTCTCCGCTATTTCTAAACTATGTTCATACTATGAATTAATGTGACAGCACACAAGAAAGATGGTCAGTGTGCCATTAAAAAAAGTCTGAGACTTTTAATTTAACGTGCATTTGGTCCAAAATACAGAGTTTGCTTTCATTAGGGAGTACATGCCATTCATCCAAGTATTTTCTTTAGAAAGAAGTTCTTTAGTAAAAATGAATCTTTCCTTTTAATTTACTTCGTTTATGTTACGTATGAGCTGCTAGTGCGTCCATTTTCTTTGAAAACTCGTGCCAGTATCAGTATATATTTTCATAGCGGATCCTTGAAATAACTCAGCGGTTCACTAAGAAGCACTTAACCCCGAACTTTTCCTTACTTTCCTCAACAATTTTTCAATGATTCCGTGAATTTAGTAACTTTCGTTATTCTTCTTTGATCTATGGACTTTGCAATTTTTACAAACACATTTAGTCTATAACCGCTACTGTAGTTTTACTTGAGTTAGTTTAACCTCTTAACCTACAATTTTCCAGTTGTATTATTTAAAGCCATCTAATTATTGCTACAACGTTAAGACAACTAAAGAATGTTAAAATGTTAAGCACATTTTGTCTTCAGTGATTGTACAAATTTTTATTAGAATTGAATAAAAAGTTGCAGTAAAGATATGAGTCTATTTTATTATATTACAGTTGTAGTATGCATCACAAGTGTGACACGTTATTGTAAGGCAACAGTTTAACAAGTAAAAAAAAGAAAAAGTAAAAAAGTAATAAGAGGTTGTTAATTTTTGTAGTAATGTATAACAATTGAGGCAATAATAATTTTTACTTGAATAAGTCATTCTAAGTAACAATTTCACCGTCATCCTTGTAATTTTAAATACTACACTATATGGTAGACGTTAACCTTTATGTGCTCACATAAAATGAACTAATCAAATAATGTAATTGATAGGTCAGAAGTACCTATATACATAAATGTTCGAATACTTTTGCAATTGTTTCATTCACTGTGTACCAAAAATCATGATATCAAATAAATTTTACATTAAAAAATATTGGGAATTATAAAAAAAAAGAAAAAAGCTAGAAATTATTTATCAATATTATTTGTCAAGAATATTAGTAAATAGTAATATTCTTTTGAACTTGACTGTCACGATACAATTATCTTAAATCAGCATGTCGTATCACTGGCTTGATTTGTTATAATGTGACACGTTATCATATCATGGTTATTTAATAAAAAAGTTGTGCGTGATATTTCTTCATGAGGTGAAAAAACTTTACATTTTTAAAAATTTCAAATTCCTAAACTTCTGAATTTCGAAGTTACTAAATCCATAAACTCTCACGTTTCCAACTTCTGAAATCTAACAATTCTTATATTTCCAAATTATTTAATTATCAAATCTTCAAATCACCAAATTTCCACGTTTGCAACTTCTAAAATATAACAATTCTTACATTTCAAAATTACCTAATCATCAAATTTCCAAATTTCCAAATTACCTAATCATTAAATTTCTAAATTTCCAAATTACGTAATCATCAAATTTCCAAATTTCTAAATTACCTAATCATCAAATTTCCAAATTTCCAAATTACCTAATCATCAAATTTCCAAATTTCCAAATTACCTAATCATCAAATTTCCAAATTTCCAAATTTCCAAATTATCTAATAATCAAATTTCCATATTTCCAAATTACCTAATCATCAAATTTCTAAATTTCCAAATTACCTAATCATCAAATTTTCAAATTTTCAAATTACCTAATCATTAAATTTCCAAATTTCCAAATTTCCAAATTACCTAATCATCAAACTTCCAAATTTCCAAATTTCCAAATTATCTAATAATCAAATTTCCAAATTCCCAAGTTTCTAACCTTTTAAATATAAAAATGACCAAATTCTCAGGTTTGGTCAAAAAATTTCCAAGTTCAGAAATATCAAAACTCCAAAATTTTCAAATTCGTAATTCTCAACTTTCCAAATCCCCAAATTCGTAAATTCGTAAATTTCCGAATTCTAAATTTTGTGAACCCCACACTCAAAAAAAATTTGCTCCAACCGTGCCAGTTAACGTAAGTTCCGAGCCACCTAAATACGAGATGAATAGTAAACGGTGGACGATCCATCGTAAAATCTCTCCCGACGTCGTTTAATTAAAAAGAAATGAGAAAGGAAGAAACAACCGGAAGAATGTAAGAAAACAACGAAACTGTCTATTCAGACCAGCGATGTTTGTAGTTCCTTCCCTCTTTGCTACCATTTTGGCAGCGCTTCAAATACATATACGTGTCGGTATATGTATATATGTACGTATATATTCCTACGAAGTTCTCGCATCACGAAGATATACAACCAGAAGAAAAGAAACTATTAACTTGTTTCTTCTCTACACATCGTAAGACTTTGTAGATGGAATAAACTCTGTACTATGAAAATAAAATACAATAGAATGAAATTAAATGTAGTGAGTTATCATGGAAATTAAGTGAAACTAATTATTTTGTCAAAACAGTGACTTTTGTCATTAGTTATTATTATAAGCTGGTTTACGTACCCTATTTATTTTTCTACGTGATTCTTAATTTGGAAATAAATGGTCAACGCATGAAAATAATAGATTCAACAAAATTAAACTATCTTGATCGGTAATATTAGGTTGGGGAATAAGTTCGTAGCGTTTTGACATTTTCTTTTTTTTTACAGCGACATTTTGCAATTTGCAAGGGGTTATAATATTCATTCGATAGAGCTCTTTCTGCTCTACAAAACTGCCTAAATCGTTTTTTTCAGTAGTTTCGTTATTACTATTGAGGCTCAGAAATGGAATATCCAGGAGGTAAAAATTAGCACTTTCGACACTTGCTCTTCTTCGCTTTCCATCGCGGCCAAAAAGCTGCTGAAGCAGCCCGGGATATTTGCAATGTATATGGAGAAGGTGTCATAGGTTAGTCGACAGCACGGAAATGGTTTGCAAAATTCAAAAATGGCAATTTTAACGTCGAAAACCCGCCCCACAGCGGAAGACCATCTGAGTTCGACGAAGTGCGTCTCCGAGCACTTGTGAAGCAGGATGGTCCTCAAACTAGTCGTGAATTGGTCGAAAAAATGAACTGTGACCACAAAACTATTCTCAATCATCTCCATTCAATGGGATTTGTCGAAAAATTGGGAGCCTGGGTGCCTCACGAAGTGAATGCTACGAACTTATTGCCCAACCTTAGGTTGAATTTTGCAAACCATTTCCGTGCTGTCGACTCACCTATGACACTTCCTGCGTATGCATTGCAAATATCCCGGCCTGTTTCAGCAACTTTTCACAACTTTTCACAAATTTTTGGCCGCGATGGAAAGCGAAGAAGAGCAGGTGTCCAAAATTCTGCTTTTTACCTTCTTGATATTCCATTTCTGAGCCTCAATAATAATGACGAATGAATCTACTGAAAAAAACGATTAACACAGTTTTGTAGAGCAGAAAGACCTCTATCGAATGAATATTATAACCCCTTGCAAATTGCAAACTGTCGCTGTAAAAAAAAGAAAATGTCAAAACGCTACGAACTTATTCCCTAACCTAATAATTCCTCTTATACATTGAAAGATAATTAACACTTTAATGACTCACATAACATGTGTGTGACGATTGATGAACGTAGATGGTTGCTTTAATAATTATCACACAAAGAAAAATATTAACACTCAAACTACCGAACCGGTCAAATGACCGTTCTACAAGATCCTCATTATAAATTACAGAATTTGTTGAAGTAATACTTCTGATATCTGCATTGATCTTCAAGATAAAGAATTAGTATGTATGCTAGTTAATGGCTTGCCGTTTGTTCATTTATTTTTTGACTTCATTTTTCATCTCAAATTAAGTACTCATTATACGCCGGTTTAGTGTTAAATTTGTCGTAAATGTTGTTTTCGTTTGTTTTATGTGTATGTTCGTACACGTTGAATTATTTCGCGAATTTACATAAAATTTTTTCAAATAAATTCTTCGAAAATATTGCCATGTCTTGGCGACATTTGACTACATAGGCGGCCATTAGGGTATTAATATGCTGTATAACAAGATTTTGATTGCATATGTAAGATTTGTAATCGAATGTTTCGTTCAATGAAATTCAATAGAATGAATCTAGATAGAAATCCAAAGTGTGAACAATAGAGAATAGAGAGTAGCTAAATAAAACTCGATAATGTAAATCTAAATGCAATTCAGTAGGGAGGATCTAAATAAAACTCAATAATGTAAATCTAAATAAAGCTCAATAATGTGAATCTAAATAACGTTCAATAATGTAAATCTAAATAAAGTTGAATGGTAAACATCTAAATAAAACTCAATAAAATGAACCTAAATAACATTCAATAAATGAAACTCAATGTCCCTATTCTACATGCCGGCTATGTACTGCACCTATTCTACTTGTCTGACCACATGGTGCCGCCATTCCGTTGTCTGAGCACATACGATCCAATTCTACTGGCATAGATTATGTGTACAATCAGGTTTCGAAGATTGCATCAAGATTTATACGAGTGAGTTTCAGTAGATCGTTGTTGGTGTTGGGCAATACGTAATGCGTCTAATTGTTATTGAAATATCTAATCGTTTAAATGGGACAGGTAATTATTGAAGCACTTAATCACCCATTGCAAATATCCCTTCGGTGTATTATGTTTCAAACGTGCTAGACAAAATGATACTTGCTTTTCGTTTAATACAAATCATTTATACAATTTGTAATTAATTTGATAATTAATTGATTTGTAGTTTTAACTATTTAATTTATTTAAGTAATTTAATTAAACAATTAAATTTAGAATTAATGTAATTATTTATTAATTAGATCTATAATTGATGTAATTTTTTATTAATTTAAATTTATAACTAATGTAACTATTTATTAATTAATTTTATAATTAATGTATCTATTTATTAATTAAACTTATGATTAAAGTAATAAATATTTGTCACATTTCGCAATGAGTACGAGTGTTGAGCGAAATTTGTTTAGAGTAATAAATCAAATGATCCACAGTACATTTTATTTGTCCATTATTTGGAAATAAAGAATTTATTAATTAATTTTATTAGGGAATATTAAAGAAGTAAAAATTATTCGCTATTCTTTTTCTCATTACTCGAGATTTTTATATAAAAAGGATAAATTAATTCTTGTTTCGTTAAGTACTTTTTAAATTTATATAAACGTACACTAACTGAAATATTAAATATAAATAGAACACAAATTATGAATATTCAAATATACAAATATTCAAATCTTTGAATTTCAAACCACAGTATACCAAAATATTCAAAATTTCAAAACCCAAATATTTGAATATTTGAGTTTTAAATAAAACTCAATAGAATGAATCTAAATAAAACTCAATAGTATGAATCTAAATAAAACTCACAGGGGAGATGTGGGATCGTTGATCAGAAGGGATACATGATCACAAAGGTGTTATTATTAATATGCTGACTATATTCCTCCCTGGTTTATAAGTAGTATTTGCAATATAACAATATAGTAATTTATAATTATGCGATATTCAGTAAAAGACGTTAAAAGTATTTGTTTTATTAGTACCAAACAGTAACTTCGTCTTCCTATTTTTTCTCTTATCCTTCAGTTGTCATCACTTACAGTAAAATAATTTCTATTCTTTGTGCATTTCTGACAATTTTACTCATTTGCAGTTATAATTTTATTTATTTAATAAACTGATTTTATAATTTTATTTATTTGCTTTTACTTATACGCATTTATAACAATTAATACAATTATTTATAGTCTAAATAATTAAATGAAATTTGATTTTCTGATATTTCAAAGTCGAGTTCATTGCAGCATATTTGACGACACCTGATCAAGTGTTCAAACTTTACATACAATACATTAAACGTAAATTTCTCAGATTTAGAATACGTATCCTCAGAGTAAAATTCGTCTGACAGTGTCGATAGGATCATTCTAAATTAAATACATCACTTTTTCAACACAATGTCAAGAATATCGTTCCAAGTTATAAACGAAATATAATAAACATGTGAAACCATGAAAAGTTTCAAAATTGTTTTAAAAAATTCAACTTTCGCAATTTATCTCTATTTTCCAATCTTGTCAGCTATTTGTCAAATTCATTTAATTTTTACTTTATTCGTAAAGTATGTCGTTTAATTCTTTTACTTTAAAAAATTTTTATGACCAACTGTTCTTATTTCTGATCAAATCTATTCGCGATAATTGTGCATATTATTGCGAATAAATGTTTAAATTCTATAACAGAAAATATTGTTAATTGTTTATTTATTATTCACTTGTTAAGTGTTAAATGACCTTAGGAATCAATACATAAATAATGAAGCACACAAATGATAAAACGAAGCTTATCAACTATCTTTCCCCTAATGCGAAGTGTGGTGGATCGCAAATGGAAAGAAGTTTCTTTTTCAAAAAACGTTGGTAACGAAGATCAAACCAGCAGTAAGACCATTACTTATCCTCCTCCCGCTGGGAGCAATAAAAGTCTGGCCATCAAGTTCTTTAATAAAAGATGAAAATAATAGGAGACGTAGGGTGGAAAGGATCTTAGAGAACCGCTGAACTTTCGAAGGGCTGTTTATTTCTCGATGGCTCGAAAGCATTAAATCGTGTGAACGTTATCGGGCTTTAACTTCGATACCCTAGGAACATCACGTGGTTGGAGATAACGATTAAAACTAACCTCAACGGGTAATTCTAGGAGAAATCGTATAATTCAACGTTAACCCTGACATTTGCACATCGCATAAACAAACAAGATAAAATTTCACACTGAATACTTGAATATGAGACCGGAACAACCGATCAGAAAAGCCAGTTTCAGATTTCACATTTTATATTACATTTTTTTGTTGTGCTTCCGCTGTGACATTTCGTTGTGCGAAATGTCTGTCACCTTCTATTGAAATATTTGTAAAAAATGAATGAATATGGTAGATGCTTATTTATTTATTTTTTTACTTTATTTTTAATTTGGATTTAAGAATGCATTTACTGTTGATAGCTCTAGTAGTATAAAATAAAATGGATAACCCTTAACAGACACATTTCATCAAAACATCATATCTGATACACTGGAACATTTAAAACCTCAGCCATTAAAAATGTTTTTTTTACACAGAAGCTACTTTTTACATTATTTTAACTTGAAAGAAATTGTAAATAACCTTTGAAAATTATTTTAATATACATATTTCATAGCTGATTTCGGTAAATGTAAACATTGAATGTAAAAACAAATTCAAAAACCTGAACAAATTGAGAAAATGACGATCTTCACAGAAAAATTAAAAATTTTATTCGATTTTTATATAAAGAGCCAAGATCTTAGTTGAACACTTTTGAGTTTAAGAGAAAAAGTAGTAAAAATATCAAAGTTTCAAAAAAGGTATTTATTCAGATTTTCGAGGTATAAGGTAGCTAAAATTGAAGCTAAATTGGCTGAGGTCGTTTCATACCCCAGTGTGACCATTAAGGGTTAATTATCTAAAATCAGTGAATTATTCAGATACTTAAAATCATTTGATTGATGTGCTTCATACAATTCAATTCGAAAACTTTTGTGTTATTTAAGGATGTAAATTTTTTAGTCTGAGTATAGATGCATTCTTTTATATAAATAAAAATGAATAATAATTTATTATTAAAATTTTGTTCGATTTTTATGTAAAGAACTAGAATCGTAGTTAAACACTTTTGAGATAAAACAGTTTAAGAATAATGTAAATAATAATGAATAATAATTTATTATTATTTACACATAATGTTTTAAATATTCACATCTACTGTTATTTATAGAAATAAGATTTGCCATGATTTTAACAGGTATTATGCTAACTTTCTGACCAAAAATGTAACAAGGACCGTTTGTAATCGAATGCCGACATCAGGGTCAGGGCCGACACAAATACTTGTAGTACGGAATGTGTAGAGTGTTCCACGTCTGAGATTTCGTTATGCTTGGAATTCCATGCCTGGGAATCTGGGCCACATTTTACAACCTTTTATTTAAAAATTCGCAAATAACTAAATTACGAAGTTCCACATACTTACATTTGCAAATTTTGTAATTAAAAAATGATTAAACATTCGAATTTTCGAATTGAGAAATTTATATACCCTCAAATCCTTAAATCTTCGAGACACACAATTTTCCGAATGTACATTTTCAAGTTTCTGTTCTATCAATTCGTATTTTTATGCATTTTCATATTTTTGAATTTCGAAATTGTAGAAATTTTGAATTACTAAATTCTCTAGTTTCGAGCTTGCGAACCTTTAAATTCCTAAATTCCTAATTCTCCGAATTCACCACGTTACAAACTCATAAATTAATCATTAAGTCCCTATATTACCAAATTAACAAATTCCCATATCTCGAAATCCTCCAATCTTCAATAATTCAAGTCCTAAATTCTTACATAACAAATTCTCAAATTCCCCAATTCCTAAATTAGTAAATTACGCACTTCCCAAATTCCCAAATCTCCAAATTTCCAAATTCCCAGATATCAAATTTTTATATTCCTAAATTCCCAAATCCCTAGAACTCCAAATCCTTAAAATCCCAAATTCCGTTGGAAATATCCAAATTGCCAAATCTCCAAACTCCGAAATTCCAAATTTTCAAATCTTCAAATTCGTAAATTCCAAATTTCCAAATTGTTAAATCTCCAAATCCTCAGTTTCGTAAATTTCGAAACTTCCAATTTCTCAAAATCCGAAGTCACCAAATTCCCATATCTTCAAACCATCAAATTCCTAAATGGTTAAATCCTTAAATCCGCAAACTTCTAAGTCCCCAAATCCTGAAATCATGAAATCCCCAAATCCCCAAATCTTCAATTCCCCAAATTCCCAAATCCCCGAATCTCCAAATCTTCAATTCCTCAAATCCCCAAATTCCTAAATCCCTAAATCCCTAAATCCCTAAATCTTGAAATCCTGAAATTCCCAAATCCTGAAATCCCCAAATCCCCAAATCCCCAAATCCCCAAATCCCCAAATCCCCAAATCCCCAAATCCCCAAATCCCCAAATCCCCAAATCCCCAAATCCCCAAATCCCCAAATCCCCAAATCCCCAAATCCCCAAATCCCCAAATTCCTAAATCCCTAAATCCTGAAATCCCCCAATCCTGAAATTCCTAAATCCTGAAATCCCAAAATCCCCAAATCCCTAAATTCCAAAATCTTCAAATCCCCAAATCCCCAAATTCCTAAATCCTGAAATTCTGAAATCCCGCAATCCTGAAATTCCCAAATTCTGAAATCCCCAAATCCCCAAATCCCCAAATCCCCAAATCCCCAAATCCCCAAATCCCCAAATTCCCAAATCCCTAAATCCCTGTAATCTAAGCTAACCAATATTTTCGTGCAACATATCACCATCATCAGTTCTCGAATCTGATCATCGACATATCGTTACACGGTCGATCTTACAAAAAGATTTTGATTCCATGACAATAATTGGGACACGAGAAGCTCGCTAATTAAATTTACTGAATTTACGCCTGAGCTAAGTCCTGATTGAAGGAAAAGCACGAGTAAAGAGAAAAAAGAAACGTCAGGCAATTAAGGTAGCTGCTACTGCAAACTGCTCAATATACATAGGATTTGCTTAATTACTTCGGCTAATTACTTTGTGTTACTGCTCCAATGCCGATTCGATCGCTTCACTTTGAAGTTTGCTTATAACTGTACCCTGCGGAAATCTGCCTTAAACGAGCATTATTAGAAATGTATAAACCAGTTCCCTCCTGTTACCTTCCGCCATTTTCACCTTGAAACTGTCATCTCAAGCGTTCGTTTCAAGTATCGGTTGTTTTTATGAAATACTTCATGAAAATAGATGTTCATCGAATTGTTCCTTATTGGTACTTATTGTTACTTACTTACTTATAGTGACTTTTTGTTATGAACTGTATTACGGTCTCTTCATGCTTTTTACATATTAAGATCAAGGTACTAGTTGACCAGTTTTAGAAAATAAATAAATGAGGTTTTTATAAGTTGTACTTTAGACGAAAGTGATTAAACGCCATATTTGTTAGTTAAGTGTAAAAATAATTATATGTGAAATGTATATTTACTAACAACGAACATCTGAATTCATTAAAACCTTAACCTACAATTTTCTGAACAGTTGCAACATCTACAGGTAGCTAATTATTCAAACAACGTTAAGACAATTGAAGGAAGTCAGAATGTTAGGTGCATTATGCATTTAGTGTTCTTTAATTAAGTAGATTGCGATCGGAATCGACCACAAAATTCGATTATAGCAAAAATGCGAGGCCAGTTCATCACGTTCGAACTGTAGCGTGCGTCACAAGTGTGGCACGTTATTATAGGATAAGCGGTTAATGTAAGTAATATGCCATCATATTCATATTTTCTTAACGTTTTCATTAAGAATAGCTGTATTTTCAGATATAAAAATTCATACATTATAAACATTTCACTAACGAAACATATTTTCTCTAGTATAAGTCAGATACAGTCAGTTTTTGACATATACATATACTCATGAAAAAGTGGCAACTGGTGAAATGTAAAAGTGAACTAGTTAAGAAGGTCTTGCTGATATGGATTATTTATTTTATTAAGGTTTTGCGATCGTTTATTTTATTAAGGTTTTGTGATTATTTACTTTATGCAAGTTTTGTGCCAATAGTTACGTATTTTAAGAAATATCAAAGTATCCAAATTCCGAAATTTCAAAGATCCAAAATTCAAAAATTAAAAAATTCCAAATTCTTCTTCCGTAAGTATTATTTTTTCACAACCTTCACATGTATAATGCACATTGTAAAACAAAGAGGCGTAAATAAAATAACATCCCTTTCAATCTCAATTTCATCCCGAAAAGATCGAAACACTTTAAGCATCTTTATTATAAAAGCTAACATAAAAATGTTAATAACAAATAATCGAAAAACTTGTTTATTTTCAGTATAATGTACTGGTCCGAATGGGGTGCAAGATCTCGTATACTAATGTCAGGAATGGATGGAAAAAATAATAGTACATTAATAGTTGATAGCTTGGAATGGCCAAACAGTCTGTCTATCGATTATGCAAGTAACAGATTATACTGGGTCGATAGTAAATTAAAAATTATCGAATCGGTAGGACTAGATGGCTCAGATCGTAGGGTATGCATTTAATTAGAACAATTATTTAACCAGTTAAGTGTGTTGGCGTCTATATCCGTCATGGAGATGTGGCAGAATTTTGAGTAATGACGACTATATCCGTCATGCGTAAAATTTTGTTACAATTTTGATATTTAAATTGTAATTTTGACGAAAACTAAATTATATTCGTAAATTGTAATATGTTTAAAATGTTTAGAGGTTAACACGAAATGAAATAAACAAATAAAAAGTGTAAATGATTTGAGATGGATTCATAAATTCTTGAGAGCTAACTCGTCATCGCTTGATTATCGCGACACACACTGGTGCGCGCTTTGCAAAAAGATCGCCACAGTTAACTGGTTAATTGTTAAGACAGGTCAACTCCTGAAGCATTTACCGAATTTTTAAATATACTCTTCAAATTTGTATAACTTTTTTTATAAAGTGATCTTGTTATTGTATAATTTAGAAGACTTAAAATGTCTCTAGGAAACGAATCTCGCTTAATGACAAAGCATGCCATCGTTCACGTTGAAGATTTCTCTTAACTGCTCAACTAGTGGTCTTAACTGAATTTTGTCACTAATTGAATAAATTATTGAAATGTACTGTATGTTGTAATACAATTAAAATATTATAAATTTAGAATAATTGTATTTGACACGGGTTGATGTCGAATTTAAAACATTGCAATATCTTGCAAGAAGATATTACAGTCGTTAGCTCATCCATTTTGATAAAACCTTATCTGACGAATTTAGAACAAAATGGAGGCGTACTATGCTTGGCGGTTTCTGTCGATACTCATTATCTGGGAAGATATTTGACATTTAATTTTCTTATTGCAAGAAATAGTAAATTACTTTATCATATTAGAACTGTTATGGTAGAAATGATAGATTGGTAAGTTTTTGAATTACTGTATCCTGAGTTCAAATCCTCTTATGAACATTAATTCGTTCGTCTGGTTTTATGTATTTCCTTTTCATTTATACATAATTGAGTTATATTGTTTATAATGAATAAGTACGCATAGTGTAACCATGTTCTTATAATATATTGTAAATAATATAATACAATTGCAGTAAATGAAATAAGAGAGAGAAAATTAATGAAAAAATGAAGATTAATTTTAAAATATAAAAGAACAGTAATAATTGTGAAAAATGCTTACAAGCTTGGTAAGATTTACATTCTTGAATTGGGAAACTTTTAAATTTCTAAATTCTAGAATTTTCAAATTTTCGAAAATTCGGATTTTCAAACTTTTAAATCCACCAATTTTTACCTTTTTAAATCCCCACATTTCAAAACCTTTAGATTTATATTTTCAAATCTTTCACAAATTTCTACATTTCTAAATCTCTATATTTCCGAATCCTCAGGTTCCCAGATTCTCACATTCCCAAATTTTTACATTTCCAAATCTCTATATTTCCAAATCCTCACGTTTCTAAATTTTTACATTTCTAAATCTGTGTATTGCCAAATCCTCACATTCCCAGATTCTCACATTCTCAAATCTTTATATTTCGAAATCTCTATATTTCCAAATCTTCACGTTCTCCAATTTCTACATTTCTAAATCTCTATATAACCAATTCCTCACGTTCCCAGTTTCTCACATTCCTAAATCTTAACATTTCTAAATCTCCACATTTCCAAATCCTCACATTTGCATATCTTCACATTTCTGAATCCCCAAATTTCCAAATCTTCACATCACTAAAACTTCATATTTCGAAATCCCCATGTTCACAAACCTCAGAATCCCAAACCCTCACATATCTAAATCTCTACACTTCCAAATTAACCACATTTGCAATCTCTACATTGCTAAATCCTCACATTTCTAAATCCTACGTTCACAAACCCCAAATTCCCAAGTGTCCACATCTCCAAACTTTCGTATTCTCGTGCTACTAAACTGCATGTTTCTAAATCCACACATTCTGAAAGGGTATAGCCGGATAAGGTTGTCAAATGTGTCCTTGAGTCGAATTAGAAACCCAACTCGTCGGTCGGTAGCATATCCAAAAAGAACATCTCACACCAAGTTTGAACCCCCTATCTCATCCGTAGGGGTAGTAAAAGGGAAAAAACGAAATTCCGGTTTTTGGCCTTTTTTGCCTATTTAATTTCGGAAAAAAATTCTGAAAAAATTCTATAATATGCGCTACCTGGACCTCAATGTTTTAGACATTTTAATAACATAGCTACACAAAAGCTACCTTTGTTTCAGTTCGTAATGCAATTTGATTTTTGACAAAATATTTGATATTTTTTATTCCACTCAAAAAGTCTGATTACGTTTTTCATACACATCGTGCGTGTGTGCGTATTAAATGATCAAAAAAGAGAATCAAAGAGAAATCTATGAATTTGTTATTGACATTCAATAACAGTTCGTTATATCTGTTTTATGCAAACAGTAGCATTCATTGATTTTATATATTTGCGCCAGATTGAATTTTTTTTCAATAAAAAATATGTCAACCAATGTAAATAGAAATAATTGTTCCTGTGAGTAAACGAAAGCACGCATTCACCGATTATCCGTCGATAAGCTTATATGGAAAATAAAATGGTTAATAGAAAGGTAGGCTTTACACAATCCTTTTTTATCAAAACTCATTTTTACCGCAAACAATGTAAATTCGTAACGAAATCGATATTGTTGTTATGAAACGATGGCTAAAGAAATTCTTAAGTGGTAAACAAAGAATATTTGGTCAGATTGAGTAGTGTAGGTCAACGTTTGGTAAGACACGATCGATTACTTCTTTTTTAACTCGATAATCTTCGAAACTTTCAAATATAGGAGGTGTTTTCTAACAAGACAGGAATCTACGTAAAAATGTAAGTCGAAAATGTGAAATTGAACTTGTACATATATAGTTTCATTTCTTAACTTAAGTGGCGATCTTTTTGCAAAGTGGGCACCAGTGTGTGTCGCGATAATCAAGCGATGACGAGTTAGCTCTCAAGAATTTATGAATCCATCTCAAATCATTTACACTTTTTATTTGTTAATTTCATTTCATGTTGACCTCTAAACATTTTAAACATATTACAATTTACGAATATGATTTAGTTTGCGCCAAAATTACAATTTAAATATCAAAATTGTAACAAAATTTTACGCATGACGGACATAGTCGTCATGACACAAAATTCTGCCACATCTCCATGACAGATATAATTGTCAAACACACTTAACTGGTTAACTCGATAATCTTCGATATCCTCAAATATAGAGGGTGTTTTCTAAAATTGAATAAATCTACGTGAAAATGTATGTCGAAAATGTGGAATTGAATTTGTTCATATATATTATAATTTAATTTCTTAATAAATGAATTTGAACAGCTGTTAAGTATTTGTATGAAAATTTGTTCACAACACAAGAAATGACTAATTCAATAACTGTCACATTAATTTGGGTATTAATGAATTTTGTTAAATAGATCTATTTAGTCATTAATATTATTAAAGTTTATCGATCATTCTTCAGAATGTTATTGATGCAATGTAAATTTAGTCGATGATAAAAGCATACATAAATACCAAAATATATTACAAATAATGCAGATAAATATATATTAGTGACGAAATTTACTGAATTATAATAAATCAGTAAACACATAATTTGCTGATTTTGTCATTTTATGTTGTAAACAAACTCTTTTACAAATACTTGAGAAGTATTTCAATTCTTTAAAGCGTAACTGTAAAATGGAACTGCATAAAGAGAAATTTTATTAAATAATTTTGACTGAATTTTTCACGCAGCTCCACCCGTATTCTAATTGTATTCTCAATTTGCAGACACCCTTGTGTATTTTCAAATTTTTAAATTGTCTTTAAAATAACACCTTCTATTAAAAATAAAAATACACAGCAGGTAAGAAAACATTCACTTATATCACAAATGTTATTACAATAAGCTTTTAAGTAAAGTAAATATATTGTTAAGGAAAACAATTTGTGTTAAACAAATATTTTTTGAAACTGTTTATGAGAACATAAAAAACGTTAAAATTTGTTATATTAATGATTTACAACTGAGTTAATTAATGCTTTATTTGCAACTGAAGAACACAAAATTGAATAAAAATTTTATTTGTGTGAAATAAACAAATTCGTTTATATCAAATGATTTTAGCAAAACATTAAAATATATAATAGTACCGATAGTTCTACATAAAATTTACAGTCTTAAATTCAAATAGTACTAGAAACTAAATAATTTCTACAGCAATAATAAAATATAATTCACGACTTCCTTGTAAAGCATTTTTTATTTTTATTTAAATAGAATGCTTCATTCCGGCTCAAACATTGCAACTTAATCTGTTAAGTAGGTCATTTTTCAAGCAGAAAAGAGTTATTTCCCTCGGGTAAGTATAATAAAAAGCGAACAAAGAAGAGTTAATCTGTCTTTTATACGATCCATGATAATATCATTTACTTTCCCTGATATAAAACGATACCACGATATTAACTGAATCGCGGGAATAATATAGAATACAACAATAAATAATTTAATTTGTGCTACGTTGAATTTTTTGTTACACTTGTTGAATTCGTTTCTGTTATTTTATATTAAGTTGATGATAAACTGCGAGGTGTATGATGAAGTTTAAACGCGTTAATTTGAATTAATTCGTGCCTTTGTATTTTTTAACCCCTTCCCGTGCCATTTACTTAACAGGTGCGTCAGTCAAGACTAATTATTCAAGGCTATAACATTAGAACGAACAAAGAAAATTAAAATGTAACTATTTTATATTCAGGGATCCTTCATAATGTAACTTACAGCTGGACCTAAATTTCAAGTTGAAGAGTATTCAAAATTTCAGTAAGGTTTGTCACATTTGAGCTGTAAGTGCGTCACGAGTGAGACTCGTCAAAGTACGAAAAGGGGTTAAGAAGACTCTACAGCATGATGTGTTCTTATGGTTTAATAATTACATAAACAAGTATTCGCAAAAAATGAAGACAAATATTGTTAGAAATTTTAATTAAATAAAAATGGTAATTAAAAAGGAAATATTAATTAATAATATTAACACAAATATTATTCAATATTATTAAAACTAAAATGCCACTCCCAAAATATAAAACCACAATTTAATAAAAGTTTGCAAAATGGCACTTATGACGTATTTATTTGAAGTTTGCAATTTATGGAAATGGTTAGAGGAGTACTTTATCAATGCATTAATAATTGTATACTTCATTATAATACGAACTGATCGATTCTTCGTTGAACAATATTAATGATAAATTATAAACTGATTCATTGTTGATTTCAATAAAGGATCAACCATTTTGTTTTCACCTTTCAATGTGCCAAATATACTACATGAAAATAATGCATTATGTGATGCTTGAACATTGTGCTATCGTTGAAATTATTTCAAGAAAATATAATTTAAAATTGAAAATATGAAAATATCCTTAAATTATAAAGAAATAATTTAAAATACAAAATATTTATTGGTTTTTGTAATAACGGTAATTTGAGATTAATATGGAATTGCAAATTTGTAATATTATGCAATTTCAATATAAAAAACATTTATTTACTATTACTTATTTTGTTATTATCACTATTTTTGAAAGTTGGAAAATGTATTGTTTTACAAAATTGAGAAAATCATGGAACAAAATTGATGAAACATTTAAATAATTATTTTCATTAAAGTTTATGTCTTAAATTGATTACTTGATCCATAAGTGATGTTTTCCAAAATTTTTATTTTTATTCCACGATCAACTATGTAATATTAACAATAAATTAGTTTTTTAACCAGAGATTGTATTAGAATTTCTCACAAATTGTATATTTCTTAGGAACTTGTTTAGACGCATTTTGACAGTTTATATTAATTACTCTTTAAACGCACTGCCACCTCATCTTAAATATTTTTTAATATTTTGTAATTTCAAAATATTTTATAAGTCTTTAAATTTAATCTAGAACTTTATTAAACACTTGAGATACTTTAAATTTTTAATCCAGTGCAAGTTAACAACGAAGTGCAAGTTCAACAACGAAGTGCAAGTAAGATCACCAAAAATATCAACAAAATACCAACCTGATATACCAAAAATGAAAAAATGCCAATAATTTTCAAAACACCAACATACAAATTTTAATTTAGAAAAACCAAATTATTCCAAATTATTTCACCTCAAAATATTTCACTTGACAACCTAATCTCACACGAAACAGCAAAAATTGCCAAAGAATGAAAAAATCACAGAAAATAAAGAATTAAATATTTATTTACAGAATAAAGTTTTTACAAGGTTTGTTAAAATGACCCAATATACGACAAAAATTTACAAAGAAAAATTAAACATTTGTATACCTTGATTTTAATTGAAAATAAGTTTCCCTTGAAACAAAATAATTAATTATAAACCGAAACCAGTAATATTGATCTTCCATTATAATTTCACTTGAAAAGCATTATCAGAATAACTTTTGAATCCCCACACACATTCAACGGATATACTCTTATATTCTTTACCAAGGGAACAATTTTAAGCGTGGATACAAAGAAGGGAAGAATATTCTGTGCATTCATTGTTTCGTTCATAAAAGGCTAATGTCAAGGTTAGGTTAGCAAACTAACCTACAAACGACAGAACTGGGATGCATCGGAGCTTCGACTAAAATTAAGCATTCAAGACCTTCAACAATAGAATTTTATATATTGAAGAATAGTATCTACAGGAATAATATAAAATTTACAAAATGAAACAAAATTTGATATTTAATTTTAATTAACAAAATGGAGGGTTAAAAGGTAATAAAAAACGTTTTGCATATATGTATGTACATCAAAAGAATTCTTTTTATACATATATATGTTCATTACAAGAACCGTTTCTGTTCATATGTGTCTACATTAGAAGAAGTGTTTTTGAACATGTATATGTACATTAGAAGAACTATTTTTGTACATACGTAATATTCATGACCCAGTTGCAGTGAAATATTCGTGCAAAGAATGAAATGTACGATATTCAAATTTCACTAATCTTCCGTTGATTTCTGTAAAAATTTGATGTAAAATAATAATATGAAATTCTTGTACTCTATTAAACATAAATAGAACGCAAACTTTTTATTGATGTTTCTTGCGTTTCGAAATTATAATTTTTTGTTGTGCCAGCTGAATTTGTACAGTTGTAATATTATATTATTTTTCTTGGAATGATTTTCAATAATAATAATTTAACAAAAATAACTGAATAAAAATAATGTAATGAATAATAGCATTGATTGTTATTTAATAGTTAATATTACTAGTAAGAATTAAAAAATGTATTACTTTTTAAACCAAATGTATACTACAGGATTAATTTTTCAAGAATTATGTTACAACGTCTGGAGTTTCTGGTATTTTACTTTAAACTACAAAGTTTGTTAATATGGATTTTCCAAAATGTACTTTGAAATTTATAAAAATAATCAATGATCATATATTTTTATTTGTTCTATTTTATTAATCTACTCTTTTATTTCATTTTTCTACTTAAAAATGATAATATATTAATCATTAATTGTTTTAATGTTAAATTTCCAAATTCTCAAATTTTCAAGATCTCAAACATAGTGACTCTAATTTTCCAAAATTGCCTTAATTTTCGAAACTTCCACTTTTTCAAATCATAAATTTACAAATTTTACAAATTATCGAATTACCAAAATTCCAAATAATGCAAATTCTGAAGTTCCTAAATTTTTAAATTTCAAAGTTACGAAATTCTCAAGCTCTTAAAATTCTGAAATCCCCTAACTCTTGAATTTTCAAATGGTCAAATTTCAAAGTTCCAATATATCAAAATTCTCAAATATTTCAATTTTCAAATTTCCCAACTCCCCACTCACTAAATTCTGAATTTCTGAAATTCTAAAACTCTGACATTCTGAAATTCTGAAACTCTGAAACTCTGATATTCTCAAAATATCTCAAGTTCCTGAAATTTCAAAGATTCCTAAAATTCCATAATTTATAAGTTTTCGGCAGCCAAAATTCCCAAATATCCAAGCTCTCAAAGTATTAAATTCCCAAATATTTAAATTCCCGAAATTTTTAATTTTCGAATTCTCAAATGTCCAAATTCTAAAACTCCTAAATTCACAAATTCACAAATCTTCAAGTGTTCCAATTTAGAGAATTTTCCAATTCTCTAAATCCCACAATACCAAATATCCCAATTATCCCAAATTTACTTAATTCTCTAGAAATCGATCAAAAAATCCGAAATAATATATTTTTACCGATGATAAAATGATATTTGAAAAAATGCTATGGATTTTAATTCCTATGTTTCCACGTTAGCGCAGTAATGCTTATCTTTAACACTTCGAGCGCCACCCTACAATAAACTCCTTTCAGCAAGTAATTTTATTTCCAATAAATCCAATAGGAAATTTTCATAAAATTCAACCCTTGTTTGCTCGACGAATTTTAACACTTTGACTGCCATGTCACCCATATGTGGGTGGCACTTCACTACTATACATACAGATATACCATCTACATTATTACAATTGCATATTATTACAAATATGTCCCCTTACCTAACTGAAAATACTCGTATTAACTGCTCGTAACTATGAAAAATAAATATAGCAGGATACTGTAAAAGTATTTGGTAACATTTGTTAAAAATAAAAATGCTCCCCAATACAATTTTTAGCTGTTTCATTGTGACAGTTCATGTTTTAATGTAGGCCATAAAATTTCGTGATGTAAACTCCATTAAGATTAGAGATAGATTTATGCGAACATACGTCATCCGCATGTGGGTGATATGGCACAAGTGTCAATATTTATACACCATTTAAATTCTGTTAGCACTCCCCAAAAAGCGCTCAGCACATTCTTCAAGCGTGCGCACGATGAAAATAGTAACCGATCGGAAAACACGAAAACGCCATATCTCGAGTCGTTTATGAAGGGGCAATATCTCTCTTAACCCCTGGGAATATAAGGCATCGAGTAATTGTCCGCGATATCTTTCCGCTACAATTCATTGTCAGACATGTCAGCTTGTCAGCTTGTCAGCTTTTGTACCGTTCAAATGATATGGATCGCAATATTGTAGGCAGTAACATCAGGAGAGTTGTATTGTGTATGTTCATTAGCCACCACTGTAACTGTGCGTCATTGTGCCCGAGATTTGTACCTGGCACAATAAAAAAAAAAAGAAAAATCCTGAATGTACCCTACCGAGAAAGGTCTTTTTATACCTATGCGAACCTTCTGCTTCTGACATTTCTTACATTCTCTTTTTCTTTTCTTTAATCACGGCTCGAGTAGATTACAGTATATCACTCGGTTCGGAAAATAGAAGAAAGAAAACCTTTTATCGCGCCGTGTAATATGATATATTGAGTGAAATTATTGCTAACAGAAATTGCTATAAAAATTCCAGGTTTTGTTTACGAGAAAATTGAACTGGTTAATTTCGTTGTTTTGATTCAACACAATTTATGATTCGATTTTAGAATTTTGTATTTGTGACCTAAATGCACTGGGTAGGGCGAAAAGTAAACTGGGGTTGGAAGTAAATGAGCGTGCAAATTTGGAATACGTGGATGAATTGTTACAGTTATGTAACGGTTGTTTACACTCAAAGTTTATATATAATTTAATTCACTTTTAATTCACATTTTAGTTCACATTTTAGTTCACATTTTAAGTCACATTTTAGTTCACATTTTAGTTCACATTTTAATTCACATTCTAATTCACATTTTATTCGCCTTCGTAATATTTTAGACACATGATAAATAAAATCAATTTAAAAATGGACAAAAATATTATAACAGTTAACTTTGAACTATAAGACAATTTGGATGAAAAAAAAATAAATCGAAAATATTTATTACACTTAATTGTCACAATTTCTATAATATTAAGAAAAAGCAAAACTATATTCATAAATAAAAACTGTCTCGTTGGAGTCTCAACAATATCCATGAAAACAAGTCAAATTATTAAGAAATAGAATTAATTATTTCAAATGTTATTATTTATTATTATCTAACTATTTTCATAACCTCCGCCAATGGTTTTGAATTTTAAACTTTTACTGAAGTAATTTAAAAAATGACTGAAAATATCATCTAATATCCAAGAAGCTTATACTAAAAACTAAAAAAGAAACCCAACTTACTTTAAAAGCAACGTACATTATTTTGACCTTATTTTCACATACGAAATATTTGTGCTTTTTTAATACTCGCAAACATTGAATTGTTGTTGAAATATCAAATATCAAATTAAAGAGACATCCATATTTTTCTGTAAGAAAAACGATGCGATCAAATAGATTCTACGTAATTAAGTAATATAGGAGTTGAAATAAATGTGAAGCGGATGTAGACCGCCATTTTGACAAGATGGATGAGAAAAAGCGAGCCAATTGAATCTTTCTACTTCGGATTATAACTAAAGCACTATATTTTACTCTCTTTTCCAATAAATCTGTAGAATGTCATATCGAATTCCATTCTCGAACTTTTTCATTTCATAATCAAAGTTCATTAAGTTCACTTTTTTAAAGAATAAAATTTTTTACGTTTCTTCATCCTTTTCGATGGTAAAAATTGTTTCGTACAAAATCACGTAGCTTTTGATACAATGTTAAAATGATATTAAGTATATCTCGTTCCGAGACATGCAGTATAAAAAGTACTTAGCATTTTCTGGCTCTGGTACATTTTAAATCCGTAGGTACTCTTTATGGTATTAAGTCTGCAGTACGGTCGTAAGACTATATGTGATACTAATCCCGTTACACAGATAATTTAGAGCCTGATGCTGCGTTAAAAAATATGTCAAGACTGTATGTAGGTTAATAATGTATCACATAAAAGTGAATACAAAGTCAGACAAAAAGTGAGTAAACACAGCATCACATAATCGTAAATAGACATAGAAATGTCCCTGGCGAATTAAGACCACGAAAATTTCACTTTGATGGATATAACACTATGTCACATATGAAAAATTGTCTTAGGCCATGCAAATTATTATTAAATACATTGATAACAATATATACATAGCAATTTGTTACTATCGTGATAGTAAATTGTGTGGGTGATGGGCGATTAAGGGCCGCGCGCGCGTTTACGTTAGACTCGAGTATCGATAGCGCGTGAGATAAAATTTGAATGCCATAGAAAATGTCTGCCTACTCAAAAGACTAGTTTACAACTCTCCAACCACATTATCTGAGTTGGAAAGAATTACAGATATTCGGGAAAATAATGAAGATATAAAGCATATGATCAAGGAGCATGCCACAAGCTGTGACCAAAGCAAAGGAAATACGAGATATTAACATGTGTTAATAATATTATGTACAGTAGTAATGTTAATAGCTAATAAACATCATTACAATTTGAACAGACCTTTTAACTTTACGGAAAACGTGAAAATGCTAAAAACTTGTAGTAGTTCTAATTCAATGACTAGGTCCTCTAACTCTTTGATTCGTGCTGACACGTTAGTTTACGATGCATTTATGTCATTATTTCTATGTATCGAAATTCTCTATTCGAAATGTAACAACCTAATATATTTGTAAACGGAATCACTGCTTTTTAGGTTATATGACGACTTGTGGGACATCGTGGCACATGCATGAATACACCTCGATAAACGTGCTCGCTGGGTTCACCATTTTCCAAACGGTAATCGTTACTGAGAATTTACCGAACTGTGTCAGTTTCATTCCACGTGACGTTTGCATTTCGAAATATTACGAGTTTGTCCCTTATTAATCAGCCTATCCTGGATTAAATCCGATTTAGCTGTATATTATATTCGTTGCGCCAGCGTATGCGCCATTATTTTACAATTAATTAACCTCGGCATTTGACCATGCAAACAGTGTGATCGTTAAGAAACGATAAATAGTTAAATCGATAACACAAAATTATTAAGTTCGCGTTATTATGCATAAAGCGTCACGAAAAATTGGCTGTAAAATAAGGGTATAATTTATTAGAGTATAATTTGATACAAAATTGCATTGTTTTATGCAGTGAACTTTCTGTTCAAGAAAAAATTTTATTTTTTTAGAGATATGAAGGATATGATTTGTTTAATCAATTGAGATGTATTAGTTAGATTAGTAGTGATGGGTAATAGTGATGGCGATTCGTTGAGGGACATTGATGTGTAGTCAACACCGAAGTTTAACAGTTTAAACATTTTTCGGTTTACAGATTTTTAAATTTGGAAGTTTGAAAATTTTCAATTTCCGTATTTGTAAATTTAATATTTCTATATTTGCAGGTGTCGAAATTCCCAGTTTTCCAGATTTTTAATCGCTAAATTTTTGCAGGTGAAAATTTAAAAATATGAAGTTTTCACGTGTGTAAATTTGTAAATTTTGTCAATTGAAAATTTGATATTTCTATGCTTCCGTATTTGCAGGTGTCAAAATTCCTAATTCCACAAATATTCAAATTATTAAATTTGCAAATCTGCCAATTTGCAAATTTGATGGCTTAAACAATTGAAAGTTTAGAAATTTTAAATTTATATATTTCTAATTTTGTAAATTAAGTGATTACAAAATTTGATGTATCTTAACATCCATATTTTTAAATTCTTAAATTTACAAATTTCTAGATTTCTGATTACTGATCGAGTTTATTACATTTCTGATTTGTCAAGTTTACAAACCACTAAATTTCTGTTTTTGCTGATTTGGAATTCCTACATTCATAAACTTGTAAGTTTAACTCAGAAATTTAGAAATGTGATATTTCCATATTTCAGTATTTTCAAATGCCAACGTTTTCTACTTCACCAATGTTCAGCTTACTAAATTTTGAATAACTTTATTAACGAAGTTGAGAGTTCGAAAGTTTGAAAATTTGGAAATTTGATATTTCCATATTTTAGTATTTTCAGATGCTAATGTTTCCTACTTCTCCAATTTTCAGCGTACTAAATTATTCAATAACTTTATTTACAAAGTTGAGCACTCAAAAGTTTGAATATTTAAAAGTTCTATATTTTTGAATTAGTAAATTTTTAATTTAAAACATGTGATATTTTATATTTCTCAGTTTGCTAAATGACAGACTGCTAAAATTCGAATTTTGCCTATTTGACATTTCTATATTTATAAATTCGGAAATAAAGAAATTTTATATTCGTAAAAATTCACAATTTCCTACATTTTCAAGCAACTAAATATACCACTAAGTTACTAAATGACTATATTTTTAAATTTCTCTACTTTCTTAAAAATTCAGAATTTGAAGATTTCTGTGGTTTATCAATTTGTCAATTTGTGAAATTTTGAATTTAGTATTATTTCTAAATTTTTAAATTACGAAATTTCTGTATTTAAAGAATTCAAATTTCTATATTTATAAATTTATAAGTTTAAAAATTTAATACTTCTATGTTCCTATATTTATAAATGTAAAAAGTCCCAATTTTTTAACACGTAAGTTTCTAAATTCGCAAATTTGGAGGATCTTATATATTAAAAATTTGAAATTTCTCATTTACTGTAATTTAATATAAAATTAATTCTTTTATAACATTATTAACATGCAAATTTAAAATTTTTATCTATTTTCGGAAACACTCATTGTGTATTGAAAATAATTTAAAGATCAACATATCTACATCACTGAATCGACTTCTCCCTTAATCAATAACACTGACAACACAAATATCTCAACTCGCAAAAAGCAAACACTGGTATCTCCAAACATAGCCCGTAAAAAAAAGAGAATCCTATTTTACCCGTTTTTTCACGAAAAACGACACACAATTTCACTTTAACACGTTTAACACTGAACTCGCCCTATAATGCATACTAAAAAATTAAAAATTAAGTTGTAAAATAAATAAACAAACTAAATTACAAAAAGGTCCTAAATTATAAAAATACATACTTATTTAAAAAAAAACTACCTTAACAAATTATAACCTAAAATAAAATTATTAATTATAACTTAAAGTAAGAAGTTGGTAAAACCATTTTGTTGTTAGTTAGTGTTAAATGTTAAATTTTATTGTTAGTGTTAAACTTTGAAACTTCGTGGAATTTAGTTGTTCGATTTCTAGTGAAGTGTCCTGTATAATTAGAAAGTCACGATATGTTTTATTAATATGTCACGGTAGATCGATATGTCATATTCGTGTGATTTATGAACGAGTCTAGTCGTAAAGATTATTACGTTGTGTCACAGCATCGAATGGTTCTGATAGGGGAGTGTTCGATTATTCATCGCAATTGATAGCCTCGCAAATTTCACTAGCACGAAATTTTTGTTATCTAGTGTCCAAACTTGCGTTCATTGTTAGGAATGAACATTTGAAGGAATATTCGTGCATGTTTGCTTTTTCTTTAAATCAAACACGACGCCATGAATCTGTTCAAACATGCCGAAACGTCAAATATGTAACTTCTGAAATTCAAAGCTTCAATAACTACTAACACGCGAAAGCTAGAGTTCAAGTTCCGAATTGCCTCTGAAAAAAGAATCGAAGATTAACCCGGAGATAAGGACGGCAAGACATGAAGTAAGACATCACGATTTAGATCTTAAGATCTCATGACAAGTACTGAAAGCAGTTATGAAAAATGTGACGATTCCATGTAACAGCGATAAATAAGTAACGTCGAATTTTTCTCGGAAATTTCACATTTTTTAAATCCTTTGCCTTTTGGTATGGATATAATCCTTTGCTTTCTGGCATGTAATTCGTCCTTCAAGATTAATTCTACCAAGCACAGAGTGGTTCACGTTATTTCGAAAGGAAAAGAAATTTGTGAGGGCCTCGATCGATTTATCTGCAGACCGAAACGATTACGTGTCAACGACACATTAGGAAAGTAAATAGGAGAAATCGATCGATCGGTACGGTAAATATTATTACTTTCGACGCATAGGCTTTAAATGTCGCGGTAGCGTGACTCAGAAGGAGAGTTTTAAACGGTGTAGGAATTGATATTTTTATGGCCTGTATGTACGTATATAAATAACATCGCCAAAGGTTAAACATCGAACTTTTACGTACGCGTTAACTGCTATAATGGCCACCGGCGCTTCGAATTCGAGGAAAAGGAACACTTTTAATAGCTCTATGATTATGTTAAATGTTGTGAGATTATAGAGGACCGAAATTGAGAATGCAGAACGTATTATGCATTGATGAACACGATAAAATTGAATTTATGTAGAAACGTATTATTCACTGACAAGTACAGTAAAAATAAACACGTTTGTTAATAAGAACGTATTACATAAAGAAACTAAACATAATAAAATGTTTAATATGATAAACATAATACAACTAAATATGTTTGTCAATAAAATCGTGTTTAGTTTTATTGTCTTCATCAACTGAATTAATTTTGTTAATACGTTAAATGTCAACTGGAGTGGCATTTCTAACCCTTAAAGATTATGATCAGAAGAAATGACAATATCATCGATGAAACTTCAGTAGTTGCTTTCTATTTTAAAATTGAATAATAGCAAGAAAACAATTTAATATTGCACTATTATACATAAATGAAGATAATGAAAATTGTTTGCAGTGCAAACAGTTCGCGAGGGGTGAAATTACACTCGCGATAGGCGTAAAGTGATAGGTATCTATACTGGTTAAAAGAGTACAGATTATGTATACTAATTTTTTAAATAATGTACTGAATCTATTTGACAAAAATTTTATCAAATTTTTGTTTGAAGAAATTGCAAAATTGTTTGTGGATTTGATTTCGTTGAAACAGTCTAAATAAACATTTGATTGAATTTAAATATTTATTGGAGTAAAAAACTTGTTTGTCAAATATAAATAAATGGAACTCTATGAGTAGTGTAATTACTTTATTAAATGTTTTAATTAGTGTCATTTTTGTTTATTTTCTGTTTTTGTTTAAATTTTTGATAATTAAGGTTTATTTTCGATAAAATATTGATTATTGGTTTTAATTAATATTTATTTTCAATTGCACTGAGGTAACACGCACAAATATGATTAATAGTTTTTTCATAATTTATTTTTATTTCTGCACTGAATTTAATGTAAAAATAAACGGTCACTCTTATTTTATATCCCGCGGTTGCGGTGTAGAAATCAAATTTTGTTATATTTCGATGTTGCAATGAAATATTATTAAACATAAGAGAATGAATTCTATTATCATATTCATGCAGATATGTTACTAAAGGTTATTGTTAAATTTTACGACGTATATGTTTAGTCATTTACTTAAATGATTTAACCGTCCGTTCAATGATTTTTGCAACTTCCAAAAAATTTTTTTTTTATCCCTTACAAATAACGCTATCACTATTTTCTACTAAAAGGAAATTATTAAAAATTAATAATGTAATATTACGAATTTGCAATATTTTATGGGAGTACAATAACAATTTGTAATTATGAAATACTTTGAATAATTTCATTAACTATAATATTTGCTATGCAGAATGAAACGAAGGATTAAATATAATACAAACATTGTACTGAGTAATGAGTTTAAGTGCGTCGCAAATAGCTTTAAGTAATGAGATTTGAATATTCAAACGCTTATAAGTATTTCAATTAAAGAAGCACTTGTGCACTCTGAATGTGATAAATCCGAATCCTCTATAAATACTTTAAAAAAAGAAAATTAATAAATATTCTGAAATAAAATCAAAGACTGAAACTTTATAAACATTCTCCATTTTCTTAAAATAATTCTTCTTAATTCTTACTGAAACCCACTAATGTAATTTTCATGTATTACATAATTATACACTAATAATCGATTGCGTGTCTTGTATAATAGCATCGTTTATTTTCTCAAAAATGTAAATTTGAGCTAATTTACCCTCTTTAAGGATAATTATTTTGAGGTTAGAAAATGTAATCATCTGATATTTTAAATTTGTAGTAATTGATTAAACAAAAGCTCTAATAATATACGAGAAATGAAAATATCTACATGTATCTAATCACTAATTGTTAAATTTAAGAAACTAAATGTCCACATGTAGACATATCTGTATCCTAAAATAGGTTAATGAAGCTAATGGCACTCCTTATCAGATTTAAACCTATTGTTAGATTCAACTAGTGATTATAAAAGAAGAAAAAGATTAAAAACAAATACTCCAAAGTAAATATTATTTTGAAATAATTGCAAATGCAATCATCAAAATAAAATTTGTATAGATTTGTATAATAAATGTGTATAATAAATAGTGTGTTTAAATTAGTATTTGAAGGGCCGATTCATTCGAGTACCGAAATACTTATAACTTTTCGAAACTTTCAAATATTATGAGGTTCATAACCAATCCATGAAGATATTTTCGAAGTATTATAATGAATGAACTGGTATAGTTCACAGTGACATAAATCTCCCGATTCCCATTTCGATGAACGAAAGATAAAACATTTAGTTCATATGTTCTAGTAATGTTACTGTGAAAGTGCACGCTAACTTATGCCACGTAACAGTTTTCTCTTCAATAAATAAACAAGTATAGATTGTATCAGCACACGCGAATAAATATTTTAAATAATTCGTAAACTTGCAAGTTGTACTTTGTCTTTAATTACTAGACATGTATAGATTGTATCTACGTACATAGATCATTTTTTAAAAACCGGATTACACCACTGTGACTTCAACTCCCTCATGAGTAGTACACGAGTTGTATACCTTGTCTATTAAATCCGATTTCTAATTTATAAGTAAATATGTTTTGAACTTGATTTCACTCATAATTATAACGATGCACAATATATAGAGACAAAACTGCTTAAATGCTGCATTAATTGTTGTCACATAATTGTTATAATGTTAACTTGAAATTTTTCAAATATTGAAATTTATTTAATTAGTGTAGTGTGGATTAAGTGGTCATTAAAGCGTCTTTGCTAATACCGGTAGAATTCAGCGCCACAGAACCATACAGCATTCAGTGTCAATATGAACCTAGTCCAGAACCCTAATTAGGAACAATGTTGCCATAGTACAGCCAGGTGAGAAACTTCACGCCCGTATTTATACGTATCTCCAAACGAACGGACGAATACGAAATGTTAATATCGAACATACATACATCATTTCTACTACACTCTAAACGATAATTTTCTAGAATATAAATTACTCTGGACCGGTTGAACGACGTCTTTTCACGAGAAAATAGCAGCAAACCAACCATACTTCCCGCGTAAACTAATTTCTCGCGCTAGTTGATTTTAAGCTAGTTTTAAATCCCCAATTTTTCTTCGACTTGAACAAATATATAAATTCATCGCGATCGAATGATCCTTAATATTCGCGTGTCTCGCCGAGGCAACGATCTCACAAAAAAGAAAGAAATGAAAAAGAAGGGAGTTCACTTGATACACTCCCGTTTCCAATTGTCACGTATTTTCAATTCGATTGCCGCGATTTTCTGACGGTAAATTAGCTAGTAAACTCGCGGACTCGTTCGACAGCGATTAAAATCACCGCTAGAAACGTGTCCTGTCGCGTTCTGTACCCTGTATCACGTATTATCGATCGGCTCGAAATATGATTCAATAAAACTAGCCAGTGTGGCACATTTTATTTTCCTTTCTTTTGCCTCATCACGAGTACGTCGAACATTTCTATAACGATCGAGCGGAGAAAAGCAGCAAAGTACGAACGATAGACGATAAACCAATCGGTAGCAATTGCAAGCACTGCACCGCATGCACTATCTCACCCTCGATCTCTCCCTGGCGTACACATATACTCCGGCACACATTCTCAACGATTATTATCACATACGTTCACACGTATATTCAGGCACAGGGCTCTCAAGACACGTACGAACCGCCTGGGCAAATACTCGTACACGACACACACACACACATACACACAGACACAGGCTGATAACTGACCGATATTCGAAATTGGCGTTTTGGCTTACCGCTTACCGCCAAGTGTCTAGATCAACACACACAGACTCACTTACGTAAGACACTAACGCGAGGCATGAGCCGGTCAACCAATCGCAAGCTCCACGTTTCAGTGTTTGAGCAATAGTTTATATTCGCTTGCAATTGGCTTACGGGCTTCCTGTGCTTACTATACAGTCTTATGTAATTGATTCTATTGGCTCCGGGTAATACGAAAAAACGAAAGGAACGAAAACAAGAAAAAATAGAGATCGACGACGGATACATTCCGGGATCGCGGGTTTCTTTGTTTTCATTTTCGTTGGAGTGTGATATATCGTGATGGATATGTAAACGTCGATGATCACATTGACACGTCGATATGTATGCACGCGTATGATAAGTATTATTATTGACACACACATTTAAGGATTTAATTTCTCGATGACGTTTGAATCGATATCGAAATAGGCAGTGTCGTTACACGGATATATTTTGAACAGTTTTCTAACGAAAGTAAATCAATTGATCGCCGAGAGAATCGTAACGGCGGATCCAGAGGTGTACCCGACGTCATATTTCACACTCTATCATTTCCGTGAATTTTCGTCTGGAACACGAACGTCAATAACTATCCGATGCGACAATATCGGCTCGTGTGTCGCGCTCGTTCGTTATCCCAAATCTACCTGATCGATTTGTCCTCGATCTTACTCGAATGTCGGAATGATATTTTCTGTTCTTTTTTTCAGTAATTCGTACCGCATATTAAATTAAAAATGACACATTGAGTCGCACGATCGACGCGGAAAGTAGAATTACTCAACGCCGTCACCGTTAACGATGCATTCATCGCGATACGCGAATCACACGTCGCCCGAATGAATCGTATTGTCGTCGTGCTCGCATCGTGTCCAATCTAATCGTCTAATTACATTCTCGAAATTGACTAGAAAATCCACGTGTAATTATTTACGGTAGCCAAACAGGGCAATAGAAATCATTCTCACGCATCGACGCTCCTATCTACACATCCTTCGGAACATGCACTGCAGTCTTCGTGTTCGTTATCTTTAAGAAAAAAAATCTGTTAACGTTTATCTTTTAACATTACATCCCGCTGCCCTCGCTAATCGGTTTTTCTTTCTTACGTGTTCCTCTATCCTCTCTGTACTCCTTCGCCATTGTAGAAAGTATTACCCGTCAACATTGTGCTGCGAGACCGCCGAACGACGACAATGGCTCCTTTTCCCAGGGCGCATCATCGTTTCGGTCGTTAAGAACGTCGTATCTCCCTCCGTGCACGTCGGACACACGAAAACGTTTCGAAATAATCGCGGCGAACTCCCACGGAGCAGGCGGAACGGCAATTCGGTTTTATCGATCAATCCTCGACAGATTCTTCGTTTTATGTGTTCCGTACATTAGTCACGACGACACCTTCAACTATTTCATCAGCCACCGAACGTAAATTTCGCGACAAGTGGACGTTCGTTTCCACCGTACCGGGTCTCAACGACTTCCCATTCTCGTATGTATACATACATACATATAGTATATCTTGAACCGTTTCATCGATCACTCTCCTCACCCCTATCTCTTTCTCTTTATATATATATATATATGACTGTGTTATGTGTATGTATATGTATATATATATATATATTATATGTTTATGTATACGCTATCCACGTGACAGGTCGACGTCCGTGTCCATCGGTCAACGCGACGGATTTCTCGGAATTCAGAATTATCGAATCATTCACTACCGCTCGTCCGGCACTGGACAGGACGTCGCTCAACAGTCGGTGTCGTCCTGGTGGCGTCTACGAAGCTCCAGGTAACGGTGCCGGGCGTCGCAGTAATGAAGCAGCGGTACCTAGACGTCGGTCCCAGTCCCTTCCTGATAGCCCTCGTCGGGAGAGCTACGCGTCGAACCAAGGACACGTTTGAGCGCCGAAACCGGTGGCAAAACCGGCACTCCCTTTTGCCAAACTCGTATCTGTTTCGCGCCCGGTGGAAATTGCTCGACCATGGGCGCCACTACGGCCAGAGCCTCCTTCGAAGGATACGTGCTCACTGGCACCGCTGTTCTGCACGTATCCCTCGCGTCCCACAGGCAACTCGAGTAAAGGATCTTGGCGTCGTCCACCACTTCCATGCGACTGTAGTCCGCCCCGCCGTACGGCGTAATGTCCTCCGCCGATCCCCGACGAGTGTCCCTAATGAGATCGGGATTGTCGATCGGCATTAACGACGTGGTCGACGAGAAACAGGCACTCGGCGCCACCATCACCGAAGGTTGTTGACTCTGGTCGTCGAAACGGCTGATCGAACCGTACTCGTTCTCCGTCTGCAACGTCGCTGCTTGCGGTCTCTGAACGTAGCTGAGATTTAAGGACACCGGTGGTTTCGAGTCCACACCGAACGACGTAGTTTCGATCTCCTCGTGCTTCCTGCGTGTGGTCGACGTCGCAGATGGAGGGTTATCGTTATTGCCTCCGGTATTGTCAGCCGACGCACCTTCCGCGGGAACGGCCGATTTAACGTCTTTCAGAGGCATCTTTCGAAAACGAATGAACAACACGAGTATAATGAGAAGTATGAAGAGGATCAACACAACCAGAGCGGCGGATATTCCAGCGATCTGACCGGAGCCGAGGGTCGACATACCAGCAGTTCTTAAAGACACGTGAAGGGTGAAATTGGCTTCGACACTGCCAGCACGATTCTCCGCCACACAATAAAACTCGCTCGAGTCCGATTCCTGAGCGTTCGTGAGCACTAACGTGCTCCTTTTCCTGAACTGACCTTCCTCGAAGATCAAGATTTTCTGATAGCTACTGAACGCCGAATGGTTGGTCAGCAATCTTCCGTTCCAATACCACTTCACTTTAGCCGGTGGTATCGCGCTAACCCGACACACTATACTGGCATTTTCGCCTATCGTCGCTTCGGCATAGCGGCTGGCTATCAGGAGGATCGGACGACAGGCAAAGTCGTCTATACCGAGATCCGTGAACGTGCGGTTCAATAACGGTTTCGGCCCGTGGCAAATGGGTGCTTGAAGAGTTGGTAGATTGTGCTTCACCAGCCACATTTTCATCTCGCGAAGATGACAATCGCATATCCAGGGATTGTCGTGAAGTTCTATACTTGTGAGCTTGTTCAACGGCTCGAACGTGCCTGGATGGAGCGTCGATAATTGGTTGTTGTTCAGTTTCAAACTTTCCAGCAACTCTAGACCCCGGAAACCTTTGGACTCGATCTCCACGAGCTGTGTATTGGATAGATCCAGCTTGACCAGATTCGGTGTACTCTTGAAGGCGTGCGAGTGAATCCTCTTAAGAGGATTGTTGGAAAGTACCAGATCCCTGAGAAACGGTGTATCCGTGAAACTGGCACTGGGGACTACGGTTAGGAGGTTATGACTTAGATCGAGCTCTACCAGATTCGTAAGGCCCGCCAGTGCCTCGCTATCGATTCGGTCGATACGGCACTCGCGTAGGTAGAGACGCTGTAGATTCGTCAAGCGTACACGTACGAAAATGTTACTCGGTAGGGTCCTAATGTCGTTGCCACTGGTGTCCAGCACTTGCGTCTCCGGATCGACCCACTCCGGTATGCTAGTCAGGGCACGATTTATACACTCGACCGTACGCTTCCCGCTCTTCCACTTGCAGGAACACTCGTCGGCGCACTTGTCGCTCGTTACAATGCCGAGGAACGTCGTCACGTAAAGTAAAAATACCGAGATTTCCATGGCGAACGCGTTGATTATTGTCGAATGGTGGTCCTGGTTTCGGTAAACGCTATCCTCCCCGACTGTCTCGCTCGAGGACTTGCTTCGTCAGACGCATCAATGAACGAGAATTAATTTTCCTCTCCCGAAAAAAACCTCCTCGAACGAGCTTACGCCCATTTTTCTTATTTAATCCCCGGATATGTCCCGTTACTCTTGCCCCGTCCTCCTTCCGCTTCGCGTCTCGTGTTCGATAAGACAGTCTCGTCTCAGCCTTTGTAACGAAGTTTACACGAGCCCTCTTCCCCGTGTTGTTCTTGCGATACACCACAACTAATTATGCAAACGAGAGGGTTGAGATTAAGCGGTCTCGGCTCGTCCATTCGTGAATCCTCCTGATTCCACTGGATAACTGGACGAATTTCCTTAGGAACCGGAATTATTCCCGGTCGCGGGTCGGACTGCTATTTTCGGCGAACTCACGAATCGGCGAAAACCTCCGGCGACTCCTTTCCTGCCTGGCTTTTCCGTATTTGTCGGTACTTGTCACACGCGCGCGCGCACATTGAGATACACACACGTACGTACGAGTAAGCGTACACCACGAGCGTCCGTCGTTCTTACGTAAACGCGTCGATCAACGTGCACTTCCCGTGAAGATAGCTTGTCCAAGGGGGACGCCGTGAAAAATAACACCCCGTAGACGCAGCACCGTAACCGACACCACCGGACACCCACCGAATACACGGTTCACGAAAACCGAACTCTCGCGTTCTCACACTACAATGCCCGAGGCGTTGTCCGTACCAGGCGATCACCCGTGTTCTTCGCGCGTGTGCGTGTATATATGTGTGTGTCTGTGTCTGTGTGTGCGTGCGTGTATGTGTGTGTGTGTGTGTGTGTGTATTTTTTTCCTCTTTTTTTCCAATTCTCACCGAACGCGCAAAACACTCGGACCGATAGCACGGACGCTCGTCGTGAAATGAGAGACTGTGAAAAGCCCGGCACTGAACCGGAGAGATAACCTCTCCTGCCTTCTCTGTCTTTCTTTCGGTACGTCGTTGCACACTGCCAGGAGGGAAAACGCCGACGCGAAGTAGGGCGCACCCTTCTTCCACTCTGGCCAGACTATATACACAGGGTGTATACACCACCACCGTGATTCCGGCACCCCTTACGGCGCCTTTCCTCTCCTCCACCGTCATCCTTCACCCCCCTCGGGAGCCTGCTGTTCCCTGCGAATCTCCCCCGGACACCCCCGCCACTCCCAACCAGACAGCTCGTGCGCTTTCCACGAGCGAGTCGGGTAGGGATCGTTTCCACCCCTACCCTCGGACGAGCAACCCCACCTTCGACGCTGGCGCTTTCCACCCCTCTAAATGGATACACGGTGGGCGCGCGCACAACCTACTACTTACTTGCTCACCTCGGCTCCTCTTTCTCTTGCCTATTCCACGTTTTCCTACAAAGTCTCCTGACCTCACCTCCACCCTCCTTCCTCCGTCGCCCACTTCAGTACTCTCCTTCTTTTACTACCTTCGACCCTCCAACCCTCCCTTTTCGACGTATCGAATGCTACGTCACAGTGGCGAGATATACGGCTATTTCACAAAGTGGTTAAATGCACTGCCAGATTACGGATTTGGGGGTGGGTGCGGGAGGAGGGAAGGGGAAGCATGGCAAGCGGCAGAACAGAGAAAGAGAAAAGGCCACCATCGACGGCTAACAACGGTGGCGGTTACGATATCGTCTATCGACTACCGTCAACTGCCAGAAACTCTCTCCCACTCTCTCTCTCTCTCTCTCTCTCTTTCTGCATCGCTTCTGGTTGCGATCGGCCCTGGAAAAGTCACTTTAGCCGTCTTTTATTTTTTTCCTGTCTCTCTGTCCCTCTTTCTCCGTAGGTATTCCTTTTCTTACAACACGCTCTCCGTTCTCTCGCGTTTACGCTTTCGAGAAGTCTGCGCGTGCTTTCTCCAACCCTCGTCGCTCGTTCCTCCTTCAGACGGGATCTCCTTCCCTTTCTGTCATCCCTCGTGGATTTTATACGGAAAATGGAGGTATTCCTTCGTAGAGGAAAGTTAGGTTCGGTCGAAGAACTTGGCCAAGTGGGCGGGAGGGGGAGGATGCTAAATCTGCCTACAACGAGAGTAAAGGTGACATTGCGATGGAGGATGACGAAGGACGCCCGGCAGCTACCCACCGCCCGAGCGAATTTTCCCTAAAGGACCTTTTAGAGTTAATTGATCGTCTGAGCGATATACACGTGCCTTCGCGTACGCTCGCGTGTAATGCACCCTTAATGGACGCGAACCTTTGCCCACGTACGCGATCAAAGAACCTACCGACAAGCCTGGTCTCGGTGTTCGATCATTGTCCAATACGCCACCAGAATTTAACTACACCTTAGCCTGAACCTCGATGCACACCGACCACCGTACATTTCTATTCTCGTGTGCCCTTGTGATCTGCTTCGGAGCATTTATCGATTTACGATACCGAGGAGTTACAGAGCATCCGGAGACAGGAGAGGCTCTCATAAAGAAGTCGAGAAGATGGAACGTCGAACGGAAGGATCGCGTTGCTTCCTTCTATTTAACTCTATCGTTATACCAGACGTCTCTAATGATCGTGCGTCTACGATCTACGAGCAACTATAACCTGAACCTCCTCTTAACCCTTGGGCGGTTTTCTGACTTCTTCCTGACCCACTGCATATTCATTATAGCGTTATACATAGTTACATGCGTGTTAAAACCTAATGCAACTGTGTATAACATTGTCATTAAATTGATGCTAATCTCTTCGTTTGTAATAGACTCGCACATTACACTTCAAATGTGACAAACCTAAATATTATGCAAGTGCATAATGATTGAATTTTGAACTCAGTGCCGATTATTATTAAAGAATGCTAAGTTCAAATAATACTATAAAAAATATTTTTTACAAACATTAAACCTACTAGCATATAATGTGTACTTAATTTGAAATTAAAAACGAAGTTAAAAAATAATTAAACAAACGACGAAACATAAATTTGTACACACATTTATTCTTTATCTTGATGAAAATCAATGCTGATTTCAAAGAATGTACTTTAACAAGATGTGTGTCTTATAGTAAGAAACTTTTGGAGCAGCCAATTGACTGGTTTGCTAGTTTTAGTGTTAAAATGAATAATATAGTTTGCAATATTGTATGAAGGTATAGCAACAAATTGTAAGTATGAAAGATAAAAAGTACTTTTAATAATTTTACAACTCACAAAATTTTCTGTACATGTGTATGCTTATATGTGCATACATGTAGATTAATAATTATGAAAAAAGAAAAAGATTGAAAACAAATATTGTAAATCAAATAGTGTTTTTAAATAATTACTAGTGCAACTATTAGAACACAATTTGTAAAACAAACAGTGTTTCTTCAAAAATGCAATTAGAACTTGAAAGTAAATTTTCAAAACTCACAGACATTCATTTTAAATTTCGAAACTAGACCGTGAAAAGTAAATGTTTTACAAGCACAATCAATGAACCAGTGAGAGTATAGATTATAGTGACGTTAATCCTCTGGTTTCCGTTTCGATGAACGAAAGATATAACATTTCGTATGTTTTAGTAATTTTACTATATGTGGTAGTACACGCCAACTTATGATTCTTAACAGTTTTCCCTTCAATAAGTAAACAAGTATAGATTGTATCAACGCACGCAAGTCAATATTTTAAATTATTTGTAAATTTGCAGCTTGTACTACTTTGTCTTTTAATTAGTCGACACGTGTAGATTGTATCTATGTACATAGATCATTTTTTAAAAACTGGTTTTACATCACTGTGACTTTAACTCCCTCGTATTTCATCAGTAGTACACGAATTGTATATCTTATATATTAAATGCAACTTCGAATTTATAAGTAAATACGTTTTGAACTTGATTTCATCCATAATTATACAAATGCATATCACCTGCCAATATGTGAAAACAGAGCTGATCAAATGTTGCTGCAATTATATCACATTATGTTCATAATTTTAACTTAAAAATTTATCTTGATATTGACTTTTGTTGTCTTAACGATGCAGTAATAATTTTTACTACAACTACTGAAAAAAGATGGATTATGGGGATAATAGTACAGTCAGAAGATCATTTTACTAGCTTTTATTCCGACAAATAGAATTTTGATAAATTCTTTGCAAAATTTGTTAAGGTTTATTTTCATCAAGATAAATAATTAATTTATATTTCATCGTTTATTTTCAAATTAATTTTTAATTTCAGAGTAAGTGTATACACTTTAATTCCTAGTAGGGTAGGTTTAATTCCTATTTGTCTCATTATATTATAATAATCGTATAATATAAGATTTCATCATACAACATCAATCTTATTTTGTGGATTCGCGTTTCTTCAATAAAAACCACTAATTATTACTCGCTAATTAATGAAATTTGAAAATAAAAGTTATTAAAAGATTGTGAGTAAGTCAAACAGAAGAGTGCAGGGGTTAAAAACTGTTGATCCCATAAGAAGATTTTCTGTACGATTAATTTCTGTATCCAAAAAAAGAATGATCGAGTGCAAATGTGTTTTTGTGATAGCACTCTGCGAAACGGTTAAAGTTTCGATGGACGTCGAGTTTGCCGCGTCTCTGCCGTTTGTACTCGATGACACCGTTACACAGTTCAGTGACGCTATTTAAGCGATTACTTAAAATCAATAGCGGTCGTTTATAGCGCGCCAATAGACCAATAGTATAATTCTTAACCTAAACGATGCTTTCCATCTCGCACCCCGATATTGTGGGGTTCTACACTAGTGGGTTTTAGGGATGAGTGTGCTCTCGAGGACGAGGACACGCAATCGAGACACATTGGGGTGGCCGACTTCGAAACAATACTACCGAGTTTTGTTGAAAGGTTCAAAAGTACATAGTCGAACAAAGTATCAAAAAATAGGACGATAATCGAAACTGGTGGTGCGCTGTTAATCGTCTGCGTGTTCGAAATGTTTCGCCGACCCTATCAATGTGAATCACGAGTACTGGAACCTGAAAAGTTGGCAGTTAGACAAGGGAAATAAATTGCGAGCATTACCTATCCATGCTTCTTATACTCTTTCTGTCTACATCGGTTTATCGTTTGGCCGGTTAGGAAAGTGCGTGTATGTCGTGTTTGTGTTTGGTCGAGAGGGTTGATGTATTGCGTTGTAATCATTTAGAAGTGGCTGCCTTCTTCTAAGAGATTCGAAAGGTAAAGAGATGGTAGAGAAATCGAAGAAAATATTTGTTTGCATAGAAATGTAAAGAAATAATAGCATGTTATGGAGATTGATAGGGACCATTTGTGTAAGGAATATGGCATTTTTGAAATTTTAATTTGAAAAATTTTATACTTCTTAAGTTGAAACTTCAAATGTTTGGAAGCTATGGAATTTAGTAATTTCGCTAATTGAAGGTTTTAGTGTTAGGAGATTTCAAAATTCGGGAAGTTAGGGATTTATATATATTTATAGGAATATTTAGGAATTCAGAAATGTGGACAATTGTGATTTGTAAATTTGGAATTGTAGAAATTTGAAAATTTGTAAATTTAGGAATTTGGTAATTTAGATATGTGGGAATTTGAGAATTTAGGAATTTAGGAATTTAAGGAATTAGGAATTTTGGAATTTAGAAATTTAAGGAGTTACAAATTTTAGAATTTAGGAATTTAGGAATTAAGGCATTTAGAAAGATAGGAATTTAGGAAGATAGGAATGTAGGAGTTTAGAAATTTCGGGATTTAGGAATTTAGGAATTTAGGAATTTAGGAATTTAGGAATTTAGGAATTTAGGAATTTAGGAATTTAGGAATTTAGGAATTTAGGAATTTAGGAATTTAGGAATTTAGGAATTTAGGAATTTAGGAATTTAGGAATTTAGAAATTTAGGAATTTAGGAGTTTAGGAGTTTAGGAATTTAGGAACTTAGGAATTTAGGAATTTAGGAATTTAGAAATTTAGGAATTTAGTAATTTAGGAATTTAGGAATTTAGGGATTTAGGAATTTAGGAATTTAGGAATTTAGAAATTTAGGAATTTAGTAATTTAGGAATTTAGGAATTTAGGGATTTAGGAATTTAGGAACTTAGGAATTTAAGGAGTTAGGAATTTAGGAGTTTAGGAATTTAGGAATTCAGAAATGTGGACAATTGTGATTTGTAAATTTGGAATGTAGAAATTTGAAAATTTGTAAATTTAGAAATTTGGTAATTTAGATATGTGGGAATTTGAGAATTTAGGAATTTAGGAATTTAGGAATTTAGGAATTTAGGTATTAAGGAATATAGGAATTAAGGCATTTAGAAAGATAGGAATTTAGAAAGATAGGAATTTAGGAAAATAGGAATTTAGAAAGATAGGAATTTAGGAAGATAGGAATTTAAGAAGATAGGAATTTAGGAATTTTGGAATTTCAGTATTGAAAATTTTGGAATTATAAGAATTTGCAGACTTATCAGTTCAAAAATTAGAGAATTGCAGATTTAAAAATCTGAAATGTAATTTAAATTTTCAAATTGGTAACAAAAATATTGTTTTGGCCAAAACTCCTTAAAATAACTACTAAAAAAAGAAGTCAAATTAGAAAAGCTATAAACCATAATCACTGTTCTCTTTTTCCAATGCAAAAATATTAAGTTATACTTTAACACTTCTCTTTAATATATTGACAACATTAGGTTAATTAAAAGGTTATGTCATATTTATTAGATTCATGTTAACTTTCTCTATTTCTTCTTTAATCAATGCATGCATGACCTCGAGACAATTTTAGCATTTCTGACTAATTTCGACTAATTTCTGACTAATTTCTGACTAATTTCGACAATAATTTTCATAATTTTAAATTTACATAATTTCAACAATGACAAGAATATTCTTCAAACTCGAAAAACGCATACATATCCAATGAAGTTGCGCTAAATGCAAGTGTCAGTTTTAATTTACAGAATTTTGTATTAAAAATATTCCCATGAATAATAACTAATATTTTGAAACGACTAGTGCACTCATAGATGGTCAGTAATGATTAACACTAGATTTACGGAACCCGTCAAAGTGAAGGATCTTAGATCCCTTATTTTAATGAGCTACACTCGCGACGCACTCACAGTTTAAGTATAATAAATCTTCTTATGTTTTTAAAATATTCGAATTCTTATTTTATTTTTGATTCTAATTTACACAGTCAATAACATGCAAAATAAAATGTTTATTTTCTTAATTTTAACACTGCAGTAGTGAATAGTTTAACGCATTTATAGTAATTTGTTTGACGCATTTATCAAATAAATAGCACGGGGTTATACCACAGAGATTAAGTGAAACTATTTTGTCAAAATGTATAATAATAATTAATATACATTATAAGCTACTTTACGTTACCTTTATTTATTTTCCACATGATTTTTAATCAGAAAATAACTAGTCAACGCACGAAAATATACTAGTTTGTTTGTATAATGCATAATAATAATTAAATAATATTATTTATCATTATAAGCTAATTTACGTTACCTTTATTTATTTTTTCGCATGCTTTTTAATTAGAAAATAACTACACAACGAACGAAAACATACTAGTTAATGAAAATTAAACGAAAATCTTAATTAATAATAATTCCCGTTATACATAAAAAAAAATTGACATGACATAACAAGATTTTCCTTACACAAGTAAAATTTTTAATTAAACATCTCTTTAAACAACGATGAAATTTAATGAAATTTTCAATTACAAAGCTTGCGTAAACAAAATCTTGTTATACAATATATTAATTGTTTTTTCTTTGTGGAAGAATTACAGTCGGTGCCCAATTGAAACAAAATGATTTATATTTCCCAACTTTAACGAATGAAATGGAACATTTTTATCGAATTATATATTATTTATATATACAGTATTACTACCAAAAATGTATATATAATTAATATTAGTAAAAATTATATTGTAGGTATTATATTATAAAAGTATATTATTGTAAGAGTTATATTGTAAATATATTATGTTACAATATTATAATTAATATTATATTATAATACAGCATCACAATATGTTAATATAATATAATAAAATATTAACACAATAATATAATATATTATTCTTGCAATACAATATTTTGCACATTTGCAATATATTATTTTGTAACAGTACATGTAATGAAATTTAATACACTAAAATATTGTATAACTTAATATATTAATATTAATTTATTATATTATATTATTGTAATAATATAACATAACATCATTTTTTCGATATAACTTTTACAATACAATATACATGTCATAATACAAGTTTCATAACATAATATATATTTTGTGACAATGTATTTTTCAAAGATGATATTGTAGGCATTTATTGGTTCTGTATTATTTGTATGACCAGTTAATGTTTTTAATTATCCCTTGAAGTATGAATGGAGTGAATGGGGGTTGCAAATGGCGACGTGTGTTCGTTGAAAAACGCATCAATGCTGTGAATGTTCATTTAATTTTTAACCAGTTTTATGTTATCCTCGAACTGTTAACGTGTGTGTAATTTCCTTGAAAATTAATTAAATGTTTAAATATTCGTTAATGAATGTCTATTCAGTTAAAAGTTACTACAATATAATTAAAATTAAATATTGAACACCTAACGACAAAACTTTCGATCGAAACTAATATAATTCTTATCCGAGCCGTTTCCGCTATTTTCAGAGCCTGTCCGTGGTGCTAGTCCCGCAATGCCCCTCGAAGTTGTAAAGAAAGAAGGAAAGAAGGGTGATGAATGACGAGGAAAAGGGAGCAACATCTACTAGGGGGAACCGTGCTGTCGCCTCCAGCTGGATTTTTGCCGAGGGTTTTATCGAATTGCCATAGGCTCTATCAGGATTTGGCTGGGTCGCTACATTTTTCAAGTAGTTCGGATGTGACTCGACTGTACACGCGTGCGACACAAACGTTAACACGATTGTTTCACAGATTTACAGTGCACAGTCGGCCGGTAGCGTGGACAAGTATGATCGAGGAGCGAGAACTTATCACCAGTGGTCATTAATTGCCAGCTACAACATGTGTGTCCCGCCACAATGTTAGTCGTAATATTTCACGCGCCAGCTACTTGCAACGCGTCTTTGCTCTAGATATGGGGCAACTAATTCTTCGGACAACCTGCGGAATAATTGCGCTGTCCAATAAATTTTAACTTCTTTTTTGCCTTCTACTGTACAATAAGATATTTTGTACGAGATATTACTATACAATAAGATATTCTGTACAAGATATTACCATACAATGAGATATTCTTGCTAATTTTTATGACATAACTATGATTCACTAAACTGTTTCTTTTTGTTGTCTTCAATTTTGAGCAAGAGGTTTTATTCTTTGCTTTTCAGTTTTGGAATTTTTGCGGTCTGAATGATAGTCATTGTGCAGATTCTTTTTGCAGATGGTAGATTGATAGGCCTGATGCATATTTTTTTGATTGTGTAAGTATTAAAAATTACTTGAATGGATGTTGAATCATTTGGAGAAAGAGTTTTGAGTAAGGACCCTCTCAATTTTAAATTGGGATTATTAAGGCTTCTGAATTTCTACATTTGAATAATTCTGAATTTCAAGATTTTTAAATATGAGAACTGTACGATTTCTGGATTTTTAAATATCTAAATATCTAAATTTCTAAATAGCCAAATTACCAAATTTCTAAATTCTTAAGTTCCCAGATTCATAAACTTCTCGATTCCTAGACTCCTAAATTACTAAATTTCCAGATTCGTATACTTCTCGATTTCTAGATTCCTAAATTTTTTGAATCCTAGATTCTTCAATTCTTCAATTCTTCAATTCTTCAATTCTTCAATTCTTCAGTTCCTGAATTTTTATATTCCAAAATCGAAATAGTTAACTACATACATTCACAAATCTGCAAAGTCGTAAATTTTTAAATTTCCAAATTTTCAAATTCCTCTGTTCATAAATTCTCAAACTTCCGAATTCCCAAACCCCCCCGTTTCCTACTTCTTCAGTGCCTCAATTTCCTGCTTACCATATTCATAAATTACCAAATTTCGCAATTTCAAAACCCCAAAATTCTAAACTTCTTAATTCTAGTCTCTAAGTTCTCAATTTTCCAATTTACAAATCAAATTTCAAAATTTCTAAATCTTCAAATTTACAAATTTTCAAGTTTTTAAATTTTCGAATCCCAAATTTCTTTTCATAAATATCTCGTTTCAAAGAAATGAGTTGAAAATAATATTTATATGTTTTGCGTTGACAAATTTTTTAATATACAGAAATCTTAAAAAAACATTCTTTTACAATTTATATCAAAAAATTTTAATAGCATTTTTCTGATAATATTTGTATGCAAAAATTTGTATATATAACCTTACTGCAAACAATAAAAGTATGAAAAAATGAACGTTTTCAATCTTTTTTCTTTTTTTAATTGAATGCTTAAGGTCACATGCACCTTCATAGGTTATTAGTGACCACATTTGATTCGGTACTGTGTCGTAAACCTATTGGTATTACATTTGATAATAGATTTTCAATCTTATTCTTGTAATAGATATAAAAATTACGTAAAATTATAATAAATACATAAAATCCTGACATAATAAAGAATTGTAAATCTGTATCCTAATTTAACACGTTGATTACAATATTATAGCAATTGAAAATTTCATGAAATAATACTCTTATCTTTGACAAATTGTACCTAACATATTCATAATATTTTGTTATATTTATTATTCATAGTTCGAAACAGTTAATATTATTGACTATTTCAATACTTAATACTTAATACTTAATATTAACCCCTTGCACTACAATATCGTATCACACTCGTGACGCACTTACAGTTCACATGTAATGAACCAGATTCATATTTTCATTGCAAATGAATTTTGGGTTCAATTATAATTATAGTCTTTAAAAGTTAGGATCGTTTAATATAAAATGTATCTAACTTTTAAATTTTCTTCATTTGTCTTCACGTTGTAGCAATAATTAGTAAGCTGCGAATGACGCAACTGCTTAAAAAATTGTAGGTTAATGGGTTAATATTTAATATTCCAGTATTTTGTTAAGAAGAATAATTTTTAATAATATAGGTGATTATAGATCGAATTACCAGAAAGAGTCAGCAAGAGAGGCAAACATTATTGAATCAGGAAAAATTAAATAAAATCTTTTGCACTGGTCATATTATAAAATATTCATATTTTACATATTCGGTAGATATATTTATTACTCGAACGAAATAAAAAATTTCAATTTGTCGATATTTTTAGTACTGACATGTAATTTATATTCATGCAAATCTTCATGAAAATTGTTTGACGTTTTATCAGAGAAATTTGTAAAAATGTGTTACTTCAAAATAATACTTTTTGAACGATTTAAATACGTCAATCTAAAACATACCACTCGTATGTTTTTACCTGATTTTTTACAACAAATAGTTTACGAGATATTTGAAAACAGCATAGTTTTCGAGCATTGTATTCATCGATGAAGGTTGATTGACGATAAAAAAACGCATGTAAAACATTTTTGAAGTACATTTTGTTAAAAGAATAATAAAATCGACATATTATTTACGTTCCAATATTCCTCTGACGTTAATAAAATTTGACTAGTAAGAAATAAATACGCTCAAAATTCGTAAACTTCTCAAATTTCTAAAACTTCTAAATCTCATTATTTTTATTAAAATTGTTAAATTCTTAATTTCCAAATTTTGGAATTCATAAATTTTTAAAAGTTAAAAATTTTCAAATTCTCGAGTTCTCAGGTTCTTAAAATTTTTAATTCTTAAATTATTAAATTAAAGACTCAAATTTCCAAACGAATTTCTAAATTCTCAAATTCTAAATTTCCAAAATACTAAAATCTTCAAATTTTTTAATTTCTAAGCTCTAAAATTCTACACATATGTATACACATTTTATAATTTTCTATGTTCTGTCTAAACTTTGTCTGTGTTCTCTGTAGACTTTTGCATAGCTTATCCTAAATTCTCCTACAATCTAAAGACAATAACAGAAGACTTCATCCATCTTTAACCCTTTTTATTTATATTAATATTCTATAATTTATATAAGATGTCTACACTGCACCTTAGTGTACGTACAGTACATATGAATCGACCAAGCCATCAAATATTATATCGATCTTATAAATGAAAATGACTATTTTAAATATCAGATTATAGTGTCTATTAATTATAGAATTAATTAATTATAGAAGCTCTCAAATTGAAACTAATCCTCTCAATATCCCATTAACCAAAATCAAAAGTTTAAATCATTCAAAGGCATCAAAAAGTTAATTATTAAATAAAAATATGGGCACCAAGCAATAAAATTATTATTAAACAAAAATAAAGGCAGAGTAAACATTATTAATAAACAATCGTACAAATGTAATGTTATAAATGGGTTACCGGTTGTTACTTTTGTGTAACAACAGTTTTATGATTTTTTGAATATACTTGATACTAATTACGATAAACTCTCGTATTAATTTTCTGAATAATTATTTTACTAATAGATCATTATTACAGAAAAATGCACATAAAATACCTTAATTGAAAAGACAAGTTTTACTGACAGCAAAATTGCAAAAATACATATGTTGTTTCTTAACTAATATGGAGTAAATAATTATACACCTTAAAACTTGTAAAAATTGAATTTTTCCCGTAACCTGCTTAAAATTCATAAAAACAAATTGTAAATACACTGGCGGTAAAAAAAAATTCATTTCATTTTTAGCTAACTTTCTCGTCTGTATACATACAGGGTGTTACCTGTAACGCTACTCACGATTTTTCTCCCACTTGCAGCCACCTTACGAAAAAAAGTTTAGAATAAAATTTGCAAGGTATGAAGTGCACAATAGATATTAGTAAAGCAAATTTTGAAAACAGTTTGTTCTCTTGGCAAAGTCAAGGTCATCTTGGGTTTTTTAAATAGGAATATACATTTTTTTTATTCATAGCTTTAGAGGACATTGAGACGAATTCAAAACATATATTACATTATATTTTTATTAACATATTACTCGATTTACAGAAGTGGAAAAATGTAAAGTACTTAGCTTTTGACTTTGATAGGGTAACCATTATTTGGTTCCAAAGAGATCACTGAATGTAAACACGCAACTAGAATATAAGAAAAATACACTTTATTTAATTACATGTTCAAAATGTAACATATGCCGCCTTCCCTCACATAATATTCCAGTCTTTTACTTCACATTTCTACTTCTGTAAATCGAGTAATATGTTAATAAAAATATAATGTAATATATGTTTTGAATTCGTCTCAATGTCCTCTAAAGCTATGAATAAAAAAAAATGTATGTTCCTATTTAAGAAACCCAAGGTGACCTTGACTTTGCCAAGAGAACAAACTGTTTTCAAAATTTGCTTTACTAATATCTATTGTGCACTTCATACCCTGCAAATTTTATTCTAAACTTTTTTTCGTAAGGTGGCTGCAAGTGGGAGAAAAATCGTGAGTAGCGTTACAGGTAACACCCTGTATATATGTATACATAATATGCTTGTATATAGTATGTTATATACAATATATAATATATAATATTATGTATTATGTCTTATATAATATTATGTTGTATAATATTATTACCTTTTTCTTTTGCAACATCACGTGATATTGCAAGAAAAACAGTCTTACTATAAAATGAATTTTTGCAATTTTCATATATAGAATAAATTAATACTAGCAATCACTCTTTATAAAAAATTCTATTTGTTGGTGGTACACAATAATAAGTACATTTATTTAAAAATCATTGATATTGCAATTACCATAGAAACTGTTTTTAATAACCAATTGCTACTACTTTTCGATGAACTGCGAACAATTGGATTCTCCGGAAAAGATTTTCGATGAAATTTTTCGTAAATTGTTTCCAACATTCTAACAATGGCGGATTTTAATTATTGAACCAGCGTTTTTGTTCTCTTTATAAATTCCGTTCGCTAGTGTTCGCTGTACATTTTCAGTGACTCTTATATCCAGAGAATATGTCGGCCATTTTAAAATTTGAATATTGTAATCCTTGAGTCATGCTGTGTGCTTGCACTGCGGTGAATAGGAGCATTATCCTGTTAAAATCATTTCTTTTAAGTATGCGGACAAATGTGGTACTAAAATTCGTTGATGTTTTTCATTGTTGTCGTAGCTAGGAATTTCCCGATGAAAGTTTCGCGCATTATCTATGTTGTAATTACGGAAATAAATATAATCTAAATTTAAATTAGCGATTTTTTAAAACATTTACGGCACAGAGATATTTAGTTTGATGAGTCAAATAATTTTAATTCTTGTTAGCGCGATATTCGAGAAGAATAAGAAAATCCTACGCATAATTTTGCAGATATCAGGAGAGCTTTTCTCTTGGAAATTTACTATTGCAATTATAAATAATTAAAAACGTAAAAAAATTTTATAATGACATCTCTTATCTTTTAGAAAATGACGATATACTATAATGGAATAATACTCTCATTCATAGTTGAAAGAACACAAAATAATTAAAATTATTCAATATTCAGATTTTTAAATACACCACAGATTCTTCAGATATACAAATCTTTTAAAATACGAGGATGCTAGTGAACCATATTTATAAATAGAACAACAAATATTGTAATTGTAATTACTCGATAGTTCAAGAACTTAAAGCTATCACTGCTTTATTGTAAGAAATTCATCAAAATTTAGTTGATCAACTAAATAACAAATTTGTCTATAATAAATTGACAAAATTAAAAAAAAATATTTTAAAATAGCCCAATCCTTCATGAATAAAACAAAACAAAATTTAACTAAATCGATTAAGTAGTTTCTGAGAAAAAAAATTCCCAAATGAACCCTATTTTCGCGAAACTGGGAAAAAATTGCAAACTTTGAAGGCTTGTTATTCCTTAACAAATTCGAAACCGGCAAAATGATGACTTAAACTTCCCCTAATTTCACATGGACTACAATATATTTCAATTAGAGCAAAATCGGAAATGGTGATTTCCAAAAATGTTCGATTTAACATGGAATGACCCTGAAGATCTTAAGAGAGTGAAAACCGAAATTTTTCAGATATTTAATCACAGTGGAGCAGCAATTATTAAAAATTTGTACTGTAATTAATTAGTAAACAGACATTTCTTTCGTAAGTGAACTTTACAATTTTGTCTCATGTATAAATAAAATTTTTCATGAAAAAAGCAATAATTTATTACACAAATAAAAACTGTGGAATCTTTTCTCATAATATTGTCTTTATGACATATTTACGTTATATTGCAAAGGAAAAAGGTAATAGTATTATTCACAACACTAGCTAAAAATGAAACGAGCTCACAATTTTGAACAGAATATATTAAATAGAAGACTTTATATATTTAATAAATTATATTTCTCAGCCACACTTCACAGAAATATTTAACTCATCGTGACTACAAAAATTAATCAACAACGATTGTTCCTTGATATTTACCTCTTATAATTAATAATATGACGATATGTATCACAAAAGGTTTAAAATATGATCCTATCTTTTCTAGTTTTATAATTTCAAATATGAAACGGTACATGAAATTATAATAGACATAATAAAACGTTGTAGAAAACACATAAGATATCAGATTCATTCTGAACACGATACTTTATTAGATACACATCTAATTACGTTTATACAGGCTCAATTTACTGCTGGTTAATACAGTTATATTTCAACCCCTTAGCTATTTCTATCAAAATGATGTTAAATTCTCCTCTTCAGCTTGAGGAGATTAAATTGCATTAATTTTGGCACATTAATCATTTTCACAGTAAATTTCAGTGAGAGTTCATAAAAGTTGTAAGTTGAACATCATAGTAAATATCATATCATATTATCAAATAGTATTTAATTATATTTTTATTTATAAGTTGAATTGGATATTATTTGATTTTTATAATTGCTCAAATCGAATAAAATACAATATGGATTAATACAAATACAAATAATAATATAAAAAATATAAAATAAATGCAATAACATAAATAATATACAAAAATACAAATAATGGATTTTCTTACAAATTTGTTAACATTTCATACCTTTTCAAATTATAATAATAGAAAATTATTATGTGTCAATTATTGATAAGCACTGATAGTTACTGCACTAATTGTAAGTGCCAATGATCATATTTTTCTATCATTACTTGCAGAATATGTTTTAGAATATATTTAAAGATTTTTAATTATTATAACTCCTTAACTTTAATCCGTCTCTATAAACTCATTTTCATGCTAATTTAAAACATAAATTAATTAAATATATCTAACACTCTAAAATAGAGTCTCGGGTTAAGTTATTACAGTACAATTTATTTTAGAACGATAAATTATTTGCTTCCTGCATTATTTTTCTATTCGTAAAGAAAATAGTCTATACGACAAGAAGAAGTCAGGTCTCGTTTCTGACTGCAATTAGGAAAAATTATAAAAAACTGAATGATTCAAGGAGAGTTACATTTCAGGGCTAGATTTTCTGTAACAAGTACAGCGTTGCATATGTATTTAACAGTCGTACCATTTTTTTAAATGAAAACGTATACTTTCCTCTCTTTTACGTAACTCAAATTGTCTTCTAAAGTAAAATGGTTGAAAAATAATTCGTTCGTGAGATATGTATTTTAAAAAAACGCCTTTATCGGATAAGATGCATGAACATACTTTCGTATGGTTCTGAACGCTTCATGTGTCATATTTATATTCGTATTTGAATTCAAACAATATTCAATTATTGTTTTGTGATATCCTATAATGTATTTAACATTTTGACTGCCATGTCACCCACATATGGATGACACTTAATCTTACATACGAATGTATATTGTAAGAATTTGTCTACTAACCTAATTGGAAATATTCGTATTAATTATTTGAAACTATAAATAATAAATATAACTAAATAATGAGAGAATATTTGGTAAGATTTGTTAGAAACAAAAATACTATCTAATATAATTTTCAACTGCTTCCGTGTGACAGTCAACGTGTTCATTTCAGTGTGATTCCACGAATATCATTTTTAATTATGAAAACGTGAATACTGTTTCAGGCTATTTCATAATTTTAATAACGGTGTTCAGTATAAACCATTTAACATTGATCCGTAAAAAATGTAATATTTTTACGTGGAAATATAAATTTTTTATGTTTTCATAATTAGATAGATATTCAATTCATGCTTAATTTGGATACACCTGTACACTTGGTGCATTATAATGCAAATTATAAATTACATTCCTACAATTACTAATTACATTCCTCAATTCAAATGAATATCGTGCGTATCGTATTTTTCTAAATACCCCATAAAAATTACATATAATTGTAAGGAAATTATGTCAGTGGTTTTTCGAAATACACAAATATACATTATTTTAGTTAAATCACCTAAAACAAATTTGTATAATCAAATTACATATTGATCAATCAGTAAAAAAAATGGCTGAATAGCAGTGCTGGCTGACATATATGTTACCCTTTAATTTTCTCAAAATAAATGAAAATGAACTTACAGTTTATAATAAAAATTTTAAGTAGTATTAAATTTACAATTTATATTCAAATCAATTAAATTTGCTTTTCTAAAATTGAATTTATAAATTGTATAACACATTTACATGTATTTCAATCATAATATATGTTAGTATACAACTAATTTACTGATTCAATATCATAACAAATTATTGTATATTTGTTTATTCAATTAAAATGTTTAGAAATAAACATATATTTATTTATAGTATATAATTATATTATGAAAATTTGATGATAAAAGGAGTCATTTAATAATTTATATATTAGAAGTTAATGTATATTCTATTTAATTAATTTTTCAAATTTTTAATTTTATCAATTTTAGAAAGAATTTGTAAAACATAAGGTTAGGAAAAAATTTCTTCTCTTCTCATTCATTTTCTGCAAACTAATTAAATAATCTTTCTTATTTATAAATGGTCATTTTCAATGTATTAATAAAAAAATTGTTGTTTAACAGAAAGTATGACTGCATCCTTTCTGAATAATACTGTATACCGAAAATGCCTGAAATACCGTTGTTAAAGACTTATCGTAGATTATTTAGTTTATTTAGTTTTTAAGTGAAAATTGTATAAGTATGGGTTATGTGTGAGTGAATGTAAAATAACCATGGTTATTCGTTGTGCGAAATATTGCGAATTGCGAATATTCTATTGTAAAAGCGTATGTAGCGTTGAGTTTATTTTGTATCGAAGAGCGAAGTAAGAGCGAGCGAGATAGCATTAGTAAACTTCTTAGAAACGATGCCTAGCTGGCGATCTCCTTGCGTGCACAGGGATGCTTCGGCAAACCTGGGGCCGTTCAGGCCAACGGCTAGGGGAAGTACTGTGTGTATCGCCCTGAGACTGGTAGTCCCACAGTAAGAGATGTCGAAAATCTCTGGTAATAAGGGACAGTGGATGGAGAACCGCTTGGCGGTTCTCCGGGACATTTAGGCTGGTCTAGGAGGAAAGCCGCTATGGTAGATAAGGGTAGAATTCCAGGAAAGGCCCGAGCGCGTCGCGAACATTGCTCGAGCGATGCCCGAATATTCATTATAAATTTGTCTGTTGAACAAGCAAGACCTTTTTCGCTCGCGCTTACATGAAACATTGTATTTTGCGAATTGATTATAATTTACTGGTTTGTTTGTCAATTACGGGTAACATTTTTATGTTCTACAAATCCTGTAACTGTCATCAATAATTTTCTTCTAAGAATTTGTACAATTTGTATTTAAATTATTTATATAAAATTATTAACCAATCCCGATTTTGCTTTCGTTTATTCAATGTTAGTTTATCAATTAACAACTGTGTCGATGGTTGGTAACCGAGATTTGCAATTATACCACATAGTTAGATGAATGCAATTACAAGAGTGAAATTGTATTTGCACAATCGTGTCAATATTTGCCGTTTTCTAAGCAGAAATTATATTTCTCTTGTCAACTTTCATTCGACGATTATAAGCGATGAAAGAACGGTAAATTGCTAGTTCGTTAATTACGACAATTATTCGATATTCGCGTAATAAAGTGAGAGTTTTTATTACTTGCAACGATTAAATAATTGTAAGCAATTAATTGCCGTGTTCTATTTTAATTACTAATAAAAATATTCTCTGCTTGAAAATGCGATAATTAAAATAATCATTAATCACTTCATACATGAAGTCAAATTATTTTATAATTAAAGATATATCAACTGTTTATTTTGCAAATGGCTTAAATCCATTGGTCAGTTGTTTGCTGTTAAAATTCTATGGAACATTTTACCTAAAAAAATATGAAAGTATAATCAACAAAATCAACAGGTTTTATATTCCAAACACAATTATGGTATCATAAAAAAATTTGAAATATTCTGATATCATGTGCTAATCCTGTCTATATGGAATTTTTCAAAGTATTGGTCTATACAAAAATAAATAAAACGTTTATTAACAAAAATGAGTTTATCTCTTTTATATCAAATATTGAAATTTCAGAATTAAAAAATCTCACGAATTGTTTATTTTTCTCTATTATACTAAAATCTACTCCTGATACTATTGTATAAAAAATATCCTATGGAATCTGCCTCTGAGAGAAATATGTGATTTCATAAAAAAAATATAAGTCACCTTAAAATTTTTGAAACGACTGCTAGACATTTATGTTCATAATGTAACGCTATATTTAAAATATTCTTTTAATAACGAATAATTTAACAAATAATTGAATTAACGGATGGAAGTGTGTCACTTTGTCTACAAAACAAAAGACAATCAATACTTAAAGATATAACCACAATAGGACATGATAAAATAGCTCGATAAGAAACGTTTGTTAACAAATCATCACTTTCATTGTTAGTATACAACATGTTTGACCTTCTGATAATTTCATTGTTACTTATAGATTACTAATTTCTTTATTTCAATTTAAAACCAAGGTCATCCTTAATTTTTATCCACTTTTATCATTACTTTACTTTAATACGACGTCATTTTACTAAGATAACCTCATACATACCGCAAAAATACATAAAACACTGGATAAAATCATTGTAATTTTTGTAACAACACTTTTCTCCCTCTTCCTTTGTTAAGTGGATACCTTTAAAGTTTCATAACTAAAAATATAAGTACAGTAGAGTGAAAAAATAGTCGAAATCTTTTTTTGTAGTATAAACACATAAAGATTTGCTTTGAAATTTCTAATATATTTATTTGTATTTACTTCTATTAATTACTGATTATTCAAAGTACTTTGACATGATTGATACTTTTTCGAATCTTCAAAAACAATATTGGATAAATTATAATTATCCATCAACAAAATGTCAAGAAGTATTTGGAACTTGCACAAGAAATAAAGAAACAAGTAATATTTCTATTCATGATCGGTTCATTTTGGAATAATTCTGTTGATTATTAAGTATTAAAAATATTTTGACACGACTGACATTCCAGTCTTTCAAATTTCGAAGAATAATGTTCGATAAATTATAATTACACGTCAACGAAGCGTCAAAAAGTATTCGACAATGACCTCCCGCCATCATTCAAAATGACGCCATATTGAAAACCCAGTTCCAATCTAATTACAACCTTGTTGACCTTCTACATTCCATTAACACAAAATAATATAATGTTGGTGTAAAAAACATTCGTAATTAGATTAAAATCGAAGTACATTAGCTAATAAATGAATGAAAGATAAAACTTTACCATGAATTGCAAGCATATTCGTATTAAAATATACGGTTTACCTTGTATGTAAGAAATATCTGAAACTAAAAATAAATGTTTACATAACCCAAAGAAATATTGTATCATCTATTCTTTCGTTTATAGCTTTCGTAAAAAAAATATAATTTCAATAAGGTCCATATTGTACTTGGTAATTAATACAATTAACCAGTTAAGTGTGTTTGACGACTATATCCGTAATGGAGATGTGGCAGAATTTTGTGTCATGATGACTATATCCGTCATGCGTAAAATTTTGTTACAATTTGATATTTAAATTGTAATTTTGGCGAAAACTAAATTATATTCGTAAATTGTAATATGTTTAAAATGTTTAGAGGTCAACACGAAATGAAATAAACAAATAAAAAGTGTAAATGATTTGAGATGGATTCATAAATTCTTGAGAGCTAACTCATCATCGCTTGATTATCGCGACACACACTGGTGCGCGCTTTGCAAAAAGATCGCCACAGTTAACTGGTTAAACACAAACCGAAATATCATTTATTTATTATAAAATAAAAACCGAAAACTTCTTTACACCGCTATATAAAATACTCCATTTGTTTTCGCAGACACAAAAAATTTGGATTTTAAAACAAATAAAAAACAGTTGATTATAATTATAATAAATTGTAAAAGAGACTTTCTTTCGATCTATGTTGAAAAGATCGACTACGAATATTCCATAGTACGTCCGATAATACTCGATGAGATTCAAAACAGTTTTAATGAAAATTTATTTTATAGTTCCGACTTACATCCTGTTGCGCCGACGAATTTTAATCACTCTGCAAATTCACTGTTCAAATATTCAACAATATTTAATTAGTTTCTTCATTACCTTTTCTCTAACGAAATAATTTCAATTTCGTTGCTAAATGAATTAAATAGAAACGGAAGTATATATTATGAACTAATTTACTTTACCAACTGATTTAATATAATCCACCTTCAAATTCACCGGATAAATTGTTTACTTGAATTATTTATAATGGTACGTTAACGTATTCTACATTTGAATAAAGCAATTTACATAACAATTTCTGCATCAAACACAGATTTTGATTTTGAGCTTATTTTAATATTAAAACGTGCTATGCACTATGGGTCATATGTAACCCTCAGTGTTCATTAAGATCGCAAATTCAATTAACTAACAAAGGGAGTGTGTAACTTTCCAGACATTGATACGGGTCAAATTTTGTGGGGTTATAGGGGACTGCAAGTAATAATTTTACAAAATCATAGCATATACGTTTTTGAAAAAAAAATTCGCGTCCAAATATTTTTATGGTTTAACTAATTGTTCGAATTTAATAATATAAAATTGAATATAATGAAAAAATATTAGTAGTGCCATATAAGTGTGTAAAACCATTAATACTTAATTTGGTATAACTACTTTAGTCGACTCATTATATGACCCTCAAAGAGGTTGCAGTTATAAAAGGTCATATAATTCTTAATTACATGAAGCAATTTAAAATTGTAGAAAATTTGAAATTTTTTAAATTTGAAAACCTAATTTGTACATTCACACAATTTTTATATCTAGTAATGGGAAATTTTATATCTAGTAATGGGAAAGTTTATTTGAAAATTAAGAATTTCTAAATTAAAATTTCTCTAAATTTAAAAATTTCAAATCTCTAAATTTTCAGAATTCCAGATTGCTAAATTTCTAAATTTCTGTATTTTACATTTCTAAATTCTAAATTCTAAATTCTAAATTCTAAATTCCTAAATTTCTATACATTTAGATTTCTAAATTTCTAAATTTCTAAATTTCTAAATTTCTAAATTTCTAAATTTCTAAATTCCTAAATTCCTAAATTTCATATATTTCCAATTTTTTAATTTTTTAATTCTTAGACTTTTAAATTTCAAAGACTTAATTTTTAAATTCTTAATAGAAGCGTCTAAATTTTTAAATTCGAAATAAAATGTCAAAAATTTTTAAATTCGAAAATTTCTAAGTTTAAAATCTCTGTATACTACGTTAAAAAGCGCTACTAATGTCCATAAAAGTTCCTGTGAAGGTGAACTCGCTCAAAGAGCCACATAAAAGGAATCCATATTGCAAAATTACATTATAAATATCTTACCATTTAAACTATAACGAATTCTACGTTAAACAGATACAATTGAAACAGTTAATTAAATAGTAAGAACACCTATGTGAATTTCTTTTTTATTTTAGAAACATACCCGCTGTAATTTTGCAAAATTATTACTTTTGAGATTTCATAACAAAACTTGAAGCCAACCGATACTTCGAAAGTCGTTCATTTCCTTCACAAGAACGAATATTTTTCGATAATACGTTAAAATAAAATAGCAAAATATTTAAAACAAAAGCACAATAAACCTAATGTAATATTGCTAATCAAGTATTATAATTGAACAAAAATTAATTTAGCACGGTACACGTTGAATAGGACAGATGGACAACAAATATACCACATATAATGAACCGGAAATTTTATTAAGGACCAAATTTGCTTTGCTATTTTGTTCCTTTTGAAAACAAATCCATTGACATGCGTTTCTTTTCTTTTTTTGCTTTTCACCAGATTGAGTCTGTGCTTCGTAGAAATCAAAAAAACAAATAAAAAAGGTTCTTCTCGTAATCTGGGCACAAACCTATTTTGACAATTGACAAATAAACATTTTATGTTCGAGGAATAACAGAGAATTTTTCGATCGTTGTTCTCGCATAACAACGCAAATAGCAAGGGAATTTCGGTTACAGAAATGCTTTAAAATACCTTCAAATACAAAAAAATCATTCGACAAATACATACGAATCGCGCAGAAATCATACGTCTTTTTGTTTCATCGCCTATTGTGAATTTTCATTTTTCTCTTTCATGCAAGTCGAACAATACCATGTAGATGTTCTTTAATTTTTCTATTGCTTTGGTAATCACAACATCTTGAAGCGCACTCGCGTGTGAAACATTTAAAAAACAACTGCACAGTAATGTGCGACCTGCATTTACAACACTTGCGAAGATTTTCGTTCCAATGGTTTTTTTATGTCAGTGAATAAATCGTTTTCTGTTCGGACATGTCACAAAAAAATGTCTCGCATTATTCGCAAACACGGAAATAAGCTGCATTTGTGTATGTGTATCGAATGTACCGTCATCATAGAATATTCAGTGAAATAATTTTTTGCTAACGAATTACAATAATCCTCATAAGATCGAACATTGACGGTACTTTTTCTGTTTTAACGATTTTTTTTTTAATTTTTTTTTGTTTTTTTTTTCTTTTTTAATACATTTTTCATAGATTATTGGAGATCTTGTTCCAATATCAATAAACGAGCTGCTAGAAGAATAAAAATTATTTTTCTTTGACATTGTTTCGAAGCCAATCAATTTTTCGTCATCAAACGCGTTACTTTAAAGACTCTAAAAGAAAAAGTTTAAAGAGTGCAGCTCGTTGCATTAGATTTATACTAATGCGAATTACGGTGAAGGCAGAAAACTGTTGTTGATGTAACATTTGACAGTTTTGCAAAGATGTTATGACCTTCACTACTTGTACGAATTTTCTCGTACTTCGTTTAAAACCCTCTCTGATGTTCGTAAGGGTTCGTTTTTAACATATCCTAAATCCAGATGTTACCATCTCGTTTCCAACATGACACTTTTCTATTAATAAAAAAGTGCCCACGCAAATGATTTCCGCATCAAAGGCTACTTTCACTCTCCAAGACGAGGTGCAGGAACTTCACTTGGAAATCGTGTCTATGCGACAGACATAAGGAAACTATTATTAACAATTAAAGAACAAAATTCCTTTGATCGTGTAAATAAAGGTCTCAGATTATTTCAGAAGAAATTTTAAAATAACTATTTATGTATACGAATTCCAAGATTTCGCGACGACTCAGATTCCATGTATAACACAGAGAATGATATAACTTTGAAGTTAAAATTACTCACGAGTTTCAACGAACAAAACGCAACGGATTTTGTTATTTTTTCCTTCAGTCTATACGCATAGCATTGCACTTAGCAATGTATTCTTTTTATTTTATCACCCAAAATCTACTACAGATTTATTTCACGCAGAAATCAGTCTTTCAAAAGAGTCAAGATAAATACGATATCGACTTATTGATCATCGCAATGTTCACGACATGAAATGTAAAATCATTCAATGACGTTTCTCGCGAAAATGATTCGTATCGGTTGTAAAAAGTGACGTATGAACAAATACACGCGTGTTTAACAGCTACATTAAATTATTAGGCACAACTTCATGCAGCGTGTGTGAGAATCGATTCGAATGCTTTTTGTGTGTGTTCATTTTCATTGACACGTTCTTGACTCGTTTAAAAGATTGATTTAAAATATATACCTCACAAAATAGATTCCGTGTCGGATATCTAATGGTGTTTTAAATTAATCATTCGATAAGACCGAGAGAACATTACTTTTCCTAAACTGTACAACTTCGCCAAAAGTACCGTAACAAACTTCCACAAACACGCATATACATACATATGTATACATATACATACATACGTATACATATACACATACGTATACATACATATATATATATAACACAAAGGTAAAGTTTTGCAATGAATATAAAGGTGAAGTATTTCCTTTGTTTTCAGTATGCTTTTAGAACTGACATCCAAAATACTGTGCATCTTGCTTATTGAATTATAATGTTCCCACGTTAAGGAAATGATAAAATACGAGATAGAGAGAGAGAAAAAAAAGAGATTATACTGTTATATTGGAACGGAATTCATATGCGATTTTACTTAACGAAATACCGTCGGATCGGTGAAAATTTATTTTCTGCCGAGTAACATCGCATACGAGCAAAAAAAAGAGTTAATAGTTGGTAAAAAGATAGAGCCACAAAGAAAACACTCTGTTAAGTGTTTCTCTAAACTGTTATAAATACAACGCTTACGTAATTATTATTTCGATAGATCACTGCCAATTTTTTGTAACTATTATCTTTTTTTTTTGTTTTCCTTCCACCTTGGAATCTATATTCCAACGTGAAAGAGAATGTTTTGCACATCGATCCTCCTATCATTAATTGGCTTTCTCTTATCGTTCCAAGCATCATGCCTGATTCTTGCAACAATACGACAAGTGCTTTTGTTATAATCAACTGTTCTGAGATTCCCTAATATTAAAGAATTCTCAAATCACATTCATTTTCAAACTGGCAAAAAAAGTGCAAATCGACTGATCAATGTCTTCTCACACTGTTTATACGTTTACATTTATGTGTGTATGTTTACAGAGAGACATTTTCAATGTTGAAACCTCGTATGGTATCAAATGATAATTTGTGTTACCAGAGAAAAAAAACGGTTTCTAATGCTTTTAATACCATATAATACTAAATCACAGCATTAATGCTCAGATAGCGACACAAGAGAGAGTTTCATGAAGTCATTTAATTAATAATTTCATTGCATATCATTTATTGGAATAGAATAATCAAATATTTGTGCAAAGGATGCATCAGAATTTCTCGTTTTATCACTGATATGCATACAAGTCAATACGTAGAACTCTCCTAACGTTTGTATGACTTTAAATATTATTCCTTGTGATTGTATTAAATGTGTGTCTTGTATACGAAGTAATAAATTAGAAGTCAATTGATTTTGTAAGTAGTTAAATGTGTATACCTAACATCACATGGAACTATCTTAGTTTCAAAACTTAACATTTCGCTTTTCTTTTGCAAATGTACACGTATAAAAGGGTCCACCAATTACTTACATGGACATTCGAGATCATGATTAGTTCAATTCATGTTATGTTGGAATCTCAAGTGCTCACACTTTCTGTTCTAACAGTCAAGTTTGTTTTTATTTTTCGTCATAAGACATATCTCCTGTTGTCTCCATCTATGAAGCAAAATATCCGTCAAAACTGATATTATAAGTTTAAAAGCATTTTAAACCGCTTTTCATCACTTTTATTAATATCTCTTATCGAATTTGTTTTTTTCCTTCGAATATGAAATATTCTACTATTGGCTATTAATGTATACGCACTTCGTTCCATAAACCTAGGTCGTCTTGGCTGGTGGTGTACTTTTTGTTCACGGGAGAATAATCAATGATCAAAATTTATACAGAAAACTACTTACACGCTTTCGTGTTCTTGCTCTTTTTCGTACACGGTTATTAAAGAGAGAAAAACTTAGAATAAAAAGAGATTCAACGATGATAATTCCATTAAAGTTTGGCAGTTGTTTCTCTGTTGAAAAAAAAATGATGTACTAGTATTGTGTACTTTTTATTTAGTTCTATAGATTTTACTGAAAATGTGTCTTGAGAGTAATGAACAATCTACGCTAGATAATTTCATTACTCGCAAGTTAATTGATGTATTAATTTTGAAGCACAACAGACACACAAGTATTTAATAGAAATCATACATTGAATCCCTGCTGTTCACAAATGCCACCAGCCAGTTATTTATAAAAAATAATTATATAAAACTAGTCAATTTTACAACCTCTGACGCTCAATCACAATTTCGTAAAGGAAAAGAAAAAATAAAGAAAAAGAAAAAATCAGATTAAGTTAAAAAAAAAGTCTCTATTACCATTTTACAGAAAGAAAAAAATCTTGCATTTTTTGTTGAAAAGTGAGTTGAATTTCAGAGTTGTACGACAGCATTGACAGGTAGCAAAATCAAGCCATGATCAAATGTTAAGACCGATACAATATTTAGAATTTGTGATTGTATATTTAAAGAGAATTTATACGCGGAATATGGTGATGCAAAAGTAATAAGCACGTGGATTAGTTCATAGTTACTCATAAATAATTCAAGTACCAATTTACTTTCGCTATGACTGTTATTCTTTTTTGTTTCAATCACACGTGCCACCTTGTTTTTCCGTTAAAGAACAAAAGAAAGAAAAAAAATCTTAGAAGTATGAAGCCATTGTATAAAAATTTACTATTAAAATGATGGATACTCTCATGTAATATTTACAATTGTGGTAAAATGTAATGATTATTATGTTACTCATGTACTTGTTTACATATTGTGCTCTTGATTATGGCTTGACTCTGACGCGCACTTTAGATTATGTACATTTATATGTATTTATGTACAAAGAATGACTCGCACCGGCATTCGCATCACTTCATTCACTGAGTTCACTGTTTCCATGCTCAGTATGCCTTATTTACAAGTAATTCAAGTTTTCGCTGTTTTACTATGATCTTAATTGAAATTTTCAATTTTTTTCTATAATAGACCACTTTTTTTTATCTAAATGTTCATAGCACTGTTTCGTCTTTATACACCATTAAACACACCAGACAATACTTTTCAGACTGAAATAACGTTTCACTCTGTGAGTTCAAAGCATAGCAATGTATGCCTTTTATGTACGAGCCACACAATCACCATTTTACACTTTAAACTCTTTGAGCGCATGTAAAACATCATGATGATGTATCGAAACTACTTGGACACATTACCCTCTTCCATACTATTGTTGTCTTCTGGTCTTGCTACGTACAAACTTGGATCTATTACCTTTGGAATAGGTTTAATTTCTGTTCCAAGCTCTTGTTCGATACGATGTAAGTTAAAACGATCTTCGTATGTGATTAGGTTAATTGCTATACCTAAGTGACCGAATCGTCCTGATCGGCCAATACGATGCAAATATGTCTCTGCCATTTTTGGAAAGTCAAAATTGATTACGACGTTCACTGCTTGTACGTCAATACCACGAGTAAACAAATCACTGCTCACCTGTAGATATATAAAATACGTATATCGATAACTAAATGATATGAAACAACCAAATAAAACAAATATAATATAAGTTCACACTTACCAAGTTTCTGCATAATCCTGCTCGAAAATCATGAAACACGCGATTTCGGTGTGCCTGCGCCATTTTCGCGTGTATATAATAACAGCAGTATCCAAGATCCGTTATTTTTTTCGCGAGTAATTCAACACGTTGCGTTGAATTGCAGAATATTATACTTTGTGTTATTTGCAACTGGAACAATAAAACATAAATGAGATAATCAAACAATAGTACTTAAAACGAAGCATATACACCTTGGAATACGGAAAGTTACCTTGGAGAACAGTGTGTTAAGACAATGAACTTTTTGTCGTTCTTGTACAAAGGCATAATACTGTGTTACACCTTTCAATGTGAGTTCCTCCATTAAATTAATCTCGTATGGATCTCTTAAGTGTTTCTCCATAAACTGTTTTACTGTCAGAGGAAATGTGGCTGAATACAGCAGTATCTGACGTTCATGTGGTAATCTAAATTTAAATGTAATGCATTAAAAACAACAAAATGATGAAATATGAAATTTTATAATTAATAATTTTTATTACATACCTAGAAATGACATGATCCAACATTCCTTTAAAATCTTGTGACAGAAGCTTATCTGCTTCGTCCAAAACTAGAATTTTACAATGATCCATATTAGCAACATTCTTATCCATGAGGTCAAGAATTCTTCCTGGCGTTGCTATTATTACTTGCACTAGAAACAAATTACATCACAGGTGAGTTGTTTTTGACACTGCTTTTATAATTAGTCCTTATGCAAAAACATACATTTAGCACAAACCTTTTTGGTAAATCCTCATGATGTCATCTCGTAAGTCTGTTCCTCCAGTAGTTACCATTACTTTTATGTCCATGTGTTTTGCCAGTTCAATGCAAATTTGTGATGTTTGAAGAGCTAATTCTCTAGTGGGTACAATAACCAGTGCCTGAATCACATCTTTTCGTGGATCAACCTAAAATAGCAAGAAAATTATACCACAATGCAAAAACTTAATAAAATAAGAAAGAATTTAAAAAGAGTGTACATTTAATATTAACAGTAACACTTTGTGTAATACTCATGTATGTACCTGTTCTAGCACTGGAATTGAATAAGCCCCAGTTTTGCCAGTCCCATTTTTTGCACGAGCCAGAATATCTTTACCTGACAATGCAATGGGAATGCTGGCTTCTTGAATTGGGGAAGGCTTTTCCCAGCCTTTCTCAAAGATGCCCATCAATAATTCTCGTTTTAGGCAAAACTCTTCGAATTCATTGCCACGAGTATCAGTAACATCCTACAAATTTTCATAGTTGTTTTAATTCCCAATTAATAATAATGATGAACTAATAACATGACAAAACTCATATGATTTATATAGCATTATGCATATTTTTAATAAGAAAAATGTTATTTTTGAAATAAAATTTACGTCACAGCAAATTCCATATACAAAATTAAACAAAATTTCCACCTAAAACTTACACTAGTTTTAATTCGTTTGTCCTTTGGTGGAATTTTTAATTTGGCTTTCCAACCTACATCGTCCATTTTGTCTATTTCTGATTTGGTATTCAAACCAGAATTTAAAACATGATTGGAATTTATGTGTGTTTCTGTCATCATTTTGGAAATGATGAAATATTATCTATTTCCTGAAAATAAGTTTTTGTATATAAATAAAATATGAATTTAATAAATGAAATTAATGTTTGCAAATTTCAAAAATAATTATTCAAATAAAAAAAGCAAATATAATAATTTTGTTGCGCTACTGAATATGAAAGAAAAGTTAGAAATTTGAATTCTTATATGTAAGATTCAACTGAAACTGGTAAGTGTTTATAGGACAAAAGGCAACAATAGATTGAGTGACCTATTGGAATGATCACAATAGGATGTAAACATTATACGTATTCTTATTGGAACAGTAATGGTTTTTACACATTTCAATCTTATAGGAAAGTTTAAAGGTTCTTGTTATTAGTTACCTGTACTGTTTCATAAAAAATTTGAATTTTGGACTATACATATATTACATTTGTAGAAATATTGATTTCAGAATATGTACATACATTATAAAATTAAATATGTTATGTATTATGACTTGTATAAAGCCATAAATTTACAAATGAAAAATTAATATTCTAATCATAATTATAATATATTTCAATTAATACAATAATTAATGTATACTATAATGATTGCACTATATTTCATAATCTTTACATAACTTTTAACCGAAATAAAGCTTTACTTTCCAAAATTGTTCATAAAATACGTAAAGTTTAAACAAAAATTTGTTACATATTTACAAAAGGAATACGCGTTACTTGCTTATTTGGAAAGTTGACAATATAATCGCAAGATTTTCAAATATTATCTATATTTAGAGATAATACCTGAATTTTCTCGATCTCTAATTAATGTTAATCGCATATGGTTCATACGGTACACATTCAACATACTAATAAAACCCGACCACTAGTCAATTTCAAGGCACTGTAGTACAAAATACCATCAGACATACTCCAGCACGATGAAAAACTGAACATAGAGTAAAGCCATCTGTGCCGACTCAATTTTTCTTTCAATGATGCAAGTCGAAAATTCGTCCAGATAAATGCTCTTTACATAACGAAAAGTAAAAATATCACAAAGGAGAAATTATTCGTTGAAAAAAGTTTTCACAACTACGAAGCTACTTACTTTGAAATGGATGGATATCGATGCTGAACTGAGCACTCGATTAGGAAATAACACGCCAAAATGGCCGTTCCAATGTCAAGTTTTTCTTTGCAGTGCTTAACCGCCGCGTTCTTTCTTACGGAGCACTAACACGGATTACTTGCTCGGAAAGCGTATCGCGTATTTACGCGGCACTATATTACGTTCTTTTCCGTTTGTAATATGAGACTAACGCACTGCGTCAAATGCGAGCGATAATTATTCCTCTTTGAACGTACACGACATGCGCCACGAAAGAGTAAAAGCACTCAGATCAGAAACCGTTACATCGTTGCGCGCACTCTATGAGCAACGGCATTTATGTCGTGACGAAATTTTAAGACGAGTTTACAAATAATTTGTAATTTAGGTAAATTCGAAATTTAAATTGAAATATACAAACAAATTAATATTTAATAAAACATCATTTAAACTGAGTAATTATCTAAATCATATTTTGATGCTTTACTGTATTCATGATTTATGAGAAATATTTTTTCACGTTATAAAGAAATGTCGCATTGAAATTTTAAACAAATGATCAAATTTAAATTTATCTCGAATAATTATTAAGAATTTCGTGAGTTCCACGAAAGTAATAAATAGGAAGAGGTTATATTAAAATTACATCGCATTGTATTACAACAACGGTTACATTTTAAATTCAAATCGTACATTACAAGAAAACGAAATACATTTAATATATTATATTACAGATTTCTGTATAAAAATACTGTAGAAAATTAACTACAATGTTGTTCCCTTCTTTGAGATATTCTATATTTTCTACATGCTTCGGGACAATGTCGTTCTAAATATCGTCTTTGTGAAAATGCTTTGAAGCATTCGCCACATCGCCATTGCCATTGGTGGTGATTTCGTGTCCTCTGATGAGCGCGTAAATTTGATCTACAAAATACGTTATTCGTATTATGACTTGGTAATTAAGAAGAATGTCTAAGAATAAATGTCTAAATTACACAACGGATAAGATACGCTCACCAAAAGATATACAAATTAACCCATTAACTGTCAATTATTATTTTCTACTTTCTTTCTTCTTTTAAACTTTTATGTAATTCTACAAGTTATTACCTTTCAATAAATTTAATTAAATTTTGCTATAAGCATGGATATAGTAAATTTTATAAAATATGAAGGTACTACTGCATAATCTCACATGAAATTTCCTTCCTGAATAATTTCCATGCAAAAAACAAAAATTAAATCGAAACGAAACTAAAATGAAGAACAAAAGAAGTGAGAATTACTATGAAAGGAATATTTCTTAATTTACGGGATTCCATTATACAAAATTTCGTTATCACGTAAAGCAGTAAATTCTAAGGATATGGTTTATGGCAGTAAATGGGTTAACATACTATATGCAGATCACGTGATCATGAGACCAGCTCACCGTTCCCTTTCTCTCATAAAATTCTTGATGAAAATTTCTAATAGCATATGAATGTAACGTACAAAAATATATAATAACTCGAAATTAGAGAAATAACATGACAAAAGTGGAAAGATAATATATACCGATCAGCAAAAGATTTGTGACACACTGGACACGAGAAAGGCCGTTCGCCTGTATGAAGACGCAAATGACCCTTCAGTACCCACGGACGGTCGAAACTTTTACGACAGTATGGACAATAATGCATAGTTTTATTCCGTTTCCAATTCTGAGCGTTATCCACACTCGATTTATTTAGGTTGTTGAAATACTGACTTTGTGTAGAATCAATTTGCTTTTTGTTCGAAGCCAGGTACAACGCTTGCGAAGTCGATTGCATATCAGTCCCATCGAATGTTCTATTCAAATTGACTGCGACTTTAATTTCGTCGTTTCCTACGTTCACCGGGTATTCTAGATTTGTCATGCTCGACGACAATGGCATTTTCTCTACCATTTGCTCATTAATTGGACCCACGGTCTTTCGATCGTTATTAAACATGGTATCACCACCAGTCGATAATGTAGCGTTCTCTAACACGGAGAAACGCATCCCTCCTAAATCTCCCAATAATTCCTTGTTCCACAACATGTTGGCTCCTTTGTTGAATGTGTATCGTGTTACGATTGGCAGCTTTGACGACGTCCAAATATTGCTGCATTTTGAGGAACTCTCTTTAGCTTGATTTTTTCGTTTCGCGTCAACCGATGATGGTGGAGTCCATGGTAATTCGGACTCTGCATATAATACGTAAAAACAATGCGTATAATGTTTCTGAATACGTATTTTAGTACTTGCTAATAATAAACCGAGAATCCGTTTCTGTACGATATTCAATATATCTTTAATATCTTTTAAAAGTATTCAAACGTGTTTAAAAATATTAACAGCAACTTATTTTACTCGGCGATTTAATTTAATTCAATTTCTTGATAGAACGTTACCCCGAATTAAATTAGAAAGAGATAAATCAAGAAAATGTCAATAATGTGTCTAATGAAAGTTAAATTTAATTCTATAAAAATATTATTTCGTTCAACATAAGATGACCATTTGTACTGATTTTTAAACATCTGTATTGATTAAAACATTTCAATTTATATTAATATTTTAAATAATGCGTTGAGAGTAAAGATTTGAAAAAAATATACTCCATTTAAAGTTAAACACAAAATTATTTTCATATGCTTTGTTCTTGTTTAAAATGAATCCCTAATAATTAAAAATATTCATTGTCACTAAAATATTGATGTTATAAGTTCAAATTAACTTTTTCTATTGTAATAAGGGGCTATGCATAAATAACGGATAACATTTTTACAACCAATTTTTATTTTTCACTGAATTTACCATGAAAATAAATTCACCTTATTCAAAAAACGAAAGTCAAATGACAGTGAATTACTAAAACACAAAAATGTAATTGGAAAACAAGATTACATGTCACATGTGTTTGTAGGAACTTTTTTCATTGTTTGCGCCCTGTCTGTCACCGAAGTGAACTACGTGTTATGAAACACCTCGTACAAGTCGGGTCTCCTAATCCGCGGGTAACATTTATCGCGGTTACGCGAAACCGCAGACAATCCCAAACGTTATATATGTAGAACATAATATGTGTGTAACATACATGAATAAAGTTTAATTAAATTTTATACCATATACATTTATAATATACCGAATCTCTTTTCTCCCTTAGAACAATCTCAACGGGACACGAAATAAATTCGCGGATAATAAATTAACAAATATGGCGGTTAACTGTACAATATTATTTATTCAGGGCACATGAGTTTATCTTATCATTAGCTCCAACAATTAACTTTCCAATATAATCAATTCAATCGGTCTTCAGCTATTTTATTAAAACGAAAATTGTTTTTAAATGGAAAATGTATAGGTTAGAAATTGTTTAAAAACTAAACACTTGAAAAAGACGCACTGTACATGTATAAATCATATGCATGAATATTTTTCTGTACAGTCGAACACATATCAGACAACAGTTTCGTTTATGGATTATTTTTGAGCTATTTGGTCATGAGATTTTCAATGTTCAAGCCAAAAATACATTTCACCTTTTCAACAATAACTGAACGAAGTTGCATGTTGTACCATACTATTTTTTCCATAACCACGTCAACATTTCACTGTTGATTTTTCGTACACTGTACCCTATGCTCGGTTAAGGTAAAAACTTACCTTCGGTCGAACTGTTGTTCTTTCTGTATCTTGTCATCGATTTGATCAAACATCGCGGCATGTTTATGCGAAAAGAACGACCGTAACTTGAAAGAAAGAACGAAATACAATAAAGTGGAAGCCGTCGTAACAGCGATGGAGTACACCACTGTCATATAGTTGATAGGCATTTGTTACCTTCTTTGCCAGTCCTGTAACGTTGGAAGATTCACCCACGGCAAATATTTTGTGCATTCTTGTCAATTTATTGTAAATGATAAATTGCTAGAAAAGTTTATCATACAACAAACTTTCTTAAAATTGTAGTGTCGTTCTTTAGGTTAACTCATAAACTGTTTTGATTGATTGATTATTTAGATTATGGGCGCCGTCCGCTGCGGACATTAGCCCCAAAAACTCTTATATTTTTGTTTATAGTATTCGTCTACAAAATTCGAATTCTTGCTTAGGGAAAAATTGAATTCTATATAATATAATAAAACATTAATACGTTATTAATAAAAGATGATACACAATTCTTTAAATTTTATAATTTATTCTATAAAATACAAAAAGAGTGAAATTATCGAGCAATATTGTGTAAAACTTTCAATAGTATATAAAAGGAAATCTTTCTAGTTCATAAAATTTGTCATTGATTCGAAGCGAGAAAATGGAGGAAGTAAAAAGTGAATACATGTAAGATGTTTTAAATACTTATGAATGAAAAGGTTACAAAATTTAACAGCGATCAAAGCATGAAACGGTAAGATCATTATAATAATCTTGTTTTGCTTCGTTTGCATTGAATTTTGGAAAGGTCGAGTAAATTTAAATCGGTGAGTAACGTACAATAGAATGTGACTTATTACAATAATCAACAGTTTGTATACATTTCTTATAACGAACTAATATAGAAGTTGTGGTATCGTGTGGAAATGTACGATAATTAAGAAATTTTTACATTTACGGGTATTAAAAATTATAACTGATATGGCTACGGGATATAATCATAAAGTAATGTATAACTATGAATCAATTCTTGGACTTATCATTTCTTCTTAACTAATTCTTTGTAGCGATTTCTTTTGTGAAGCACTGTTCTCCAGAAAATTGAATGTTCGAATTTCTTCAAGCTTGAACTTCTAATTTTAACTGAAAATCAATTGTACCTAAGAATCAATTTAATATTTTATCGCTCTATTGCATGAATTTTTACGACTAAATGAAAAATATATATGGCTGCAAGTCTACTTAAAAATGGGGTCATAAAATAAATAATAAAATTTTATTAGAAAATATTTTACTTGGAACCAACATACTCTTCAGTATTGTCTACCCAATTTATTCTGGAACATTTAAAATTTAAGTCCCCGATTGAGAACGGAATATAATATATGGTTACAGACAAATATACTCTATTTTTGCGACTAATAGAATAGTGGATATTTGTTTATTAATTACTAATACGATGCAGTATTATGTATATTCAGACATTGCTGAACATGTTCATTAAAATTGCATCACAGTTAAATGTACGAACTTTAGAATGGCGCTGTCTATAAGCAGATCCGCAAAAACTTAATTTTAAAACAATAGTCTGAGTTAATTTTAAAACAATAGACTGAATGTCGTCCGCATAAGACCAAATACAGTCAAAGTTCGGACTAACTGCCTCATTTATTTTGTACGTTCGCTTCCTTGATGCTAATAAAGAAAGTTACAAAGTTTATTGTCCAAACTTGGAAGGCCGGAAGTCTCAGGAAGTATGCTAATTTACGGCCGTAGCATTAATTTTTCAATCAACATGTCTGTTAATAATCACCCTCTGATACGGGCTTAGAGCACTACTCTTTGGAAAGGGTAAAACGATGCAAATGTGAGGACTTTAAAAATTCGCGTTTTTTCTTCTAACTTGACAGTCGATGACCAGGACACCGCTATATGGGGACCAAAGTGTTTCTGACCACCCTTCAGGAAAATCCCGTTTGTGGTAGGCTATTGAGGACGAAAACGAAAAGTAAAGTTCTGTGTGCTTTGTGACCCATCGTAAACTACGACCTGCGAAATCGTATTGTTCCGTTGAACGAACGGCAATCGTTGATTCGTAGTTAATACGTTAGAATAGATATGTACATATCTACCTAGAGAAACAGTTTCTTCTATAATTTCCGTACACTCTCTGTATCGACCTTTAGTGTCTCGGTAACTGTCGTAGTGGTAACAAGGATCCAACTTCGGTAGAGTCCTTGTTAGAGCAATTCAAACAGAGAAATTCTATTTCTCACCTCTTCATACATAGCGTAAGTTTATTAACCAAATTTATTTCTTTACTTTCTTTTAATTTGAGATCCTATTTTTTCTTGGAAAGGAAGAATTTACGCAAAAATTTTGTTAAGTCTTTATTGAAAATATCTCTAACGTATTTATTAAAAATGTAATTTTATAAATATATAATAACTAAAGGAACATTTCTATGTAAAAAGAACCGTCGATTTTTATTTTTAGAATTCGTTAGATGAATACATTTTTTTTATGTTCGTTTACGAGTTACTTTTATGTATGTTTGCTTCATTTTCTTCATTCATCAACGTCTCTGATTTAAACTTTTTCTAGTGAGTTGAATATATACTCAAATTATAATTTGAAAGTATTTACAATTTATTAACGATATTTTTTCAAAAGTGATTTTGCAAATTTTAATGCTTTCATAAAATAATTTGTTCCTCCTATAATACGATAATACGGCATGCATTATCAAAAGCGTATTAATGATTAACAGACAATAATATTTATATACAAAATTTAATATTGCTTCCACGTAACAAAATACGCATTAAAGATTTTTAGTAATTCAAAATATTTTCCACTAATAAAAAAATTCAAAATATTATTAACATTGAACGAACAAAAATTTTATTCTATCGTTTTTAATATATCAGTTTGAAATAGTAATAATCAAATAAGGTGTTATGTGTAAAGTAATATGTACTCGTAAAATGAAAGCTAAGAGCCAATTAATCATTTTAGTAACTAGCGAATAATGTTATTAGTTTGTTACTTTGTTATGAGCGAATTTAATGACTATTGGAAGAATCTGAATGAATATTGGATATTGCTCAGGTTGGATGAACAGAATTACCCTTGTAGTCTTTCGTAATGCAATAGGCAACTTTTAACGCAACAACGCGTGTAGCAATACGTACAGTGACCCGAAACTTAGACCGGTAGGAGACTGACTCTAGTTTAGGGGACTTTCTGACCCACCTTGAACAGTTCCAATATGATATTCTGACGTTTACTGACTATTCTTGACTCTATTCATGTACATGATCGCTTGAGCCACTAGTTCTTACCGCCGAAAGTGCGTAGAAATCTATGTGACCATTTTTCTTTTTTGACCTTTGAGACCACAGGTTTAAATCTCGGTTGTCCACTGTACGTAGACAACCCTGTTTCTGGCGCGTAGGATGTTGACTTAGTTTCAAGAGCCGCGCCGCCTACCCCACCTTGACCACTCCAATGTGACCACCAACCAGTGTAGGCGTCCATTTTTCTACTCTGACCAATTGGGGCAGTAGCCCTTCCATGGAGTCAGACTCCTGGGCCAGCCTTCTACGCGCCAGAAACAGGGTTGTTTACAATATATATGTATATACCACAACATGGCAGACAAGTGACGACTCGACTTTCGCACGGTTTTCGCTCGACGCGGCTCGAGTGTCTTCGATGCCGCTCGTGGCCACGTCGCGCAGTCTGCTCGTGGGACTAATGCACGCTGTGACGTCACGCGCGCAATTCCCAATCGTGTATATAACAATTACATAAATTTTTCTAGACTATGTACCGCTATTTACTGCTGTTCTCCGTGCTGAATGTTTTCTACGTACACGTTCATTCTTCAGGTAAGTTGTCAGTCCTACTTTTCACTTAAAATTCGAAATAACGTTTGACTTGATTGTGCTCATGTTTGATTTTTTTTTTAGCTATACGCTGCGAGCCCCCAGATCATTTTTTGTGCAAAAACGAAAAATGCATTTCAGTCGTGTTCAAATGCGACGGTGAGAACGACTGTGGCGATGAGTCCGATGAATTAGATTGTCGTGACTTTAAAGTACGTGATTATTTTTATCAATATATGTTTGTAATAATATATGTATCGTTTAAAATGTCTAGTGTAGTGAATTTGAACTTTTTTAAGTTATGGAACTTTTTTGACTGTAATAAAAATGTGTTGAATATTAAAGATATTAACTGGTAGCATCAGAGATCTTTAAACCGCGCTCGAGAGGGATTATGATCAAGAATAAAGATGAGTTCCGAAAGTTAGAGCTTTGAGACTTTAAGATTTTTAAATTTTTGGTATTTTCATTATTTAACTATTTACAATTTCAGTATGTTGAGGCTTTAACATTTTTGAATTTGAAAAATTTAGAAATTGAGTATTTTACAGTTTTGTAATATACTTCAAAGTTTTTGAGTTTTATGAGTTTTGAGTATTTTAAAATTCTAAGGTTTTGGAGTCTTTCAAGTTTTTAATCTTGAAACTTTGGAATTTTTACATTTTTCGAGTTAAAGTTTAGAAATTTGATTCTTTTTTATTTTTCCGAATAGAATACGTTAATAAAATTTAATAAAACATTTAAGCAATCGATGAAACATAGTTCGTGTTTTTTATAATTTTTAAATGTTTTTCTTCTTTGTTTTGAACAATATATTTAACGATGAAGATATAACACACAATCAATAGCTAAATATAATTATTTTAGTTTACACATACTGCAATTCAATGCGCTGCAGACGAGTTTCGATGTGCGGATAATGTGTGCATTCCGATCGAAAAATTTTGCGATGCCAAACCCGACTGTTTTGACAAAGGTGATGAATACGATGGCTGTGTAAAGGAGGTAAAGTGCAATTTATAGTTTCGTTTTCTGATTCGATAATTAAACGATACCGAGGCGCATTAGAGATTTAATTTTGGAAAGAGCCGAATTTAATGAGAATTCAATAACGTTCGTTAGACAGTTATAAATACTTTAAAATCTATTTTTCATTTCATTTTAGAAGACTCCTCATAAGTAGTAGAAAAATTGAAGATATCGAATGTAGATAAAAAAATAAATTTTAATTAGAAAAAGAATTTTGGAAAATTTTATAGCGCTTTTCTTTTAACTCTTATTTGCGTTGGTAAAAAATCACTGCTTTTGGGTTTATTTCGTTAACCAATAAGATGCACCTTTTAACTAATTTCGAGAAAAAAATTTTTTTCGCTTGGTGAAATGGATTTTATATTGCTATTTAACTCAAAAAAAATTCTGTTATGTTATTACATAAAAAATTACGCTTTCCAATCACAAATTATATTAATATTCAGATTCTTGCCTTTCTGAATTTCTAATTACAATCCATTAAAATTATACGGATTATTAAAATTAAATTAATAAAGTAAACCTATGGTAATTATTGCAGCAGATTCTGGCTTGGCAATATTTTTTAAGATTAAAATTTCAAACAAAAATGGTAGGATGTTAAGGGGTACGTAAGATGGTGACATCAATTTGACCTTGGATAGTCGTTTCAAAGTCACGTGAACGCCATCTCTAGTTTTTTAAATAGAACCACTTTTTATTCCATACTTTGATAGTCCTCGTCGAGACGTTTTTAACACGCTATGTTTGTTTTTTATACATGTCGTTCCCAAGATATGAAGTTTCAAAGTTGATATACCACCGATATTCACATTACTCAAAGTGTATCGCGCGAAGGTTGCACGATCAGATTTACGCCACTTATGCGTCAACTTTAAAGCTTCATATCTTGGGGATGACTTGCATAAAAAACAAACATAGTGTTTTGAGAACATCTCCAGGGCTACAATATGTAATAAAAAATGAGGGGTTCCATTTAACCAGTTAACTATGGCGATCATTTTGCAAAGCGCGCACCAGTGTGTGTCGCGATAATCAAGCGATGACGAGTTAGCTCTCAAGAATTTATGAAACCATCTCAAATTATTTACACTTTTCATTAGTTTATTTCATTTTGTGTTGACCTCTAAACATTTTAAACATATTACAATTTACGAATATAATTTAGTTTTCGCCAAAATTACAATTTAAATATCAAATTGTAACAAAATTTTACGCATGACGGATATAGTCGTCATGACACAAAATTCTGCAACATCTCCATGACGGATATAGTCGTCAAACACACTTAACTGGTTAAGAAATTGAAGATGTTCACGTGACCTTCAAATGATCATTCAAGGTCAAATTGTTACCACCATCTTATATCTTCCTTGACATACTACAACTTATGTCTGTAACCTTTTTGGACTTTAGAAGTGCTCTGTATATATTTATTTATACAATTTTAATAAATTATAAAATAAGATTTAATAAGCCCTTGAATTTGATACATAAAAAGCAGTTTAAAAAAGTTTCAGTTATACTTCAATAACTTTTAACTAAAATCGAGCATAGATATAAAATGTTTTTTTATTGTTTACGATAAGTTGTGCTCTTTTCTGGCTTACTTCAAACGCATGTTTATTTTTAATATTTACCGCAAAGATTACATTTTAGGAATAAATTATGACGGAATTAACAAATTTTAAATGAAATGAAGAATCTTGCTCACATGTACTTGATATTTGTTACTTACGTTGTAGTTTGTTTAGTTCAAAATTTTATATTTCTAATGCAAATATACATTAAAATAAACAAAGATCCGTGGTAAATGGCGTCGAAACATTATTGTAGATAGTAAAATGCAATTTTTTACACCTAATCTCGATTTTAGCCAAAAATTGTTTAATTTACATCTATGAATTTTGGAACAAACTATTTACAAAATAAGTTTTTCTAAAAAATGATTTTAGAAAGATTTGCACTCGTCTTCTCATTTATAAAAATAGAATACTTCTTGCTGTGCCAAATCATAAGACATTGCAGTATTTGCAGCGTAATTCGTTTATTATTCTCGAAATTTTTGACAACAATTTTTCTCGTAATTAGTTGGAAGGAGCATATTTTTCTTCAGAACTGTAAATCTTCTAAGCAATCTTTAATTAGGGAATGTACGAATCAGAACACAAGTACTAATACTTTTGTAAGTTTTACAATAGATTGAGTATAAAAATATAAAACATTCACAATTATTTATCTATTTTTCAAATAAAAAAAGGTTTAAGATATTTAATACCACAAATTTTTTGAAGATATTTATTACGGTATATTAAATTTTAATTTTAGTTAATGTCGCAGTCATTTTTTATATAAATTACAACTTTCTGTTTATTCGACATTCTTCTATTTTAATAATTTAAAGTGACATACGTATACTCATATGTTCTTAGGTTAGTTATTAGGAATTGACGATATTTTCAGTTGTGATCATTTATTTTCAAAAGGTTGTGAAATAAAAAAATATGTGCAGAAATTATAACAAAAATTATATCAACGCGAGATCTAAATCCTCTTGTGCAAATGCAAATTTCAAATTATTTATTCGCAACAAGATTATACTGTTCTTGTTTCGATATAAAATTTTGTATAATACAAATCTGTTTACGTCAAATGTGATATACCATTAATCTACTTTTTTCTTTTTATACTAATTTTTGTCCGCATTTTTCAATTTAAATTAAAATTACGAATTTTCTGGTTAATAGAAGTGATATATCAAGCTCTTTTTTGATTACGTGCTTATATTACAATCCAGCATTACGATTGCAAAATATTAGGCCATTTTACAAATAATTTGATTTATCTTGCTTGTTTAAATAAAACGAGTTCTCTTTATATTACAATTGTTTATGAATTCGTCAATACGTCTCTTATCTATCCTATAATTTTTTAAATAATTAATGATTCTAAGTAGGTGTACTTAATTTAAGTTCCGTGCTCGAAATAATCTTCTTACACAAAACGGTTTTAAACAATTCGAATAAACTTTGATAATGTCAAAAATCAAAGACACGTTACGATTGCTATTAAATATTATATTATTAAACTTTTATACAAATGTTTTTTATTGTATTATACTTTGTAAAAATAGTATTTAATATTATACTTTTAAAAAGTACAGAAACAAGATATCTTAATCAGAATGCGCCAAATTTGATTTTAAAAAATTGTCCAAATATTTTAATTCATAATCGACAAATTTTATCAAGAAAGGAGTTGAAAAATTATTATCTTTTATAAAATAATAACTAATTATTTGTTATTAATCGATTATGTATGTAACTGTATATAAGTAAATCTGGAATGATTTTATATAAGTGTATCATTTGATAAAGTTTTTATGAAGATTTTAAGAAGTCAAAGACATATAAGTATGATTTTGTACTTTTTCTTTCTTTGAATTTATTTCTTTGTGTTCCATATTGTGTATCTTCCTTAAGATATAAAATAATTTACCCTAATTTTCTCTGAAACAATTTTCTTGTTAACTATAGTTAAAGTGCGACGCTTTTCGATGCAATGACGGTTATTGCGTACGAAACGAATGGGTTTGCGATGGCGTAAAAGATTGTCCTGACGGCAGTGACGAAGGAAACTGCGGTAAATTTAATAATATTCATTCGTCTAACTGTCTAATTGAATTTTCACTTATAATTCTATTTATTTTTATAGGAAATCAAACAATACCATTCCATAAATGCAACAACGAAATCGATCGTTATTTATGCAAAAATAAAAGATGCATCTTTTTGAACGCTACTTGCAACGGAAAGGACGATTGTGGAGATGATTCTGATGAAAACGTTGAAGGGTGTAAAAAGGGTATGTACTTGTAAAATAAAAATATTACTAAAATCATTAGAGATTTCTTCTTCGTAGATTTTTTATATTTATGAGTTAGTTAACAGTACAATCAGTTCTTTTTCATGTAATTTTAACCAGTTAACTGTGGCGATCTTTTTGCAAAGCGCGCACCAGTGTCTGTCGCGATAATCAAGGGATGACGAGTTAGCTCTCAATAATTTATGAATCCATCTCAAATCATTTACACTTTTTATTTGTTTATTTCATGTTGACCTCTAAACATTTTAAACATATCACAATTTACGAATATAATTTAGTTTTCGCCAAAATTACAATTTAAATATCAAATTGTAATAAAATTTTACAGCTTGACGGATATAGTCGTCATGACACAAAATTCTGCCACATCTCTATGACGGATATAGTCGTTAAACTCACTTAACTGGTTAAAAGATACGCATTTAATAAATGAAGAAGTACGAGTAAATATTTGTGTATGAATGAGACTCTATAGGGATATTTCTTACGTGACTGTACTATAGTAAAAATGTTAACAAAACAAATTAGATACAGTGATAAATAGAGTGATAGGAATTTTTGTTCCGACGACGATGATTAAATTGTAACTTTTTCAAATTGCAGCTGATGCATCTTGCAAGCAAAGTGCACACTGCGAACATTACTGCAGAAAAACCCCGGAAGGCGCTCAGTGTTCTTGCAAAACTGGTTACAAGTTGTCGAAAAATCGAACTTGTACAGGTAAAAACTAGAAATTAATTATATGTGATTACCTTTCGTCTGAAAATGTTGAAACAATTTTTTTCGTTTAATGAAACTTAATTAGCACGTTATAAACAAATAAATGAATTACATATTTTTATTTTATTACTTCTATTAATTTTAATCTGTTTCTATTTCTGCTTCTATTAATTTTATGTAAGTCTTTAATGAATTCATATAATTTGCATTAACAACAGAAAATTTGATTAGTCAAAATTCTGAAAATATTAACAGAATGTTAACAGAGTTTCGGTTGTGTATTTTTTTTAAATACTAATGTTTCTCAAAGATAAAAGTATATCTGTTTAACGGTCTGTTTAAAGATATCTATTTAAAGATTAAAATATAATTTTTATGATTAAAAGTGACGCGGTCACAGATTATGAATGGGATTATGACGTGCTACTTATTTCAACAAAATGATTCATCACGCAAACTGATTAATAAACGACTCTGATAATTGAGTGCGTGTAGATGAGTCATGAACTTGAATCATTAAAAAGTTTATTGAACCACAAACAACGAACAATAATAAACATCAACAGTACTTTATTAGTTTAATTTTATTAATGTTTCATATTAGAAATATTTAAAATTTCTTAAGTTTATATTTTCAAATTTAAAAATTTACAATTTTCAAATTCGCAAATTATAAAATTTTTTTTACACATTCCTCAGTTTCTAAATTTTTAAATCGTAAAATTTAAGAATCCATAATTTTCTCGATTAAATAATATTCCAATTTTCTAAACGTTGAAACTTTTAAATTCCCTAATTTCTAAATTCTGAATTTCCATATTTCCAAATTCCAAATTTTCAAATTTCCAAATTTCCATAATTCCAAATTTTCAAATTTCCAAATTTCCATAATTCCAAATTTTCAAATTTTCAAATTTCCAAATTTCCATAATTCCAAAATTGCAAATTTCCAAAATTCAAAACCCCAAAATTACAAAATTCCAAATTCCAAATTCCAACTTTTCAAATTTCAACTTTCCAAATTCCAAATTTCTATATTTTCAAGTTACTAAATTCCAACTTTCCAAATTCCAAATTTCTATATTTTCAAGTTACTAAATTCCAACTTTCCAAATTCCAAATTTCTATATATTCAAGTTACTAAATTCCAACTTTCCAAATTCCAAATTTCTATATTTTCAAGTTACTAAATTCCCACTTTCCAAATTCCGAATTTCTATATTTTTAAATTCCAAATTTCCAAATTCCGAAAATTCTATATTTTCAAATTACTATATCCTCATACTAAAATTTTATATCCCGAAATTTTAGAATTTGAAAATTGCTTAATAATCCTAATTTCCATTATTCAAATATCATAGTTATCTAAATCGTTTATTCCCCAACTATTCAAATAAATGAATCGTTATTAAATTATTATAAGTAAAATGATCTAAATCAATATTCCTATGGTTATTGATAATTTCTAAAAATTGATGATAAAAACCTTTCAAGAATTTATGTTTAAAATAAAAGAATACATCTACATATATAAAACTTTTTCCTTTTTTTGCAGATGTGAACGAATGCGAAATTTTTGGAATATGTGATCAACAGTGTATAAACAGTGCTGGATCATACAAATGTTCGTGTCATTCCGGCTATTTATTAAATGATGATGGTAGAACCTGTTACGCCGACGGTACGTAAATTTTGTTTATTTTTTATTTTAGAAATAATAACTGAACCATACTTTCTGTAAAACTTGGTGTACGTCCTTAAACTGACTATTTTATTTTGTACTTCAATATTATTTAAACTTTGCTAATTATTTCTTTTCATTTCTAAAACGAATAGCAAGAAAAATAATGGAAAAAGAAATTAATGTCCTGTTATGTAACAGAAAATTAAATCAAGAGATTTTTTCATTGAATCTTTTTCCATTCGTTTTTAAAAGTATTTGTTTGCTAATTAATTTTAATATAAAATGATAGAGAGTAAAGAAATTAAAAAGACAACTTTTTATAAGTCCTGTGAGTTTTAAACACGCAACACTCAGTATAATAAAACAACCACGTCTTCATTGAGCTTCATTGAGCTTTAATAATACATTCTTAACTTCATTATGTTCTCAAACAGAGAAGAATAAATTACAAGAATTTTAAACTAAAATTTTCTTTTTACTTTGCAAAAATTGCGCACTTTAAGTTTGCAAAATTATTTCTTTCGATGTCCTCTGCAGTTCTGCAAAATTTTAATCGGTATTTAAAGATCAAGAAATTGTTTGCAAGTTATTTCAAACTTCAGAATAAATATTAATTTATAAATGATGAAACACGAGAGAGAAACACATTAGAAACACGTTTCTAATTAATCCATTGATTAGTAGATAGTTCCTTCCATTTCTAATTAAATCATTGATTTGCAGGTGGCGAAGCTGTGATGGTGTTTTCGATTAAATCTGAAATCCGTGGCTTGTATCTCAAATCTCAGCTGTACTATGATGTAGCTCAGAATTTACAACATGCTGTGGCTGTTTCTGTGGATGCGGATCATGTATATTGGTCCGACATTCAGGATGGAGTGGAAGCAATAACCAAAAGTCAGGAGGATGGCACACACCGAGAAGTCATTGTTACAACAGGTATATTGTATTATTTGTCACAAATAATAATTATAATATTATAAAAGTTATAATAATTTATAATGTATTAGTGAAGATCGTTACTCAGTGTTTGTTCACCACAGTTTGTTTGTTGCTATTTACAAAATTTGAAAACATTTGAAGTTTCGAACATTGAAGTTTAGGAATATTGGAATTTTAAGGGTTTGGGTCTTTGTTTCCTCGAGTTTTGTAGATAGATCTTGAAGAACTCGAGAACTTTATTTCTGTCTATAAAACTCGAAGAAACAAAGTCCTAAAATCCCAAATCCTTAAAATTCAAATATTTCAAAACTTCGATGCTCCAAATCCCAAAGTCCTAAGTTTTTAAAGTATATCTAATAATTAAATTAAAAAGTATATCTATAAAACTAAATTTTTGTTTTTCTACGTTTGTAAGGTTTGAAAAGTCCGGATGATATAGCAGTGGATTGGGTGACTGGTAACATATACTTCACAGACAGCGGTTACATGCATATTGGAGTTTGCTCTAACGACGGAAATTATTGTACTATCTTAATTAGGGACCGAAAGGAAAAACCAAGAGGTCTGGCCTTGTTACCATCGAATGGGTCAGTATAAAAACAGTGATATATTAGTCATTCACAGAAAATTAATTAGTATACCTGTCAAAAATAAATGGTTGGCTCAAAACTCTGTACTACACTTGACCAGTTAGCTGTTTTTGACACACATATATACTCATGAAGAAATGGCAACTGGTGAAATGTAACAGTTAACTGGTCAAGAGGGTCTTGCTGACATGGATTATTTATTTTATTAAGGTTTTGTGTTAATAGTTATGTATTTTTATTATCCATGAAATTGTTAATTTTTCAATTTATAATCAAGTTTGTTATATACATCGTATATACTTCATATTAGCATACATCATGTACTAAGCTTAAAATACTTCGTATACCTTTTATTTGAAATTTAGAAATTTTCGAATTCCCAGGATTTAAAAATTTTCTTCGAAAGTCCCAAAATTCGAAAATTGCAAATTTCTAAAGTTTTAAAGTTTCAAAATTCCTAAGTCAAAAAATTCCAGAGTTTTGACGTCTCAAATTCCTAAAGTTAGAGCACTCAAAAATTTCTTAGGTCTCAAGGTTCGAAAGTTCTAAAATTCCAGGGCACGAAGGTTTCAAAGCTTTAAAATTCCTTAACTCCAAAATTCCATAATTCCAAAATTTCATAAGTCCAAAACTCCATAACTCAAAAATTTCATAACTCCAAAATTGCATAACACCAAAATTCCACAACTCCAAATTTTCATAACTCCAAAATCCCATAACTCTAAGATTCCATAACTCCAAAATTTCATAACTCCAAAATTTCAAAAATCTAAAATTTCAAAATTCGAAAATCCGAAACTCCTAAAATTCAATATTCTAAAGTTTCGAAGTCCCAAAGTCCTAAAACCTCAATCTTCTAAAATTCAAATCCAAAACTTTGAAGTGCAAAAATTAAAAGATCTCAAAGTATCCATATTCCAAAATTTCAAAGATCCAAAACGCAAAAATTAAAAAATTCCAAATTCTTCTTCTGTAAGCATTATTTTTTCACAACCATCTCATGTATAACGCACATTGCAAAACAAAGAGGTGTAAATAAAATAACATCCCTTTCAATCTCAATTTTATCTCGATCAAAAGATCGAAACACTTTAAGCATCTTTATTATAAAAGCTAACATAAAAATGTTAATAACAAATAATCGAAAAACTCGTTTATTTTCAGTATAATGTACTGGTCCGAATGGGGTGCAAAATCTCGTATACTAATGTCAGGAATGGATGGAAAAAATAGTAGTGCATTAATAGTCGACAGCTTGGAATGGCCAAATAGCTTGTCCATCGATTATGCGAGTAACAGATTATACTGGGTCGATAGTAAATTAAAAATCATCGAATCAGTAGGACTTGATGGCTCAGACCGTAGGGTATGCATTTAATTAGAACAATTATTTAACCAGTTAAGCGTGTTTGACGATTATATCCGTCATGGAGATGTAGCAGAATTTTGTGTCATGATGACTATATCTTTCATGCGTAAAATTTTGTTACAATTTTGATATTTAAATTGTAATTTTGGCGAAAACTAAATTATATTCGTAAATTGTAATATGTTTAAAATGTTTAGAGGTCAACACGAAATGAAATAAACAAATAAAAAGTGTAAATGATTTGAGATGGATTCATAAATTCTTGAGAGCTAACTCGTCATTGCTTGATTATCGCGACACACATTGGTGTGCGGTTTGCAAAAAGATCGCCACAGTTAACTGGTTAATGATACTCAAAGATTCAGTGATAGATGATAACATGAAAGATTCTTTTTTCAGATTGTATTAAGAGGAATAGCAAAGAGACCATTTTCCTTGGCTGTGTTTGAAGATAAATTATACTGGAGCGATTGGATGTCAAATACTATACAATCTTGCGATAAATATACTGGCAAAGATTGGAATATTTTGGTGGATACGAATAGCACCATTTATGGAATACACATATATCACTCCGTTTTGAAGCCTAAGGTATATTTTCCATTTTTTTACGTTATTTTTGTTGTTTCACTGGTCTTCATGATGAAAATGTTAACAGATGCACAATCCATGTAACGCGCGTCCTTGTTCTGAATTGTGTTTATTGAATTCAGAGAAAAGTTATACTTGCGCTTGCGCAGTAGACAAAGAACTGAATACGGATCATCGCACTTGTCGCGGTAAGTGTTATTTATAATAAATTATAAAAATCGAACAATTCAAATGAGTTTTTAGCTTTAGTAATTTTTAAGACATAATTCTATAATTTTTAATTAAATTTTGGTAAATTATTTGGAAGAAACTAGGGATTTATAAGGAAAGGTGACTGTGACATTACCGTTTCGGTTAAAACTTTGTACACTAATAGGGGACCATAAAACTGAAATATTCATATTTAGAAATTTCGCTATATCTGATTAATTATTTAAATGGAATAGAAATTAGTATACTGATAATAGACTGGCGGTAGAGTAGCAGCCTTCAAAACAAAAGATCACAAGTTCAAGTCGCGTGATGAGATTGATTGATTGATTGATTTTATAAGGGCCTCGATTACTATGATCATTGACCCAACGTGATGAAATATAAAATTACTTTGTTTTCCAGTAAAATTAATGAAAAAACACATTTTTACAGTTTAATAACCAAAACTAATTATATTACTTATTCATATATAATATTAATATTAATAGGAACAATTTTGTTTATGAAAAAAAACCACCAATAAACAATTCCTAAAATTTATTTATAATAATTCAAATGATACTTAGGTACTGTAAAAGTATTTGTCACATAAATAATAACATTGTGTGCATAGAACAAATGATCAATTTGAATTGAGTAATTTTTTTATTAATTTTGCACAACAGTTTAAATATAGGGTTCCTCATCAATTTAGTTGAAAAAATAAAATAACTATTCAGGGAAATATAAAGACAATAAAATTAAAAGAAAAACGGATACATTTGTAACAAGACTCAAACGCACCACCCTCTGTTTCAAAAGTTGCTGCTTTACCACCAAACCTCGATTTAATATTTCGTTATTCAGTTTAGTAGATATTACAAAATTTGTAAACATAATTTTTGCTTTTATTTTTGAAAGCTATATTTTTTCATAAGATTACAAATATTGAGTCTAATAATAATCGTCACAATCGCTTTCTCTCATTATAAAATAAATTATTATTTTAAAAATTGCATTGACACAAAACTATACCTATTACACTAAAAAAAAAATCTGAAAATTTCTAATTTTTCTTACCAACAATTAAATTTTGTGTTTCTTAAATTGTAACTTTCTAGTTTTAGTTTTATTTCTTATTTCGAGTTTTATTTATAATATTTTCATCGAATCAATGTTTTGAACGAAACTCCAAAACTTATAGCTCTTTTTCAATATAAAATTATACACATATTTAAATTTTTGAATTTCAGCGATCAAAAAAGAGATGCGCCTCATTATTTCGACAGGGAGCCGATTCATTGATTATCATCACGAATTACTAGGAAAGCCAAAAATGAAAATAAGTGATGCATTGAAAGACGTTACTGCGATTGCATATAATCCTCGTACTGGTACGGTTTTAATAATCGATCGTCGTATAAATTCTGTTACAACGAACATATACCAATACTGCTCTTAACTCTTAGCGTGCTAAGGTTGAATCACTTGTCCATAATAGATATTTGCTTTATATCATTTGACAAATGATAAAATAATATAAAAGTGTGAATAATATTTATAAATACTTTATGAACAAAAATCATGAAATCGTTAATACGTCTATTATTAAATATCAAAGACCATAAAACTCATAAATATGACTCATAAATATAAGTTTTCATATTTTATTTTTTTCGTTACATATTATTATTACTGTGATCTTACGAATACCGTTCGTAACTACAGCTTATTTTCTATATGAGAAAGAAAATTTATTCCAAAAATAAACATCTTGTAACAAATAAAATTAGCAATATTTGGTACTATTTTCATTGGTTTGCAAAAGAACTGTTACAATCGAAAACATCATAAAATGATTGAAGAAATAAGATTGCAACAAAAAGCGTTTTCTGAAGGACTCTATTGCTAAACAAAATTAATCGCTACACCTTTGCATGCTAAGAGTTAATAAATAATTTCTTCAAAGAACAGAAGATCTTTTACAATGAAATTGTAGCATGGTACACACGTCTTCTGCTTTTTAATCATTTTATTTTCGCATTCATCCGAATGTTTTAATAATTCTGCTTAAACCATTGTATAAATTTTAATCTCTATTAAATATTTAAACGGAAATTGATACAGGTGGCATGTTCGCAAGCGATCAACTAAAGGATAAAGTTTTCCATTTCGACATTAATGACGGTAATCTGGATGCCAAAGTATCCCTCGAGAACAAAATATTAGGAGGAATGGATTACGATTACGTGGGAAATAATTTATATTTTTCGGATATAAAACAAAAAACTATCGAAGTGCATAGTATGCATACCGTGCAAAAAACGATTTTTTACTTCCAAGAAGAACCTCATGATATTGCACTCGCACCGGAAGAAGGGTAACCATTTTGTTGATGAATTCTGAACGAATAAGACAGTATTTAATGTTGCGTATTATTGTTACAGAATAATGTTCGTTGTTTTCCATGACAATGGAAAGTATCGCATAGATCTATTGAAAATGAATGGACTCGGCATTAGAATTTCCATCGAAGGAATGAGAACCCCGCTATTAGGACCAAAAATATCTTTAACCTACGACAGAGATTTAAAACTACTGTTTTGGAGCGATCAAGGCACTGGTCGCATCAGTACTACGGCAGTCAATGGTTAGTATTTTTCACAGGACAAATTATTAGGTCGAGTCCATAAGTAACTTCCGTTTTTTTATCAGACATTTATTTCGTTCTCATTAAACAACAAAATTATATTATTTTATTACATATTCACCACTATTTTCTATAACCTTCTCCCATTTTTCTGGTAGTTTATCAATTCCTTCCTTGTAAAATGTGGTTGGTTTGGACTGGAAGAAGCTTTCAACAGCTTGCCTGACTTGCTCTTCAGAATTGAAGGTTTTTCCATTTAAAAAGTTTTGTAAGGAACAGAAAAGGTGGTAGTCTGTCGGGGCAAGATCTGAGAAGTAAGATGGATATGGTAAAACAGACCATCCAAGCTCAAGAATTTTTTCTTGAGTCACCCTTGCTGTATGCGGTCGCGCGTTGTCGTGTAAAAGAATGACATTTCTGCGATTGACGAGTGCAGGGCGCTTTTCTAGGAGTTTCTCTTGCACTCTTTGCAATTGCTGAATGTATTTATCCGCAGTAATCGTTAAATTTGACTTCAACAACTCGTGGTGACTTATACCTTCATAATCTCACCACACACACAATAAAATCTATTTAGCTGCATCGGAAGTTACTTATGACTCGACCTAATATGATTGAAAACGATCTATCGTACTAAAACAATACAGCGTTCGTTCAATAAATACCTGCTAGTTTATCTTATTACACGGAGAATTGTTTATAGTTCATATAGACATAATTATATATTTTTATTGGGTCAAAGTATCAAATTTCAAAATCTTTCAAATACCCAAATTTCGAAGTTTCTGAACTCTCATACTTTTATATTTGTAAATTTGTATATTTCTTTAATTTTCAAGTATCTGAATTTGCAGATTTTCAAATTTCTGAAATTTCCTAAATTTCTCAAATTCTTTAATTTCTTCAAATTTCCAAATCATAAAATTTCTATATTTCTAAATAATATATAATAAATTGCAATAGTGTGATCAAAGATATGAATCTCCTCAAGAAATTACATTTATAAAAATTTAGAATTTATCTACTACTGAAAAGGTACAGCTTGTACAATTTAGTAATGAAATTACAGTCACACTTTCAAATTACATAAACCAACATCAAAATAAAACATTTTTCACGCTTAAAAATTACATAAACTTACATCAAAATGAAACATTTATCACACTTTTAAATTACATAAACCTACATCAAAATGAAACATTTGTTACCCTTGCAAATTACATGAACCTACATCAAAATGAAACATTTGTCATATTTTTAAATTACATAAACGTACATCAAAATGAAATATTTGTCACATTTACAAATTACATAAACCTTCATTAAAACAAAACATTTATTACATTTACAAATTACATAAACCAACGTCAAAATGAAATATATGTTCGTGTTATTAAGCAACATGTGAGCAACTCTGTGTTAACGTGTGTCGACTGTTAACGTCGACAACTGATCAAATGAAATTACATGCGAAAAGTTATGGTTTAATTTAGCATTTGGTTCAAATTCAGGAATTTGTGCAATTAATGAAGAATATTAACGTTACGTTACAGGCTTAGAGACCCGCATCTTTCGCAGTGGACTATCAGCACCTCTGAGTCTCGCTATTCTCGATGATTACGTGTTTTGGACCGAGTACAAATCGAATCAATTACACTGGACCGATAAAAGGGATCTGCTACAATATCAGAAACGCATTACGTTAGGTGAGTGAAATTAAACGAATGTTCGCATAAAGCTCTTAACAGGGAGATAATCAGGTACTCGATTAGGTCGGTAATAATAGAATTACGGCTACCCAAAATACCCGAACCGTACGTTTGATCGATAAAATAGAGTTGGCTGGTTAATACAGTGGTTCGTAATGGATCGTGGATGTTTATCTAATTTTAACGCACCAAAGTGAACTGTTCGGAACATAATGTAAATGATATTGGAAATGGAGTAGACGATGTGGTCTAAATATTCGGGATTTATTTCTAAGCCTGTATTTTTAAGATTAACACTTCATTTTTAAGATATAGCACTTTAACCAGTTAACTGTGGCGATCATTTTGCAAAACGCGCACCAGTGTTTGTCGCGATAATCAAGCGATGACGAGTTAGCTCTCAAGAATTTATGAATCCATCTCAAATCATTTACACTTTTTATTTATTTATTCCATTTCGTGTTGGCCTCTAAACATTTTAAACATATTACAATTTACGAATATAATTTAGTTTTCGCCAAAATTACAATTTAAACATCAAATTGTAACAAAATTTTACGCATGACGGATATAGTCGTCATGACACAAAATTCTGCTACATCTCCATGACGGATATAGTCGTCAAACACACTTAACTGGTTCATGTGGGTATATTGATATAGACTCCCTACAGTATAGGTTTCGACCTATAACTCTGGTCTTTTTGATAAACCTTCGCATAACGACAGAAAAATAGAAGCTAATGCTACCCAGTTTTGGGGCAAACAGTTATTAATTTATGAGATATTTAGCATTGATGTTGCTACATTTCGTTATCTTCTGAAATGTGAACATTTTTACCAAAAATGATAATGGAGAAGTTAGCAAAGTCATATATAAGTATATTAAGCAGAGTAATATTTTTGTCACAAGTTCAAATCCCATTGTTGTTTTTTTTTATTTTCTCAGCTTTAGATTTAACTCTTTAACTTTAGTCTGTCACTGCTTTAGAAAAGAACGTAATTATTTTACTGTTATACAGAGACCCATTTTAATTTGTAAACGTTATTATCTCTAGAATTTTTATTTATTCGAAAAAATATTGAAAATAAATTTCAAAGGAAACATAGTATAGTCACAAATTTTGTACAGTTAAAGATATTTCTTTTTCAAGACGAATTTTATTTCGCATCTGAAATTTAAAATACTTTCTTTTACATTACTTTGATATTATAAAAATCAACATTCTTGACATTTTTTTGTTGAAAAAGTGATTTTGAATTTTAATTTTTTCACGATCTGTTAAGCTACTTGTTACTGTACATTAATTTTATATAAAATTGATCCATATAGAAAAACTATGCCTATGTAATCATAAATCTATTTAGAAAAAGTATAAATTCATAAAAATGCTTTGATAAACATTTATTCATAATATGATTCTTTTAAAACTGAGTTCCTTTTTATTTGGAACTTTATTTCGAGTACTGAATAATGTAGATGAAAATTGTACAGTAAAATGGGTCACCCTATATATACGAAAGAAGAGTAATATATCTTCTGTACAAACAAATGTTACAAAATCAACAGAACATTCTTTTGTGATTAGATATTCTGGAAGAATGATGAGCTTATCAAGCTATTCTTGTTACGTTATTTATGTCTTCTTTTTCTTTGATCTTCAATATTATTATTAATAATAAATAAATATTTTTTACTAAAATATTTAAAGATCATTTCATTTAAATATTTAAATTTTCTACTCATTTATGTTCGACACTTTCACGACGAAAATTTCATAATATATTATATAGCATAATAAATATAATGTAACAAAATATAATAGAAGATTAATAATATTTATTACATTTTGTTTTAGCAAAATTTATGGCAAACAAAATGCAAAATTTATATTAACTTTATTACATTTCTATTAATGAAGGCTTATTTAAAAAATGAAAACAGTTCGAGCAACTCGATAGAATTAAAATATAATCAGAAATTGTACGAAAGTGATTAATAAATTAATACCTCCCATTTTAGACGTACCAGAAAAGGAATTACAAGTTGTAGCTGTGCATAAACCATATATAAAGGAGCACGAGTGTTGGAAAAACAATGGAAATTGTTCTCACGTGTGCCTAGTATCTAATCTTCGTTCACACGTAAGCGTAATACTCAATTAATATAATCTCCACGACTCTGATAGCTTTTTCCCCTAACGTTTCATGTAAATTTTCAGATTTGTGCGTGTCCACCGGATATGATGTTGAACGCAGATAATCGAACTTGCAGCCCTCAAACCGCGTGCAAAGCAGGCGAGGTCAAATGCAGCGAACACGATGTATGCATAAAAATGCATCAAAGGTACATCATTAAGATTGCATAGAATATTTTACTTTGTTTTGAGAGGAAGATTGAACGGCCCGAAAGGAAGATCATGTGATGAATTTTAAGCTTGAACCCGAAAGTAGAATCAGGGTTAGATATTTCATTTTTTAACTATGTGGACATCTGTATATAGAACTGCATTTCGTTTGAACATATCGTTTGGATAAAATTATTTTAATAATAAAAATTCCCTGATCTTCTTTTTGACCGTTGAAAGCGGATATGTGAATACAGAATCATTTTGACCTCTAACAATGCTATTATAAAATGTTTATGAAGTGCAGTATTTATTCTGACGCGTGACTTTAAGTATAACAAAATGAATGTGAATGTTATACACAAAGTATAAGACGTAGGCTAATGTACTATATGTACATTTTTGGCAGTGTAAGTTATAATGATTTTAAAGTATTATATTCTTCTTCTAGATAAAAAATGGTCTAGCAAATAGATACTCAAAGTGCATTAGGCAATTTATTAATATATAAAATCAATCACATAAAACCGAATCATTTTTAGTTCTTGTGAATTATTTCATCCTCAAAACGAATTTCACCTGTATAGAAATTGGGTTACTGTTTTTAAACATTCACAATGTAATGTATAGTAGTATATTATACAAATTTATTATATTGTAGATAATGACGATAAATAATTAGTATTTAACAATAAACAATTAAGCAATATGGAAACGCAAATAAAGTCTGGATTCCATATGTATTTATATTGTATAGATTACATATATTGCAATATTTTATACTTTGTCTATAACATGTACATAAAAGTAAATGGTACATACGAAAGCAATAAGTATATATGTATTGTGTCAAAATGATCCTGTTTTGGGATGCAAGAGATGAATATTTCTTATTGAAATAACTGTTGTAGCAGGGAGTCATTTACTATAATCACTGAATGTATGCACTTCTAAAATTCTATCTAAACTACAATTGAACATATTTTTAGTAAAATAGTGAAATAGTAAAATAGTAAAATAGTGAAATAGTGAAATAGTGAAATAGTGAAATAGTGAAATAGTGAAATAGTGAAATAGTGAAATAGTGAAATAGTGAAATAGTGAAATAGTGAAATAGTGAAATAGTGAAATAGTGAAATAGTGAAATAGTGAAATAGTGAAATAGTGAAATAGTAAAATAGTAAAACAGTAAAACAGTAAAACAGTAAAATAGTAAAATAGTAAAATAGTAAAATAGTAAAATAGTAAAATAGTAAAATAGCAAAATAGCAAAACAGCAAAATAGTAAAATATTAAAATAGTATAACAGTCAATAAAATAATAGAATAATAAAATACTAAAACGTTCCATTCTTTTAAAACAGATAGGCAGACACATATCTTTCATTTAAACAAAATAATAAAACAGTCCAATACGATTTCTGCTTTAGATAAAAGTTTAATCAATAAATTACCAACATTTCATTATAATAATTAGAACTCGAATGAAATGCAATTTCATTACATCTTTTTCAAATTACATTTATCAATATTCCATTGTAAGTTTTTTAACTGTAAATTATTTAGATCAACATATTGCTGCTATTGAACATACCATTTTTCTTTTAGAACTTTACAAAATGTAGGAGGTATCGTTTTAAATCCATTCGTAACATTGCTCCCTGTAATTTCATCCTATAGTCGCTTAGTTCTTTGATCATTTTTCAGAGAACTCTCTGTTAGTTTAAACCGATCAATCTCCCGATAAATGGTGTTCTGCGATTCTACAGACTTCCTAAAAATACCGTACATGTAGTGAATAGTTTCACCTTTACAATCCTTCAGAGGAAATGGTTCTGCAATTTACAGACGTCTATGACAACAAAATTGTACATCAAAATATGTACGAAAACGAAAACCACTTACCAAAGATTTTGAAATTTAGAAATTTGCACAATTAAGAATTTGAAAATTTGAAGACTGGAAAACAAAAGTTTAGTAATCCGAAAAATTTGGAGAGTTAGAAGTTTAAAAGTTAAAAAATTTTTGAACTTGTAGAATTAGAAGTTTGAAAGTTGAGAAATTTATGAATTTGATGATTTCAAAATTGAAGTATTTAAAAACTAGAAAATTTACAAATACAAAAGTCTAGTAATCCAGAAATGTGGAAATCTGGAGAATTAAAAGTTTGGGAAGTAGAAAAAGTCAGGAATTTATGGATTTGAAAATTTGGGAATTTTAGGATTAAAATATTTGAAAATTTAATACTTCAAATAATAACAATTTAGAAATTAAATAATTTTTCAGTTTACTACACTACACTAATTAGCGTAGTTAAATTATTCAAATCACTGGAATATAGATTCGTATACATATAACTCAATAAAACTATGACAAATCTACGATACACACAATCTATATATTCAATTCAAATTTACCCGCGCCTGCTTGAAACAAAAATATCTACGAATATCCATTTATACAGGTATTCCCTTTTGATATTAATCTAACTACAAAAACAACTCCTTTATTTACTTGATAAAAAATATACAACAGACACACGTTTAATCACCCAGTACAAAAATATATTTTCCGTATTTTTGTTTCATCCACTCAATTCAAATAACGCGTTTGGATCAATTGTGGCGTTTTTCGTGACATTTTGCGCACGGTTAGAATGATCATGGAATAAAATGCGATTAGGACCGATGCACACTTTCTCTGTTATTCCGCTGCTATGTTTTTCTTCATATTCAAAATTGAAAGCAAAAACAAGCTATGATTGCAGCAAGAACTAACGAGAAAAAGATGCTTTTGCGCATTGGTCGTTTTAATCATTTGAAAAACGCACCAAAGCTATCGGTAGTAAGTTGTGGCGCCGCAAGTCACAATAAATTACAGTAAATTTCCCTATTTTTAGTATAGTCATACATTATTAGTTAGTGATACATTATTTATTATAATTTATTACAATTTATTACAAAATTGAAAGTCATTGACCTATATAAACATGTCGTTGAAATCCAATGTTCTTTAATGATTTCAGATGCGACGGCGTACAAGACTGTCCAAACGGTGAAGACGAATCGAGCATTTGCGAGGAACCTGTTTGGTCGAACTGCGAACATGATCAGTTCCGATGTAAAAGCGGAGAATGCATCAGCAAGACGAAACTTTGCAATTCCCATTATGATTGTATGGATCGCTCGGATGAGGAGGACTGCGATAAAATCGAATGCAACTCTAGTAAATCAAATCATTTACTCAATATTATTTACAACGTTTTTGTCTACAATAACAAGACTGTCTGAAGTTAGCGCAAATTTATGCTAGCCATTATATACTGTGTATATAAAACAATTGTATAGATCGAGTCCTTGGATATCAAGGAATTAAGTTATTGAATAGCGATACTCGCAATTATAAGTACCGCAAGCTCGAATATTAATCTGATTCAATAAATTAACATTATTTGAAACCATAGTGTTTTGATAATGATTTAAACCGTCGTTCTTGAACACAGTCGAACCTCGGTAACTCGAACCTCATCAAAAACTGATATTGGGTTGAATTTTATCAAAGTTTAAGTTAAAGAGAGAAAACGAAAGTACCGGTTAAACGTTTGTATAAGGATTGATTGTACAAACTGTACAATTTTCGAATTTTAGAAATTTAAGAAAAGATATTCAAGTTTTAGTAGCTAATCATTTGTGTATCTACTACAGTGAGTCAACCAAAATCGTACATCACAAATCATCTTCTAATTTTGGCTAAAAAGTGCAGAGTAACTGACATAATATTCTGCAAATGAGGAAGAAAACAAATATCAAATATTTTGCACAGTGAATATTTAGTATGACTTGCACAAAATGTGCTTACAGCCATAATCGTACATTTAGAATAACTGTTCAACAAACCTTAACTCTTCCGTATAAATGCTTCTTATATATTTTTAATAGCTAATATTAAATATCAAACTACATCAAACATAATTTCCTTTTAGAGTTTAAAATAGTTTGAAGTGCAATTAGAGTTTAAAATATTTTTTAACAACATCCTTATTATTTTTATATATTAAAAATATTCCGAAGAATTCGTTCTTTTAGAAGAAAAATATGCAAATCCACTTAATAGAATCAAAATAAAATTTAAAAAATCTTTAAAGTGCCTTGCAGAACTCGTACGTGCGTCACGTGACACTCCATTCGACACCATTTAATTTTATCCCACGAAAATGTTCTGTTCCTTTTTCCCTTTTAGAACTGTAGCTCGGTCTAATTGTGTGGAACACCTTGTAAACCCATTACTTCAAACTGTAGAACCAGAAATGATAAAACTTTGTCTGATTGAAGTAAACTTCGATTTGCAGGGGTTAGACTCCTTTGAAATCAAGTTACGGTAAACAGTTCGAGTTAAAGTAAGTTTATGTTTCGATTTGTAAAGGTCTTCAAAGCAGAAAGGGAATGAACAAAACTGTAGTCTTACAGAGCTACGAGTTGTCGAGGTTCGACTGTAATTTCGTAATCGTAATTTAATTAACAGTTAAAAGACTGTTAACTTCATTGCCATCATCATCTCCACCATCATCATCTACTTTTTCTATTTTAATGTTCAGGGAAATTTTTTCTGCTGAATAATTTCCAGCTTGCTATATTTTTGAATTAACAATTTCATATTTAATAAACAATATATGAATAATTTCCACCTGTCAACAAAAAAATTGACACGGTTCAACGAAAGATCAAGCATAAAAAATAATTTTTCGTGAATATCTCGTTATCTAACAGTTCTACGACAAGAATAGATATAACAAAATTTGTAAGTTAGAAAATTCTCGACAAAAAAGGTTTTTAAAGGTTTTTTTGTAAGGGTAACTGTTTTTGTGAGAGATGGTCTAACTTTTAACCTTCATAAATCTGAGAAATAATACATAAATACATCACATAAAGGATTGAATTCTAAAAGCAATTTTTTTAACGCAATATCTCTTTTAGGCTTACACTACGATATTTTTTCATTAGAAGTAAAAGGATCACGTTTCCAGTTTAGGGAGGATCCACTTTGACTTTGAGATCTTCACTCGATATCGAATATTTCTGCGTTACTCACTTCAATCAAAATTATTCCATTCATCTAGCTCTTAGTAACTGTTCACATTTTTTTTCAATTGTATTAGACACACTGAAATTAGTCACAATATCAAATCAAATATATTTTTACTTATTAACTAATTCATTCAATATCGATTCAACAAGTTATGAATCACTGCAAGAACCACAGTCTGATAAATAATTTTTCTACAATTACAAATTTCTACAGAATTTTTGGAGCAACTGCAAAAATTGCATTCAGTAAAATATCTAAAATAAGTGACAATACGTTATTCCTCAAATAATTCCTCATTATTCATCCTCAATCTTCAGAATTTAATTGCTGCGAATTATAATATTATTCACGTAATATCTCGAAAACGATTACTTCTGCAAAAAAACCTAGAAGAACTTTTTTATAGAGAATCCCTCAAGCTACAATTTTTATAATGACTATTTATGTCGTGGAAGTGATGGATAAAGAGATACTTGCGAAAAACTGATCTGTTTCAGCATTTGACCATCTATACTATTTTTAGCATCAGGATTAAATGAAAAAATATAGTTTGTTAGGAATTATTCTGCAGATTGATTATACTTTCATGTAATTTCCCTGGACTATATTGTTTATAGAGACGGAGACAAGTGTCGAATCGATAGTTGGCAACCTTATTCGTAGCTACATTTATTAAGACTCTCACAATTTATTTCTCGCGATAAGAAACGCTTCAGGTTTGTGCAACCAGAACGAATAAAGTTTTATAGTGAATCATTGGCATCGAAAAACGGTATTCGATATCGTACGGGCCGAATAAAGTCTATACGCAATGCTCGAGGAGTCAGTAACCAGCGATCATTCACCGTAGCCCTAATATCTTTCAGATGAGTTTCAATGTCACGAAGGAGAATGCATATCAAAATATCTTGTATGCAACGGACGATTCGACTGTACCGATATGAGCGACGAATTGAATTGCGACAAACACACGTGTGACAACAATAGTTTCACGTGTGACAGCGGAACGTGCATCCCTAAAACGTGGAAATGCGATGGCGAGGTAAGTCCGACATTTTTATTCTGTTTGTTTCATATCTGTTTATTTCACGAATTATATAATTTGTTTGAGATGATATACTACTTGAGATTAATGATGAAAGAGAAGAGTTGTTTTATGGTGCTATGGGCATCTTATTTTTTTGAGTTCTAAACAGTGATGTAACTGGATAGGGACCAAGGGGGATAAAGATACTTTATGTACCTCCTATTTGAAATTTACAAATTTTTAAAGTTACATTTTACCAAATTAAAATTTAAAATTAAAAATTAAAAGTTACATGTTACAATTTCTTTTAATTTTTCAAGTTTTTTAGAATTGAAAGTTTTACATTTCAGTTCTCTTAATTCTCAAACTTTAAGATTTTCATCTGTTTAAATACCAACATTTTCAAATTTACTCAAAGTTCTAAATTTCTATCTCTCCAAATTCTGAGTTTAAAAATTTTTTAATTTTCTATGTTTTAAATTTTCCAATTTCCAAATTTTCAAAGTTTTACATTTCGTGCTTTCTAAATTTTCAACTTTTCAATTACCAAGTTTCCAATTTTTTAAATTTCTAAATTATCGAATTCCGAATTCTTTTACCTTTCAACTTCCTACATTCTTAAAAATGTCAAGTTACCTAAATCACCAAATTTTTAAATATTTCAAAATTTTCAAATCGATAAATCTCAAAATTTCTGAATGTTAACATTGTCAAATTACCTAATTTGTAACATTTATTTATTGTAGAATTCAGAAACAATTTACTGATTTTATTATTTTCCAAATTATGATATTCAAAAATTTTCAAAATCCATTTTCTTGAAAATTAAGTCATATACGAACAAATTTTATTCTTTTTCTTATTTTGCCATTAATTCACCCATTTTTCGGTTGTACCACCATTTTAAAAACACCCTAAATATATTGTATACAATAAAAATATATTTTATTCATATCAGTAAATAATTTACATAATCTTCTGATCTGTTTTGTTAATTTAGTTTGACTGTCCAGATGAGTCGGACGAAAGTGGGGAATGTACCATCACTACATGTCCAACCGAAATGTTTACTTGCTCCACTGGTCGTTGCATCGATATGTCATTAAAATGCAACGGAATCAATGATTGCGAAGATAATTCTGATGAACAGTATTGCGATAAAACGGATAACAATAATTATGTCAACTGCACTGGGGACCAGTATAAGTGTTATGGTACTGAAATGTGCCTTCCAAAAACTGTAAAGTGAGTTATAAGTTTTTATTATTTATTATTTAATATAGCAATTTATTATTTATTCTTAAACCAGCTTAATCCTACTGCGAGAAATATTAAACTAATCTATATTAAACATGTGAACGAGATTTTTACATCAAATTTTCAAGTTCAAAATTTTATCATTTTCAATTACCCAAAAATCCTATATTTCTAAATATCAAAGTTTTCCAATTGTCGAATCCATTTTCTCAATTTTCCAATTTCCAAGTCCAGAAATTTCAATTTCCTCAAATTTTTAAATCCCCGAATTCCTCATTTCTGATGTTCTACATTCTAATACTTAACAATCCTTTCATTCGAAAATTTTGCTGTTTTATACATTCCTAAATTTGAACACTTGCAAATTAAAAAATATGAAGTTTCCTAAAATTTTTATTTGAATTACTGGATTATTGAATTATTGAATTATTGAAGTATTGAAGTATTGAATTATTGAATTATTGAATTATTGAATTATTGAATTATTGAATTATTGAATTATTGAATTATTGAATTATTGAATTATTGAATTATTGAATTATTGAATTATTGAATTATTGAATTATTGAATTATTGAATTATTGAATTATTGAAGTATTGAATTATTGAATTATTGAATTATTGAATTATTGAATTGTTGAATTGTTGAATTGTTGAATTGTTGAATTGTTGAATTGTTGAATTGTTGAATTGTTGAATTGTTGAATTGTTGAATTGTTGAATTATTGAATTATTGAATTATTGAATTATTGAATTATTGAATTATTGAATTATTGAATTCTTGAATTATTGAATTATTGAATTATTGAATTATTGAATTATTGAATTATTGGATTATTGGATTATTGGATTATTGGATTATTGGATTATTGAATTATTGGATTATTGAAGTATTGAAGTATTGAAGTATTGAAGTATTGAAGTATTGAAGTATTGAAGTATTGAAGTATTGAAGTATTGAAGTATTGAAGTATTGAAGTATTGAAGTATTAAATTACTGAATTACTGAATTACTGAATTAATGAATTATTGAATTATTGAATTGTTGTATTTTTGTATTTTTGTATTTTTGAATTTTTGAATTATTAGTTTTGTTATAATGTACCTGTATTAATATATTACACACACACTTATAACATGTTAAAGTAGAACCATGCCTGAAAAGCTAAAAGATGTTTATAAATTATTACTGACCCATTATTTCACATTCCTTGTCTTATCCTTAAATCTAACTCAAATATTTTAGCAAACATACTCGATCTCACATATTACTTTTAAAATCTACAACAAACAGTATTTCTATTTTTTATTTGTATTCATCAATTTTCATTTTGTAGATGTGACGGTGTTCAAAATTGCCCGAAAAACGATGACGAACGTAATTGTCCCCGATGTCAAGTGGGAGAGTATATATGCGACAATCAAAAATGCATCGACGCAAGCTGGGTTTGCGATAACGCAGATGATTGTGGCGACGGATCTGATGAAATGGGTTGCGACGGTAGTACTACGAAGATGAGAACCATCGGCAACAGTTTGAACTGCAAGGAATTCAATTGCTCCAACGGAGTCTGCCTTCCTTTTAGCAAAGTGTGCGATGGTGTAGCAGATTGTTTGGATCGAAGCGACGAATTTGGACAATGCTGTATGTGGTAACAAAAACGTGAACATCAAATTGTCGATTTGGAAACATCAAATCTCATACATAATTTAATCACGTACAAATATTGTATGTTGGTGTTTATACTACGACAAAGGTTAATGTTTCACGAAAATAGGTGTATAAATTAGAGTTAACAGAAAACTTTTGTTGCTTTGTCTAATTCCAAAGCAATTAATATTTATAAAAACTAAATTTCTAAATGTAAGATTTTTAAAACTTGCAAATTTAAAAATGTAAAAATTTCTAAACTTGAAAGTAAGTAAATTTAAAAATTTCTGCATTTAAGAATTCGTAAATTTAAAAATTTCTGCATTTAAGAGTTCGTAAATTTGAAAATTTGGAAGTTTCGAAATTACAGAATTTATAATCGTGAAAATTTCGGAATTTGTGATCTTAGGAATTCCTAAATTTAAAAATTCAAATTTCAAAATTGTAAATCAGCACAGTTTCTTTGGCCAATCTTCGTATATTATTTACACAATGTTAATTCTTGATCGACAATGTAATAGCACTTATATCAGGTTAATTTCATAACTATATGTACATATTGAAATATTGTTACAGCAATCGCGTGTACAAAGAACGATCCTTGCAAAAATGTCTGCCATAAAACACCTTTGGGTCCCGTCTGTGGTTGCGGAAGCGGTTACCAGTTAAGCACTGATTTAAAGTCATGCGAAGATATTAATGAATGTGAGCAAAACGTTTGTTCGCAAATATGTCATAATACTGACGGTTCCTTTGTTTGTTCCTGCTTCGAGGAATACGTACTGCGAAACGATAGAACTTCCTGCAAAGTTGGTGGTAAGGAAAATTACATAGGTATCTCAAATTTTTTTAACGTTTAATCAAATGAAAGATGTACAAGATGAAAAGTGACGACTTAGCTTAAATTTCCGAAGTCCCAAAGTCCTAAACTTTTAAAATTCTGAAGTCTACAAATTGAAAAATTTAAAAATCGAAAATGTTTAATATTTAACAATTTTTTTAATATTTAACAAATTTTAATATTCTAAAATTAAAAATTTTAAATTCAAACTTCTAAATTCCGTAGTCTCAAAGTTAAATAATTGCGAAGTCACAAACTTCAGTACTCCAATGTCCTATAGTCCCTAAGATGCAAAGTTCAAAAAATTCCAATACTCTTCTGAAATTTAAAAATCCTAAAATTGAAAAATCCTAGTCGCAAAAATAGCTCGAATCCTAAAATTCTAATATCTCAAAATCTGAATATTCCAAAATTTCAATATTCCAAAGATCTAAATTCTCAGAATTCCCAAGCTACAAAGTCTGATAATCTTAGAGTTAAAATATTTTTAATATTTAAAACTTCAAAATTTCTGAAGTTCAGAATTTATACAATGCTTAATTATAAACTGAAAATTATTTATGTCTAGAAATAGATATAATTTCGAACCTATAGTTATACAATATAAGCTTCTTTCATCCTTAGGGCAAGTAGAATATGCTATAAAAATTTAAGCGTCTATTTTACTGTTATTCTATATAATAAGTTTTTGTTTCTATTCAATCATTAGGGCAGCAAATGGAGTTGATCACGGTTAGTGGTTCTGACATCAGAAAGTTGTCAGCAGACTTGCGTTCTATCGAAGTTCTCTACGGAAATGTGGATTTTGACGTATCTGGCATCGACGTAAACGCACGAGAGAGAAACGTTTACTGGAGTAACGGTAATATTAAGAATTATTTAGAAATACTCTTATTAAAACAATGATAAAATGAGTAAGAACCAACGGTTAAGAAAATAGTACCATCTTTAACAATTAATAATTAGACTCTGCTTATTAGCAATAACTTAAAAAATGATGCTCTTTTATTTCTATTTAGTTGTATGCAGTAATTGTAACAAGTTTAATTATTTCTGTTTCCATGTTAAAAAGGAAATATCCCAATTTAGAATGCCATTGCTTCAGGATATTTTTAAATTTCTTTTACAAAGAAATTTACAAACGTTTTGACATCAGCTTTTTTCACAGATAATTGGTTCATTATACATATATACTGTTTACTTTCAGTGCAAAATCAGTTCTCACATTATCGTGCATTAAACTCCAATAAAGATTTCTTCGTATTATAAACGTTTATTGCATTTCATATGCACAAAGCTAACATAAACATAAACGTTTTATTGTCTCCAGATATGTTCAATACGATAAATAAAATAAATTTAAAGAGCAAGGAGCGAAAAATTGTTACCGGCCTTGGCAGACCGGAAACTCTTGCCGTCGATTGGATTACCGACAATGTATATTTTACTGATAATGATCACTTGAGCAGCATTAAGGTATTAAACGGTCTTTATTCAATGCTATGTGGCACTCACGCACGACTAAGCAATTTTTATTAATAATTTATAGGTATGCAATTTAGAACAGCAAAAATGTGCCAAGGTGGTGTCGATGGAGTCAAGGAAGAGGGCTATGGCACTTGCTGTTCATCCAATACAAGGGTATTTATTATAGAATTTATTTATATTTATATTTTAATTTAAATTTATTTACAGAATTTATATTTTAATTCCATAAAATGATGGAAACACGCAAGTTGTATTAGGAATATTTTCAATAAAATTGTAATGTAGTTGGCATGTATAAAGAGGTCCTTCCACACAGTAGCTCTTAAAAATTTGTAAACGTGGAAATGTCATTCTCAAACTGGATAATTTATAATTTTGAAAATTTCTAACTTTGTTATTTCTAAATTTGAAAATTTCTAAATCTTCATATTTAATAATTTTTTAATTTTAAATTAAATTATAACAATTAAAATATTGTTAAACATGAAGATTCAGAAATTTTCAAATTTAGAAATAACTAAGTTAGGAATTTTCAAAACTATAAATTATCAAGTTTGAGAATTATATTTCCAAGTTTGCAAATTTTTAAGAGCTACTATGTGGAAAGACAGAAATTTTCTTATTTAAAAATTTCTAAATCTGAAAATTTAAATATTTAAATGTTTAAAAGCAGTCTCCCCTTAAACGCAGGTCCAGGGGCAATTGCCCCGTTTGCCCAACGCTAAGGACTGTACTACTCATACGTAATAATTCGTATTATAATATATTGTATATTTATACATATAAATACATTGGTTTACTAGTATCGAGTGAGTTAATTAAACAAATATCTATATATGATAAGTGTTTCCATTATTTTAAAAGAACTCCGTATTTATAGTAGTAGTACATAAATTTAACTCTATGAAAATTTTGTTACACAGATGGCTGTTTTGGAGTCAAGTTAATTGGATGCTACACGATGTACCAACCAGTAAAATATATCGATCTACTACCGTGGGTTCGAACGCAACAGTAATAGTATCTCGAAATACGGGTGTTGTTTATGCTCTGGCAATCGATTACATCAGATCCAGATTATATTGGACAGACACTTTCCTCAAAATTATTGAATCCGCAAATTTAGATGGTTCCAATCGCGCGATATTCTTAAAAACGGATGTAAGTGATTTACAAAAAGTACTTAAAAAGTTTAATCAAATATGTAAACTTGGAAATTTTCGAAATCTCCAAACTTTTTAATTTTTATATTCTCAAATTCTTTGAATTTATAAACTTCTGAACCTTAAATTTTCAAATAACTTCTTCAAATTATCTTTTAGTTCATTTACATTGTTAAATTGTTTCTCACTTGTACATAAACACAGTTTGATCATTTAGTTAAAACGTCTTTGATATTTAGCTCAATTGAATAAACATTATTTCAAGACCATGTTCCCTTTCATAAAAAATTGTTACATAGATTTTGCAGTATATACTGTAGAATTTCATATTGTCCCATATAAAAGCAATCAATCAACAATTTCATATTGCACAATTTCAACAGCTTGGAAGCATATGAAGTAGCCTATAATTTTATTCAACCAGGAATACTTCATTTCTATATTTCTTTTTAATTGAACTTAAAATCTTTTGTAATCTAAGGAAAATATTTAACATGGAGCATATAACGAATATTTTTCTTTAAGTATATGAAGTATACAAGTTATAATATATTGCATCATTTTATTAATATACTTATATAAATAAATTGTTTTAGGCTTATCAAGCTCTGAGCATTAATATCTACGAAGATGCCTTATATTGGTTAATGGGTACAACCGGAGAAGCAAAAAAATGCAAATTATATGGGGATAAATCGTGCACAAAAATATCCATTGGTAATTCAAATGTTGAGAAACATTTTACAATTTTACATACTTCTAGGCAACCCACTGGTGAGCATATTTTTATTTTAAAATGAACAATTTTAAATATAATTTCAAAGTACATTGAAATATGTGATGATATAAAAGTGTTAATCAAGTAGTAATTACATCATAATTTTTAACATACATGAAACCAAATTTCAATACTATTTGTTACATCTTTTATTGCATTCTTGTATTTTTCGTTTTGTATACGATTTTAAAAGATATTAGCAATTTATAATGTATGGTTATATTGCATTAAAACATCAAATTATTAATATACTTAGGTAGAAATAAAAATAATGAACTCTTATCTTCTATTTTAGAAATAGATATAAAGTCTATAAACTTTTGTATAATACCATAGTCTTTACTTTAATAATAACATAACTTATGTTCTGCCAAACAGCAAAAAACGTTTGTGAAAAACATAAATGCAGTTACATGTGCATATCAGGAAACAATACTGCCATGTGTATATGTCACGACGGATATTCTAAAAATGATAATTGTATAGAAAATTCGAATACAAGAATTAAATTTGATTCGAGTGTACTTAGTCTAAGAAACGAAGGTGTTCGACAAAATGGAACATTAATTGGTATAATCATCGCGATGATAGCCTGTATCATAATTGCGTCCGCATACATTTATTACCAAAAACTTAAACCCCATATTTTGAATAAGAATAGTATCAGGTAAATCGACGATATTCATAATTTATATTGATACTTTTGTAGAATTGAATAGTTACATATTTTTTCATTTTTAGCATTCATTTTCAAAATCCAGCGTACGAACAACGAAGTGAAGTTGCATCCTCGATGAACTCCATTTCCGGATTACCTCCAGGAGAACATGAATACATAAATCCAATAGCGGATGAGCACATGGTAACGTAAATAGATTGTGTTCGGAAACAATGAATACATCCTAAATTACGTTTTTAATTTAGAATCAAAATGAAAAGAAAATAGAAAGATATAAAAACAATATAATACAAATTCTGGATATTGATCGATCGGACGATGAGGCTGAAAAACTTGCACATAAGCGAAACCATTATTTAATACAATGAAGTATAAATTAATTTGATAACGAATTAACGTACGATACTTATAAGGTGAATTTAATTATGAATTTATTTATGCAAATATTTAATTCTACTTATATTTAATATACGATATATTTATCTATACATAGTCAATAAAAATAAGATACAATATCTTTATTTTGTACCATTTTCTCTGACATTAATTATCCGTGATTCATATTTAATATTTTGTTTTATCAACAGCATTTTTTAAGATAATGCAAATATCTAATTATTTAAAATATAACTTCTGTGTTCAAAACATATTAAATTTTTCATAACTATATAATAATTACTAACGTTAACTAACAAGATAAGGACTATCAATAGCACCAATTCCTGCAGCTATACCACCTTCATTTTCACCTGAAGATTTAGTTCTTAAAACATGTCCTACTTCTTCATTATATAGTATCGTTTCTCTGTCTCTGTAAAAAAATTTGATAGCTGTTTTTTTATTTTATAAATATAAAAACAATATAAAAAAAGGAAGAGGTTAAATTATTTACCCTATAACAACACCATAAATACCAAGCTCTGATACAATATCAAAGAAGCGAAGGTAATTATCAAATGGTTCATTTTGTGGACGTACAATGTAACTTTTTTGTACTGGAGGATATAAACGATCCATGAGTATCCAACCACATCTTTCTTCTGAATTTTTCATTGCTTCTAAACGCAACTTTATCTTTTCGTCATAAACATTATTTCCGCCTCCTTCCCTTTGTGGTTTCAGAACATATTTTTTTGGTTCTAATACTGCCTTCTCAATAATTCTATCTCCTTCTTCATTCTATTTTTCCCACGAATCATTGAAAAAAATATTGTTTAGATATTACGTATTATTCAAGCTAAAAGTACAGTGCTATGACGACATTCTATTTATACTGTGATAATGTTTTTATAATATGGTATCTGATGTACTTACAAATTCTAATGAATAAAGCCCAGCAAATACTTCTTGTATCTGTTTTACTTCATTGTCATTATTTAAAAAGGTACTAAGTACATTGGGATTTGCTAAAGACTGTTGTACCTAAAAAAAAAATTGTTTATTGACGCTACTACTTAGCGTATACTTATAATGCGTATGTACTGAATATACCTTTTTAGTACCAGCTAAGTGATAATGTATTGATGGGCATTTTATTGCTTGAGAACGTTCTATTAGCAATCTAACTAACCACTCCTTTTCAGTAGGATAAGCTTCAACTTCGTAACCAGAACGAAAATAAACTACAGAAACCACTAATTCTCCACTACAAATTAAATATATAACTTGTGAATTTGTTATCTACATATAAATTTGTAAATTTAAAAATGTATAAAAAATGGACTACTCTTTAATCCTCTAAATCAGCGGTTCTCAGCCGGTTTATAAATGCATATTGCCAAAATCAACAATTAAAAATTAATATCACCAAGCTTCTGTAGTCGACATTACATCGAACTAGTATTAATACTCAAAATTAAGACAAGTATACATGTTGATATTCAAGTAAAATTATTAAATGATGTAAATGTTATACTGTATATTGTACAAGTTATCCACGTATCATTTAGTTCCTTCTGGCTCAAATTAAGAACCACTGTTTTAGATATTAAATCCGAAAAGACTTTAAAATGTTTTTTATACAATTACATACACTATCAATTCTTTATTAGGGCCCAGTTTTGCTTGAGATACTAAATCCCTTAAACTTCTTCTGATTACCCTGATATCTGCATTAATCTTACGAATTTCAAACTCATGAAATCTTTGGTCACATATATTGTAAGTAATATTTTCAACAACAAACAGTATTACAGCACTAAAATAGAAAATTATTAATTACATAATATAATCATTAAATGCCATTCAGTACGCTATTATAACTACATACTCATTATTATTATATAATTTCCATGCATGTGTTAAGCCTTTGCAAAGACCTGCAATGGGATTATTTTCTGGAATCTAGAATAATTACAATATAGGAAATTAAATATTTGAAAAGATGCCAACACAAAACATATAAAAACACTTACATTTTTTAGTTTATCTGCATGTCCCAACTCTGATAAAATATATCTAAAATGTTCCTTGATTAGATTTAAATACTTTTATAACATAATAAAATATAAATACTGAAAACTCACTTATGATACTCAGTTATAACTTTAGCTATGCCTCCAAAACTACTTGCAATAGTATTTAATTCAACTTGTTTAATCCCATTGTCATGTAGCATGTAATCTGATCTAAGTAAACCAAGACTTAAATTCTATAACAGAAAATATATTTATTACTGTGTGAAATATTCATATAAATAAATTTATATTAGCAATATGCTATTTTACCTGACTGTATCCTTCCTCATATACAGTTTCATATATCTTAAATAACTCTGCTGTGAATGGATCAGCTTCGATTGTACTAAAACAATAAAGTTAGAAATAATTAAGGTATATAAAAAATAATATATACTATTTTCAATTTTTCCATACAAACTTTATCGGTATATTCTAAAAGTAACTATAACAAAAAAATGTTGCATAACAAGTTGTAAAATATTTTCTTACAAAATTGCAACAAAAGTATGAACTATAAAAGATATCATAATACTATTTCCTTTATAAAATGTAACTACATTTTCAAATGCAAACTAGGAAATAATATTTTCATTGCATTTCATTTTATTAACATAATTTTGTAATAAACTATTTATGAATTTTTTATCATGCAACACTTGAATTTTACTTCCATTTATAGGAAACTGGCAAAGTTTGTATATAAAAACCTGGAATAGTCTATATATACACAATTAAACGTTATTTTCAATTATATATACCTTTTTAAACTCTTTCTAAGAAAGTCATCATTATGCGCTACCTTATGTATAAGTTCATTTAGTAATACTTGAATACTTTTAGCCTTTTCAAAGTTTTGTTTAGGAAAACTTGATGGTAGTAAAGTGAATGGTAATACTTGTACTTGGTTTTTGTTAAAACGTTCTTTTGATCGCATACTAATACCTAAAAAATAAAAAAATGATAAATTCGTATGAAAGACAAATTTGTTATATTATTATATCAGTTAATTAGATCCATAATTTGATACCATGCATAAGTGCCCAATCCTTAGCCTTATCTACAACTCTTTCTAATTCTTCTTCTGAAAGTTGCAGTTGAATACAAGGTTGTAAACGTGACATTTTCATAAATTTACAAAATTAACAAAATCTATAGAATTGCAGACAAAATGTAATTCAGATCCACATTAAGAATTGCTTGAAACGGTATTTAAGCTATAAGTGACAAGCCAATTCTTTATCTTATAAATGATTATCATTTTTCACATCATAAAACTATAGTGTAAATAGTATGTACTTATAAACATGTATATGTATACGTATGCATGTATGTACATAAATGATAATCTACATTGCATCACACTTTGACATCAATATATGTATGTACAGATACATTGATTGTACATAGTTGCACATCATTTCACGAAGGATCATATGACCATGTATGGTGCATGGTCGCTATTTCCTCATTCTGCGCATGTTGACTTTCCTTGGTTCTATAGTTGAATTCATAGAATAATGTCAAATGACGAGTTTTTGTTCATCCTGTGTATATCGACTCTGATTGGTTTAACAAGCTCTGTAGCCAGGGTAACGTGCATGCGCGAATATAACAATCATGATGTGATGCATTCACATCCAGCGATTTTTTATTTAATATATTTCTCAATTTCTTTATTCTGTTCAAATATTTTTGACCACCATGTATATGAAGGATAGAGTAGAAAGTTAGCGATAAGTGAAACAGCGTACGTAAAGGAGAGCTTTCTCAACTCTTTGAAGCTACGCTAAATGCTAACATTTTTTTATAACTTTAAATATACCACTAAGTAATCGAGAATAATGCGCAAGCGCTCTTATGATATTTGTGATGTTGAATATGTATATGCAGTGATCTTTTAGTATATAGCTTGCATTACATATTGCACACAGTATAGTTTACTGTTATTCGTATATTTTTATCCGCCATGTATATGATCATGAAATAGCAAACTATAGAAAGATGTCAGGTTGATGGTGAAGTATCTTCTGAATGCGGTCAAACTGCACGAAATAAGTTTATTTTTTCATAAAATAAATTCTTATTTTCATAAATCAATTTTATACTTTTAACTCTCTCTATATATATTAATTGTTTTGGCCTCTGACCTTTTTTTCTGCATTTTCTAGGAAAGGTACATAGACGGCGATCATGTTAAAATACAAAAATACGATTTCACTTTTCAAAAAAGACTATTTTTTCATACATTTTTTTCTAATATTCTGTATATAATTATACAAGGTATTGCAATTTATTTTAGTAATTTAGCTTTTAAGACTTCATAAACAATACATTTTCATGTCCTATGTTTAAAAATCCTTAAAGTCAAATTACAATGTGCATTCTTTGTGTAATTATACACAGAATATTTTTAAATAGTAAACATGAGAAAATATTTGTTAATTTTAAAGGAAAATTGTAACTATTCTTGTCTATCCTTTACAGAGAAATACAGAAGAAAAAGGTTGCTAATCCTTGTTCGAAGTTTCCCGGTTTTGCCGCATGAGGTCCTATTGGATCCTTAATTTTTCCAACAAATCCAAACCTTTAAAATTCCTATTTTATGACCGACGCTTGCGCTGTGCTGTTCTTTATGTGAAAGCACAGTTCTTTCACTCGTAAACTTCTGCTTTGTACCATTGTGTACCTTAAAAGCAGTGCGGTAAAGTGTTTATATTTTGAGTGAAATAGATTCTAAGTATTAAAATAATAGTGATTTTCATAAAAACAATTATAAATAGTAATTTACAAGAAGAAATATTAAAATAGTTTTCTATTCGTATTGCTTCATGTTCCATCATGAGTGACTATTCAGCGGTTGCTCCGCCTCAAAATTTTAGCCAAAGCTCTGCATTTGCAGCAGCTTTACAACGTGCAAAACAGGTAAACAAATCAGTTAAATTAATATAAACTTTAATTAAATTAACATTTCATAAGTAAGTCATAAAGTACTTTATACCTTTATAAATCTCTACGACAATTTAGATTATTAATAAACAATTTTTTATAGTATCAGTTATTTTATTTATCTTAGGCTATTAAGCGTATATTTTATCTTTATTGCGTTTATTTGAAGAGTACTTAAAGCTACAGTTTTTGTATCAATCTCTGATCTAACATTTATTATGTTAAAAACTCTTGAATTATTATTACAGTTGTATAGTTATAGTTGTATATAAATATACTACATTATTTGTTACTAAATTAATTATAAATTATATATATTTGGGATTCGTGAATTAATTGTTAAAATATTATATTAGATGTTCGCTGTAACTTTGAACTTTTCATAACATATTGGAGATACAAAAATTGCTTATATGAAAATTATAAGATACAACAAGATATATGTATAATTTTTTGATGAAAACGAATTTTTTTATATTGTTATTAGGTCTATTAGAATGTTATTTTATGGCTATTGAGGATTTTCACTTGCAGATACGATATAAGCAAATTATAAGCAGTATCTAATATTTTATTTGTTTATGAATGATTTGTTCTACGTAAAATAAAATTTCAATATTCAATTACTTTATTTGCTATAAAAGATAATAAAACAAACATCAATTAGCCGACAAGATCTATTATGTTCTTTATAAGCTTAATAAGAAAATAATATAATAGTTATACAACAAAATCTACATTATTTAATATAGACATTATGAAAACTGGATGGTATAAATCAACAATAGTTTAAAACTGTTAGAAGTAGAAATTTAAGTCATGAAAATAAGTGTATTTAAGATGGTAATTGAAAGACGATAACTATACACAAACAATATTTTATTACATTCATTAATTAGACATTGTATATAAGTACCCAAAATGGAAAACATACCTCAAAATATAAACCATGTTTATGAGGACAGAACTTTTTGATAGATCTATTAGTTTATTAGATATGAAAGTCTTTTTGAGATTTGCGCAATTTTTGCTTCATTTTGTTCAAAATTATAAAAAAAAAGAAACAAATATAGTTTTTATAGATATTTATTAAACAATAAACATTAATGCTAATATTAACCAGTAGAATTGTAGCTAGATATTTAATGTGCTACAGATACAATTTAGAGTTTCTGTTGGTTTTTTAAGTTGATGGATCCTGAATAAAGTTTTCTACTTAAAAATTCTTCGCATTAAAGTGTCCATAAGTTTTACATTGGGTAATTGGGATGACCAAGGTATTATACCTTCAGGTCTAAATCAAGAAAGTAGTTAAGAGATCAAAACATAGCTACAGTATACACAAATATTAGAACAATCAGCTGTCATATTTGTGATTTTCACCAAAATGAAATAAAAATGAACAAAAACTAAATAAATTAATTTATCAGATTATGTGTTTTTGTTCTTTTATAAAAAGATACAATTGATCAGAATAGCAAGAATAAACATGAGGTCGTTTCTTAAGATACTTCTGCATTATATTATTTAAATTTTATGAATAGTGGGATATACTACAATGAATGAAATACTAGGAAAAGTACAGTTTCTGATTAAATTACAATGCTTGCAGCAAAACATGGAAATAAATCTGTTACAGGGTAGAAGTAGAATTGACTTCTCTTTCTCTTTATAATTGTTTTATAAATTTATACATGTGTATATGTATGGTATAATAAATGAATGCTATAATGAACAAGGTTGTAAAACAAATTAATTCGTTATAGAATGTATTCTTAAAAGATTAGGAAATCGTTTTTTGATATCTACTATGAACATTGTGTAACAAAGAACACATTTTTGAAGTTAATTTATATATACTTTTATGATAACTAATAAACTACCAATAATATAAAAATATGATTACATTTTAGATAGCTGCAAAGATTAATCCAGCTGGTGCTCAAAATAATCAGGAAACTAAGTTGAAACGTCCTCTTGAGGATGGATCAGGTAATATATATATTTACAAAAACTATGTCTAATTTGTATAATATATTTTTATAATATTTACATTATTTTTACAGAACCAGAAGCAAAGAAAATGGCATCTTTAGTAACAGATCCATTAATTGGACTACGTGGCCCAGTAGGAAGTAATTCATTAGGAGATTCAAATAACCAAGGACGAACAGGGCAAACAGGATCATCTGGACCCATTGGGAATGTAGGAGGTATTTGTAATGAAGATATCAGAGTTCCAGATAAAATGGTTGGTTTAAGTAAGTAAATATTAATTTATAGATACATATTACTTTCATTAAATCAGAATTATTGTATAGTAATAAATATATCTATACCATGTTTAAATATTTTTAGTCCGAAAATTACCTGTATTTCATTTTATAGTTTAGCATTACATTCCATGCTTATACATTTGTCTAAATAATTTTACAACCAAATCAATATTACATTGAAACAATTCTATTAGCATTACTAATGTAATAAAATTAGTACAATTCATATAAATTGCCAATTAAGAATAAATTATTCCAATTTTTAGAATGAATTGTTATAAGTAATAATGATATATTTACAGTAATTGGCAGAGGTGGCGAACAAATAACAAGATTACAAAGTGAAACAGGATGTAAGATACAAATGGCGCCAGAAAGTGGGCTACCTGAACGTGTTTGCACATTAACTGGCTCACGAGAAGCTGTCAAGTAACTTATTTTTCCCTTCTTATTTTGTTAATTTTAACTATTTTGTATGCAATGCAATTTCCACTTTACAAACTTTTGCCTAGAAGAAAGGATTACTTCATGGTGTTATATCAAATGGCACTTATCGATTACACTCATAATGCAATATATATATATATATTTTTTATATCTGTACATATACTTATGTATATATACATATAGTTATATGTAGAGTTATATGTGCATACATATAAATATATATTTACATATACGTGTGTACATATCTATTTATAAACACATATACAGGAAAACAAACTGCTATCCTCCTTGTACTTGGTATATAGGACATTGATTAGATTCTAATTTACTTAATTAACAAATTGACCACCTAGTTCCATTATAAAATCTCCTAGAAACACCTGAAAGTATCAACTATTTCATTCTGACAAAATGGTTTTGAAAATCACATTGTGGCGTTGTAGTATAAGATTATGATGCTTTATATACATTAATTGTATCCATTTGAAAATGTGCTTTAAGCACAAATAGTACTGGTGAAATATAGTTTGTGTGTGTTTAGTATACTCCATATGCTATCACTTCATGTTAACATGCATTTCTTAAATGTAGGTTACATGCTTTCGCAAATTGAAATTGTCAAATGTTTTACAGAATCTTTATTTAGCTCCTGGATGCGAATAGCGGGCTCATACTTTATATGCTTCAGAATATTTTTTCATTAAGAATTTATCAATAAGTTGTGGCTTTTACTTTAATAATTTTGTACTTACTAATAGTTTTTTGCTTTCAATAGGATATGGAGAGAAAGAAGGAAGGAAGGAGGATAGGATATGCATGGGGACGTGTTATTCGCAACAAGAAGAACATTGAATTTTTATTTATTTAAATCTGCTTATAATTAAGTGTACAACATTTTAACATGAAATTTAATTTTATTATACACTTATGAAATAACTTCGTTGAACAAAAAAATGATGTGACATTCATGATTTTTTATATTTTGGCACACAGTAGACATCACATTATGTGTTGCAAACAAATTACATTACTGTACATCAATAGATTATATTTATATTGCAGTTTATTCAAAATGACATTGCACGTTTAAATCGTATATGTTTCAGTCGAGCTAAAGAGTTGGTATTATCAATTGTAAATCAAAGAAGTAGAACCGAAGGAATTGGTGATATGAACATGAGTGGGAGTAGCGGCGGAATGATGGGGCACCCAGGATTTGTCGAAATAATGATTCCTGGACCTAAAGTTGGCTTAATTATTGGAAAAGGAGGGGAAACAATAAAACAACTTCAGGAGAAGTCTGGAGCCAAAATGGTCGTTATCCAAGAAGGACCTTCTCAGGAACAAGAAAAACCGTTAAGGTAGCAATAATTACAGTTTTTACTTTGTTACTTGCTGTGTATGATATTCTGAACCACTCTCGAAATCTTAAACAGTTTAGAAAACACGAAACGCTATAGATATATTTTTTATATAGGATAACTGGTGATCCACAAAAAGTTGAATATGCCAAACAATTAGTGTATGAATTAATAGCTGAAAAAGAAATGCAAATGTTTCATAGAGGTGCAAGAGGTAATGATAGGAGTGGAAGTTACTCAAATGATAGTAGTTTTAATCATGGTTCTGGAACCACTGATGGAGTAGAGGTATAATATGGTTCTTACAAATATGCCAGCTAGAGAGATGTTTGAAAATGTATGTACTCTTGTAAACACATATTCATATCTATCAATGTTTTTATCAGGTACTTGTTCCAAGAGCAGCAGTGGGTGTTGTTATTGGCAAGGGAGGAGATATGATAAAAAAAATACAAGCAGAGACTGGTGCTAGAGTCCAGTTTCAACAGGGAAGAGAAGATGGCCCCGGAGATAGAAAATGCATATTATCTGGAAAACATCAAGCTGTAGAACAAGTTCGTCAACGCATTCAAGAACTTATAGACAGTGTGATGGTAAATAATAGATTTGATGTTAGTTTATATTATTGATATTATACGTATAAATATAACGGTATTTCCTATTTCTAATTAATTTTTTTGTTTGCAGAGAAGAGATGACGGTAGAAGTCCTATGGGAACAAGAAGTGGTCCTCGCGGAAATGGTTTTGGTAATAATCGAAATCCAAATGAATATGGTGGCTGGGATAGGCGTCAAGGAGGACCCATGCAAGATAAAATAGAAACAACATTTACCGTCCCGTCATCAAAATGTGGTATTATTATTGGAAAAGGTAAAATTATATTAATTTATAATTATAGAAATAAGATTTAATAAATGCATTTCAATCAGCACTTTCACTATTTTAGGTGGGGAAACTATTAAACAAATCAATCAACAAACTGGAGCACACTGTGAATTAGATAGGAGAAATCAGAGTAATGAAAATGAAAAAATTTTCATAATTCGCGGTAATCCTGAACAAGTAGAGCACGCGAAACGAATATTTAGTGAAAAATTAGGCATGGTAAATATGATTAAAATATAAATTTTAGCAATATTAATTTCTTGATTATTCATTGATTTCAATGAATTAAAGGCACCAGCCAATACATCATTTAGTGGCACACAAGGAGCAATAGGATATAATCCAACTTGGAATGCTGGAACAGCCTATCAAGCATGGCCAAGTCAACCGCAAACTACTGATACAAGTAAATGTGCTTTTATTTAAAAAAGTGCTTATATTTAAAATTCAAATAAATGTTATCTATTATCTTTCATATATCATTTTAGATACTGCAAATCAAGCACCTGTTCAAGTAAATCCACAAACAGGACAACCAGATTATAGTGCACAGTGGGCAGAGTATTATCGATCACTTGGTATGCATAGAGAGGCTGACATGATCGAACAGCAAGCAAAACAAGGCAAACAAGATCACAATCAGCAATCAGGTAAAAATTTCAACCACGCATGATAAGCATAAGACCTAGGTATACTTTTCCTGGAATGTTCACCGTAATTTATGATTACCAATTTGCATTTGTAGGAAATACGCAAAATCAATCTAACACATCAGCAACTGGTACTGCTGGTCCAGCTCAACAACAGCAACAACAAACACAACAGCAGCAGCAACAAAGTGGAGCTACTCAAAATGGAGGTCAAGCTGATTATAGTGCACAATGGGCAGAATATTATAGAAGTATTGGTAAAATAAAAGAAGCGGAAGCTATAGAAGCTCAAATGAAAGCGGGAAAAGTATGTAATAATTAGAAATGAAAAAGAAGTCTATAGCTAATTATAGAAAATATTAACTCAGTACGCCTGATCTTTTTAGTTGGGTATGCAAAACAATCAAATGGCTCAACAGCAAATGCAACAGAGTATGCAAGGTCAATCAGGTCCAGGAGGTGGGACTCCGAACGCATTTCCACAAGCCTATGGTAATTACCCAACAATAAATGCCGGTTCAACGCCAACGGGTTATTATGCAACGGGGGCTGGATCTACCACACAACCACAAGCCGGTCAACAAAATCCATCGTTCCCAACGGGCTATCAGAACTATCCGTATTCACAAACGAATACAGAAAGTTAAACTTCCACCACGAAAAAACTAGTTGTAAGTATTTATGTCCATTTTTCATACTTGCATACAAAATTTAAAAAAATGTATGATATAAAGTTCTTGTTTTAATAATATACAAGAAATATTAACATTTTATATTTTAAAACAACATTCTGATATTAGTAGTTAGATGCTTTATTTTTTATATCATGCAATTTTTTCGAATATTCATTCATATTAAGTCAATATAAAATTGAGTGAAACAAAAATAATTTTTAAGTATATTTGAATTTCTAAATTTGTTTAAAATTGTATACATATTCTTCTCATAAGAAAATATATAAAGAAGATAAATATATACATGTATGTATTTTCTGGTACATAAATGTTTAAAAGTAAGATAAGTTAAAGTTATATAAAATATATTTTTCTATGCTTGCCTAATTTAATAATCTACGATAGTCTACATGAAGCAATTTAATATTAATAAATTTTGTATTTTCATATATACTATATATTATCATGTTATCACACTTATATTTATATTGACTTAATATTTGTTATTTACTTTGAAAATCAATGGTGTAAGAGGAAGGGAATGCCATATGTGTGCTGATAACTGTTGATACTTTCAGGGAGTTGAATGTTAATAAAAATAATGAATTTATTTTTTGATATATCTGGATATTCGAATGATATATTTTACACCTTTGAAAGTATATTTATATTTATATCTGGTTCATATGTTTTATCATAATTATTTGTTTATTTCAGATAGTTTTCAGATAGTTTCCCATCAGGATGCGGTTAATGCCTGCTGTAACTTCATATACTGTTTACGATAAATTACGATAGTTGATCGCTTCGCAACATCCATTAACTTTCAAAGTACCACTAGGCTCGACTATGTTCTATTTATACTATGATATTTTGTGTTTTTTTTATATACATAGATATATACATATTGTAGGATACTCATGGTTTTAATTTTAAGTAACGAGAAATGCCAGAAATTGAACATTATAATATAATATCAACATATGATGTCTACTTGTGTTCTACTTATATTATTGTATGTATTTTTGTTCCATAACGCCTGATTGTAACATAAATTGAAACTGGCAGGTGAGAAGCAGCAGGTCAGAAACAGGGGCGAGGAATCTACAACAGTATATCCATATTATGCTTCCCATTTATCATTAAAAATACTAAAAGTTGTCCTTAAAAATGTATTGATAAGAAAAACATTTAGACACTTATTTCGATATGTCATTATTTATGTTTCACTGGCTTATTCATGAAACATTTGTCTTTAGTGAATTAGAAAACCTTTATAGTATAAATGGCTACAAACAGCTAAAATTCGTTTTTATTATCTATGAATTGTTTTATCTATTATGTATGCAAGAGAATATGATATACGTATGATGGTTTACATATACATATATACTATTATAACAGTACTAAATACAATTTTACCTTGGTTCCTTTGCTTTTTCTTGTCAAATACCACTACTATTTTAGATTTTTGGAGCTGCCAATTGTAGGAACGTTTACCTGTTCTACGATAAATTTCATCAAGGGGACCTACAAATTTTAAATCTTTCATTCAGCATTCTATGTGTTTAATTCAAAGGAATTAGGACCTGCGAAACCGGAGAATAACGGATGGCATATCAAATCACTATTTGTGCATAACTTACATAGTTATATGTATGTATGTATATTGTTTTTTAATTTTATTAAACAGTTATTTACACACATGTATTAATTATGATAAATAATCATTAACAGATTCTACTAGTCATATATAAAATTTCTATTTCAAATTATTTACAATTGATCAAAATTACGACTTTGCAAATTTAATTATATATTTATTAATTGAAATCATAAGATCAGAAAACAAAAAATCACGGTATTGTTTGTACGATGTCAAATTTAAAAAAATACAATGTATAAATTTTGATTGTGTATAATTTTAATATTTTTTATATGTGTTTACATAACAGAAAAAATGTATATTTTACAAAAAGGATTAAAAATTTTTTGTTATATTTTTGTTTTGATATTTTATATAATACGTAAATCAATTCTAAGTTCATATAATTCAATTTTAAGTATTTTTAGTAAAAGAAAACATGATTTATATTTATTTATTTGTTTGTTTGTTTATTATTGACTACTCGAATTTTATTATTGAATATTATGCACAGAATGTAGACAGATTATAACAAAAACAGTTAGTGATGATTTTTAAACAGTACAATTTTATAAGAAAAACATTTTATTTACGAAGATAAATCATAGTTATTATACATATTTTAGTATATACGAATTTATATAGTAATTATTTATTCTTTACTCACAAAATATTTTAGTGCATAATTAATAATACGATTTGTTAACATTTAACATTTTGTTAAATATGTTTAATTTCTAGGATAAAAGCCTTATTTATATTATATAATAATTTAGCTACTAATATTTCAATACCTGTATAATACGTACATAATACAATAAAAATTGTACGTTTTATACTTTATACAAATACACTTTTATTTATGTATTATCGATAAATCGCATAAAAACATAATGGTACTATTTTTATACATAAAACGAAAGGTATTTAAATTATGATTTATCCTTCTTGTTTCAGTTATAGGCTTGATATTATTTTAAGTAACCATAGTATTTTATGAATTTATTTATTTGTTTATAATTTTTCACTGTATATTTATGCGTATTGTTTTTTAAGATTTAAATGAAATGCTATTAAGAAGTGTATGATGAAAATGTTAATGAACTGAATGCTCAAAGAAAAATATTTTCATTTTATATTACAGCATCAAAAATTTTTATGTGTTTCGACTGTACGTCTTTTGTGTACCAATTTACAGTTTGTAATTACAGTAAGTAAAGATAAATATTTGTTATTCTGTTATCGTTATTAAATATTTTAATCAGTTATAAATTGACTCTGTCTACTAACAAACAATTAAGATTATTTTTATGAAACTTAAATCTTGCACAGGATCCTCTTAGAAATAAACTATTTTATTTTAATTATAACAATGATAATAAAATTTATGAAAATGTTTCAGGAATATGGATTATAAACTTTCTATTCTTGATGGAAAACATCAAGCAGTAGGTATGAATAAAATTTTTCCGAAGTACTGACTTCTGTGATTTATAGAAGAAAACAATAGGATAATACAAGGTTTGTAATACTATTACTTTTGAAACGAAAGATATACGAAATTAAAAAAAATTAATTTTTATGCATATTAAAATGATCAGTTTATAGGAATAAAGAAATGATTATATTATTTCAGAATTCCAGCTTTAACATGTTTTTAATTGTAATATTTTTATGGCATACATTTTTTAATACACACATCTAAAACAATTTGTATTACATACATGCATTATATGAAAATTCACTTTATACATATATACATATTTGATTAATTTATTTAATGCTATGTGCACATGTATATTATCTGTTGCTTTTATAGAATAATTTTTAAAATTGCATTTGTGAATATTCTAAATTAAATAGTTTAATTTAAGATTAATAGATTTTATTCATATGCTCAATAACATGGAACAATATACATGTATACATATATGCTTGTATGTATGTATGTATGTATGTATGTATGTATGTACAATTAAGCATGAAAAGTTTGTAAAAAGAATATATATATATATGAGAACATGAAAATATATTTGTGCTTTTTAAATTTCACCTTTTAAAACTCACTAAATATAATACAATTATCGTCAAGACGTATATACATTTAGAAGTATATACATCTACGTTAGTCAAAGCTTTTAAATTTGTTTATAAATATTATTTGCCAGCAAATAATAGCATTTGTTAATTGACTCAATAAGTAAATACTTTTTTCTAAGCTTCTACTACACTGAATTAAATAATTAAAATAAATTCACATTTCTGGAGGTGGTCCATACATTGGGTTTAATTGTTGCGTGCAACGTATAAATGTAGCCCGACGTGGTAATTCTCGTAATCGTTGAGCTCCTGTATACGTACAAGCAGAGCGTAATCCACCAAGCATATCTAGTACAGTATTTTCCACTAGACCTTTATAAGGTACTTCCACCGTTTTACCCTCGGATGATCTACAAAAATTATAAGTTTAGAATGAAAAACTTTGAAATACTTTTACGCTTACATTGTATGTATATGTTATCGGCCAAACTAGTTTTGCCTAGACTAAGCATATAGGATGAACTGGTTTAGCCTAGGAAAAACTAGTTTATCCTAAAATCGGGTTTCGCCGGTAACATATATATACATATAAAAATACTAACCTATACTCTGCAACACCACCAGCATGTTTTTTCATGGCTGTACTTGAAGCCATGCCATAGAAAAGTTTAACTTTTCTCCCATTTTTCTCAATAATTTCTCCCCCACATTCATCATGTCCAGCAAACATACCACCTGCCATTACAAAATCTGCTCCTGCACCAAAAGCCTTTGCTAAATCACCTGGACAAGTACATCCTCCATCCTAAAACAAAGTAATAATTTGTGGTAAAATATAATTTTTCTAACCACAATGTTTTGTGATGAAAAATAATTAGGGATTACAAATTTTCATTCCTTACAGAAATGATGTGTCCTTTTAAACCATGAGCTGCATCTGCACATTCAATTACAGCACTTAGTTGTGGATATCCTACCCCAGTTTTCATTCTTGTAGTACAGACAGATCCAGGGCCAATTCCTACTTTTATCACATCTGCTCCTGACAATATTAGCTCTTCTACCATTTCACCTGTTACTACATTTCCTGCCTGCAGTGGCAGTAATTAATCTTTACTTCCAAATACAAGGTATAAATTAGTACTAAAAAACTGAATAATATGTTCTTTTCCTTTTGATAAGAAATTTAAACGATAGGTAAATTACTTACAATTATCGTGTGATTAGGATATTCAGATCTCACTTTTCTAACATATTCAACAAAATGTTGCGAATATCCATTAGCAACGTCTAAACAAATAAAAGATAATTCGGGCACAGCTGCTAAAACACTTGATAATCGTTCAAAGTCTTCTTTTCCTGTTCCAGAACTGGCAGCTACATTTTTAAGGCAGTCAGAATTTTGCATTGCAAAATCTTTCCACTCTTCTGCTGTATAATACTTGTGGACAGTAGTAAAAAGACCATGCTAAAACATAACAAAGATAATATGAAGTATAAATTGTAGGAATAACATGTATCTGCAACTATAATATTGTACTGAACTTAGTTGTCACTTTTTAAATACAAATGTCATACCTTTGATAAGGCTCTTGCCATTTCAAATGTTCCTACTGTATCCATATTTGAAGCCATTACAGGTATTCCTTTATAAGTTCGTTTTGAATTACGAAATGTAATTTCTCTGTATAAATCGACCTAAAATTATAAAATATTCATCATTAAACTGTTTTTTACATTTTATAATTAATATACTTAATCAACTGAGATGAAAATATATGTAGCACAATTTTTTAAACAAGAACAAGTTGCTTAAAATATTTTATAAATATAAAGGAACAGAATATTTGTCATAATAAGATATTCAAAAAGAAATATTCTGTATGTATTATTCTAATTTTTAGTAACATTTATAAAGAACTAAACAATTTGATAATGTAGGCTATAAATTTGTAAACCTTAATTATTACTTACCTCGGATCTACTTTTTAATGTACTCCTTTTAGGACGTAACAAAACGTCTTTGAAATCCAATTTGATATCGTTTATAATATTCGGCATCTTAACAATAGATTAGTTTTGTACTACACTCTTAAACAAACGACTTCGAATGATTCCTGTCAAGGAATGAAGCAGAATAAAGAATATGCGAATGTGTAGTTTCGCGGAGGTCTCCTTATGCACATACACTCTCTATATGTTTGTATTAGTACTTCCATGGAAATATACCATTGGTTTAAATACGTTAAATAAGAGAAATTGTCAATAATAAAGATTGCTTTAATATTTACTAAACAATGTAAACAATTAATGGAAAAATTAATGTAGATAATATTAAATACTGAAATATTATATAGCTTGTATAACATACTTTTATCTGATTTTATTTAACAGATATTCTTTTTCTTGCATGGATTCAATTAAACAATTCCATAACGTGTAACGTTGAAAAATTATACAATAATGTTACTTATTTTTCTATTATCTATAGTTTATGTATTTTGATTACAAGAATTACCTCAATACCAATAGAAGAATTTGACCATTTGCTGCAATAGCACTGTTTAAACTAAAGCTATTACTTTCTTTATCAGTCTTTATTGCTGCATCAACATAACTGTTGCTAAGCGAGTTAGGCGAATTGCTTGAAGCTTAGGATACATCTATTTATATCTTTATCCTTCGTTTGCAAAAGTTGATTAGAAAATTTAAATATTCAAATGATAGATATAGAAAAAACTGTAGAAACGATAAACTTTGTAGTAAAAATAAATAAAATGTTATTAGCTTAAAACATAACATTATATGTATACGAAAATACTAAAAGCTCTTTTTTCATTTATATTTAAAAATTTTAACTTATAAATAATAATAGGAATAAGAAATTTTATTCTCAGTAGAATAATTACAGAAAAATGTATAAGATCTATGTTTTACAAGAAATTTATTTGTTCTAAAATAAAAATATATTAATGTTTAAAAGTAAACTTGTTAATCATTTTTAATAAGATGTTATGTTATATAAATATTCGGCTTTTACTGTAATGATACAATTCTTTATGACATTATTTATATACAGGTGAACGAAAACCAGAAAAATATGGTCAAAAGTTATATTTATAATTACATGAAATAAAGCATATCTAGTATCATAAAAACTTTATTTGCAAATTAATACTAATGACACTTACCAAGATTAACAAAATAGGTAAGAAATGAAAAATTGAAAAATAATTTATGCTATTATGGTTCCAATGAAATATAAACATGATGATAAATGATAACATTTTATTTAGTATGAATTTTGTCGACTAGGTTGTATTATGTTTCACAGAATACTAATAAACTTATGAGATGCACTTTTGAAGGCATTCAAATCAGGTAATAAAATTGTAGACTGCTGATAATTAAAAATAGGGCAGTGTAAGGCATGGAAACGATAATTTTTTACATATTCTGAAATTCGCCGGTACCATTAGCATTGAGCATAAGTATATTCGGATTTTCCTTTTCAAAGGCAGTTGCATCTCTACCTCCAGGTCGTTCTTCTTGACCCCATTCACCCAGGGCACCACGCATTACATCTGGTTGTTCTCGTAGTTTTTCCTCCTCCTTCTGTGACATTACTAAGAGTTTATAGTGAAACATATCATATGAATATGGAATAAAAATTTTAAGTACATACTGGCCATATATATAATTTAATCAACAACATTGTACAATACGTAGTTTCTTTATTAGAGATTGAAAATTGAAGACACTTTGTTATCAATCATTAACATTACATGAATAAAAGTTAAATAGACATGAAATGAATATGTAACAGTACAAAATTCAAGACTTGTATTCCATATTACATAATATTACGGTTGCTTTTCACAAACCTGCTTATCCTCTTGGGCAAACTTGTCAAACATATTGGCATATAATTTTTTCTCTTTCGCTAATTGTTTTTTAATTAAATTATTACAAACACCGATTTGTTTCACAGCTGCTGTATTTTTTGGTTCTATCTTTATAACTTCTTGGAAATCCTTAATTGCAATTTCAGGTGACGCCAGTGCAAGGTACGCTTGTCCCCTTCTAAACAGTGCTTTTTCGTTTTGTGGACTTAACTTCAAAGCTTCATTACATGCATCCTTTGCTTCAACATTTTGATCTATTTTTAAGTGGCATAGAGCCAGATTCAAGTGTGAAGACAAAAGAAGATTATTTCTTTCCGTTTTAAGATCTGCTTCAAAATCGTCTCCATATTCCAGGAATGAAGTAACTTTCTTATACATTTTGATAGCTAAAGTGTACTTATTTGCTTTGAAGTATGTGGTACCTTTTTCTTTGAAAATCTTAGCTTGTTCTATTTTTTCCTGAGGCTGTAAAGACCAAACTTCTACAGCCTGAAATGCAAATAAAATATATTAAAGACGCAATTCATTTACTACTTATATAATATCTCAATAAAATAATTACCTTTTCAAAACTTTTTAATTCTACAATATATTCCACAGTTGCATTTGGTGGAATATCAAATTCCGATTTTCCTACATTTTTAAATGCGTATTTACTCTTAATTTTAAGTCTAGATTTTTCTCCACTTTTAAAGCTCTCTAAGGCTTTCTCTACACCTTCTATAACACCACAATCTTCTCCTTCTCCGAGAGAAAACTGAACATCTCTATCTTCAAATACTCTATCATTATACGTTCCAGTTAAATGTACTGAAAAAGAACAAACTCATTACTTGAAAAGAACAAGTTCAAATAAAATGTCATTTAACATGAAACATTGAGTAGTTGTATTTACCATTAACTAAAGCTCCATCTTGCGGAGTAATATAGTCTTTCCCTTGAATCATTTGAAACCTCTCGATGCTTCCATCTTTGTCAGGACTTAAATCTTCTCCTTTCCAATCAATCATTTCAATCTAACAAAAAAAGATAGCACATTTAAAATAGTCAACAATGTTATAAGTAAACATTTTATATAATGAATGAATAAGCATCATTTAATCAATTAACATGTTCATAATCCAAACCAAAAATGGTTTCTTCTCTTGCGCATCCATTAAAACAACGTATATCAAATTAAATAGATCATGACCCATATATAAGTCAAAGAATGTGTAAATGGTAACTGTTAACCCATATATAGGTCAGAGGTCTATGACCATGCTAAATAATTTGTTATTGCCATAATATAGTTAACTGGACTATAAGAGTAGTAACTTACTTCAAATTTAAGTGTTGAATTTGGTGGAATTTTAGGTGGGCTACCATTTTTTCCATATGCATATTCAGGAGCACAAGTCAACATCGCAACTTCACCCTTCTTCATAGTAGCTACTCCAATATCCCAAGCTTTAATAACACTTCCTTTTTTAAGTTCAAACTTGAACGGTTCATTGCGATCCTTGCTCGAATCAAACTTTGTTCCATCCAGCAGAGTACCAGTATAATGAACTATTACATTACTTCCAGGTGCTGGAGTTTCATCTCCAACACCTTCTTTAATAATTTCTTTGAGAACACCTCCATCCTTATTGGGAGATATATCTACTGCAGCCATTCTAGTATAAAATAAATACGATATTTTATAAATAGTACTAAATTTTTGTTTTAGTATTTTATTCTACCAGAATAGCATGTTCGGAAATAACTATAAAATAAGTGATAATACACAAAACAAGTTTATTTAAAGCATAATATTAAAATAAAATAATAAAAAGTAACCAATTAATCCGATATAACATTTATATTCTTTGATGAAGGTAAATAGTGTTAATACGATTACTACTTGTAATGATGAGAAGACAAAATATTAAGTAAATTTATTCGAAAATTTAAATGAAAATATTTAAAACTTTAAAATGCAACTTTACGATACCTTTATTTTATATTTCCTCGTATAATATCTTATTAGTAAAATGCACTTTATTAGTATTTCACGAATACTTCGTCTAATAACAGAGGATTCCAGAAATCAACTGTCCTCCCAGCACGTTTGAAGTAATCAATTCTATAGAACTTACTAGAAATTCTGAAGCCCTACTTCTATATCGATTATCGACTTCTGGTTATTATATCTCGATTATAATGTCGATATTTTCTTCTCGATTTATCCATAACATGTTTTCAAAATTGATGTATAAATCCATAAAACGTAAATATAATTTTATTGATAATTTTTCACCTTCTCATAACGAATATTTTGTACAGAGTTACTTACGTATTTTCTTAACCTTTAACTATGATCATGCTTTATTTTTTACACGATCTTGAACATGCCATTTCAGACAAGTATAAGCAAAAAAGATCACGGATTAATTTATAATTGCTATACTCCTTAGTTTAATGACATGTTCAATGTCTACAAACTTTGTATGTTATGACAGAAAGGAATCCCAAGTTTCTGAATGAAATTCCACAGTTGTTCTTATTTGCTGGTTGATGAATATCTCCATACTTATTCTTTAAAATGTTCTTTTTAATCATTTGTTCACAAGTATAAATAGAATTCTTCTTGATCGACGACTTTGATAACAGAACTCATCTTGACGGATGATTCTGATGATCACCATTAGAGTATAGGAATTATTAAAAATGATATAAATACATTAAGAAAAAAGAAAACATCTTTTAAAAAAACCGCCACAAATGCTGTTAAAAGCGCCATCCAACAACAAATTGCTTAACTATGATAAACACGTGTAAAGTACCGACTGGATTTTGTTGGTAATTAATTGATTACATTTCAACGGTAATATACCATCAGCAAAGTTTCTATTGTAGTTCTGCGTTTCGCAGCTAGATGATGCTGCGCCGAACCTGCCTAAGGGGACGTTCAGAATAGGCAAGTATGTGAAAAAAAATAGCCTAATGTAAACGACATTTAATTAAAGTTTCGGGTATCACTGCTAGATGGCGCTGCGTCGAACCTGCATAAGGAGACGTTCAGATTAGGCAAGTACATGTCAAAATAGCCTAACGACTATTGTGAACGACATTTAATACAGCGCAAGACAGCAATCGTCCGATTTATGTATCCAATCACATTTTCTTCCACAACTAACAATTTTTCTCTAACTTTTTAGAAGCAAATTAATTGCTACATTATCTTTATTCTCACAACAGATTTTTATTAGCTTCCTACAAGATCCTGTACTACAGCACACACTAATACTTACATACCATAACGATAATTCTGTCCTAGAAATAAATGTTAATAATGTATCTATATATTAATAAAATATATTAAGACATCTGATGTAAAAAAGTGTTTGAAAATAGACATGAATAAGAACATGTATTTGCATATTTACTTACTTATAAATCCCGTCATTCCCTATCCACAGAAATTGCCCCAAATTTTAAAAAATAAAAAATAAAAAACAAAATTTTGAGAATTTGTACCAGGAGAACACGAATTATGAGGAGCTATTCTTTGTGCTTCATGGAATTTTAATTACGTCAAATTCCAAGAATTTCTGGGCGCGATTTTTGAAATTTCACCGACCGATTTTGGAAATTTGTATCAGGAGAACATAAGTTGTGAGGAGGTATCCTTCGTGCCACTTCTTGGAATTTTCATGACGTCATTTTCCAAGAATCCCCGTGTCGCGATTTTTGAAATTCCACCGACCGATTTTGGAAATTTGTATCAGGAGAACATAAGTTGTGAAGAGGTATCCTTCGTGCCACTTCCTGGAATTTTAATGACGTCAAATTCCAGGAATTCTCATGTTCTCTTAATACAAATTGTCTCTTTCGAATATGTAAATTTTTATTCTGTTGGATTTGTTAGGTAACAATAAATACACAATGATTGTTGATAAATTTTTCTTTATTTTCACCACTTTTCATACAGTGCATAAGTTAATTAAACTTATTGTTTAATCATTTAATTACTAATTCGAGGAACGCCCGTGCTATGCACGAGGAATTAATCAGTTAATCTTGACCCCCGGTGCAGTCCTAAACTGTAAAAGATAGACATGCGCAGTAATTTTTTTACCAAGAGGATTAATCCAGAAAAGTCAAATGGACCACTGTTAATGATGACGTTATTAGTTTTTACGTATCCCTTAAAAAGAGTTCCTTAATAAGGGTTTTATTGTAGTATCATTGTAAGAGTACACATATAATATTTTTCTGCCTTGTTTTCGAGTATGCGTACAACTCGCAGGAAATATTAAAAATAGCAAAAAATACCCTACCGTTTGTTCAACCATTTAATGTTAATAGGTTTCGAAGTTGACAAAATTTTATTCATAAAATTTCTAATCCTTTAGTTTTATTGAATTTAGATACAAATTTATTCACAAAAGACAATGTAATAAAAATTGATTAAGCTAAAGTTGAATGCTTGCTTCTGAAGATTATGCTATATAGTGTAGACAATAATAAAATTCAATGAAGAAATTCATTATTAAAAGTCAAATAAATAAACTTATATCTTCGGCTAAAAGTTTCATTGACCTCCGTAAAAAGTAGAAGAAAATTGTATATGTAATAATTATTGCTAAATTGCAATAAACAGAAAATTCCAAAAACACGTATCCTCTATTTTGATCCATATTTTTAGTATACAAAGCTGCAAAAAAATCGAACTGCATTTAGGGTGAAAAATTGAAAAAAAAGTGCATTTTTTAAATATATTATTTAAATAAATAATTTCTCCCAAAATTTTTGTCACTAACTAAATTCCTGACTAAAAACTACACAATTTTAAAAAAAAAATTCACCTTCCTACACCCTCTAGTTTCCGAGATATTAAGGAAAATGTGTTTTCAATCCCGAACTTTGAGGGCTATTTTCACCCCCTCAACATGGATGTTCGCAGATATAAAAAAATACGTGTCAAATGATTTTTCGAAAGCTACCACATATGTCAATTTCATTAAAATCGGCGTGTAACACCTTGGTGATGTCCCTTGTCAGCGTAACTCACGGACATGCTTCTGCGTTATAATATGATTCAACTATGTAGAATATGTCAATAATTACAAAACGACATTTGAAATAACAGATGTAAAATATTTCTTTTGTATGCGTCAATTGATAAGGAATAGTACAAATAAAAATTATAAAAAATTATTTTGTGCAAAATTATTTGTTTATTGAAAATAAATTTTACATCAAAATTACCTCTTCTCTTTAAGTTTCAAATTTTAAGTCAAAGAAACTGGAAAGTTGTACGACAAATATTATTTGAACATAAAACAATTAGCAATAAACATTAATTTATAATAGTCAAAAATTAATTAACTTTACATAGAAATAAACAATAAATTTTAGAAAAATAGGTGAACTGTTTTTAATATTCAAGTGTAAATTTTTATTAACAGAAAATTGAAATCTGTAAAAATAAGTTTGTGACCAAATTATGTAATAAAAATAATTGCTATATTTCGATGAACTCGAAAATGTATATTTTTATTTTGATCATATTCCGCGATAAAGTGTAGTATTAATTAATGTAGAAGATTGCAGGAAATGTCACTATACCGTGTTTTTGTGATATAAGATAAGCACCATAATTGTACCATGCAATAAGTATAAATACACGTAAGATCAAGCCATAATAGTTCAAAAACTTCTTTAAGATGAAGCTGTTCAACGTACACTTCTTCCTTTTTGTGTTGCTCTGCATTGCGGTATAGTTTTAATATTAATTTTAATTTTTATTTTGACTCATCTTATAATATTCTAACTCATAAGTTACAATTTTTATTTAAATATTATTGATAAATAAAAAGTGTGTAATGCGTGCAAAATTTCGCCAATGTCTTCAAACTGACAAAACCATAAAAAATTCATAAACTAAGAATTAAAATCATTAATTAGTATCAATGTAGAGTTTTTAAGGAGAAAACACTTTGTTATACATTATTACAATAAAATGTTGTGATATATTAGTAATTAAGCACTTTTAGTAAAGTAACGTTTTATTTTTTGGCGAACATGATTTATAAAATAGTTAATTTTAATATTTATATTAAATTTTATCGTGATGGTTTAGAGATGTAATATACATGATGTAAGGTGAAGTGGGGTAAGTTCGTGAACGGGGCAAATGCGTATACAGGCTATTTTTATTACAATATGAACGAAATTTTTCCATTTAGTATGTTTGTTTCCTTGTTTTGTTTCACTATATCCTCTTTTATATTTCAGCTAAGAGTACTTGTTTGCAGTATAGAGTATTTGCATAATGGAGTAAAAAGCATTTTATAGCAGATTTGTTAATAATTCTGCTCTTGCCCCATTGCACATGAAATAAAGTTTCAAAGTATTTAACTTCAAGTTACGCTCTTACCCCATTTTCGGGGAAAGTGCAGAGTTGTTGACATTTTAAACAATTTCCTATAAAAATCAAAATGTACAAGGAAAATTAAGGTCCTAGTTAATATTAATTAAATAGTAGTAATTTTGCAAAGCGTTCGATATCGATAGTGTTAAGTATTAACATAGCAGACTGAAAATACTTACGTTTAAATACCAACTTTACTAAAATCAGTCTGCACTTATCCCACTTCATCTTATTTCGTATTAATTTTTAATTTTGAAGCAGTATTATTTTATCAATTTGTTTTAACATATGTTATTTTATATTGTTGTTTTAATTATGTTGATTTATTGTTTTTATATTGTTGACTACCAACTAATATTTTGAGTAACATACTTCATTATATAATTTCGAGATCTGCGTTGCTGAGGGCGTTCCTTTATCTATTGATATAATTACACCGACGCATTTTCACGAATCATTATTTTGTTCTGTTTATTAGAAAACTTACTAATTTTACAAGTTACTAACTCAAATTTATATTATTAAAATTTATTTAGCTACTCGAAACAATTAATCAATGTTAGTCTACGATATATTTTGTTAATCTTCGTTGTTGTCGTTTAATTATAATTTGCCATTTAAAATATTTAGATTTAATTTATTTATTTGTTTGTTTAAATTAGTTTGTCTAAATGTGTTATTACGAATATTTTCATATTTTTCAGCGAGAAAAAATGTTTTAGATTTATAAATGACCGAGGTTGAAAACAACATCGGTTGCATGTAACAAGATAAATATCTTAAAAGTATCATAGTTACCGGCTACAATTGTTATGTAATGGAAAATAATAACGAAAAATGTTATATCAACACTCTGGCCATTTAGATAAACAGTAGATATGATAGTGAATGGAATAAATTTAAATAAATTTTCGATTCTATAAAATTTATTTTCATTAGTACTTTTAAATTGCAACGCAAATATTTTTTTATTTAAAAATATACTTCTTTGCGAAACTTTTGATTTAATTTAATAATCGTTAGTTTTCAAGCATATCGTCGCTCAAAATATTTAATAAAAATTTAAAATCATTGTCAGGAACAATGTAACATTACTGTCTACAATCAAACATTACAACAGACATAATCATAAAAAAACCAAAAGAAAAATATGAGATGTAAAATCAAAACGCAAAAATATACACAGAAATTTTTATTTATATAAATTTAATTGTAACAATTTGGTTTATCTTTAGCATTTCTCTGTATTAATTTATCTTCATTAATAGAACGTACTAGAATTAGCTGAATTATTTCGATTTTTTCATGATTAAAGTTATTTTATCCATTCTATTAACTCAATATCAAGTTACAATTAATCGACAGAAAGAAACAGTAAAATTTTCCTTCGTTTTCATATTTAATTGTCAATTTTGATTTCGCTTATCAGAATAAGTTATTCCCATACACATGAACATATATGTATATATAAATTAGTCTTTTAAATAAATATAATAGTTTCTACATAGTTATATGTTAAAATCAAGTTGTTACTTTCAATCCACTCTGTATTAAAATTATTTATATTTTAGTAATATTTATTTAATAATATATTTTGTTAACAGACCTGTGCAGTAGCTACCATGAATACTTTACCTCCTGCGTCTCCACGTCGTGATGGAAAAGCGGGTTGTAGAGGAGGTCGTAGACGTTGGCAAAATGATAATGGTACAGCAGGTAATGCACAGTGAATTTACACATTATTTAAAAGTTAATTTATGTTGAATATTCGATTCTGTTATTAGATATAAAATCATATTAACGAACTTACGACATTTGGTACATAAAGTGTTACAAGTCAGAAACTAGATTCTTCGAAACCGTAATAGATATCGATTTCACTTTTTTTTTAATTAATCTATTTGCAACGGATAACGTGTTTAGTTATCAAAGGCATACCTGTCATTTGCACGAGTGACGTACATGTTGGTACGTCAAAACCATTTTCTCGAATGATATAACGATATGTATATCACATTTTTACTCATTGTTTTGACGTTAATGAACACCATATCAGTATTCAGAAATAAATAATGTTGATATACGTTTTTGTTTTCACTGATTAATACAGTTAAACTGATTTTACGAGCAAATATTTTGTTCATACTAAAATGGAAAAGCGAAGAAATACCATTTTTTATTTTGATTTAAGTGAAATGAATACTAAATCTCAGAATCACGAATTATTTGAGTAATTTTCAAATATAACTTTAAAATAAAACGAAGATATTTCAGTATAACGAATAATTTTTGTAATAAATTCGAAAAGTTTAAAATAAAAATTTCGACAAAATAAAAAGAAATATGGAGATCTTTTAATTAGAATAAAATGTTATTTTTATTTATTACGATACCTTTTTAGCTATAGAGGATTAACAACATATTTTTCAAATATTTAATTCAGTAACTAGTTATTATGCAATTCAATGTAATTATTATTTAGTAATCTTTTTGTTTAAAAAGAGCGATGAATAATCAATTATATTAAATAATTAATTTTCTGCTCTATTTCATTAGAAAAAAGAAATGAAATCGATATCTACTATGATTTCAAAAAAAGCAAGTTTTAATACTTTACCTGAGTTTACCTATTTTATGATTTATATTTTTGAAATTTTCTTTTAAAGTACTATTTTAGTATTATGCAATTTAATAATTCTACTTATTTACAGAAACAACTACTACGACTACTACTGCACAACCATAATATTTTAATAAAAGGATAACAAGAAATAAACAAATCAAGCAAAACAGGATTATGTTATTAAAAATATTATATTAGGCCAATTGTATTATTAAATAAAAATAAAGCATTATTATAAATATGAATCAGTTTTATAATTTTCAGTACCTTTATGAGACAATTATATATAAACCTGATACATTTGTACATACATCAAAATCTATTTTAAATTTAACATTGTTAACATTAATATATAAAGTATATGTGTAAAGATTCGTATCATGAAATGTTTCAGTATATTTATACTTCGACAACTGTAACATACACATGTATTATGTTGAATAACAATGGCAGTGTATTGAATTACTTATAATTACCATATACTTTATCTTTACGAGTAACTTAACTCTAACAGTTACATTACATTTGCTAAATATATAAAATAGTATTGTTCAATAACTATACGTTTATGATTATGTGGATTGAGGATGAACTGTTAAGGTGTTGATCATTCAAAAAACAAATTTTTATGTTACCAGCCATAAAAATTATTTTTTATTTTGTCTTTTTTCTAAACCTGCACTAATTGGCCTAGATAACTGTGCACAGTAGGACGATTTTCTTAGAAAAGATAAATTACAACGAAAAATTCTATTGCTCCTTAAAATTTTAATTTTTAACAATTAATATGTATTGTATAATCTGAATTATTTTGTCAACAAAAATATTCATAGTACTTCCACAAAAAATGTTTATTTATCTCATACACTACATAATATTTTACTTTGAATATAAATTTTTATATTCACAATAGAAAGTGATTTTGTGTAAAATAACTCTTTTCAATGAATGTTTGTTGAACTTAAATATGTTGCTTCAAAGTTGATAATTAGAAACTACAATTATTTTTATATCAAACTGATATTTTAGAAGTTACTTACTTTTTTCAATAAAAAGATTTATCTTTTGACATGAATAATTTTTTTGGTTTTAGTTAAATCCAACAAATAAAAATACATGAATTTTTTAGTAAAAAGATGTTTAAACTTATATAATAAAGTAAATCAATTAATTTAATTTTCCTATAACTTAAAATTTTCTATAACAAAGTTTGGTAAATCTTTTTCTTACTGTAAGTTATAGAATTTCCAGTGTTGTATTTTATTTAACATTTCCACCAATTTTAATAACGATATAATTAGTCTTTCAAAAGATAACAAAATATCCAAAAATATACACTATTGTCCCACTGTGTACTACACACAAACAAACATTACTTTTAAAACCATCAAGTTCCATCTATATACCGAATAAATAGTAAATGTTTAAATGGAACTCCTTTGTTGGTTGTATATGTATGTATTTATATTTTTAAAGTTATAATATATCTTGTGTTTATGTTTACATTATTATCAAAATTTATGTTACTATCTTATAACTATGTATTGCAGATCATTTAATTCATAATGGAAATAGTAAGAGTGTTTCATAAATAACAATTATAATCTGTGTAAATGTTTGTACATTTCTTATTACAACTAATTACCTAAAAGGAAAGATATGTATAGGCCAAATCAAGTATGTTTGTATGTATAATAGCATTAACTTCAATTAAAACAAGTATATATTATCTCTAATACTCTTACATACAAAATTTGCTTTATTAAATATATCTACATATTTTAACATCAAAATATTTATAAAATAAATTGATCTATTATAATATATCTTAATGCGACAATATAAAATGTATAGCAAAAGTATCAAGATAGATCATTATAATTAAGTAATTTTAAATAAAGAGAACATCGTTTTTAAAATTATATATACATATATATGTATATATTCCTATAATGTAAATGTTATTCATTATGATTAAAACAAACTATATTTTTTAAAAATATAAATAATGTCTTTAAAATTCTACTTTTATATGAAGTCTTTCCAATTTAAATGTTATTCAGAGTAATTTTCAGGTTTTCAGTAACTTTATTAAAATTCAATAATGACATTGAACTGTCATAAAATACCAATATTACTTATTTGTTAATGTCTGCACTTTTATCACAGTATCTTTTTATAATTCTGAGTTCACTTATTAATAAATAAAAAGCTTAATTTTAATTTCAATAGAAAAATATAGTCAAAATTTTAATTCAGTAATTTTCAGAAGAAAGAAATATGTAACAAAAGTAACAAGTAACAAAAAAGTTTATATGATGTCTGTAACTTTAAATTTAAATATTGTATAGCATACACAACAGATACAAAAGAAATGGATTTCTGAATGAATATACAAGTGCATTATTTCTTTTGTGTTTTTTGTTGTGATATTTTACATTTCTGTAAATAATATTTTACAAAATATTAAATAACAAGTTTCAAAAATAAACATTATAACGTAATATCTTCCAGACTTAACTAAGGACAGTAATGTTTTCTATATAATTACACAGAACTTTACAGCTTTAAAATATGTGAAATTTATCATTTTTTCATTACATGTGTAATAGGATACATTATTTATTTTTTTAATAAATGAGTAAGATCTTTGTTTTGTTTTTGTAACATTATATCTGTTTTTTCTGCTTTATCTGTTATATTATCAATTAAATCATTTTGTAAATCTATTTCTTCTGATAATCCTATCGCTAAGCCTTTCAATCTAGCTAATGAACCACTCATTTCATCTAAATTCTTTTCTAAAATCTTGCTTACATTACTACTGGGTGAATTAGTACCTTCGTATTCATCATCCAGGCCACGTAACTTTAACATAGGACTTGTACTAGCTATATTAGTCTGTACTTGTTCCAAAGAATTAGATAAAGCAGGTGATGCCATAGATTCAGAGCTAGAAGATTCTGATAATATAGTAGATGGTATAGGCGCATCCAACGATTTACCACTAAGGTAGTTTTTAAGGCTTCCAAATACGCTTTTTATTCCTTGAATATGTTTCTGACTAAATCTTAATGTACTATTGATATCGTCCAATCTCTTTTCTGTTCTTTCTAATTGCTCTCTTTGTCTAATCAGTTCCTGAAATAAGATCATTAATATTTATATATAAACATTTATAAAACAGTTCCATTAATACAGTTGAATTGCTCAGTATGCTCAGACAAGTTTTATAAAAACATTTCATTATTCACCAAAAGTAAATGAAAACAACTTTAATTTAGCTGGTGTCCTATTCCAAGAAATGTATTAAAATATGACACATAACAAAAGATTACTTTAATTGGTAGTTATTATCGCAATTAAATAGTGATTTTTGAAATTACCTCAGCAGTGGCAGCTCCAATCTGTTCGGAATCTCTGAGCAGCGAAATAGATCTTTCTGACGAATGTATTGTCCGTTCTTCTATCTCCTTCTTCCTTTGAAGTAATTGTTGATGCTTTTGTTCCAGATCATTATCAAAATTATTATAATGATTGAAACTATGACCAGAGGACCTTGGAGGTGCACTATTTAGAAATGTTTCATCGTCGATATCATCTTCGAGAGAAAAAAATGGATTTTTTGGATCACTTAAATAGTTTTGACTGGCCATCTTTTAGTATACTTCGCGCTTAACAATTTTTATATCAAAACTGTTACAAAGCCGAATTATATCGCCTTACGCTTCGACATTCGTAGATATACTGGGGACCGATTGGCTTGGGGGAAAATGGCGACGTTTTCACCAGTCGCTACAATGTTTAAAAGTTGGATACATTATATCTATTCTATTCGAAACACTCGTAATTGCACGAGTTTGCATTTTCTCTGCGCACATTAAATTGAGTTTAGTTCTACGTGTTTTATGATCTATGGTAACACGCATGCGCTTTTTATAGCAGTCATGATGTTAGAAATATATACAGTGGATAAAGAGTTTTATATTTTTTATATAATTTTTATAGTAGTATATTACACTCATTGTACAAAATATCTTCTTTTATATTTAGCAGTAGGAGGTGAGAATTAATAAAATTAAATTGATAAATTAATATTGTTTCAAAAGGCTTTAAGAACGTAGAATCATGAAATTTTCTGTCTGCTGGGTATATATCCATTTGGTATTAGGATCATTTTAACTGCGCTCATACATTATTATAGATGCGCAACATGCGCAATAAGAACGAAATTTCGTCTAGCTAATTCCTTTGTTCGTGGAATAGGATAATTTTATTTGGCGCGATTTTCTAACTTTCATTTTTGGTAATTCATTTCAAAAATCAATTTCTTTGTTATAAAATTTCAATGGAAATGAAATTTATTATTAATTAACATTTAAAGAAAAGATAAAAATATTAACTGTGCAGTTACTTTCATGTATGTTATTCAATCACATTTTTTATCGGCCGCATTCAAGCACAGCTGGTAAAACAGTTTCTACGCAGCCGTAAATGATATTAAAAATGACAGGTAAGGTGCTGCCACCAAGTGTCGAAATATTTAAATAAATCTCCTGTCTGCTTTTCAAACTTCTCAGTAAGCGCATATCGATTCTAGCGCGTGAAAGTAACCGTCGGCTTCGCGTGAGCGTTCTACCAGCAACTGCTTTTTCGTTTAAAATAATCTATTATTATTTATAACAATTGACATGGAATCAGCAATTGGGCATCTTGAACAAAGTGTAAGTATTATTTTTAAATTATTTTCAAAATTTATATGACAAATACCCATTCATAATCTTAGCGAATTTCATACTTGGTTAATTTTTAAATGTCAAACGCTATTCTTTGACGGATAATATTTAATAATTTTTAAATTTTTTAATGTTACAGGTTCAAAAGGCGGACGGAAAATTAGATATGATTGCTTGGCAAATTGACGCTTTTGAAAAAGAATTTGAAGATCCAGAGAATGAGGTATGTTTTGATTAAAACGTTACTCGGAAGTAAAATGTAAATAAACATTCTTTGTGTTTCATTCATTTAAAGCAATTTAATTGAGAATATTAGTTACTATTATTATTTCTCAGTGTTGATTATTTAAATGTCAAATATTTATTTGTAAAAAAGAAAAATTATAAGTTTATTTATTTGGTGAATTTATGTTTCTTACATCCTTCTGATGACATCCTTTGGATTCTTAGTTTTATGTTGTTTTTTGTTTTACTTTTAACAGATTTCTGTGATTCGTCTGTTACGGTCTGTTCATCAAGTTACAAAAGATTATCAAACTCTTCGTGAAGAAATATTGGAGGTTCAACAATTACAAAAGCAACTTTCAGAATCTCTCAAAGCGCAATTAATTCAGGTGCATGGTCATTTTAATTTGCTGCGTAATAAAATAGTAGGACAGAACAAAAATCCACAGTTAAAATAAAACCAGAATGCTTCATAATTTTTTTTATGTATCATTAATTTATTTTTGTAGTTCTTAAAATATTTTGCAATCAGTAATGATTTGCAGTTACATAAATTAAAGAGATTAAAAATTTATTAACAAATATTAATCTTGTTAAAAGAAGAAATAGGTATTAGTAATCTTGATTAAAGAACAATTTTTTTTACTTTCTTACTTAATACAAAAAGCTTCCTTAATTTTAAATGCTTTTAATTGCAATAATTTAGTAGTCAGACTTAGTTTATTTTATAATGCAATAATAACCATAAGTTACATATTTGCAAAAAATATTTAGTTTAATAGCAATAAAATCATTATAACTTTAAATATAGATTTTCCTACAGTCTAAAGGCAACTAATGCTATTATATTTTTCAAGGTTTCGTCACATTATATTATAAGGATTGCAAATTTAATAGATAACAAAACATGTGACAGTAATTTTGTAAATTATTTTTGTCTCTATTTGAAAACAGCTAATTGATCTTACTTGCAGAACAATATATTTATCATTATTAATCTGGTTTCGCTATTGGTATGATTTATTTTTCAATTTTGGTACATACTTGGTTCATGAATAGCATAAATAGGGATCAACAGATATAATTAATAAATAATTTATTTGACTTCCTCCATAAGTGCGATATTTGGGGCCAATCTATATGCTTGTATGTCCACATGAAATGGGAGGGCAAGTAAGGTTTAATGAGAAATAAGTTCAGTACAGAAATAAATTATTTATAATTTTTATTTACCAGTAATTTAGAAGTTTCTTCAAATATATTGAGAAGTTATTTTAAAATTATATAAAAATCAGAATAATTTTAGTGCTCAAATAATCATCACTGATTAATTAAATCTAGATTCAAATAACATTTTCAAATATTTCATTTATGTAGAATATATGATTACAGTACCAAATAGAGTACATAAATAATTTTCTGTTGCCCTATTGTATGGGTTAATATACATATAACAGCTGAATATGTACTTATCTATAATAGTAATATACTGAGTGACATTATGATAATATCTGTTTAAAAGAAGTTTTATTGATTAAATTTTATGATGATGATTTTTAAAAAGTACATATATGTATTATAATCTTTATTCAGCGTAATTCATTAGTAGACTTCTATGTTTCATGCAGTTAAATTAAATTAATGAGTAAAGAAAAGTCAAACTTTTGGATAAATGAAAGCTTAAATATGTTTCTAATAGTATTTAATTGCCATAAAGATCGTACTTTTCATCTACTAAATATTATGCAAATTGCATTAGAATAATTACCTTATACATAGATGAAATATATTAGTGCTTACAAAACCATTTTCACTTCAACAATAATTTTATTAACTCTTACATTCAATCTGTATAACTGACATTATTCTTTACAATCAGTAATCTCAATTCTAGTATTTTAAACAATGACTTATGTATACAGAAGCAAACATTGTTATAATTATAAAGTTTTCTGTCTACCAGATAAATTTTATTGTATGTACGTACATGTGTAAAGTAGCAAAAAATGGCAGGCATATTTTATGACATAAGGGTAAATGTGCCAAAAGTGGCATAAATTAGAGTACCAAAAATAATATTGCCTTAAGACACAGGAGTGCATTTAACAAGCTATGTAAACTATGTTGGAGTTATACTCTAGTATAATATATATACTATATAAGTTGAGAAGTCTGTTATTTAATAATGTGCGTGTCAAGCAACATGCTTTAAATTGGTCAATTACGTGCATTTCAAGAAAATGTTTTTTTGACTCTGAATCATTTAAAAATACATTTATACCATTCACATATAACATATTTAGTTTACCAGTGTATTTGTACATTAAAGCTTTTAAACTGATTTTTGCATTTATATTGAATCAATGAAAGGAAGTCAGAATCAAAACTTGCTAAATGTATATTCTCAGACTTACTCCTTTATTTTTTCACCTGTTCTATTTTTCACGAAACAGGTAGAAGCAGAAAGGTAAATGTTCGTGCGGCATTTTCTTGAACGGAGTAACTGAGTTTCATAATCGTAAAGCGGTTAGATATTTTCTTCGAACTTGAAGTTCAATTACCTATTAAATGTAATCACTCTTCACGAGATACTCCTTTAAGTCAATACTAATAATTCAGGAAAGAAAATATTTGTGATACTCAGTGACTCACACGTTTATTAGAGCTAATTTATATCTCAGCTAAAAGGTCGTGTAGAATGAACGAGACACAGTTTTGAACAATCGCATAAAATGTGTCGTTAACTGAAAATATAAATTAGCTCGTAGATTGACCTCTAGCCTTTATCTAAGCAATTAGATCTGATCTATATGAAACTGTATCGACGCATACAATACATGTACATGTATGGTAGTGACGTCAGTCACAGTCACGTGTACTTATTTTTTTATTGCAGCAATATACTCGTGCCATTCAACAAAGGCACCTGCTTTTTGAATAAACTCTTTTTATAGGGCACAAGAGCGTACTGTTATGTAAATTTTTATACATAACATCGTCCGTAATTGCATGAACCACTGCGAATCTTAAATTTCACTCGTGCAGACTTTTTCTGAGTTAATATTTTTTAAAGATATTCTATCGTTTAAACAGTAAATTATTATTAATCGTTCTCCTTGATTATTACCATAAATTTGATCGGAGACGAAATTTTGTAGCCTCACATTTTGTAGATTATTAAAAGATTAATAAGTTAGCAAATAACTTGCTAGTTCGTCTTGAAAATTATTAGAATATTCGATCTCGAATTGTTATTAGAACTTCGTGTAATTTATACGAAGAAAGATACAATTTTTTCGAATAATTTGGTACACGTGGCTCTGATTGTACGGCGAGTAGCGTTAATGCTCGTTAAAATTGTTTTCTAGTATAGCCGTAGACGATAAGCTAAGAGAAAAATGGTCTGGAACACATTTAAAACGTGCCAAAAATTTTGGTCAATTAGTATTAAATATATCGTGTGTTTTATTTCGATAGAATTGAACGCAGATTCTTGGACATCTGCTTTTACTGTCTACATATCACGTTTTTCGATCTATTTCACCTTTTTACACGTGATGCTTCTGATACTCACTGATCCTTTGTTCACAAAAAAATCAATAGCAATTGTATGAAAAAAGGAGTGTATAAAAACGAAGACTATGTACGTAATTGTTTAAAATTTGTATCGTTATTGTATAATTCTGCATATCTATATTTTGTTATACAATTCAATATAAATTGAATTTGTTTATTCTTGTTGTACTCTGTATATTTTAGATGTCTGCGATGAAATCAGTTCTGGTAGAAAATGTATGAATACTTGTGTTTCGTAATAAGTAATGAAATAATTAAACGAGAAGAAAATGAAGGATTAGCTTCGTTTTTAATTAAACGCCTTGCATACCTCTTTTTACAAATGTTATCGATGAAACTTTAATGCATGTTGCACGCTTGAATACAATATAAATGCATACAATGTATCGACCATTACTTCATACAAATTCATTGTTCATTTCCGTTAGGTGTTCAAATGGTTCACAGAATTGTATAATTTCGATTCCAATTTGAATTTCCCGAAACTGTTGTTGTAACAGCATGTTAAGGAAAATCGTGAAACAGAATATCGAAATATATTTTTTATATTTTTCTTCTCCGTTTCCATTCGAAAGTTTCTGGTTGGAAATGTTTTTCAAGCATTTTACAAAACGGTTGTTTGCAGATTTTTTAAATTATCAGCGTTCGTCGAATTTTTCAAATTGGAATTCTCGTAGCACAATGTTTAAACCCAGCGTTGAAATTTATCGAATCGTTTATCATTGTATTATACACGATTGCTCAAATGTTTCGATGTACGTTATACAGAAATTATATGACACGACAAAAAATTGTATCTTTTTAGATATTTATCACACTATTATCTAATAAATTGTTAACTCTGTAGCAAATCATTAACGAGTAGTTTTTCTTTCCCCGATAAATTAGTTCCTGAGTGTAATCAATTTAATTAAAGAAATAAAATGTTTCCTTAATTGAATCATTATGATTATTAGCAATCACTGTGATCCTTAACTTTGACTATTTTTATCGTTAAATCAAAAAATATTTTTTTTTTAAAGATATTTCTTATTAATCTGTTATCTATATTTTTTATTTTTTAATCGACAGAAACGATGGGAATATATTTTGAATAAAATCTGAATTCATGCTCTTTTATGTTTGCTTCGCCGCGAACACGATGTATATTTTTTGTGTTCGTTGAAACTTCATCTTCAACAATTTATCATTCCTTGAGCTAGGGATATTATGTAAAACAGCTTGTATTTCGCGATCGTCCAAAAGGCTTCTTTTATTCATACACTTTTGGACCTTTTAAAAGATTGGATATTTTATGATCTCTACTCACCGTATCTCGATTTCCAGAATGAGAATTTTCTGATCGCAGACGCAAAATGTACCGGATTTCATTTTTATTTCGAATAGTATTTTGAGTCTTAAAAATTATTGTAACAATGTTTTTGTGATAGCATAAATTTTCAGAATTTGTATTCTTTCATATGATTGTTACGTATTAGATTGACAAATTCACAAGTTTTTTTACATTTTGTTTAAAAAGTGTTCGAGTAGATAATTTTATATCTAAAACAGGAGATAATTAGATAAAACTATATCGTAAATCATAAATTAAAATTGTTGCTTCAAAATTTGTTAAAAATTTGGAAAAAGAAATGGTTTTATGAAAATGTAAAGAAAGTAAATATAACAAGAAACAGTATTAAACAAATTAAAGCAAAGGGGTCATATATGGGGAAGAACCTTTGAACTTGCAATTTATTGCCCACTAGATGTTTTGTATGATAAATTATTAATAAAATAGTGTTTTTTAACCTAACTAATAAAATTCTGTTATTTATTTGCATCAGAATCTAAAATTCAAATCGATATAAAATAAGAATTACTTCATGGAATTTTTATGTTATAAAACCTTGTTATGTTATAAACCTTGTACTCTAATCTCTAAAATCCTTTAATACGTGTCAACTTATCTAATTACGTTGAAACATGTTCTACGTGGATAATCAGTATGTTTAACCCTAGGGAAATGTAGAATCTACAAATTGCATGAAATGCAGATTTTCTTCTATGAATATTATAAAATATACAGTGAAGTGTAACTACGCCGAAGTATAATATTTTCTACATGATTTGAAATTTATTTTATTACTCATCACTAACATGAAGGTTTATGCTATTATCTAGTGATTTTTATGTGCTTCCAATATATCAACTAGATTATACCCAGAATCAGGTCACAATGAGATTTACCTTATTTTATTGCTGTAATAAAATTATATATCAGTATGAGTCTTGGAACACAAATTTTATAGTTTATGTTTCATCACGGTATGTTAATTATTATGAAGTAGCTTCTTAGAAGGAATACGTGTCCATGAGCTGTACGATCTTGAATATTAAGACCATGAATCACACACGAATATCCTTTCTATGATTAACACTGATCTGACCCGTAACATAGTCTGCGTTTGACTTTTTCTTTTTCAGATAAGAATTTTATGCTCATTGAGTTAATTAACTCCTTACTTTATTTTTTAGAGATTCATTACTGTAGCATTTATCATGTACAACGCTCTGAAAAATTAATAGAACTAAATTCATTGTGTTAAAAATTTTTTGTTTTAATTTTCTTTTAAACTTTTCCTTTGATTTTTAATTTTTTTAAGAATTGTATTGAAACTGTATTAAAAGTTTAGGGGTTAAATTCGTTTATGTGAATAAATGATATATAAACTGAGTTAATAAAATGGATTTATTGGAAGAATTAACATTTTAAGTTTTAAATTTTTTCGAAATTCAGAACCTGATCATTTTTATTTGAACCTTACAATTTATAAATTTTTTGAAGATTAGAAATTATTCTAAAAAAAATGATTTTTTATTTATCATTTCAATGTAACCATTACTTGATTATTACTTCGTTATTACTAATTGATTATTACCTCAGCGGGCACATACTTCTTCTCACACTATTTTAACAATGTGAAGAATTCACCACGACATTATAAAACGGAAAAAAGTCATCACACACGGTACGTACATACATAATGTATAATATTTTAAATAAACTGTTTTAAATAATTTTAATGTTATCATTTCTTTTTTACAGGAAATTATGCTGTCATATATTACTTTATAGCTTTAACGAACTCTTCGTTATTAGCTAATTTTGATGAAAGTTTAGCAAGTTTATGATGAGCGCAGTCAAGGCTTTTTATACGAAATTAACGAACGCTTTACTTATGAACAAAAATTAAGGCAGCGTCGTTTAATATAGAACCTATTTATTTAAAAAATTCGAGCTGTCAATTAAGAGCACTTTTATTAAAATTTGATACATCTTTTTATAACTTTATACGTACTTTCTTGCAACTTTTTAGAACGCACAATAAACTTTGGTAGCTTCATATTAATAATACTTTGCACAAATAAAAACGATAATTATACAAATACACACGTAAAAAATGGATTTCTAACATGAAATCTAGTTTGTTTGTTCCTGAAATTTATTTTTTCTACATTTTTTCGTAAATTGAACATACGAAATCTAGTTCTATATCATCATAGATTGGTTCATCGATAATACTTTTCATCGTTAACTGCATAAAGTTAACTTAAGTATACAAAGTGTTATCGATGGATCCATGAAGACTGCAGTGCTAAAAAAATAAATTTCACGTGCCCAACTTGTGAAAAATACAAGAGGATAAGTTTCAGGATTAACTTGTTCATCAAAATCCAGCTTATAATAACAATTTTCAGGAGTTTCGTATTAGGAAACCATAAGTTTGTAACTATCAAGCAGCTTCGAGGCTGAATCTTCGTTACTTAATGATGTGTAATTAGTAAGTCTTAAACTCCATCGCATGCTCTATGTAACAGTATCTAAGAAAATGATTATACACCTAGCATGAGGCATTTGTAATTTAATCGAACCACTTTAAAAACTTTCCGCAACGTATTTCACAAATACGAGATTGTTCAAAGTGTTTAATTGATTTTAAAACCAATGTGACGATAAAACACACATAACCGGTTAATTACGAAATAAAGCATCATCCTAACGACTTTTACAAGCTCCATAACGGAGATAAGTTAGGGTCATATATTAGGAGAGGTCTTCATATTAAGTAACTTTACCCTATCATTGGAATTATGGATCAATATGTTCATAAAAGCGTAGTAGACAATCATTTGCTTTGTTGCTAATAATAATTTAACACGCAAGTAAAGTTTTCAAATAGATAATGATGCGAAACGTACTTTCTAAGAGCAAAGTTTTTGTCTAAACGTGTTATGGCACGAATTACAACGGAACTCCACGAACCGGTACTCACAAATTTAAATGAAACGTTATGGGATTATAGCGTGATTCAAGGTAAGAATAATGCTGTACATAATTCGTGCGTAATGGTCCTTTTAAAAGTATGAAAACTAACCTCGAAGTGAAATAGACTTGTTCACATATTTGTAATTTTCAAACTATAAGGGATAAAAAAAATATTTGTAGTAGAAGTTGCAAACTTGCATTGCCAAATTTCTACAAATACTATTTTTTTGCAACAGAATAAATTATTAGGTATTCGAGAAAGTTCTTGTCAATTCTTTTAACTAATAAACTGCATACACATTCTGAAATGTAACTAATTTACAGTATTTTACAAGTAACAAAACAGCAATCACGACTGTTAAAAGTTTTGTTACGAAGACAAGGTGTGCTCTCATATTAAGAGAGGTCTTGATATTAATCAACTTTACCCGAACACGTTAGTATTTATATTATTAAACAGAGCTAAGTTGTTTGAACTCGAGTGTCGATTGACCTAAAGGGGTTGAACTGTGCCAGAGGAGCGAAAGACCAGGCATTATATTCGCTTCCATTTTCACGGGTAGGGAAACCAAGGTTACTCGTTTGAAAACCGCGTTTCAAATGCTTGCTACGAGGTCAGATAAAGCAGGCTAATCAATTACTCATTTCCTTTTAACATCGTCCGCAACGGGGTAGCCTTAAAGGCCTTTGATTAGCCTAGAAAAGTCACCCCATTTCCTTGATGAGAAATCTTTGAAATCATCTGTTTACGGGGTATCGTGAACCGATAACGTTGAGTGCGATTTACCTAATTTCTACGCAAAATTTGGGAGCTTTTTAGGTCACGAAGCGTGCAGGTAAGCGGCAAAGAAAACTAAGAAACTGCAGTTTAAAAATTTAACCATCTTCAGCTATACTTTTCTACGTAAGAGGTTTAAATTTTCAATGATATTAACCCGTTAACTTGTTAAAGTTCCAACTCGCTGTAATATAAAGTCAGTAAGGAAAAGTAAATTCATTTTTTTCTTAGAAAATATAAGTACGTGTTTCCTTTCTAGGATAGATATGATAATAGAATTAAATTAAAAACTTTTGATAAATTAACATTATAGTAGGATTATCGTATCTGTGGATAACCGTAGATTACTTATCCGTGGTTGAAGGAATAAAACGGTGATATGCGGGTGAGAGCATCAGCCATTTTAACTGATGAGTTGAAAAATTTAGAACCTTAAAAATTCAGAAATTTAGAAATTTTTATATTGTTAAATTTGAAGTTTATAAATTTTGGACATTTTAAATTTATAAATTCGGGATGTTGGTTAGTTGAGAAGCTGGAAATTGGAGAGATTGAAAATGTAGAAATTCAGAAATTTTTCAATTTAGAGTTGGAGGTTGGGAATTTTATGCATTTGAAAATTTAGAAATTTGAGAGTTTGAGGATTGAAAATTTGTAAATTTAGAGATTTAGAAATGTAGATATCTGGAAATTTGATGTTGAAACCTTAGGGACTTGAAAATTGGCGAATTTAGGGATTTGAACATTTATAAGTTTTCGAACTTAAAAATTAATAAATTGGAAATTTTAGGGTTTAGAAATTTGAAATTTGAAAATTTGAGTTTGGGAATTCTGGCATTTAAAAATTGGAAAATTTGAAAATCTAAACAACTAGAAATTTGTTTTTTAAATTTCAGAAAATTCGGAATTTAAAAATTCGAGTTTGGGAACTTTAAGATTTGAAAATTCAGATACTTCGTTATTTTAGAACTTGAAGGTTTATAAATTTATAAATTCCGAAATTTCTCTCAGATACGGTGATCCTGTATTAGCTTTTGATTATCAATTAATCAAATAACGAGTTAACTAGTTAGCAAACTAGAATACATACATAGTAATATTTAACTTTCAAATTTTAGATCTTGTCTTTTATCGTCGAATTCAGGAAATGTAACTGTTATTATTTCTTGCATGTGTACTATCGTGCAATTTATTATTCAGAACGCGTTGTGGAATGTGCACTCAGGAGAAGAGTTTAAAAAATTCATGCTCGAAGTAGATTCAGTTTGAAGTTTCATCGGTTTTTAGTGGTCGTACATCGAATTTCTAAAGTAAATGTATTACATATTTATGCATTATGGGATTGGCAGTATTAAGGAGGAAACTTTATAACATTACCCTAAATGTCCCAGAGATTTATTTAGTTTGAAATTTAGTTTCTTCTTGGAAGTTTTTTATGTAATCATACAAAGTAAGTTTATGTAGGTATTTCTTAAAATTTTTGTATTTTGCATTTTTGATATTAGTAGTATTTCATGTAAAATCGCTATTTTACTAAATAAAAATTAAATGTTGAATTCAGTACATTTCAATGGTATAATAAACAAATAATTGAGGTGTAAAAATGTAATTAGAAAAGTAACAAATATTCGTAGCTGTTTTTACTTGATCTAGTTAATATAATAATAAAACAAATAAAATTTAGTGCCTTTATCTTTTAGTTTTATTATTATCAAATTTTTGAATTCAACAGAATACTTTTTCTTTATAAAAGATTCATGCCACAAGAAATAAAAGTTCTTGAATAAGAATGAGATAGTAATGCAACCACCATTGTTCCTTGAGCACACAAATGTATGCAATTATGTGACTAGAAATTTTTATCTAGTCTCTATCATGATGATTTTTATTTAAACAAAGCCGTATGCAGTTATATAAAATTGTTTTCTTCTAAACGCATTTTTAAAATCATTTTCTATGTTCTTTATATAATTTTACATATTACGTATTTTATATAATTTCCAATATGGTGTCGTAAGTAGTTTAAAATGTAATACGTGTAAGTATTAAAATAAAAATTTTAAAAATTGATTTTAGAATTAAAGAATGAAATTATAATTTTCAACGATGTTTTGAATGTACAGATTTTATTTCTGAAATCAATATTTCGTTCATTCTTCCTCGTACAGTTTATAAATATTTCGCTTTTTACAAATACTGGTTTTCAATAACTTCTTTAAATTCGGTTGCAAATAACATGATTATTATAAATATTAAAATTTATATAATACAAAATTTTGATTAATAATATTGGAAATAAAGAGTTTCATAAAGTAAGAATAAAAACACAAATACAAAATGCTTGACTACATATCAGAAATAAAATGTTGAGAAATTAAAGATTGTTTTGTCTCTATTTCGACTACTTTTTAAAAAATTGACAATAGATAATTCATCATTGCAAAAATTTCTCAAAAATCGTAGTAACGTTACAATCCTTCAGTGTACTATTTTCATGTATTGGTGAAAGAAATGCGGTTTATGAATTAAATTTGTGAAGGTAATCTCTTAAGACGAAAGAATTATTTCAGCTGAATTGCTGTTTGACCGGTCAATTTTTACTTTCACCGAACAATGCGGTCGCACCTCACGCTTTTCCTTTTAACCAGACGGAATGATTCAACCGGATGACCGGTTCGAAAGAGCGACGATGATGGTGCATCCACAACCATAAACGCTGCACTCGGCCAACACCCCTTAGGCAAAGACCGTCCGATCGATTCCTTGCTGAAACCCTACTTTCTGTGGCTTTATGCTGCATCCGCTCTTGCATTTCGTCTCCATCGTTTCCGGGCCAGCTTAAAGCTAAAGCTTTGAAAGAAGTCGTCGACCGTTGATAACGTGAAAGCGATTATTTCGATTCTTGAAAGCGTTGCAAATTGTCTTGCAACAAAGTTCAATTTATGTTCCATTTGCTATAAATAATGATTTACGAGCGTTTCGCAACTATTATTTGCAGATTGAAAAGAAATACGAGAGACATAATATATAATTATATGATATAGTTTATAAAATAATACAGTTTATTTGTCTTTTAGCAGTATTGTTTGCTTCTTATTAAATTATTTTTATTGTTTGTCTCTTAATATTTTTTAATAAAGATTCTTATTTCTACAATTTGGAATGAGGAATCCAAGATCCGCCATTTTGATGAATTCCGTAAGTCTATTAAAGTTTACAGATGTTTTGAGCAGTGTACCATAATATTTTTATTAATCACTATAATAATTGATACTGCTTATAATTTTATGAAGTGGCAGTATATAGTGCAAAGTAATTTTGTTTATTTAAATTATTTTCATGAAAGTTGAAATACATATTGATCGTTTAGATTTTTATGAATAATACTATACCATATTAATTATATTTTATTATACATATATAATACTGTAGTATAACACATATATACAATATAAATACTGTAAATAATATATATACATAATAAATAATATATAAATATACAAATATATAAATAAAATAATATACATATAATAACATATAAATTATGAATATAAATATACATATAAATTATAAATTATAAGTATCAATTATTGGTGTTAACATCCTATCAACTTTGTAATTGGTAATTTTATTTTATTTTCTTGCACAATTATTTCCCAAGTAAAATAGAAAAAGTATCAGATGCAATTTCTTCGGCGGAATAGCATTTTCTCTTCAAACAATTCATGAGTTGGAGACAGACCAAGAATCGAAATTAAACGGTAGAGAGTAAACATTTGAACGTATCTTCTGTATAAGTTCTTCCAAAAATGCCTATGTGTGCGTGCAGATTTTTACGAGACTGGAAGAAAAAAATGAGGTCAATCTTGCACTTAATGCAAATTCTAATCAATCTGACAAGCAGCTGCGGGAATTCGTGGCTAAGAGTGAAAACTATCGGTGATTTGTTAGCAAAGATAATAAACAGCTCTTTTACACAAATCTATGTAAAATATCTTGTTGCATTAACAAATTTATATTCGAAATTATAACAGTAAAAATTTATACCTTTTTAAGATAATTAAATGTAGTTATTAAGTGATTCATATGCACTTAATAAGTGATTTACTGTAATAAAATTGTTAGAAAAATATATTTAGGTATGACAATGAATTTTAAAGAAGAATTTAAACAAAGAGTAAATATTAAAGGGTCAAAAATATTATTAATAGAATATATGCATATTATTATTATTACTACTGTTATATTATATTTTATTAATATTAACCCTATTTATTATGTTAATTAGTTTCTTATTTTACATATATGTATATCTTACAATAACAAATAAAGTAACAACCATTTAACATAAACAATATATTTTTTCTATTTAAAAATTGCATTCAAGTAAATAAAATTTTCGTCTCATTAATTGTTATTTTAATATTAAACAAGCAATATGTATTTGTGTTTAACATTATGGAATATAGAGAAGCGAGTTTCGAAGAAGTTTAATCTAATTTTAAAACTTCAGGAACTTTATGAAAATTATGGCTAACGCGTTGGAACAAGTTGTCAGATTAATTTCGACTAACAGAAAGCGAACACTTTGAAAAGTTCGATCAGTTTTAAAGCAAGAACGATAAATTATTGGTTCTGGAACGAGTATCGAGAGCACGAAAAGTGGTTTCAACAATGGGGCTGCCTTTAACAGCAGTAACAAAGTTAGCTTAAGTTTCACAGAACATAGTTCGACATCGAAGGAGCTGTGTTTAATAATACTAATATTTTACAAACTGTTGCGCGAATGTTTTCAGAAGTTCTTGAAACTTGAATTGTCTATTTATTAACTGCATTGAAAGAAGAAGAAACAGAAGCATTTCATCGTTAGTATTAAAAAAAGATGAATTTATCAGCAAAGAAAGTACATACAGAAAATTACTTGTCAATGATAGAAAAAAAGAATAATTAAATCAAAGTTTCATTTTAAAAAAAAATTTTTGTTCACCAAAATTTATTTCTGTTACTAACGATTATCGAAATATATTATTTATAGAGAAAATATATCAGTACTCGTTTTTTATAAAAATTTTTAATGATTTTCGTGTTTTCATATTTATTTATTTTGGTCTTTTTATGAACGAGAAGTAATTATCTGAAAAACGATGCTCGCAGACTTTTTTATTTCTACTCTTCAATTATTTTCAACAAGCGAAGTATGAAAAAAGTTTTAGCAACGATAACTTTTAAAATTTTATCCCCTTTATAATTTATAATACATATTATTATTTATATGTGCTTTTATTATCAATTAAATTCATTAACATATATTAATATCTACATCAATAATATTATAAGCAATAACGATTTATAATAAACGTCAGTGGTATGTTTATACATTAATTAAATTAATGAAAATGTTGTTGCAATTTTTTCTTCCGAATTATGTACAAATTTTATTATAAATGCATAGGAGTTATTATAATTCTATATAATGCTATCAATAAATTATCATTAACATAATCAGTCGGTACCAAAGGTCTACATAAAATTACTAAAAATAATCCAACTACAATAATCATATTTCAAAGTATTTAAAATTAAACTATTTTACTATTTTAAATTAAAATTGTTCATCGAAACTAATTGAGTGCATCCATTTAAGCCAAATGTGCCTCTGTCACGAAGTACAACGACCCAGGAGCGTATCATTGATAAATCGAGCGGATCCACGTCGATTAGAAATTTGCGAGAAATCGTGTAGATAGAAGCAGCCTCCGAAACGCCTGCAATTTCCTTTTCACAGCGTTTGCTCAAGAGCAAGGTACTTTCCGCTCAATTTCTATCGCGTGTCGCGTGAAAGTGCAACTCTATTACAGAATAAACTGTCAATGTACTTATGGTTGTCTACTCAGGTTTGCCCGTTAGGCATGACAAACTATCAACAGCTATTGCTTACCAGTTAGCACCTTTTCACTTTTTCACTTTCCTGACTAATACATTTATAGATACAATTTTTATGTTATAGCTGGATTTTTAGCATATGGTTCTGCTATTACTATACAGCTAGCTCTTAATTTATTTAACTGTTATATTGAAGTAGTTGAGAATTTTATTAGATAATACTTTTACTTCTAATAAAACTTACTGAATATTTTCTTAAAATTTTGTTATATTTATTTTCCGTAGTTCCAAGTAATTAATACGAGTATTTTCAGTTAGGAAAGCTAACAAATTTTTAGTCATATAGTTATTAGATCTGCATCGATATTTAAGCAGTATTTATATGTGGGTGATATGGCAGTCAAAATGTTACAGGACTAACTATCTAGCTCTTATTTTATTTAACTGTAATATTGAAGTAGTCGAGAATTTGTGTTAATCTTAAACAAGTATAATAAATCATCCTTTACTGTATACAATAACAAATACAGAAGCACCGCAGTGTTCACGTATCAATGTAACTATGTGTGCCAACCATGTTAAACATTCAACACATCCCTCTAAAATTTGTTTACAGGTAGAGGTAACCTTTTTTTTAACCGGAGTGATATGATTTTTTATTTACACTCTATTTTTAGACAAACACCATGACCTACATGAAAGTCATTCGGGGTCACCGGACATCAACTCCGATGGGCAATATATCGTGTAAAGTTTAACTCATTCAACTCATTCAAAATTTAAAGTCTGATTTATGGTATCATATAAATCATCAATTATCACATTGGTAATTTACATACGTAATTTTTGAGGAGGTATTACAGGTGTTCGAAATGTTGACTTTGAATATTGATACACGTAAAACCTTGTGATGCGAATAACGCTGTATGACGAATTTTGTTTAGAATTATCACAAAGCAAGCACCTCTTACGCGTTGTATCTTTGTCATCCCATAAATAGAAATCTAGAAGTGTGAAGTGTGGGGAACGTGATGGACATTTGTTAGCTGCACGATTGAATTCTTCTGTGAAACATTTTAAGGTGAAGTGGGGTAAGTTCGTAAACGGGGCAAGTGCGTATACAGACTATTTTTATTACAATATGAACGAAATTTCTCCATTTAGTATGTTTGCTTTCTTGTTTTGTTTCACTATATCCCCTTTTATATTTCAGCTAAGAATACTTGTTTGCAGTATAGAGTACTTGCATAATGCAGTAAAAAGCATTTTAATGTAGATTTGTTAATAATTCTGCTCTTGCCCCATTGCACATGAAATAAAGTTTCAAAGTATTTAACTTCAAGTTACGCTCTTACCCCATTTTCGGGGAAAGTGCAGTGTAGTTGACATTTTAAACAATTTCCTATCAAAATCAAAATGTACAAGGAAAATTAAGGTTTTAGTTAATATTAATTAAATAGTAGTAATTGTGCAAAGCGTTCGATATCGACAGCGGTAAGTATTTACATAGCAGACTGAAAATACTTACGTTTAAATACTAACTTTACAAAAACCAGTCTGCACTTACCCTACTTCACCTTATCATCTACAATAGCGATATAGCAACAATAAGGAACTGTAATATTCAGAAAATGCTTTGATACAATTTATTTACCATTTTAGTTAACTCAGAAAAATTACAGCATGGTTCTAAGTATATTCTAACTCTTAGAGACAGATTCATTATTAGAATTTTCCGCTTTTTAATTTTGCAAGCTCAGATGAAAGAATTGTAAAATGATCTTCAGTATTTTCTTTGCTATTTTAGCAAATTTTCTTTATTTTCTTTATCCATATGATGAAAGTATGTCATCTAGTAAATTAAATCATCTAGGTTCTGAAAATGATTCGGTTTGGTTCAATTTTGAAAAATTGTTTTAAAAAATTATTATATCTATTTTATACATATTTTAGACATTGTTTGTGAATAAAACTGAAGTTGCAATTCCGTGAAAGAACTTGAAACGACCTTCAAAAATCATTGAATGGTTTCATATTGAAAGTATGGATTGAATTGTTATTCGCAAGGTTAACAGGATCGTGAAAGGGAAATATTTCGCTTTGTGACTTAATCGGCTTTCAAGAAGTTTAAACACTTTTGTTTATATCACGGAATGTATAACTAACTATTACATATAACTATGTCTCACCATTTGTCAAAAATGTGAATATTTTCTTAGCGATTGATTGAATAATTCGTTTGGTAATAAATTTTTGTATTAATTCAAAAATTTTTCTATATTAACTCAATATATAAAATTTGAGAGTATAATTTTGTAATATTGTTTCATGTGTACATGAAACTAATAAAATTTTCAATCTGCAAATTTCTATATTTGCAATATTTGCTGTATATGTAACAGTATAGTAGAGAAACGCTGCCAACTTCAAATTCGTAGTGCTTTCAAGGAAATAATATTAAATAATTAACTGAATTTCTTCAGAGAAGAAGTTCCAACTTATTTAAACAAAACTGTTTAAAATATTAACTATTAATCCCGAGTAATTTAGTATATAGCTAATCATTTATGTAGAAAGAAGACAATAATTGCAATGAATAATTCAGATCTTTAATGAATACTCCAAATTATTCCGCATAATTGCAGACACTACGTCTGATTTATTAGTGGACCTGTATTCTACATAAATTGCTATAAAACAATACAAATTAGTCCCAAAAACCTTAATTAAGAACAGTTATAAAAATAATGATCTCTTAATTACTGTAAATTGTACTTGAATTAAATATAAAATATACTATGAAACTTTTTGATTCATCAATTTTATAATAAAGAGCAAAATTATACTTTAAATAAAATTAAATAAATATCAACTGATTTTACATAAAGAAATAAAAAAAAAAGATTTTAGAAATTATAGTACTAGTTACAAATCTGCGTTTAACATGGAATTACATTGTATTAATATGGAATACTTTATTCTTATCTAATTTATTTCAGCATTTATTAGCAATCACTTCAGTACAGAAACTTCTTTTTACTACAGTTAATTAAACAGTTAAGCGGATCTTTAAGAATCTGTAAGACTCCTTGATTAGTTTTACACTATCTAACTTTTTACAAAGTCTTTTCATTAAGATTTTCATTAAGAGTGGGCTATAGGGTCGGTTTACAAGTCGTTGTGTTTTCTCCGTAGAAATAAGGTCTTGACCAAATGAACTTCTTTCTATTTTTAAAGACAATTGGTTAAGAAAATTCGTTTGTGTGGTTTATTGGTGTATAAATAAACCACATATTTTACTATCATTATCAAAAACACTTCGTTTCTTTGTTAATTACAATCTTTTTATGTCACATATAATTTGTAATATAAATTACTATTTGTATAAATTTGTATAAAGTACTTATACAGATTTTATTATTATTATTTTTAGGTGTTTAAAAATGTATTCTTTTACGAAATGTATTCATTTTACGTAACGAACAGTTAAATAAATATTTCGAACAGGATTACCGCGGCTAATGTAGAACACCTGGATTTAAAAGCTTACCAAACACAGAAACATGTTCTCTCTTCTGTGAAATCGTTATTAAAACATTATAATATTAATGAATATTTGAATCGTAATGGTGAAATTAATGTCTTAAAATTATGGTAAAAAAATGTAAAATAAGTCAAAAGCAGCTTGAAAAAAAAAACATGACAATATAACCTAAAATGTATGTTAATAAAATCTAAAACACTTTATTTCTATCATGAAAATTGATATTTATTTAAACGTACAAGACAAATAAATAAATGTCCACTTGTTTTAAGTTCATCTTATAGAATCCTATGCATTGTGTACTTACACTGTCCACATTTAAATACATCGAATCTATTTTCCACTATTACTATTATAATATAATTAGAATAACAAAACTTAAAATACTACGTAATATCAACAAGGAACGTGTGCTTAATATGGAACATGTCCCACATTACGTAAACTCAACATGTTCCATATTGCGTACATTCGTATTTCGACAGGAAAATAATAACTATGTATGAAGAAGACGAATTTAACGATAAATCACTTTTGGACACTGAAAAACAGATACGTTTAGTAATAAATCATGCAAGAGTAATATTTTATATCACACTTTCATTTTTACTTTTGACTATTGTTACGAAGAGGTGTCGAAAAACATTTTTCAAATTTTAACTTAAAATTAACTTTAAATTAAAATTTTTATCACTTTTTATATAATAGTTGTTAAATTAATTAAGCGATATCGTTTTCTCCCAGCTCATCCTACATCCAAAAATGTGCATATGGTGTACTTATTTCTACCATGAGGTGTTTTTTCATGCCTTAAGGCTTAACCTATTCAAGATGGCGATTTTTTTCGAACAAAGTCCCCAAGAGCAAAATTTGTTTTTTTTTCATTATATTTTTCATTTTTAATAAAAAAAGACTTGTTTACTATGGAAATAACCATGTTCATAAGTGAATTCGCATAAATAAGATGATTGCACACCACGTGTGCACCTCGCTCCTCAGAATATGTTTATTGCGAGCAGCAGATTGCACACCATGTGTACAATATAAGGTAAAATAAAAATACATCACTAAAATTGATAAACACTTGTTTCAAAAATAGATAATATAAAACCGTTATTTTGCTTTCAATAATTTCGAATACAACATAATACAATGAAAATTTTTAAGAAATAGTAAAATGTCAGAAAAGTGAGTTGAATAATGAAGAAAATAATATAAACGACAAATAAATTTTTAGAAAAATAAAGTAATATAACTCGATAATAAAAAAGAAAATATAATTTGTAAATACATTTTTAGGAAATATTACACTGATCGCAATGTAGCTATACATTAGTTAGTCGATGATACTGCTTAAAACATTCTCCCAAACATAATCCAGGATTGCCGACGCAAGTTGGACAAAAATAATTGCTACGTCTATATTTCCCTTCCTTATAGCACTGCCTGCAAATCTTCCTGTTTACTTTCCTATGTTTATTTCTTGGTAAAATTTCAGGTAGATGATCATTTGTTTTTGGTATTGTTGTCCTACTGCCTCCGGAGTTTTCAATTAAGTTTTTTAAAATCTCTAAACGATAGTCATGAAAGTTCAATTTTTTTATCGTTGGTGAATACGTTTTGTATAAATTAAATGAATTTATAACCAAAGTTTCAACTAAATGAATCCATAATTTTATGTACCATTTAAATGTCTTCCTTGAGCAAGAATAATAAGACAGCGTCTGATCTTTGCGCTCTATCCCTTTCATATGATTGTTATAGTAATGCAACGCAATTGGTTGCACAATATTTTGTTTATGTTTATTTTCGTATTCTTTTAACGTTGCTGTGTATTCACTTGATATGAACAACACGTCTCTTTTATCTTTAAATTTACCTATCATTACATTGTCTTTGAACCGAAAAATTACTTCATTTTTCGACAGTTCTTGTTTTATCACTTCCGAATCATTTCTCTTCCTTGTCTTTCTCAATGTTCCTGTACAGAAAGTTTTGTAATGAAGCAATTTCGAAGCTAAACCAAAAGAACTGTAATAATTGTTCATGAAGACTGAATGTCCCTGATTCAGAAAATCTTTTAACAAATGAAATACAATATGTTCTTTTTCACTTATGTCGTCACCACTTCCTGTGTATACTTTTATTCGTAACGCGGTACCAGAACTTTCGCACACAATGTATAACTTTACACCATGTTTGTGTTTTTTACTAGCAATAGATTGTTTAAATATTAAACTTCCTCTCCAAGGAACTAGAAATTCATCGATTGATAATTCTTTGCGAGGATAATATATTTCACTCATTTTATTATTAAAATAATCTACAACCGGAATTATTTTCCGTAGGCGATCATTATCAGAAGAGAAACGAAGCGATCGTAAGATATTTTGAAATCTTTGTCTACTCATATGTCGGGAAAACCACTGAAAACCAAATTGTTCGCTCTTACTCCAATAGTTATCAATTCTTGGGCATTTGATAGTTCCCATATGTAGTAACAAACTTAAAAACACCTTAAATTCCGAAATGGTTAACTCCTTCCATTTTTTCTCAAAAATTATTTTACCGTAGTTGTTTGTTTCATTCACAGTCAAAGAGAAAAAGGTGTTATCAAATAAAAGTTCAAAAAAATCGTACGGACTATCTCCGTTTGGTGACTTTCGGAGACGTGGTTTACCCACAAAAGGAATTTTTATAAAAGAACCATCATCTTGCCACGTATCTTCAATAAGTTCACTTTGGTGCTGTTCAATTTCACTTTCGGTTTCACTTTCAGTGTCAGTATAATCGCTATCACTTTCCTCAAAAACCTCATCTTGTGCATCATCTAAGAGTTCAATACTTATATTCATGTTTTCCTCACTTTCTGAATCACTATCACTATCCGTAACAACAAAATTTCTATTTGCAAGCATGTAGTCATCACTTTGATTATCATTGGTTGCATCTTGCATTTTTGATGTTCCTGCCTTACGATCTGCCATTTTAGGAGGTAATTTTAAACTTGAGAATTTTCTTGTAAGACTGAATTGTATACGTCGTTATTAATGTTCTTTTCGGGTAAAACGGCGCAGAGCTTAACCCTTTCGAAGCCGATTGCACACTGTGTGTGCAATTGATTTTCGAGGTTATAAGACCGGTTGCGCACCAGGTGTGCAATTGATTTTCGAGGTTATAAGACCGGTTGCGCACCAGGTGTGCAATTGATTTCCGTGGATAAGACTGGTTGAGCACCAGGTGTGCAATAGTAGTAATGAGTAATTATCAGTTATTCTAAGTAAAATAGTCGTCGAGCTAAGGTAAGTCGTCTTTACGTTTAACGACATACTTTCGACCGAAGCTCGAATGCTAATACAAGTATTTTTTCTAACGATACATTTTAAATAATTATTAATCCCTTCTTGTACTTTGACGAGTCTCACTCGTGACGCACTTATAGCTCAAATGTGACACACCTTACTGAAATTTTGAATACTCTTCAACTTGAAATTTAAGTCCAGCTATAAGTTACATTATCAATAATCCCTAAATATAAAATAGCTACATTTTAATTTTCTTTGTTCTTTTTAATGTTATAGCCCTGAATAATTAGTCTTGACTGACTAATGGATATTATTTGGATATAGGTTGGATATTATTCTTTGGGTGAGTTTTGGGGAATTTTGGAATTTGGAGATTTGAGGATTTGGGAATTTGGGATTTGGGGATTTGGGAATTTGAGGATTTGGGGATTTAGAGATTTGGAGATTTGGGAATTTGGGGATTTGGGGAATTTTGGAATTGGGGATTTAGGGATTTGGGGAATTTTGGAATTGGTGATTTGGGGATTTGGGGAATTTTGGAATTGGGAATTTAGGGTTTTGAGGAATTTTGGAATTGGGGATTTGGGGATTTGGGGAATTTTGGAATTGGGAATTTAGGGTTTTGAGGAATTTTGGAATTGGGGATTTAGGGGTTTGGGGAATTTTGGAATTGGGGATTTGGAGATTTGGGGAATTTTGGAATTGGAGAATTATGGAATTGGGGAATTATGGAATCGGGGAATTATGGAATCGGCGAACCATGGAATCGGGGAATTATGGAATCGGTGAGTTATGGAATCGGTGAATTATGGAATCGGGGAATTATGGAATTGGGACAATGTGGAATCGATGAATTATGGAATCGGGGAATTATGGAATTGGGAAATTATGGAATTGGAGAATTATGGAATCGGGGAATTATGGAATCGGCGAACCATGGAATCGGGGAATTATGGAATATAATTCCTAACTCCAGGGTCGTTACACATGTGTTAAATAAATGGCACGGGAAGAGGCTAATAAAGCTACCTTTATTTACTGAAATAGTGCGATGTTTCATATAACTACCTACGAATTTTATATTTTGAATACTCAGATGTGAATACGTTCTTCCTCAAGCCATTTTGATATTGTTAATTTTATTACCGCAAGTTCACCCATATTTGCAAACAACCAACGAGCATGGACCATTATGCGAGTATTCAACGTAGAAACTCTCCGAGTTCACGAGGTATAAAAAGAAGTTAAAAGATACGAAATTAACGGAGATGTACTATAGAGAGGCAATTCTTTTTTCGATAAATGTTTGCGTTGTACTTCTGTTCAGTTCCACGAGCTCTTTATACCTTTTTGTTCACAAAAACGAACGGTGTATCGTTCAAATGTACAGAACCGTTTCATTTTCATTCGAATGCAAGTTAACAAGTGAACCACAAACCTTTCAAACGCAGTCACCGTGAATTTAAATCGTTGAAGTTCGTCCGTGAATTTTCCACGCAGCTCTTCACGCCATAATATGTATTTCGACTGCTCAATTTTTGAAAGATAATCCAGAGAATCTGGATAGTTGGCGTTTAAACAGTACGAATGAAAATTGAGGTATTTCCTGAGTAACGAATGCATTTACCGCTGCAGTGATAATGGTATTACATTGTTAATAAAATGAATACATGACTGTGATCAAAAGCAGTATTTGATAACAAAATTAAACATATAATTGAGGAAATTGTATTTACAAATTTCAGTGGGATACAAATGGAAAGTTACAAATTAACTTTGGAATATAATATGAGAAAGTAGTAATTGTTATGGCTGTACACTTTTTTTTAATTAAATTTTATTTAATTATTGAAATTGTATTGAACGAATCAAAAGGATTTGAAACAATATAGAGGACATCAAGTATTGCAAAATTACATTTAAGTTGTCATTCAAAGAGAATTAAAAATGACTGAACAAACTTTTGTCAATGTTTTTAACATAAATTAATTAATTCTTGGAGCAATTAAATTAATCACTGCATTTACAGGTAACAATGCACCTTGGTAATGTTAATTATCAAATATTAACTAATGCTTACTAAATATTTAATTACTAAAGTAAAGTAAAGTAAAGTAAATTAAATATTTAGTAATACTAAATTGTTTACATTGTTTATTTGTCCATACATGAACAGAATAAAATAATTTTATGTATACTGCATATATTTGCAAAAACTTTGGGTAACCTAACAGATTTTCTAACCTGTTATCTAACCTAACAGTTCTGTATTTAAATTACACAGTGTATTAAAATTATACAGAAAATCTTTTTGGTTAGTAATTTTATTTTCATGTCATTGTTATAATATTTAGCTTATTCAGTCGGATAAACTTTTAACAGATTGTTCCCACTAAAATAGCTTACAAATATTTATGAATAATTCATACGTCACCCGGATATGGCTGACATGGTACTAAAAATGTTAAACACGAATTGCAGAATCTATTTTACCATGTCATAGTCTAATATTTTATCATGTCATGCATGATTTTGTATTATTTCATTTTTACATGAATATACAGTACAAATAAATTTTCTTATAGATTATATTATGTAGGTTATGTAAATTGTTTAATAAAATTTTACTTTCATATATCTTCTTATAAACTGCCTCTCTGTATCATACAATTGTAACGAAAGTACAAATTTAAGTATAATAATAAGGCTAATACGAGTACCAAATACTTTGCTCTTTTGTTTATTACATTTTCAGAATATACTTGACTTATTATCAATAAATAAATTATTATTAACTATCAACAAAATATAATAGTTTACAATGTAGTAGTTCAAATTTTTGATTCTGTGAAAGACTACATATTTTAATATTTAAAAAAAATGTGTAATAATATTTAATATTTAAATATTTCAAAAATGTTGAAACATATTAAAAATATTAAAATTAAGTTGTTAAGGTATTAAAATTTAAATATCAATATTAAAATTCAACCTTAAAAACATTAAAATTGAAGTATTCAAGTAAAATGTTTTAATATTTTTTAATATCTGACACGTAAACATGAAAGATATTTTTAAGCTCCTCTTCATTAATCAAATGGTGACACGACGATTAGTTTTGCGAACTGGTGGAACCCGTTTCCTAGAAATTGCAGTTCTTTCACTGATGCACGATTTATATATTAATAGTCATCGCGAAAGCGAAACGAAATGCTAGAAATGACTAGCATGTTCTATTCAGACGGAGAAATTTATAGATTGCTAGCTTTTCTTACGATAATTAACTCGTAGCTCCTGTTCGTACGTCTAAGTTTAATGTTGATGAATCAATAACTGCAACTGCATCTATACGGGTTAATAAATCTCAATTGTAGTTGGGTGAAATTGTATGCAATTTACTAATTCATTGCATTCAATTTACAACAAACAATTAAAGTGCTGTATGGTATTAATTGGTAGTAAATTCTTGAGTTTACTTTGTTAAATTATTTAAGTCTATTTTAAGTCTATTTAAGTCTATAGTATCACAATGTTTTCTTCATTTCTTTTGTTCGTATCATTTTTCGTTCATTTCATTTTATTCGTTCATTACACATCAACGAATATTATTGCAAAATAAATATTTTCTAAATTAATAAAATATATTTTATTCTACAATAACATTCACTACGTTTACTATTTTTAATTTTAATAAAAATTCGTGAAGTACAAGAATAGAGTTTTAAAAGTGTCATAATTTTTAGTCAATACGCGATGAAAAACAGTAGCGTTCTGTAATTTATTTTGTCATCATATTTGTAAAAGATTGTTATAAGAAGACTGAAGAATTTATAAGATTACACAGATCAGCTTAATTGACTTACATCACTCAATTTTCATGTATCAAGTGTTAAATATTCTCTGTTCAATGTTTACTAAGAGCACAATAATGGTCATCGACCGCAAAATATATTTTTAACAAAATATATTATAGTTATTTTGGTAATGAATTGATGTTCCAAAATGATATCACAATAAGTCAAAATACATATTAGTAAAATGTTTCATCCTAAAAAGTTATTTTTAGAGATACAAGCAGAATTACATCTATTTTGTTTTCAAATAAGATTAAGTAAAGGCAATAAAAGTTAGAATAGGATTTACACGCTTCATTACTTTCACATCCGGAATCGTGGGCAAAAGTTTTCGCACAATTTCCATCTGGTCGAATCGAGAAAGTGCGATCGTTGAACCAATAAGAGAGACATAGCGATTCAATAGTATGCGAAACTACAGAATGTACCTGTATAACACTGTTGAACCAATTTAAACTTTTTTTCGTATTACGATATTCAATATATGTATGCTTAATACGTGTGCTCGTTACGGGCGTGCAAACTTTTCTTCACGTTCCAATTTTGAAAAATTTTTATCGTAAAATATTCGTAATTTTTATGTCGAAATAAATTTTGTAACGCAACTCGATTTATGAGGTTAGTAACAAATTTTGGATTTTGAAATATACAACATGTGACACAATTTTGTAAATTTAAAAATATCGTAAAATATTACTCATTGCAAATGTATGTTCATTTAAAGTTTAATACAAATTTGGTACTTCTGTAAAACAAAAAATTTGCACTTTCCTCTTAAATGATAGTCAGACTTGAAAAATTACATTGTTAAAGTTTTTGCAAATGTTTTTCTTATTTCTTGTATTTTAAAAATTATAAGAATGTGAAAGAGTGTGATGTCCATTGCACTTTGAGGTTAGTTTTCATATTCTTAAAGGACGATTGGTTACGAACTATGTATACCGTTATCCTTACCTTGAATCACGCTATAATCCCATAACGTTTCATTTAAATTTGTGAGTACCGGTTCGTGGAGTTCCGTTGTAATTCGTGCCATAATTCGTTTAGACAAAAACTTTGCTCTCAGAAAGTACGTTTCGCATTATTATCTGTTTGAAAACTTTACTTGCGTGTTAAATTATTATTAGCAACAAAGCAAATGATTGTCTACTACGCTTTTATGAACATATCGATTCATAATTCCAATGATAGGGTAACGTTACCTAATATGAAGGCCTCTCCTAATATATGACCCCAATTTATCTGCGTTTTGGAGCTTGTAAAAGTTGTTAGGATGATGCTTTATTTCGTAATTAACCGGTTATGCGTGTTTTATCATCACATTGGTTTTAAAATCAATTAAACACCTTGAACAATCTCGTATTTGTGAAATACGTTGCGGAAAGTTTTTAAAGTGGTTCGATTAAATTACAAATGCCTCATGCTAGGTGTATAATCATTTTCTTAGATACTGTTACATAGAGCATGCGATGGAGTTTAAGACTTACTAATTACACATCATTAAGTAACGAAGATTCAGCCTCGAAGTTGCTTGATAGTTACAAACTTATGGTTTCCTGATACGACACTCCTGAAAATTGTTATTATAAGCTGGATTTTGATAAACAAGTTAATCCTGAAACTTATCTTTTTGTGTTTTTCACAAATTGGGCACGTGAAATTTATTTTTTTAGCACTGCGGTCTTCACGGATCCATCGATAACGCTTTGTATACTTAAGTCAACTTTATGCAGTTAACGATGAAAAGTATTATCGATGGACCAAACTATGATGATACAGAAATAGATTTCGTATGTTCAATTCACGAAAAAATGCAGAAAAAATAAATTTCAGGAACAAGCAGACTTGATTTCATGTTAGAAATTTATTTTTTACTTGTGTATTTGTGTAATTACCGTTTTCATTTATATGAATTATTATTTCTACGATGGACCCGAATTTTTGTGTTGCATTTTCCAGTAAGAAAGAATGCATATTACTTGTTAAAGGTGCTTTGAATTTTAATAAAAGCGATCTTAATTGAGAGTTACGACATTTTTAGAAAAAAACTGCTTATGAGATGTTTTTCCTCAAACCGTTATTAAAAGTGTCATTTCGTTTCACAGTAGGTTTCATGCACCTTTAATTAAAGCACGTACAGAAATAAAAAATGATACTGCGCTATATATTGTTTCACGGGCTACTACTCCTTGCATGAACTTGTAAATGTGATTTCCGTACTTATACGCTCGCCACCGTATATCAAATTAATTATCACGGAAGTTTTCAGTAGACGTTCGTACGATTTTTCTATTATGATTCATTTCTTTTCTGATGTGATTAAAAAACATGCACAAGAAAAATTTAATTCATTACGTGGAATTCAAGGAAATGGATAATCAAATAAATGATAGAACAAGTGAAAGGATGTCCGTAATTATAATAGATTTAAAGTACGCTATCAAAGAAGTCAGTAGCATGCTATTTTCTATTCCTCAATTTACGTAAAATATTTAGTTCACGAATTCATTTAAGAGGATGGAATTGATATTTCGTGTTATTCCGAAAAACAAGGAAACTCTTCCCGTGATAACTTTTAAATTAAATTTGTTTTTCCAATTGATTTATCAATCTTCTCTCGCGGAAGAATTATTTATTGACGCAGCATATGAAAAGGCTGATAGTTGAACGTTGGTAGATAAAACTTGACAAAATGCATAGCTAGTTTTTTTCACTTTTTATTGTAAGTAATGTTTTGTTGTGTTTATTATAATTATTTAGTAAATTTTAAAATAACAATATACATTTTTAAATTTGCTAGCATATGTAGTTATTCTGTTAGGAATTAATAAATAGCTTTTGCAGAACAAAATTATATTATGCATTAGATAATTAAGAAAATTATATTATATAATGTATGTATATGAGAATATTAACTAAATTAGATTATATTAAGTAGTCAAATTTTTAAATTTTAATCTTATTAAAATGTAGAATACCTTTAAACAATGTGTGGTAGAAAGATGAAGTACTGTTTGATTTTGTACGTCATTTATCCTCATTTATTAAAATGGAATAAACTTTCTGAACTTTGACATTTTATAAAACATCAACTACGGAGTTATGAAGAATTAATTGTATTTTAACTTCGGAATTAAATTAAATAGTTAAATGAATTTTTTCATATTATTTACGGTGAAATGCATTTCCTTCAGGATATGAAGAATTTATAGTTAATGTTGCAAAAGCTTGAATTCAATTGAAAATTTCAGAATTGTTTATAATTACAAATTATAAAATTGCTTCCTAATATTCAGAGAATTTTTATGAAGTTATATTCTTATTATTTTTAATAAGAAAAAGTATTAATATTAATATCTTAGGAGATGTGTCAAACATAAAAATCACATTAAAGCTACATTCGATGATGCTTATTTTGAACATTAACAATTTTTTAATAACCAAAATAGTATGAAAACAATCTCAGTTTCTTTCATCTATTCGATTATCTAATAATGAAGTGTGTTCATGAAATGGTGAAATGTCGCATTTCATGGACACCAGGTAAAAAGAAACAAGTCAAACAACGACGATGAGTAAATCGAGCCATTAGCAAATCACGGGATAAAAGCAGAAAGGAAAAATGTGGATCAAAGAGTGAAGATTTTTTGGATGACACGGAAAGAGGAAGTTTTAAAAGCTTAGAAGAGAAAATTATGCGACATGTGAGGAATTGAGAACAACCAGATAGCGTCAAATACTCAGAGTGTGTCTTTGGCAAACTCAGTAGACAGAAATTAATAGGAATAGCTGTAAGCGTTTTAAGCGATCGATATTTTCTTCCTTTCTCAAGATATTTATGCTTCGCGTGGAAAGAACAAAGAGCGTTTTGTAGATGAATTCAACACGTTCGAATCATAAATTTTAAAGTAAAATATTGTTTTTGATAATAAATTTAAATGTTAATTTTAAATTATTTTTAACTTTTGTGATTCAATGTTTGAGAAATGACTTTGAATAATAAATGATCGATTTATTGTTAAAGTTTGAAATTTTACTTTTATTAATAACATTGCTATTGTTATTATTTCTTTTCAGGTTTTACGTCGCATCGACCTTCAGGTCATTATTGTTATAATAATGTTATTCAGTACAAGTTTAGAATTTTTGGAGTTTAATTAATTTATATACAGTGCAACAAACGTATTACATTTGCATCGAGACCCTCAAATTTTTTTTTAAAGGATGATATATCAAAACTTAACAAGTAAGTGTTTTTAAACAAGGTAAGTGTTAATACCCTTACAAATAGAAATTTTTGTAATTTGCTTTCAAAAATTATTCCAATTAATATTATTACATCAATGTCTGACATAAATTCCTTTGCTTCTTTATTTTAATTAATAGATTTATAGCATGTGCTATTTATGATACGTGAATATCTACGATTTAACGTTATAAAAAGAATGTTCTTATTAAATTATATTCATACTCCGCACGTTTTTCCCTCAAGCTTCATCCTTTACGCTTTGCTGCCTAAAATGGTTTCGATTACGGTCTGTTTCTCCAGAACCGCGATTTTCCAAGTCTCTTTGCCCGCTAGTCATTTCAATTTCCGTATAAACGTTTTAATCATTCGGACGAGCAAACAAAGTATTTTTTCTAAAACCCTGTAACAGGGAGTGCTACCGTAACTTACGTTTCAATTATTACGTATATTTTTTAATATTTTAGCATTTGACTTCTTTGTAATATTTTATAACAACTGTACCATAATTAATTTTTTGTGCAATTTTTTAAATTGAATTTAATGCTTTTTATGATGTTGGTTCTGCTTTTTGTAGTATTTACATAATTATTAATTTATAATTATTAACATTGCTTATATTCTATAATAGTATTATGTATTACATAGTATATGTAATACTGCAGTATAATGTGTATATATGATATATTACACTATTATGTAATATACTGTTTTTATAAAAGTAATATACAATATTCCTAAATTAATAAAACATAATTGTTTTCCTAATTTTGTCTCTTCATTTTTACTTTTTTTATCTGAATGTAAATTACGTTTCCTTTCATTAAATTTTCCCAATGATTCTTTTGACCCTAAACTTATTTCGAGCTTATTCTTGCATATTTTTTCAATTTTCTGTACAAAGTGTTCTTTCCAGTTTGATTTCAAATAAAACCCCTTTTATACGCCATAATCGGTGAAATAAAGAGGCAAAAATCATTACTTTCATAATACTCATTTCGCAGACCAATGACCATTCGAATACTTGTTTGTTCATATTCATTGAAAGTATTGTTCTATTCATTAATGTAGGTCATATAAAAAATTAATTAACACACGTTTTACTGTGTTATACAGCCTGACTTTGTCCGCTCTAGAAACACCTGTTCAAGACATTAATTCTTTCTTTAAGATTCCTGCAATTAGAAGTAATTAGAAATCCATGCAGAACCTGTATTGTTCACAGTTGTCCTAAATTAAATATTTTCTATTTTATAAACTATTTTAATATTTCTGTTAGATATCTTGCATTCATCATAATTTGAATATTGTTTGCAAACTTCGTGTTCAATATGTCAATTTGCTTTTATAACAAAATGAAAAAGGACACTTCCATTTCAATTATTAAAAATGAAAATTCCTCCATGACGTCAGAATATAATTCAAGTTCTGTTATGAAAAATACCGATTAAATTCGCTTTTACCTACCGAAACAATATTCGCTGTAAATGTTCAGAAAATGATTGGAAGTGCACTTTGAAGAATTAATTTTTCAGTACGTGTCACAGAGTGCATTTTTCCTTTCAATTTTTAAGAACGAAAATTTATAAAAGTTTCGCTTCGTTCTTGATATTTTATAATTCATTCGCGCTTATTTTTAGGTGGCTCCTGTAGTTTAAAGAATTCAATTTTTCCGACAGTCGTCTACAAAGATATTGGAAAACGATATGATCCCAGTTTTACACACACTGGGCAATATTCCAACTATTCGTTGTAAAAGATGAAACGACTGAATGCCTTCAATATCTTATAGTTAACCTACATTTTCTGGTATCTACAGTTTGCCTACTGTTTCCTTCATGTACGTTTGTCGATAGCCTCGATTGTCCAAGAAGATATTGAAGATGTATCTGAAAGCTCTCTTCTTTTCACAAGTTCGAAGTACTTTTCTTTGTGTCTACCGTTAACACACGTGTAACGTTGTGGAGTCAACATTATATCAATATTGACACAGTGTAGCAGTGATTTATATGTGTACATTGTATTAGTAATTATATTTGTGCAATGGTAGACAATAAAGATTGGACAAATTTAAAATAAACTTAAATAAATAATAACTGACATAATAACTGACGTTCCAAAGCAAATATTATTTCCCTTAGCATTTATGATATATTACGACCAAATGCTACGATGTCTAATATTTAATATTTACTAAACTTAAATAATAAAAATTTTAAGTTAAGTTTTTAAAAATATTTTATTATTTTAAGTCAAATAATAAAAATTTTAACATTTTGAAAATTACAAGTGATGTGTTTATTTCAAGATTTATCCTGAAATTTTGATTTTAGTACAAATTTTAGAGGAGTGAAGGAACCCGTAAATATTTAGAGAGGAAAGATGAGGAAACAAATTTGCCCTTTTAATAAAGCTAGGGAGAGCAGGGTTGCTTTTCACAAATATTAAACTTAAAAATTATGTAAATTTCAACATGGTCGTTTGTGGATTATCTTGTTTTTTCATGTTTAAAGTTTTAAGTCATAATTTTACTAAAACAACGGATGTACATTTTTAAAAGCATATACCTCAGAACAGAATTGAAACATTTTACTTTTCTTCTGTGAATGTAAGAATAAAAGTGTATAGAAATCAATATAACATTTAACAATTAATTTTATAACACAGATATAAACTTATGTAAATAATTACAAAAATTTGTAAAAATTATTCTAAAAAACTTCTTAAACTTGACAATATCTTGTCTATCATAATATTGCAATAATATGCACAAAGCATAAATAATATATAAATATTGATTTTCTTAAGTTCCAGTTTCAAGTTGTTTAAGGTTGAAGAAACAATAAAAAGATTGTTCGGTAAAAATTTTTAATTTGTTTTCCAATTTTATCTGTCTCTTGTTCCGATTTTATTTCAATCAATTTAAAAGTCAGATCACAATTGAATATTAAAGTTGTACGTACCTCACCAACTGACAACGTAATTTAAAGGCAAATTTACATTTAAGCATTAACTCAGATTGCATTAGATGTTGGAACTCTTTGAAGCATGCAGTCCACTTATCTTTTTGGCGAATACAGGTTTTGCTACATCTTTCAGGGTTCTTTCAACTCTAACCGGTCAAAAAGAAAATTCAAAAAAATTTCTACTTAACCTTTTGCACCTTCTGATTTCACCCCAAATGTAGAACCCAAGTCGTATAGCATCTGTGCATTAAAATTGTACATCTCTTACGAAATAACAATATGGTATATTTAAACATCAATTCAGATTATGTCAGATGCTGAGACATTTTAAAACATGAAGTCGATTTATCATTTTAGCAATTGCGGGTTTGCTACATCTTCAGACCCCAGTCAGAACGTTTTCTCCAGCTTCAACTGATCAGAAAAAAATTCAAAAAAATTTCTACTGAATTTTTCGTGCCTTCTAATTTTACTCCAAATGTAGGACCTAAGTCGTATTGCATCTGTGCATTAAAATTGTACATATCTTATCAAATATTAATATGGTACATTCAAATACTAATTAAGAGTACATCAGATGCTAAATGTTCAAATTGTACATTTTGAAACGTGCAGTCCACTTAGCATTTTACCAAGCACGGTTTTGCTACATCTAAAGGCCCAAGTTTCCTTCAACTCTAACCGGTGAGGAAGTCGAAGATGCGTGTAGAAGTGTTTTCACTGAAAGCCGAGTGGCACGCGTGTTCGGCCGTATAATCCAGGCGAATCGTGCCGGGAATACGAGCGAATGCCTCGTTCTAATGACCTACTCCTACATCGAGTAGAAGGGACCGTAGTCGGCTTCGAGCAGAGTCGAGTTCAGTCGTCGCCTGACCGGGGTCTGGGCCTTTTCCTGGGCCTGATCGTCATTCGATGCCAGAGACGCGCACCGTCTCGTGAAAGTTGGACCTTAGTTCCTTTCGTGCACACCGTTCGCGTTCATGCACACATTTCGACCCTGAATACTGGTTCAGTGTCGGGTTTCCGGACAGCTTAAGCTCTCCGCACAATTGTTATTTCACTTTACGTGTGATACGACTGATTAGACGAAAAGTGCATCCTTTGGATTGGTACATGGATTATCATTTATTTCTGTACGTATGACACTTGTCGAATTTTGATACTCCTTTTTGACCGAATGCAGGAATATTGCACTATGGTGCCTCCCTGTTGTCGGATGTTCAAAACTAAATGTTTCTTCAGGTTAAACTGTGTTCGGGTGTTTTTGGATGTTCTTTGTTTTTTAATTATTCTATGACGAAATGGCTTAGCAAGTTTGATGGAACTATAGCTAGAAAAACTTGGTTCTTTGTTAAGTAGAGAATGGGTGTGAGGGGACTCCAGAGAAACTGTTCAACTCTAATAATGTGGTAGGAAAGTAATCATTGTTATCCATGGTAGTTTTCCATATCAGTCGTGGGTAATTTATGGTACATAGACATTACTTGTTAATTAGCGTAGAGTGAATAGAGTTAGGAGAGTAAATAGAAAAACTTTGGATGAAAGTAAGTTGTTCACTAGAAATTTGATAGCAATCTCAGAAATATTTCTTTATGTTTCTCAAGTATTCAACATTGGAAAGTCCACAAGTTTTTGAAGATTAGTCAGGGATATGTTATTTAATATTTAATTGGTAGCCATTATTGAAAGTGATTTTGGAAGATAACGAAACAATCTAGTTAGCTATTATTTATTACTTTATGAAATTTAATACTGATACTGATATCTTTTTGGCAGAAGACCAAGTTTCAAAACATTTGGAACAACAATGCATTTTACTTGATATGAAGTATAAAAAACAATTTGTGTTTCTATTTTCTCTTATTTTACAATAATTTGTCATTCAATTATCATTTGTGAATAACTTAAAACGAAAGCACAGTATAAAACTGTAGCACTGTATGTAAAATAAAAAATCTTAGTGCAGTATAAAAAACCAAAATAATAGAACATGAAATGGAAAAAAGATTAATCTTCTTCGTTTTTATGATGTGAATGACTATGTTAGGTAAACAATGACTTGGTCCCATAATATATATCTTTAGAAGCATACAGTGTCAAAAATGCAGATTACAAAAAACAGCTGTAAAAAAATGTTGTGTACTAATAAATACCTGTCAAAGATATTTTATACGCAAAAACGAATAAATCAGAAAAAAAACAGTAATAAATTTATTAAATATTGAAGCACATATGTATCTATCTGAAATTAATCACATGAAAAAAACATTGTATATGTTCCAAATAGTGAAACAGAATATCAACAGTATAATATTTCACAGGTGATTATTAATTCACATATGTTTTATGTTTTATGTACATACATTTGTCATAAAAAACATACAGAAATATTATTTTATATTGTCATAGGTGCTGCTAATTGGTTTTGATGTCATATTAAACATATAGATCTGATAAACAGTTCTGACAAATATTAGAACTTGAGGATACTTGTCAATCTTTCAAAATAAAACTTTTCTTTCTGAAAATTGATTAAAAATCATTAATTTTTATTTTATATAGGGCTTCAATAATTAAATATAATATCTTGATTGGACAACAAAGAAAGCAGAAATTTTAAGACCATTTCTTTAGATTTATTTCTATTTTTTTAGAGTTAATGAAAATAACGTGTACTAATTGACATTTACATGAAAATTAAAAAAATTATATATGAACGCCTAAATTAATTTGTATTGAGTACTAAAAGATACGCTTCAAAAAGTTGCAAGCTTTATTCTTTGTTAAAATAAATCGAAAAGTTTGCAATCATTGCTTTTCATATGTAAGCGATATAAAAGTGAACTTTTATAAAATAATTTTAAGAAAAAAAATACACCGACTTCGAAATACACTAAAAAGTATAAAATAATTTCTATTTCATTCAATCATACAATTACGTCACAGATATGAATGAAACCTATTTACTCGTTAGGTAGTGTATTAAATACATTTCAACCTTTTCGGAGGCGGCGCAAAATTAAAAGATTTTCTTGAACATGTCAACCTTTGCACAGCCGAACATAGGCAAAGCTTGTATAGCTATTTTTTTTTCTATACATATAACTCGACAGCACGCCGCGAAGTAGGTGTTAATGCGTATAGAATGGAACTATGGTCTATCTAGATTCATAGAGTATGCGACGAAAAGACTCGATCGCCGCATATACTATAAAGATAGAGCCCATCTGCCGCAAATTTGGTAATTCCCGCGTTGTGGGCTCCGTTTATAGGTTTTTAGATCCATGGCTTCCACATGCGAACGAAGTCGATTCAATTTCATTTATATCAGAAACGTTGCGAAATGAAGATGCAGTCGTTACATTTATGTATATTACCAGATATATCTATAATGGTTCGTATTCTTTTTCAGGATTTATTAATTTCCAATACGCCATACCACAGTCAACTGGTTATTGGCAGCAACGTTTACTGAGGTATTTTTAATTTTGCGCCGCCTCCGAAAAGGTTGAAATGTATTTAATACACTACCTAACGAGTAAATAGGTTTCATTCATATCTGTGACGTAATTGTATGATTGAATGAAATAGAAATTATTTTATACTTTTTAGTGTATTTCGAAGTCGGTGTATTTTTTTTCTTAAAATTATTTTATTTCACGCTTTTTAGTGGAATGGGGAGAATTTTATAGGATACTGTGAGATAGTTCTTCCGGGCTTTTTTTTTGTCCGCGTAAATGCCATGAACATAATTGAGTAAAAGACAACATGGATATTCGTTTTTCAATTTTTTTTTTTTATTAATTGTAAAATTGGTAAATATAATCGGCGATTGCATGTTGACTCATACACCACCAGAGGCACGGAGGCATACGTAGAATTCAATTTACAGTATTCACTCCATAAATGTTAAAAAGATCTCTACCGTAAATGTTAAAATTGTATCCCCACTACTGGGGGATCCCCCTCGAAATCAGTCAAGAATGAAACAGGATCGGTCGCCGAAACGACGAGGATTGAATATCGGTGAGACACATACTAATGCAAGCAAAGGAAAAGATTGTAACTTTCTTATTTCTTACTATTTTTTTTTTCATGAAACTTTTACTCTTGTATTTGTCTAGATTTCCTGATTAAAATGACACCAAACATGATATAATTACGTTAACAATTGTGTGTGTAACGAGTGATTAAAGTTTTTAACATAAAAGAGGACGGCGAATAGAAAAGAGAAAGAAGCAGAAAGTTGACGCGTTCGGCAAACATGAAACACTCGTGCGTCTTCTGTCTTTTAAATTCAAAAATCAAAATTCTTTATTTTTGGGGTTTATCAATGAAGCTTTGATTATCGTATTCGTCTCGTTTTTCTGATTAAAATGGTACCAAACACGGTATAATTAAAATCATAATTACTTGTATAGCAAGCCTTTAGAAGGAATTCGCACCTCTACCGTAAATGTTACATCCCAAACTTTTATGGCTTGTTACATAAGTAATTACGATCGTAATCATATCGTGTTTGGTGTCATTTTAATCAGAAAAACGAGACAAATACGATGGTAAAAGTTCCATTGACGAAAAACCAAAAATAAAGAATTTTAATTTTTAAATTTAAAAGACACAACACGCACGAGTCTTTCATGTTTGCCGAACGCTCGAAACTCTATCCCTCTTTGTCTTTTGTATGGCTGTCTCTTTCTACGTTCGGCACACTACAAAGAATGTAGGACCTCTACCGTAAATGTACAATCGAGACCGGCAAAAGTAACATTTACGGAGTGAATACTGTATTAGTAACAATAGTTTTTCGCTAATAACTCGAAAACTAAAGCTTCCCCTTAATTGCGGATAAGGAAAAAGTTGTTCAGAATCGTGCACCTGATAACATATTAAAAGGACATTAAAATCGTCCAAAGTTGATTTCAAAACTTTTCAACAATTTTTCGCTAATATCTCGAAAACTAAAGCTTTCCGCGAAATTTTTATATGAACAAAATTGTTCAGAATCATGTCCGTGATAAGATATTAAAAGCGCACTAAAATCGAGAAAAGTTTATTTCAAAAGTTGCCGGTTTTTTTGCAATAACAACACTTTGCAATTGAAAAATGAAAAATTTTTTGATAATGGTACCAATGGGGAGTCAGAACCTACCAGATGCAAAAGGTTTCGTTCCGATCGGTGCATCCAGCTAGGCGTAATAGGCGGGCACACATAGAAAATAAAAATAATAAAAAAAAAAAAAAAAAAAAAAAAAAAATATACTGATCGAATTGAGTAACCTCCTCCTTTTTCGAAGTCGGTTAAAAATTCATGAAAATTTTTCTCTTGTAGCTGAAACAAAGCTATCTTTCACGATTTACTATCCTTGCAAAAAACAAACAAAGATATTGAAATAGAACTAAAAAAGTTTACAATTTAAATTTTAAATCAAACGTGTAATATTTTTTCATAAAAAAATATAGTATATACAGTATATTGTATACAAGTAATTTTAAACAATATAAACGAGAAAAGGTGTTTTGGACTGCATAAAACAAAAATAATATGAAGAAATCATGTGGAAATTGAGATGAGGAAATTCTGTTCTATGATTGAAAAATATCATAAAATGATTCTACATCAAATTTACCTCTCGATTTTCAAATAAAAATTACTGCCTCTAGTACTTTAATAACACAAGTAATTTTATTCGTCATATATTAGGGGGACCGAAAAGTTTGCTGGCGAAAAACATTTATTAAAGAAATCTTAAATGCTAATCAACAAAATAATTTCCATCATTTTCTAACGATTTTTGCCAGTTTAAAGGCATTTGCTCGATTCTCTTCTTAAAAAGTCCTTCGATTTTTCATTGAGAAACTTTGCAGTCATCGACGAAATTTTGAATATTTTTCGGTACTCCTAATATAATGTCGATATCTAATAAATTATGCTTATAATGAAGTTATTTAGATTGCTGTTATAAATAAGGATATGTACTAAATCCTTTCTTTTAAACAATTTGTTGCATACAAATGTTTTTAAAAGCTAATGAGATTTTCGTTCAAAATGCCTACCGTCAAATGGGTAGGCAAGTTTAATTATTTTTGTGCCACGGTATGAATGTAAAGATATTATCTGTATGTCTCACCTAACCTAACCATTATCATCCTAAATATCTCAGTTAGGCACTGTAGAAAACAGTTAACGCTTCAAAAACCTCCTAGAAATGTTTAAAAATCAGAGGTGATTAAGGTCGTCTTCTAAAAGTCTGAGTATTACTAATCTCCCAAAATACTGTCAAGGTTAATTAAAAATCCAGTCCCATCATGAGCATTTACAGGCAAAACTAAAAAATACAATTCTGTTAGTATTATGAAAGGTTATTTAATTTAAATGGTCTCGTAATCAATTAATTACGTGTACTCACACAAACGAATATGTGTGAAGACGTACTGTTTACTTGTCACAAAATGAGACTTATCAGAATGTTGAAAGTGTGGCGATTGGTTGAAGAGAAAAGTTATATCTCACAGTTATACCAGTCAGATCGAAAAATAAGGAAAGTTAGGTTCTCCTCTTAGAGGCCATTTTGTGACGAACGCATAATATCTACCATAACAAACACTAAGGTAAATGATCTTATTATTAAATTTACCAAAATGCGATCATTTAAATATATTTATTTTTTATTATAATCTTTTTATAATATTTAAACTAAGGTGAAGTGGGGTAAGTTCGTAAACGGGGCAAGTGCGTATACAGGCTATTTTTATTACAATACGAACGAAATTTCTCCATTTAGTATGTTTGTTTCCTTGTTTTGTTTCACTATATCCCCTTTTATATTTCAGCTAAGAGTACTTGTTTGCAGTATAGAGTACTTGCATAATGCAGTAAAAAGTATTTTATAGCAGATTTGTTAATAATTCTGCTCTTGCCCCATTGCATATGAAATAAAGTTTCAAAGTATTCAACTTCAAGTTACGCTCTTACCCCATTTTCGGGGAAAGTGCAGAGTAGTTGACATTTTAGACAATTTCCTATCAAAATCAAAATGTACAAAGAAAATTAAGGTCCTAGTTAATATTAATTAAATAGTAGTAATTGTGCAAAGTGTTCTATATCGACAGCGTTAAGTATTTACACAGCAAACTGAAAATATTTACGTTTAAATACCAACTTTACAAAAACCAGTATGCACTTACTCCACTTCACCTTATACAATTTTACTATAATATTTAAAGTTCCGTTTAAAATATTTTATCAGACTATCCAAGTACTTGGAAAATCGTTAAATTGTTACTTTAAACACCCTATTTATCTGCAAAAATATAGTATTTGGTAATGAATAGAATCATAAATAAATTCAGTGCAAACTGAAATAAATTCATTATAAATGGTAAAATAAAACTGCTTCTAAAAACATTTGAACAGAGTTTACCTTATTAAAATTTCTAATTATACAAATATCCTAATGAAAGAACCTTTGAAATAATAAATGAATTACTGTTAACTTCACTGTTTTGAGGTTTCAAATAGTAAATCGTATTTATCATTTTTGGTAAAATAAGATAAAGAATTGGTCACTATCGATGACGTGTTTGATAATGTACCTTATCAAAAACTAAGGTATTTTTTCTAGTCTTTGTTAGGCTATGAAAAGTGCCAAGAGTGAATGACCTCTTCCTGTCGAGTGTTTGTATAAATGCAAACACGTATCTACACTGAATTCTTGTCTATGTTAGTAGGTACAAGTGATCGGAAGTCGTCTAATCGCTTAGTCATCTGTGAGTTAAATATGATGTCTCGAAAGTTGAACGTCCAATTCCGAATATCTTATATCTGAGAAATAAGGATTGCGAAATGGTGTAGGAATGTTTCATTTGTTTTGATACAGAAAATCCAAATTTTTGATTATAGGATTTAACAAAAAGATTATATGTATTGTCTTTAACAATATCACATTTGTTAATTTTAGATGTGAGGTAACGAACATTGCAAATTACATTTTAATCTTTCATTGCAAATTTTATTTATTTTAATTTTAGTTTCGAATATTGTTTTTTTAATATTAAGCGCACTTACCGTATGTATAATTTAAGATATTTGAAGAAAATTATGTTTAAATTCATTTCAAGTTTGAAAAATATTGTTAATTTCTAGTATAAACTATTGCACTACACTTGAACCAGCGTAGTGGTATGAACTATTGCACTACTATATTTATACTGCTATAATAATACAAAGTATTAGACAATTTACATAGATTATTATAATAGTATAAATTATTGAATTACTAATTATTGAATATGTGAGCTCTTAAACTACTATACTTAGACTTCTGTAGTAATTATAGTAAACTACCAAATTTCTATACTTTCATTTGTATAGTAGTATAAAGTATTGAATTATTATGTTTAGGTTGCATTAGTAGTACAAATTATTAAGCTACTAATCTAACCATTGCAAAAGTATACTTGGCTTGTAATAATAATATAAATTGTACTAACATATTCAGACTACTACAATAATGAAAACTATAATACTAAACTTAGGTTTTTGCTATTACAATTGTAGTATATGTACATATAATGCTGCGTTTTGACCTAGGGTTTCGCTCATTGAAAAAGAAACATGTTATAATCGATAACGTTCATAAAAAAACAAATACTAATTATTAATTACATTATTTAAAGTCCCTCAATATTTACACTAGCTTCATTTAGCTTTTAATACGCATTGGCATTCTGTCAAACAGTTCTTTCGACGAACCTAATCGAAGTTGCAGATTAGTTTTCGTGTATTTTTACGCTTGATCGATTTTACGATCCAGTGTATAGTAACCGTGACCATACGCAGACTGTTCTTGAAATGGAAAAATTGTTCTAAATCAGTGGTTCGCAAACCTTTTTTGTTCTAGGTCTATTGTATTCAGAATTTTACAACGAAATTCGAAATCAAAACATAGTTCTAACAGTTGCAGTCTTTCTTGTTATCGTATCAACATATTGCTGATTTAATCGTATAAAGAAATGTTTGATTAAAAATGATTCATAAATACACGTTCTTTAAATTTATTTCAAATTCCGCTATACTTGACCTGAAAAAAATATATTATATTAATTAAAAAAATATAAAACAATTTAATATAATTTTCATTGTTATTAATAAAAATAGACGTATTAATTTTTCTCGTTATTATGATTTTCATTTGCAACGTAAAATAAATATTTTGTATCAGAACCGTAAACATAGTCATCGACACTGTTTGATGAATTTTTACATTTTATGTCCGATGTTGAATCTACGTTAGCAAAATTATCGATCGCTTCTTCCTTTTTCTCATTCCACTTTTGCAAACCGTGGCTTTCGCAAATACCACTGCATCGACCAGAAATCAATGGCTTAAATACATTCATAATTCACCGCTGCTTTAATGCGTCGTGAAAGCAGTGAAAAAATATTTGGGGCATAGAATATGTTCTACGTCATGTGTGCTTGATGCGTTTCATATTGCATACACCCGTGTTTCCACGAGCTATACTAATTATATTATTAACGGGAAAAATTTAAATTTAACTGCACTTTGAAATAGTAAAAAATGATTTGATAATATTAAATAACATTCGAAGGTATTGATTTCTAACTTTCATATAAAATTTATCTATCTGATTCGTTTTTCAAAAGCTCGATTGATTTTCATTTATTTTTACTAATAAAAATTTTCGTTTATTTTTATTTATAGATTGATAAAAATTTTCATTTATTTTTATTGATAAAAATCAATATTGTTGTTTTTTTTAATAAAATTTCCAATTTTCTACACTTCAAACTTTCTATGTTACCAAATTTTTCAATTTTTAAATTCTCTAATTTTTAAATTTTTAAGTTTCAGCAAAAAATGTCTGTTTTCAAATTTGTTAAGTTTCTAAATTTTAGCAGAGGGAGTTGTTATATAATATTCTTCTTTGTTTTTTATTAAAGTCTTTTCAATTTTCTTCCCATTCTTTCTGTAAACAACATGGATAAGCAATTGTGCACTTAAATTTATTCTTATTCGAACAATATCTGTTTACCTACATATTTTTTCGCTCCTGCGTCAGATGATACTTTTACTAAGAGTAGTTAGCTTTGTGATGCAGTCGTTGGAAATGTTACTTTTGAAGGGTTCGTTTACTTCGTATTTTTCAAAGGTAAAACAAAACCATTGAAAACCAGATACGTGAGAAAGTCCCTAAGTAGAATACGAGGTAAAAGAAATTACACGCACACTAACATCATATACAGTTATTGTAATGTTCGTTAAACCCATTTCTTCAACAAATTTCTTTATTAATAATTGTTAACATTAATCATTACAATTTGTTAAAATTAATACAAACATTTCATGTAATAATTAATTTACTTCAAACCTTGTACTTTTACACTTAATAACTTAAAGTATATAAGTATATAAAGTATAAATAACTTATAACTTAAAGTTATGTACAAAAGTAGAACGTTTTGCATAATTTTATATTTTTAACCTTTTCTGCGCGTAACAGAGAATATATTTGACATTTTGTCATGAACTGTGTCAAGCGTGTAATTATACTCCATGAATTTGCATTGTAAAATATAAATAAAAATTTTGACTGCATACTGAAAATAAAAATTTTTATTTGAAATATTAGTCTGAGATTTGTATTCAAAGTTGGGATAATAACAAATATTGCCTCATGCTATATTATATGTACAATATAATATTGTTTAGAGTAGTGTATATTACTACTAGTTTATAGTAGTATACTAGTACCATTGGATTCATATGTCAACTACAAATTTGCAAAAAAATATTAATTCAGTTATAAGAGGATCAAGGGTCAATTACCAACTTAGAACAATTTTATTTTTACAACACAGTTTCTTGATTTAATAGAAATTTCCTTTGGTATAAATTACTGTTACAGTTCATTTCAACAATTTATTTAAACATAATAGTAGTGCAGAAATCTGTGTGTAACTATTGATAAATAAAGAAATATTTATATTGTATATGTATAAGCTGTTTCATTTAAAATGAACGTTTAAATTATTTCCATTGCTATAAAACATAGAAAAAAAGTTGATGTATAGTATACTTTCAGGACGCTTTATCGACAATAAAATTCCTGTCCTTAATTAAAAGTTTAAGTGAAATTTTTTCTTCAAGTAAAAATTTAATTATTCAAATTAAGTGAAACACCCTGTATACATGTTTACATATGTATAAGGTCACGTAAAGGTCATAATATCATGGGTCATTAAATTGATTTTAATCTCAACTATTATGACGTCACAAATATGTAATTCTATCAAAAAGCTATCGATTAACTTGAAATCTCAAAAAGTACGAGTGCGAGAAAGAAATTTTGTTTACCATAAAATCTGTTTATTTAATAGATTCACTCTTGATCTTTATCTATTATTAAATATTTAATGTTCTTTAATTGTAAAGTTAGCAGGACACCCAGTATATTCAATATTTTGCGGTTGTATCTAGAATTTGCAAGTTCTGTCCTGGTTAATCTTTTGTTCCTTTTACTTCCACGTACTTTTTTATGTCCCAGCGAAAAAGAGTAAATCAAGTGTTTCAACACTTTCCTGCTGCTGTATTTGTCCTCGTATATGAATATCGTTATACTGTAACAGTCACCTTCACTTTCAAAATACAATTCCAAGCTGTGATTTTATCGATTACAACGGTAGTTTAAAATTTGTTAAATATGTATTTTAAAACGATATTGCCATTCAGAATTCCGGGGAAAGTACCTATGTAAATATTAATTAAAACTGAAAATCTGAACTAAAGAGGTTATGACAATAATTGTAACAGTTTCATAAAAGTTTTTGTGTTGCGACCTGAAACGAATGATGTTGAGTTGCTGTAGCTATTCATCGGTCTTTTTTTCAAGCCAATGTACAAATAAGCCACACCCGTCGATACAGTGAAATAGTATGTACTTAATGTGAACGGGCCCATTTTTAAAGAGTTACCTCCTACAAGCAAACATCGTTGAGTCATTCTTTCATAACCTTGGCCCTAAGACCATATTTGGCCATTTTTGTCAACGTTCTTTATTTAGGAAATTCTTTAATACTTCTTTAATTTCGACAATAACGCAATTAAAAATTTCTAAAATAGTAACAATTTCTGGTAACAGCAATACTTTAATAGATTTTCTATGCATCAGAAAATGGTGCGTAAATGTATTCCACGTTGGAAATAAAATATATGTATTCAAACCTTTACTTGCTTGAATTTTTCTCTATTATTATCCGGCCTTGTGACAATTTGCCTTAATTAAGCAAATTAAATTTACCTAATTTTTGAGTCACATTTCGCTAAATTTAGCACAATAATCTTCAACAAATTGTTACAGAAACGTTTTCACGATTTTCGTTTGAAATTTTTTTAAACCAGTATATTTAACTTTCATCAATTATATTTTTATTGTGCATTTAGTAAATAATGCGCGGGAAGTTTTTGCACACTGTCACCTCCGCTGAAGACAAATGACACTTTGTGGATACGTTTTTCAGTAAATTCCATTTTAAGCTCAACGATATTGCTGGAAGCTCTGTTTCCGTTAAATGCTGGAATATTCACAATAAATAATTATAATTTACAACCGCATTTGTACTGGCAGGATATCTATTTAGAGATGCAATATTTTGTTGCTTTATCGTCGACTGTTTATATTATTTATGGGATAATCTGATATAAGCTCAAGTTTATATGACGTAGAAGAATTATTGCTTGGACACAGCGTAAAGCTTGAACATAAAAATGGGAGTACTTTTACAAAAAGAGAGCTTCGTTATAACACCTACAGTAGTAAAGAACGAGTTAATTAAATCTAAAGATTAAGTACCACGTATCGTTAACCCCGGTGTTCCAGATCGATCCACGGTTTCAACGTCCTTCTTTATGGAAAATAACTTCTTTCATTAGTGTCCATGGAGATATCTTGTTTTATGCAAATGGAGTTCGCTAGTTTCCTGGTTCGTTGATTAAAACAGTTACATTTTTATAGCCTTGCTAGATATTACACAGTTCAACGCATATTTAGACTTGTAACATTTACTTTACATTGCATGTAAGTTCTGATAATGAATCTACAATAGACTGTTTCCTTTCTTCTCAGGTTTCGAAGTTTAACTTGTAGATAAATCTGATTGCAGCGAAAGAACCCAAGAATATCATAATGAATTTAAAGTAGAATTGTTGTTATTAAATATCAGAAGCTAATCTTTGCGTTTATTTGAATGTTTCTTTAATCTGCTAATATCAACTTTTAAATTTGGCGCCAAAAAATTTAAAGTAGTTACTGCACTTAGTGATTTTGTTAATTTATATAAAAGTTCTATGATGTAATACTTATGTTTTATGACAATTTTTGCGTAAGTTATTTGTAAAGATTTTTGGTTAGTTTGTTCCATCATTTTGATACTTTGTGCCGTCAAATTTGGCGCCAATTTCAAAAAGTTAATATCGGTGCATTAAAGAAGGATTCGAATTGTTGCAAACATTAGGTAATTTATAATATTCAATGATGATTCTTTTAATTTAATTCTATTTTATAGTGAATTTCTTATTTTTTACTACCTTCAAAAATGTTTTCTTTTCAGTTTTTAATATAGTTTTAATTTGATTTTGTTATGAGGTTATACATTGATTACAAAATTACAAATTTAAATAAAGAAAAGGTAATTATTATAAATTGTGCCTGGAAACAGTAATATGGAGCTAACATAATTAAAATAAATTCGATGTTTTTAGTTCAATGAATGACTGATAGTAAAAGTGTAATAATATGATAAATGACTTAAAAAGAAATCAAAAGTAAAGAGAAAACTCGTGTTACGGTTGACTTGATCAAAACACGTGAAAAAAAGGAAACTGTCTAACAAGAGAAAGTTATATGTCGTGTTTGAAAAATATTAAAGTTATTACAGAAAAGAAATTTTGCTTTATTACAGTAACGATAATAGAATCATCTTATTACCGTATGAAGCATAATAAAATGCTGAACAAAATGTTCTTAGATGTTCAAATGTCTTAAATTAAAAACTTACTAATTCAATTTATTCAGTTATTATTATTGGAAATTAAGTTTGCTGATTGTATGCATTTGTATGGATTTATAGTACAGTAATAATAAACCGCTTTTCTATTTTTTTTTATACATGTTTATGGTACATAGACGAGTTATCTGTAACAATTGGCTATTGTATAGAAAGAAGTTTCTGAAAATTTGAAAATTCTTGTATTTGTAAATTTGTAAATTTGTCAGTTTGTAAATTTGTAAATTTGTCAGTTTGTCAATTTGTTAATTTGTCAATTTGTCAATTTGTCAATTTGTCAATTTGTCAATTTGTCAATTTGTCAATTTGTTAATTTGTAATTTTTTGTAGGCATACGTGTAAAGGACATATCAATGTCATTAATGTTTTTTTGTAAACTTGTAAATTTGTCAATTTGTCAATTTGTAAACTTGTAAACTTGTAATCTTGTAAATTTGTAAACTTGAAAATTTAAAAATCTCCAAATTTAAAAATTTTTAAATTTCTAAATCTAAAACTTTGAAAATTTCTAAATCTCCAAACGCAAAACCCCGAAACTTTGCAAGTTTTTAAACCTACAACTCTGAAAATGAAAAAATGCATAAACTGTCCACCCTTCTCAAAAATTAAAGTCAAACCTCGAATTAAAAGCAGAATTCATTACGCGAAACAGCAAGAAATAGCGATTAAATATTAAAAGTGTGAAAATCGTAAAACTCATTAAAATGTCTTTCGTCAAACAACAAACCCATCGTATCATTCTATCTATCTTCCTTGTTTTACTTACTAAAAGGATTTTCAACATGGAACAGAGTATCTTCTAAACCAGCTTTTGCTCTCGCCTAAATGATATTCAGAGTGTTTTTTTTTAATTAACTCCGACCTATTCTGAATTTGAGACAGACTCGAGCTACTTTACATTATCGACCCTTTCGCCTTCTCTCTTTGTCTCGTTTTCAGTGCGGGTGGAAAGTTTGGTTTGCTTGTTTTCACTGGAACCTAGTTCGCTACTAAATTTCCATTTTCCTGGCACGCGCTGAATTTTCCCGCGGATTCAACGCAAACTCTCCCGGCACGGTTTCGACTCGTTCTCTGTTCAGGTTCGTTTACCCGCCACGATCTCGAATTTCTCGTCGAGATATCACCACAGTCCTTTCATCACGTTTAATTCATTTTGAATGCTTTTTCTATGCAATGTTTTCCACATCGTCGATTTTTTTCACAGCAAGATTCCTTGTCAATTTATTAAATTCCTCGAATTCTATTTTAATCCATCAGTATAGTGGACTCTCTTTATGTTGCCCTACTTATTTGACCTTTGAATTGGCTAAGGACGTCATGCCAATGACATTCAATTTATTCGCAAAAATTTTACTTTTCTTCATTATAGGCGGCTCTGAAATATATTTTAGGTTATGTTAACACTATTTCTACCAAGAGATGTCGAAAGATACTTTTCAAATTTTAACTTAAAATTATTCTTCTCTTATTATGAAAATATTCTTATAAATCCATGTTCTAGAAGAGTGAATGTTAGAGATGGTTAACGATGATTAAGGTTTATCATCAAAATTATCATAAAAATGTCGACAGTTTATTTTTTAGGAAATTGAGTCATTGGGAATTTGGGGATTTAGACATCTCAGAATTTTAGGATGTGAATTTTCGAGGAATTGAATATTTAGAAATTTTAAGATTTGAGAATTTGTATTTGCAAACAATATCCATTTGTTCGCAATGCAACTAGACATACAGGGTGGCTCACCACATTTTGCCATCTAGATTTGCCTCATTATTATTACTCATAGCAAACAATGTTTCAGATGAAGTTGAATGGTTTTGAGAGGGACATATGCTGGTGGTATATATTTTTTTGTAGGTGGACGTGTAAAGGACATATGAAGGTCATTCATCTTTTTTAAATGGAATCATATATTTTTTATTGCAACAGTTGATACTCCTTCATATTCTTTACAAAAAAGTATTAATCTATTTATGTGAAAAAATCATTAGTTTAAGAAATATTTTAATTCTAACTTGTTAGGAAATCGTGACTTTCTGGTCAATATTATGAATTGCCCTAACTGAACAGCAAATGTTTTTCTACATGCTTTGAGAGGTCACGTGTCACCAAACGAATTGTGAGATTTTTAATTTTTTATCACGCAGTAACAGTGAAATTTAGTCTCTGTTACGTCTTTAATACGGTAAATACGATGATACGGTGAATTATCATTTCATAATAAATTATTCTAAAGAAGAAAAGATAGACATGTTATCAGTTTATTTTGAAGCTGGGAAAAGTGCTATATATACAGAAAGATTGTACACTACGAAATGTAAGTAAGTCATTAATTTCTCGATTCAGAAAGTGTTCTGACGCAAATGGTCGCCGCATTGAACCTTTTCTGTAAGTAGACATTAAAATTAAAATATCTCCTAAACTAATAATTTTTTCACATAAATAGATTAATACTTTTTTGTAAAGAATATGAAGGAGTATCAGCTGTTGCAATAAAAAATATATGATTCCATTTAAAAAAACATTAATGACCTTCATATGATCTTTACACGTTCACCTACAAAAAAATATACCACCAGCATATGCTCCTCTCAAAATATTGTTTGCTATGAGTAATAATAATGCCGCAAATCTAGATGGTAACATGTGGTGAGCCACCCTGTATAATATAACACATCATTTAAATTGGCTCTCGTCATTTTCTCTACAGTATTTTTCTATAGACTACCATTACTTCAATATCGCGTTACAATTTCTCTGCAACGATGACTAATTCTGTTGTAACCGTTTCTAGTCACGTCAACAAGAATTTTACGAGTGTACTATGCAAACTATTGGGGTGATATCAGCGTTATTTAACGATATCAGTTTTTTCTATGGTGCAATCTAGACGCACGTAGTCCCCATGTTGGTTGTGATAAGGTGTTTATAGTGGTTGCCTTGCAGCAACCGGTTTGCGAGTTTCTCCTTTGTGGCTGGTATTCGTTGCCTTCTGTACCGGAATGTCGAGTCCAAGCTCAAACCTTTGTTAAAATTACGTTTTCGTGTAATATTGTTCTGTGTCGTCTATCATTATACTCTTCGTTTTCGTGCAACGTTCCTTCGTTACCGTAACACAATCAGAATTTCTCGACCATATAATAGAATATTTCAGGTGATTTTTATTTGACGTTACACCGTGCAGTTTGTACAAGTGGCCGGGTGATTCTGTATGCAAAAATAAGTCGAAAGAAAAGAATTACGTTTTCTAACATTTGCCTTCGTTTTTTCAAAGATTGGATTCTAAAATTATTGAAAATTTTCATGAAATGCAACGATGGAAATAAATTTAATATTTGTGAATTTGACAATTATAAATTATAAATTAATAAATATTTAATGTGCTGTTGAATTGCTAATGAAAAAATGTAAAAGTAGAAGGAAGACTATAATCATATTATGAAATCTGTATAAGCAATAATTAAGTATTAATAACAGAACTTGAGGGAAAATAAGAAATTATGTTAATTTTGTTACAACTGAAAACAGAATTTCAAATATTTGAAAGAATTAAAAAAGATTGTTTTTTTAAATCTTTGAATTATAAATTACAATTTTCTTTCTCTTAGATTTTCCCATCGTAGAATGTTCATCTCTTATTTGTCATAACATCTTGCGTTACATTCATCATAACCTATAACATTTATTATAGCACCTTGGAAAACTATTTGTCATCCTTTCAGGTTAATGACCTAAATTATTCAATCTTGTCTCCGGTACAATTTCAATATTTTTTTGTAGGATGCAATCTAAAATTCGAATGAGGTCTTCCTCTTTTATTTGCATGTTCAGCCATTTCAATCATGGCGGTAGTTTTAAATCCCAGAAGTTTCATATTTGACTTTTTAACATGTTTGAAAAGTATCCATAAATTCATAAATTATGTCCTTTAGAATCATGTCTGAATTTAAATAACATGTATGCAAATACATATGAGTTAAAAAGTGAAAAATAGATTAAATGTTGTAATTACATAATAGATTATATGATTAGAAAATAAATAAGACAAAAGAAAGAAGTTGCAAGTCTAAACACATAATTATTTATTTAAAAACGTTCTTTAATTTGAATAACAATTTTTAATTGAATAATTAAATAAGATTATTATTATGTGAAATATCGTACAATGACACAATTATTTTATTCCCAATCAAAAGTAGGAATTTTTCAATTTTTCCGGTTTTAATTAATCAAAAGGTCGTAATATGTTTAATAAAACTGTATCAAAATTGATGCGTATTATATTTAAAATGAAATGAAAGTTTATTATCTTTGAGAACATAATTTATCTCAGCGAATATAAAATTGAATATATGCATATAATGGTGGTTTCGATCAAAATATTTCAGTTCATTTACCACAGTTATTCTCGGAGCATGTTTTCCGGTAATGAAAGGAACAATACGCGAAACGGAATTCAAATAACAAGGAGGCATGTTAAAACGTAATTTTAACAAAGTTATGAGCCAGAATTCGACCAGTTGCAAATTAATGAAATATCCGTTATATCACCATTTATGTCAGAATTCATCAAATGTTCATTTACTTAAATATTTATTTAAAAAATATTGAAACATATGGCTGGTACTGCGTTCATTTGCATTTTGTTTCAATATTAATTTTATCGCACTTCATATCCTTGTTATGTGTGCTTTAGAAAATGTATAATAAAATGCTTCAGGTATAAAATATTTGAAATTATAATTAGGAGTATACCCGTTCATCGATCTGTTTTAGTTTCTTCTTGCATATTTATCAGACAAATTCCATTGTAAACAAAAATAGTTTTGAAGCTTTTCATCTCACATAAATCAAAGATAAAAGTCAAAGTTCTAATTATTTTATAATTTACAAGAAAATCGAATTCTTTCCATGTTACAATCATCAAATATTATTTCAGGTATTTTTCTTAATTCAATCTATCTTTACAATTAAAATTTATATTTTTATATTAATAGTTTTATAAATATTTTGAAATGTATAAAAGTTACAAGTTATTTAGAAGATTTTACAGTTTATTAAAAATGAGAGTATGGATATAACTGATATAGTTATTTCAACTATTTCAATTAATAGAACTTATTTTTAAAATCAATCTTTATAGATTTTGAATAAATTTGTATTAACTGTTTTAAAAACAATTTCAAATTTGCAAAAGTTACTGATTATTTATAAATTTACAAAAATTACAAATTATTCAGAAATTTACAAAAATTACAAATTATCTATGAATTAATAAGAGTTACAAGTTATTTATAAATTTGCAAAAATTACAAATTATTTATGAATTTACAAAAATTACAAATAATTCGCAAATTTATAAGTATTTTGGAATTTATTAAAAATTAAAGAGTATGGGTATAATAACTAGAAATTATTTCAAATATTTCATTTGCACCAACATAATTTCTTTACTATTACATTGCTAAACAAGCTTATAATAAAATTCATTTTATTTTTATTTTTGACACAAGCTTTATTTTACAATTTATTTTTAAATTTATTTTGTATAATTCTATGGAAAGCTTTTAATACATTTAGGATACTGCTAATTGCAAAGATAAATAGTTAAGACAACCACGGAATCATAAAATCACTTTACTCCCGCATTTTCATAATTCATATTTTAACAAAATAATTCCTCGTATACCAAAGTGCGATCACAGAAACACGACATAAGGATTATTATATTGAAACTTTAAAACAGCACGTTCTCCGGATATAAATATAATCGAGAATGTATGGATAATACTAGTACACAATATTTATAAAGAGAACAAAACATGTTCGCCGGTTGAAATATTAAAAAGCCGTGATTGCTAGAGTGGGCGGTGATTAATTAAAATTTAAATGGAAACCTTATCAAGAGCATGAAAACCCGTATTTTTCAGTTAATTGATCGTAATGGCGCAACAACAACTGCAGTTACTAAATAAATGGTTTCGTTATAAATGAACTTATATTTTCGTTCAAATAACATTTTTCATAAAAAGAGAAATAATTCATGTTTGTGTAAAAATACAAAAATATTTAGTATTAACTTTTTTGTAAATATTGTATTATCACATAATATTTCAATAAGAAAGTGCAATAGAATTATTTATATTAGTGAAGTAGGTAAAAATAAAATGAACGTCTACATTCGTTTGATTTCTCGTTTAATTATTCTACAGAGTGACATATGCCATTGAACGTATTATATTTGTTTATAAATCAAATAAATTTAACGATAAAGTCTATAAAAGTCTAAACTACTTTGGAATATCATTGTTTGCGTATTTTACAACCGTCCATATTGATATTCGATAGCTCTGTATTACCCTTTGTGGGTCAATGAGAGCAATATTTGTTTTCACGGAGTTTCTTTACTACATATCTTTTATGGTTCTATTTTATGGCATTTACGTGGTATAGGACAATAATGGATTTCGCAATGAGAGTTAGAAGTGCACATTTGAAATAGTACTTTATTTAAGAAGAATAAAACAGTACTTTGCCTTATTAATTTCTTTACAAATAATTTATGAAGAAACTGATAAATCTTGATATTTCAAATATTTATTAAAACGAAAAATATAGTATGAAAAGTATGTGCGAAGTATCTAAAAAGCGTCTGATAAGTATTTGAAAAATATCTGACAATTATCTTAAAAATATATTAAGAGTATCTAAAAAGTACGTGAAAAGAATCTGAAACGGTTTAATTTAAAAATGACATAAAATAACAATTTTGTTATGTTGTAGATAATTTGTAAGAGATATAGGTAGATAAGAGATAAACTGTTTTACATTTTATCTAAATTAACTATACTATTTAATATTAAAGAATTTGGTCTAAAGAATTTGAGGAGATTTGAATACTTGAATGTTTATTAAAAAAAAATGATTGCAAATTGATATTTCACTCTTATGTATAATCAGTAGAAAATGTCTTTTCAGTTCGGTTACAAATGATAAGTAATAATTAATAAACGTATTTTGGCATTTTCAAATAAACTGCTTAATAAACTGTTAATAAACTATTAATTAACATCTGCGTACGAACCGTAATTTTGAAATTTTCCAATTAATAAATTATTAATTAACGTTCACAGTCGAACCGCAATTTCGACATTTTCTACTGAATCTACAGAAGAGTAAAATGTTAAGTGCGACACTCTATTCCATTACTAATTAGTTATTAACAGATCATTGACTCTTAATGAACGTGTTATTGGTACCTATTATTTGCGACGTGTCAAATTAGAGAGTGTTAGAATGTTTTTCGATATTTCGGTATTCCGAATTACCAATAGTATTCCGAATATGCTACATCACCTCGTAATTCAACCAAATCAGGGCGATAATGATATATCGCTTCAATATATTCAATCGGAGGTAACAGGTGCATACTTCTGTGGATGTAATTTCTAATTAGTAGAATCATCAAAATCAATCCGTATGGTCACGGTTTAAAGCGGCATCCGGCATTTCGGTTAATTTGGGTTACAACTACTGGTGGGTTAGAGTAGCTCGCAAGTTTTGAACTTTGATCAGTTTCGAATCGTATTTATTTGGAAAAATAAAAACAGTACTTTACTTTGAATTTAAACGAGATTTGAACCTCTTACAAATGCTTTGAAAATTAAAAACATTCAGAATGTAATCAATATCCTTTCACAGAATAATTACACCATAACTCCTGTTAATCATGTAATAAACAGGTTCATACTTTATTTTAGAAATTTATTTTGCTAAAGTACAATATGTGCAGATATATTTTTATACCTTCAATAATAACACATTTTTGTAATATGAAAGCATATTTTATCATTTTTATAATAGTGTCATCTATTAATTTAAAAATATGTTATTTGATATATGAACATCCACTTGTCAACAAAAACACTTGTCATTAAAATAATTTTTATTATAATTATGTATACTACAGAGAAGATATTTAAAGAGGATCCGAATGAAACGTTAAAATGTGAAAAAGCGAAGTTGTGGCTTCTTTTATCAACTTAGTACGTTAATTGAAGAGATCGGTTAATGACGAGCATTGAATTTCCACATTTAATGAAAGCAATATTTCCAAGCGGAGTCGAACATTGATCGTATAGGTTCGAAACTTTTACGAGTACTTTACCGCAATTTTAATTCTGTTTCTCATTATTTTTCCTTTGCTACCTTTACAGCTAATTATTGTGTACTGTAGTACCAATAATTATTGTATATATTGGATTCCGGATAATTGGGACACATTGAGACCGGACTAATTTGTCCCTATTAAGCGGCTGTCTCAATACAGCGCATTTCTGTATAAATTCTGTTTCTCTTCTTCAATATTTGCTTTCAACAACCAACGGTCCTAATTAACCGGATTTCACTGCACATAAGTTTTTCAGATGCGCATGTAAAATAAATGTTTAGTTTCAACGAAAAACTTATGTGTTTATAATTATGTGGTAATATCTGTGCCGGCAGAAAGATGTTATAAAACAGAGAAAATTGTCGATGAAAATAGAATTAGACCAAGAATGAAAAATGAAGTATTATTATTGAATAATTAAATAAGTTTAACAAGTAATGTATAATCATAACCATTACATCAACACCTAATATGAAGAGAGTTGACATTATTTTAATATATGTAATAATACATTGTAATTATTCTTACAATTATTCTTGTAGTTATTCTTATAATGTATCATATTGTCCCGTTGTGTTTTGCAACTGTAATACGAACGTATTTAAAACAAAAAAAAATTTTCAATTTAAAAATCGTGCTTCCATTGTAATAAAAACTATTTTTAGCTTGCAAAAAACAAACTATGTTTCATTCTGCTTGAGAAAATATTTATCGTTTTTTAAACTGCTAAAAAAATTTTGCAAATATGAATTAGTTTGAAATATTGTTTTTTTATTTTTTTAAAATACTTTTTGAACGAACAAATTTACTTGTTCATTATATGGAACTAATTACAACGTGTTGTATTTGAATAGCTAGTCCTGTTATACCCATCACTACTTACAAAATATCACATAACTGTTCTGTAACAATATCTGACATATGTTTATCTTCTACGTAACAACGAAAGCGTCGAAACTTTCTGCACGCAAAGAGATTACATTATTATGATCAGTGTAATTATATATGCTGTACACAGCATGATGGATAATCAATAGCTTAAAACAAATTGAACACAAAAGTCTGCCTTTTGTTTCCGCAAACATCCTGTATGTATTACGAAATAATAATTTGGTGTTTAACTTCGAGTTAATCAACAAACATCCATTCAACACAACACAAAAGATTATAGAAAGAATTACTTAATATACTGCACGTCCCACCCTGCACGCTATCGATTCGAACGAAAGAAAATGGCGAAATAAGGCGTTGTGAAATGTAACAACGCAATAACGAAGATGCAATATAAAATTACAGAGGGCAAGTTTCATCGCTACAACCATGCGTCTACGAATTCTTAGTTTAATGTTCATCACGAGTGTGCTAGTCGTGAAGGAGGTTTCAAGTCATGGAAGATTGATAGAACCACCATCGAGGGCCTCCATGTGGAGGTACGGCTTCGATACTCCGCCTGATTACAACGACCATGAATGTTATTGCGGAGGTTTTACCAGGCAATGGCAACGGAATAAAGGAAAATGCGGAATCTGTGGGGATGCTTGGGACACACCGACGGTAAGATAGAAATCTTATACATGCAAATCTCAGTTCAAGTTTTACATTTATACACATTTTATGTATGTCATGTCATTACGCTACTATTAAATATTTTTTCATGAAATGCACAGATGTAGATATGATACAGTTGCACATTCTCTATTATGATAAACGCACAAAGAATATAATTTATCAAAGAGCTCTGCGATAGTTACATGTTATTCAACGAGCCATATTTTAAGAATTAATTGGCTGTGAAATTTCACCACTATATTCTAATTGAGACGACAGTTTTTTAAATATTCCATTCATTACCAAAAGTAAATATCAATATTGATATTTTTAAAAATAAAACACGCGAATTTCATGAATCTCTTAATCTCTTATTGAATCTTGCAAGAGATGTTCATTTTTAATCTTGCGAAGTGGGTAGAGCGGATATTTTTACAATAAAGCTATTATTAACACTAGAACTTTCAATCAAATTGATTTTACGTTTCACACTTTATATTTAAACAATTTGTTACCTTGCCATGTTCCAATATCTGTCATGTTTTGATGAGACAAAAAATGGTTGTGTATATTAGTTGATTTTTCAGTATTTACCTATATATTTTTTATTTTATTTTCGATTTAAAAGTAAATGTGCATTTAACGTCACTAGTGTTAACATCGTATACTTGTAAATTATATATCGATTGTCTATTACAGCAATTGATTTCAGTTAAACTTACAGCTTTTCTTATTCGAATAAAAAAACTGGAGTGGTTGTCATAATTATTTAATTTAATTTTATAAATAATAACTATAGTAAGGTGAAGTGGGGTAAGTTCGTAAACGAGGTAAATGCATATACAGGCTATTTTTAGTACAATATGAGCAAAATTTCTCCACTTAGTATGTTTGTTTCCTTGTTTTGTTTCACTGTATCCCCTTTTTATATTTCAGCTAAGAGTACTTGTTTACAGTATAGAGTACTTGCATAATGCAGTAAAAAGCATTTTATAGCAGATTTGTTAATAATTCTGCTCTTGCCCCATTGCACATGAAATAAAGTTTCAAAGTATTTAACTTCAAGTTACGCTCTTACCCCATTTTCGGGGAAAGTGCAGAGTAGTTGACATTTTAAACAATTTCCTATCAAAATCAAAATGTACAAGGAAAATTAAGGTCATAGTTAATATTAATTAAATAGTAGTAATTGTGCAAAGCGTTCGATATCGACAGCGTTAAGTATTTACATAGCAGACTGAAAATACTTACGTTTAAATACCAACTTTACAAAAATCAGTCTGCACTTACCCCACTTCACCTTATGTATTTATATACCCTTGTTTATATACCTCTATAAAATTGTTTATATACCTCTTTTACGATTTGTTATATTTTTTAATTATTTTGTATCATTGAGTCGAGTGAAAAGTGACAGTTGTTGTTTTGATAAAATTAAAGAACAGCGTCTCTGTTGTTTCAGTACAACTTTATTCATTGCAATGTTGTCCATTTTCATTTATGAGCTTCAACTACTTTTCTTGTAACTTCATTATTTCATACCCATAGAATTTCTCACGATCAGGTTTCTGGGTAAGAAACTGTTCTATGTTCGTGATACGTGTTGGCGTAACTATATAGGATTTATGCCTAGAGCAAACTGGGTCCCTTACTTCACCCTTTACTGTAAACGTCTTATACCCAACATGACCGAGTGGTTTCAGTAAATTTGGAAATTTGAGAATTTATGAGCTTGGAAATTTGAAATTTAAGAATTTAGTGAGATATGGATTTGAAAATTTGGAGACTTAGCCATTTGGAAATTTAGAAGTTTAGAAATTTGGAAATATAGAAATTTAGAAATTTAGAAATTTAGAAATTTAGAAATTTAGAAATTTAGAAATTTAGAAATTTAGAAATTTAGAAATTTAGAAATTTAGAAATTTAGAAATTTAGAAATTTAGAAATTTGGAAATTTGGAAATTTGGTAATTTGATAATTTGGTAATTTGGTAATTTAGAAATTTAGAAATTTAGAAATTTGGAAACTTGGTAATTTGGTAATTTGATAATTTGGTAATTTGGAAATTCGGAAATTTGAAAATTTAGAAATTTGAAAATTCGGAAATTTGGAAAATTTAAATCTTGATTGACAATCCAACAACTGACTTTTTGCAAACAGAATTTTGAAAAAACTTTATCGTAATCATGCGAGTTTGTAAGTAAATAACTTATGATCTTCTCTAATACAAAAATATAACTGTATAGTCAATTCTCCTAGTACGAGACATTAACTGACAGATATCTTATATTTTGTTTGTATTAAAATAAAATCAAATACAATTTAATTTAAACTATATTTACTGGTTTAATTAACAATACTTCTGAATGACACTATTTCGATTTACACGGTTTTCTAAGGCATGTATCTTCTAGTATAAATCGGAGGAAATATTGAAATATTTGTATATTCAAACATGTAAATTATTTTTATATGAATGCAAATTATTTTTATACAGAATTAAATCACACAGGAAAATAATATTTAATTCAATATTGTAGAATATCGAGTCTTTTGTTCTCCCACAGAATATTGAAATTCCCGATTCGGAATTTGCTAACGGTATACTCCCACGAGAAACCTTAAACTCCTACGCGAATCAAGATTCGCGATATTAAATTCGAAGCATCTGAAATTCTTTTAAGGAAACGTTGCGTAAAATCGGCAAAATAAATGATGTGAATTGTGATTCACGGAATACTAAAATCGTAGTAAAACTAATGGTAAAAGTACAAAAGCGATCAAAATGGTAATTTGACAAATTTATTTAATCGATTTATCTGATTGACTTAAGAGCTCTATAGATTGTTTACACTTTTTGTGATGAAAATAGAATTCTAACAATGAAAGTTTGAAATAAATTTATTTTTAATGTTCAAAATGTGAGCTGTTGTATTTTATATAAGAATATGCTCGTCTTCGGATTTCATTAATAGTAATTGCTAGTTTTTAGTTCTTCCTGAATTTCTGTAGTAGCCTCTTCAATTCTGTTAACCAGGTGATTATTGCTTATAATTTTTTCCGCATAGGCTAAATCTTTCCATACGTCTCCAGATATTATAATCTATTAATAACTGAAAAAGATAGAAATTCTTCAGTAAGGACAATTTCCAACAATCGACTAATTCCAAATTGCCATAAATAGAGAATTTACTGTACTAACAAATCTTCAATCAATAGGTACTTCTATAAAATACGAAGGCAATCTTAACCTTCTGTTAGGCTCATTACTGCATAGGCGCAAGTAATTTGCTGAAAATAGCTAAAGTATTACATACCATTAGAAACAGGATAAAATGAACAAAATTACAAACATTTCAATTTGATAGAAATTAGCTGGTTTTGAGAAAAGAGCGATTAAAAATTTACTTTAATTACAAGACAGTGGGCAGACAGCTTCATTCGCTCACCAAATATTTAGTGTTAGAGTAACGATACATCGACCCATACACGTTATCTACAGTTACTTGATTTAATATTCGGACACTATGGTATTTGCAAAATTAAATAGATCTGTAAATGCACCGATCTTCGATCAAATGACAGTCTAGCTCGATCCGCCCTCGCATACAGACATTAAATTTTTGTATCCCAACTACTATCCGCTTAAAGTTTTTTTCCATTTGTAATTAATCTCAATAAACGCTAACATATTAATTCCACATAAGCTACACTTAACCTTCCGGTTATATCATTTAGAATTGCATTCAGAAAAATTGTATTGTGTGATTTAGATGAAACACGTTCTGAAAATAAGAAAATATACACATTTCGAGTTTATAATACTCCTAATAAATTTTCTACAAGTGTTTACTTTGGAAATGTCTGGTAATAAGCGAAATTAACGAAGTGGCCAATATCTCAAAAACCACGATACTTTGCATAAAAGTGTATATAGCTAAATATGTTCCAAATGACCTCTTTTCTTATCCCTTGTAAATTTTCTATCGACCTACCTAACACGCTGTGACATACATACGTAAGGACGTTAATCACAGTAAGGAGTAAGGAGTACCTAAATTTTTTTATTTAGATAGTTAGATATGGACCAGTTAGATTACGATCAAATTTTGATAAAACTTTAACGAAATGAAATTTCTAAATTTTTTTTATTTAGATAGATATAGACCAGTTAGATTGCGATCAAGTTTTGATAAAACTTTAGCGAAATGAAATTTCATGAATGTTACCTAGTAATGGTACGTATATTCAAAGGATAGAAGCATGGCGTCTTGCAAACGACTGCATGTGAGGAAGAGAACGTAACAATTTTGTCATTAAAATAATATTGACCTAAAGGCCTAATATTGACTTAAATTTTTAATGGACGTGATCGGAGTACAATATGTATTGCTAAATAATAATAAAATAAATGTAGTTACCACATTAAAGGAAGTACTCCAATACTTGTACTCCAAAGCTGCCAAACGTTAACAAAATATAACTTTTGAACCAATCTCGTCTCACATTTACTGAATACTATATAGAAATTTTGTCATCTACTAATGTCGTTTAACATTTGTTAGAATTTGTCTAGCATTTAAAATCATTACATTTCGTCTCACATTTACTGAACACTCCATCAAAATTTTTCATTATCAAACTATACGAAGCAAATTAAAAAAGGAATGCTTTAGACGAACTTCAATCTAATAAAATCACATGTACGAACTGGAGTACTTTTCATATACATCTACCTTGATTTTATGTAAACGTACTTATTGCTCTCATTAAATTTATTCGGAACAATGATAATAAAAGAGGAGACGCGAAAGAGGAAACTTTAGAATACCTCAACTTTTGTTTTAATTATTTCAGTTTAATCTATTTAATCCGGATCACGTTTACTACTTCACTGCAATTTATTTTGTGTTCTCCGTATAAGTGTACATGTTTCCAGAATTAAATAGTTAACTTTAGCAAATGAATGAGTTTAGAAACATTTAATAATGTAGTTAGGATTGTAGATTTACTTTTCGGAATTTTGTAATATAATCGGGGAAAATTGCTGTTTTTGGGGGAAAAATATGGTAATTGTGAGAAGAAGGATTTGTTTTTCTGATGTTCGGGGATTTTTGAAGGTTAATTCAAACCCTAAAAGTTTGGTGTGAATTAAGAATTTGGGATTTAGACATTTAGATATTAGACATTTCGATAGTAGACTACAGAGATTTGGGGATCTAGCAATTTTACCACCTTGAAATTTGGAGAACTAGGGATTTCGGTGCACAATGAATTTGCAGATTTTAGAACACAAGGATACAAATATTTGGAAATTCTGAGATTCGAAAATTTTAGTATTTGAGGATCCAGAAATATGGAAATCTAGAAATTTGGGAATTTAGAGATTAAGAGGTCTAGATAGAGAACTTAAAAATTAAGAGGTTTAGAAATTTGAAGACCTTGGGATTTGGGGAACTAGGGATTTTGGTGCATACGGAACTTGAAAATTTTAGGACTCAAGGATATAAATATTTGCAAATTCTGGAATTTGGAAATTTTAGTATTTTAGGGATCCAAGAATATGGAAATTTAGAAATCTAGAAATATGGGAATATGGACATCTAGAAACTTGGAAATCTAGGGACTAGGAGGCTCAGAAATTTCTGAACTTAGGAATTAGGAGATTTAGGGATTTCTAATCTTTGGAATTTGAGGATCTAATGTTTTTAAATTGAGACACCTGAAAATTTCAAGATTTAGAAATTAAATATGGTAATCTAGGGAGTTGGTGATCTAGAAATTTAGGACCTAGGAATTCAGGAATCTAGGTATTTTAAAATGATAAAATTTTGAAAATCGGGTATTTAGAAATGTATTTGGAAAATTTAAAAAATTGAGAATTTAGTAAATTGAAGAAATTTAAAAAATTACAGAAATTTAAGAAATTTAGAAATTCGAAATTTGAAGATCTGAAAATGTAGAAACTAAAAAAGTTGAGGATTAAAAAGTCTAGTAAATCAGAAATTTGAAGATTAGAAAATCAATTACTTGAAAAAAGAACTGTTCAACAGAATTTTAAAAGAGGTTACATATTTTTTATTAAGATCAAAATTTTATATACATATTAAAAAACATATTAGTATTATTTTACTCATGAAAATTATTTAATAACTAAACTCTGAGTTCTAAATAAACTTTGTACATTCTGTTTATTATCTAATTCACTGAAACTTATTTCGTATATACCATTTTCATTATTTCATTTTTAACTTCTTACTAAATGTTCCGTCATTAAATTTCGTTCAAATAGATCGTTATAATTGCACAATTTAATATTTCTGCCTGCAACATGTATTTATCTGATAACCATTAACATTTCTTTATAAGATCAGTTTAATTGACTTAGAATTCCTGAAAATAAATTGAATTTACCGTTAGAAATTATCAAGCAGAAAATTTTTGTATTTTCCTCATACACTGTATATTTGATATTGTTCTAATAAAACCGTAACTAGGTAATTTAGGTCAAAATTAGAGCGTAGCTACTCGTTTAATTAAATACACCGTGTATTTCTCGTATATTTTAATTATTAATAACTAGCTAATGAAACTGCAGCGCGGAAGTAAACCGCAGTGCAGTTGAATTAATAAAAGTATCGTTAAACGGAAGAAAAGAAAAATGACCGGAAGGGTCAAACGAAGCGACCGTCATCGTAAAGTTCGTTTAATTATCCCCCAGTGATGTTCTTGCATCATGGTATAAATTACTATTTGCGGCTTTCAGGTCTGTTGACCAGACACACTGTATATATACATGTTGTAACAATGCCACCTGTTTCAACACTCTACCCAAATATACATATACTTACACGTATAACCTATATAATGTAATTTACACACGTTTTAGTTTACTTGCTTAATTACTGTCTAATAATGTTGGAACAGTTCGAGTACGTTTCTTGAGATATAAATAGAAGAAATTTACTTATTGCAGGACGACAAACTTTCAACTTCTCAAACTTCAAAATTTTTTAAATTTCTAAAATCTAAATTTTTAAAGCTGAGATATCTCTGAATTTCTAAATTCTTAAAGTTGGATATTTCTGAATTTCTAAATTCTTAAAGTTGAGATACTCCTGAATTTCTAAATTCTTAAAGTTGAGATATTTCTGAATTTCTAAATTCTTAAAGTTGAGATATTTCTGAATTTCTAAATTCTTAAAGTTGAGATACTTTTAAATTTCTTAAGATAAAAAATATGTAATTTTCAACATTTTTACAAAATAATATTTTAGAATCTACGAACTCTTCAATTTTTAAATTCCTAAATAACCTAATTTTTATATTTGAAAATTTGAAAATTTCAAATTTGAGGGTTTATACATTTCTGCTTTTGGATTTATGCATTTTTTAATTTTGATTTTCTAAACTTTCCATATTTCTAATTTTTAAATTACCACATTTGAAAATTCGATATTTTGAAATCTTTAAATATTCAATTTTTTAAATTTCCAAATATGAAAATTAATGAACAAATTACCTTTTCAAATTCGCAGTGTCAACATTTTTCAAATTTAGACATTTCTGAATTTGGAAATTTGATATTTCTAAATCTCCAAATTCCTAAATTCCTAAATTCCTAAATTCCTAAATTCCTAAATTCCTAAATTCCTAAATTCCTAAATTCCAAAATTCCTAAATTCCTAAATTCCTAAATTTCTAAATTCCTAAATTCCCAAATTCCCAAATTCCTAAACTTCTAAATTCCTAAATCTCCAAATTCCTAAATCTCTAAATTTCTGAATTGCTGAATTCCTAAATTCCTAAATTAAGTTTGAAATTTAAGAGCTCAATATTTTTAAATTTCAAACTCACCACATTACCCCATTTTCGAAATCTAAATATTTTAAAATCCGAAAATTTAAAATTCATTTTCCAGTCGTCCAATTACTTAAATTTGTAATTCTATAAATTTGTAAGTTTGAGAATTTCATATCTGTGAAATTTTAAATTTCCAGAATACTAATTTTCTACACTACTAAATTTATAACTTTTCTCAAACTACGAATTTAAAGATTGCCAAATTTACAAATTATTTCAAATTACCAAATTTCCAATTTTCCAAATTATCACAAATGACGAATTCACAAATTGCCAAATTTACAAACTATCTCAAATTACCAAATTTCCAGCTTTAAAAATGGCCTCAAATTATCGAATTTTTTTTCTTTCCTAAATTGCCAACTGTTCAATTTTTCAAACGTGTGCACTGACTCTTCTAAATTCCCCAGTGTCCGAATAACTTTTCTAAAGTTGAAAATGTCGCTGCTCAAGAGTACGTTGTTGCCCGCGAGGCAATTAACGGACACTAAAGGTATGCATCACTATTCTAATAATAGTTTCATAACCCTTTTAACCCCTTAACCTACAATTTTCTAGGTAGTTGCGTCCACAGCTAACCAATTATTGTTATAATCAAACAAATAAAGAAGGTTAAAATATTAGACACATTTCTCATTGAATTCACAATTTTAGAGTTTATATTTAAGTCTAAATAAAAAATTCAGAGTAAAAATACGAGTTTGGTTTACCATATGTATCGTGCGTTACGAGTGTAACACAATACAACCTGTTTTTAATTTGGTGATGCAACTCAAAAACGGATAAATTTACGTGAAAAAATAAAGCAAAAATATAGCATAAAATTTGTTCATACGTAGCTTCATTTTTGAAATAATTGAATTTGAACAGTTTTTAAGATTTGAAGTATTTGTACAATTTTTTTATGGCTCACAATATGACAAATGCATCTTTCATTAATCTGAGAATGAATTTAATAAATTGATCTAAATGAACTCATTAAATGAACAAATCTAGTTATTGATATCACCAGAGTCATTATCAGTTTATCAGTCATTTTTCATAATATCATTGATATATGTATTAATATGTGTATAAGTAATATGTGTTATAAGCAATCAACATAAACATACTTTAGTGATATAAATAATCACATTAATATTTGGTTTATCATTAATATTTGTTGACTGTAGAATTAACAGCTAATCTGTCGATTTTAATATTTTCCAAGTTATAAACAAACTTTTTTACAAATACTTGAAAAATGTTCAAATTCAATTTTGTTTTCTCAAAAATGGAACTTCATAAGAAACAATTTTATTTTACATTTCTGATTTAGATTTTCATGGGGATTCACCATCTTTTCGATTGTACCGCCATTTTGAAAACACCTTGTGCAATAAAGGGTTAACAAACATTTGCGTTAATCTATTTTATTTTATTTTACATTTTTGATTTGGATCTTAACGGAGATTCGCCATTTCTCGTACCGCCATTTTGAAAACACCTTGTGCAATAAAGCGTTAATAAACATTTGCGTTAATCTGTTTACAGCCACGACAGCACGAGACAGGCGGCAAATATGGTAACGGTGTTATAGTAAGAAAATATCGAACCGGATCAGTGATACCGGTGCACGTGGAGTTGACAGCGAATCATCACGGTTATTTCGAATTTCGTACCTGTTCGATGACCTACAAAGACAAAGAAGTCGATCAAGAATGTTTGGACCAGCATTTACTTCACATGGAAAATGGGACGGCCAGATATTATCCTGGACCAGGGAACAAGGTTTTCGAGGCTTTTTACAAATTACCGGATGACCTGACTTGCGCCCAATGCGTTTTCCAATGGAAATACGTGGCTGGGAATAATTGGGGCGATTGCGGAAACGGGACAGGTACTGTATGCAACATTTAACTATACTGTATTTAGTATATTTAGTATACTAAATTTACTGTGTTTATTATACTATGCTCACTGTTTACTTCATTTACTATACTATGTTTACTACATTTAGTATACTAAATATCTATTATACAGAGTGGCCCATTTAAGTTAACATTGTAAAAAATCTCGAAGATGTATGATTTAAGAAAGATAAACTGACGTTTTCAAGGTTATTTCAACTTTATCTTGTCTTTTTTATCATAAATCCATATTTTTTATTCTGGGATCAATATTGAACTCAGAACAAAATTTTTTAAAATGACGACGTTACTTTCTTCTACAAAGTTTTTTATTTCATTTAAGAACATTACAACAAGTGCTTGAAATTTTTATCCTCAACTTCTAGATGCTTATTAATTCGTTTAATAAAGGACTCATGAACAGATAATAAAGTTCTTGTCGTGAAGTTAAACAATTTTTAAAACCTCAAAATTTCAAGTTCAAGATTCCTAATTTTTCAAATCCCAAACTATGTTTATAAAGAAATTCGTAAAATCCATTCTGATTCTTCCAGAATTTGTTAGACCTTGTTTGTCCCTTTCATTGATTACTACGGTTAGGTTAATAAAAAAGACTTCATAAATAACAAACAATTTTTCATTTTTACTACTTTGTGGCTTCATAAAATAAAATTGTTCATTAATTGTTAATATTTTTGTTCATATTTTTTATATACGTTGAAAACTGTAGAAGCTGCATAAAAATTGTTTTAACTAAAATTTAAACCAAAAAATTCTACAATAAAATATTTGTTCATCTATTTATGGAAGTTACAACAATAATTCATGTGATTATTAGTTGCAACAAAAATTTAAAGATTTTTTCTTCATAAACTGTATAATAAATGTACGTGTCCATGTAATTATTACGTGTTCATTTTATTCTGCTGGAATTAAATATTTAAAAGATACATACAGATATTTGATAATGCGTCGTTTAAAATGTAAGCGCCCCAGATACATGGGTCGGTAAAATTATCAGGTTACTGCATCGAGTTTAATACGCATATTTGCATTTATAATAAAATAGTGTATATTTTTTAGCTTCGTAAAGCAGATAAAAATGTTTTCAAACGAGACTGATGAAGTGGGAGTATGTAAACAAGTTTTTAACTTGGATAAGATAAATCGTTCAGTTTTTAATATAGCGATTTGTTTGTACATATAAGCTTTTGGGAAATGTATACAGAAAAATAGGAAAACGTTCACTAAATCTACCGGCATATAATGTGCTTAATTTGAAATTAAAAATGAAGTTAAAAAATAAATAAACAAACAACGAAACATAAATTAGTACACGCATTCATTCTTTATCTTGATGAAAATCAATTCTGATTTCAAGAAATGTATTTTAACAAAATGTGTTCCTTATAATAAGAAACTTGTGGAATCATTTGACCGGTTTGGTAGTTTTAGTGTTAAGGGATGTTTTTGCTGGAAGAATCAAAAAGCAGCGAAAGATAGATGTGTTAAACAAAGCAAAGTTTCTTGATAAATTCTAAAAGAATTGGAGTGTTTGAGTTATCAAGTTAAATATCAAATGTTGATTATTAAATATCAAACACCACTTAACTTCTTGGTCTATAACATCGAGTCCAACTCGTGACGCACGTTACAATTGAAATGTGACAAAACTAAATCGTATTTGAATAAAGATCGAGTTTTAAGTATGATACCAATTGCAATTTGTATAATTAACACTAAACCTACCGGTGTATATGTCCTTAATTTGAGGTGAAACATGGAATCAAAAACTAAATGAACAAACGACAAAACATAAATTAGTACATACATTAATTCTTTATCTTGATGAAGATCAATACAGATATCAGAAGAATGAATTCAACAAATTGTGTCATTTATAATAAGGATCTCGTGGAACAGTCATTTGATCGGTTTGGTAGTTTTAGTGTTAAAGAACGCTAAATGCAAAATATATCTAACATTTTCAATATTCTTTATTTACCTTAACGCTGCAGTAATAATTAGATAGCTCTGACGCACCTCCCTAAAAAGTGGGTTAAGGGGTTAACACTGTAAATGGCAAACGAGAAAATAAAAGGATTAAACTATAAAAATAATGTCAGGATTTAATAACTTTCGAAATACATTGGCGAAATCACAATAACGAATCTATACTTATTTATAACCAAAAATCCTCGCAACCAATTCGTATGCTTGCTACATTGGCGCTTGCCCAAAAACCTCATCGTAGTCCAATCGATGTACAGAATCGATATACAATCATGCTCATACAAATACATTCGTCATACCAAATGTCCAAAGTAAAAGATACATAATCATGTTTATACAGAAAATGTTTACATTTAGTATTGCATTTAATTATATTCTTTAATGAAGAAAAAATTAAAAGCCTGCGGAAGTAAAATACCTTGTCGAATAACAATATGATGTAGTAATCAAGTTTATTGCTTTCCAATAATGTACATACAGTGAGAAACTCCATTAACCAATTATATTTGTTTTGACATCCCTTTTATTGATTACTACGATTTCTTGTAATTATATAAATGGAAATTAATTATTTTCTGTCATTTTACGTTACTTCTTCATTTGAACAAATTATCGTATATTCTTTGACGAATAGAAATGATGTGAAGATTTAATACTTCCTGTAATATTAGGTTGGGGAATAAGTTCGTGGCGTTTTGACATTTTCTTTTCTTACAGCGACATTTTGCAATTTGCAAGGGGTTATAATATTCATTCAATAGAGCTCTTTCTGCTCTACAAAACTGTGTTATCGTTTTTTTCAGTAGATTCATTCGTCATTACTATTGAGGCTCAGAAATAGAATATCAAGAAGGTAAAAAGCAGCATTTTCGACACCTGCTCTTTTTCGCTTTTCATCGCGGCCAGAAAGTTGTAAAAAGTTGTGAAAAGTTGCTGAAACAGGCCGGGATATTTGCAATGTATACGGAGAAGATGTCATAGGTGGGTCAACAGCACGGAAATGGTTTGCAAAATTCAACCTAAGGTTGGGTAGTAAGTTCGTAGCGTTCACTTCGTGAGGCACCCAGGTTCCCAATTTTTCGACAAATCCCATTGAATGGAGATGATTGAGAATAGTTTTGTGGCCACAGTTCATTTTTTCGACCAATTCACGACTACTTTGAAGACCATCCTGCTTCACAAGTTCTCGGAGAGCGCTCTTCGTCGAACTCAGAAGGTCTTCCGCTGCGGGGCGGGTTTTCGACGTTAAAATCGCCATTTTTGAATTTTGCAAACCATTTCCGTGCTGTCGACTTACCTATGACATTTTCTCCGTATACATTGCAAATATCCCGGGCTGCTTCAGCAGCTTTTTGGCCGCGATGGAAAGCGAAGAAGAGCAGGTGTCGAAAGTGCTAATTTTTACCTCCTGGATATTCCATTTCTGAACCTCAATAGTAACAACGAATGAAACTACTGAAAAAAACGATTAACACAGTTTTGTAGAGCAGAAAGGGCTCTATCGAATGAATATTATAACCCCTTGCAAATTGCAAAATGTCGCTGTAAAAAAAAGAAAATGTCAAAACGCCACGAACTTATTCCCCAACCTAATATAATAAATAAAGAAATAAATAATATTGAGATTGCTAATGGGTATGATTCTTCTGATTATCGGATATTAAAGATAATCTAGCATGATTGATACTATAACATTTTGAATCTTAAAAAAGGATATTCAATAAATTATAATTGCGATCAACGAAACATCAAAAAGTATTTGAAACGTTTGTTTATGGTACAACTAATAAAAAATAAATAATATTTTCGTTTGTACTAAAAAAATAAATTATACTTTCAGGTTTATTTAAGAGTTATGTTGATTATTAAATATTAAAGATATTCCAACTTTATTTTTTGGAATTTCGATAAATTATAATTATCTATCAACGAAGCGTTTAGAAATCTTCGAAAACGATTTCTAGCCTTCACTCAAAATGACGCCATTTTGGCGAGAGATAAGAATAACTTAGTTCTGTTCTGATTACAATCATGTTGATATTTTACATTATATTGGTGGAAAATAGTATCAAATTAATATAAAAAATACGTATAATTGTAGTAAAAATAGTGTCTAATAATTAAGAAAGGAATGCATATATAAATATTAGTAATTAATCAGTAATAATTGAATAACTGAGCACAAGTCTAATTCGTAGTTACATGCCAAGGAGTTAATAGGGTCTACAGTTTACAACGTATGTAAAAAGTCATTTAAAAAAGTTTACTAAAAATAAACCATAATTTTGACACAATCCAAAGAAGCAGTTTTTTTGCAACAATTATTTTGTTTATGGAAGAGGCTTATAGGAGAATATAATCTCGGTAAAAATATGCAGATTGATAATAATTGATAGGATTATTCTTGAATAAACTCATTACAAACCGAAATATCGTTTATTTTTTAAAATATGTTTCAAATACTTTGTTATGCCACTGTATACAGTACATCTACAGTAAAATGTCGATTATTTATGCTGGGGAAATAAAATCGATGTGGTAAGCGGTTTTTCGAATAATCGGTTTATAACCAAATTTGTAAATATGTCATGAAACCATGTGAAATAAAACAATTTTTAAATATGAATTTATTGATCAGAGTGTGAGCAGTGTTCAATAGCGAAACATATTTCCGATGAAATAACGTGCTAATACTCAGAGTCAATTGTCAGAATGATTTATTGCATGACAAGATACGTAATAACCGATTTAGGATAACTGTATCTAATATTAATCTAATTATAACCCGATATTAGTATTAATTATATCTAATTTTGAAAGAGCTATTTAGCAAAAAATAGCGGCATGTCTTTCGAAAGAAACTAACGTTAAAACATACATAAATATTTGTCTGTTAACGTTAACGATACAAAAATTTAAGAGTTTTTAAATTACAATGGAAACTGTAAAAGTAGTTGAAGACTGAATTAGAAAAATGGTACATAATATGAATTACGTAAAAAATTTGTAATTTGAAAAAACTTAAGATGAGAAAACTTCAGTTTTATTACGAAACATGAATATTTATTTAAACAAAAACAGACGCGTTAATACTTTTCCCTGATATTATCAATTATATATTTGCTCCGTTGTAATCACTTACATATTTTCTCCGTTATGATTATTGCAATATACTTCGAATAGCAAAAATATTTTGTGTAATATCATGCAGTATTAACAGGAAACATGTACCGAATATGGAACATGCTGCATTTAACGTACGCTCAACGTGTTCCACATGGCGTACATATAGGGTGTCCCAGATTTTACCACCAAACTTTACTTACAATTTCATATACAAAAATACGAAAAATTATTGCAGTAATATTATATTATTTTGAGGTCTAAAATTGATAAGCTGCGGCAATCTTTTTTTATCTCATGGTGCATTGAACAAGAGTACATTATGTCGGATCAGATACATTTTCATTTGAATAATTTTATATTACACTTCCTACAGTTGGTTTACCAGATGAATTGCTCATTCTCTGTTATGACAAATGCACAAAGAATATAATTTCTGAAAAAGCTCTGCAATAGTTAAATGTTATTCAATGAGTCAAATTTCAAGAATTAATTCACTGTGAAATTTCACTACTATTTCCTAATTTAGACGACAGTTTTTAAATATTCCAATTATTACCAAAAGTAAATCTGATTATTGACATTAGCCTTTTTTCAAAAATAAACACGCAAATTTCATGAACATTCTCTTATTGAGTCTTGCAAGCGACATTTATTTTTAACCCTGCTAAGCAGGTAGACCGACTAATAAAATCCCACTGACTCACTCGCTAACTCATCAAAAGGTTAGGGCACCTCTCGACGTACCGGAAGGATATGGGTTTTTTTGTTCGATACCTTTCGTCAACGATTGGCAACACAAAAACTGCCAAACGTTCAAATTTCCCACTCCAACGAAAGTTATAGGGATAAAAGCACCCATATGCATGAAGTATGCAAAACCGTAAGAATGCCGAAAGTCTTCTCCCAAACCAAAATTTGGAAGTGAAGCTAAGTGAGTTATACATACATTGATACAAAAGAAAAGAAATAAATATATTGTGTATCTAAAAGTTAAAAATAAAATCAATTCTTTTCCACTTAAAGCATTTCAAAGAAATCAGAGCTTGAAAGCCAGAAGGGGGACCAAAGTCCAAATTGTCAAGCTAGCTACTGAAGGGTTGGATAATAAATGCGCAGGATATTGAAAAATTGTTACAAGTTACAACAGGTGGAAATCTTTCCAACGACGATCTAAAAGGTCAACTTTGGTGACCGAATTCTTTAAGTATTATTTTTGGAGATCTTTGGGGCCTCTGGTGGAAAATTAGCTTCGGTTATCCTTGTTCATCTTATTGTATATTGGCAAGGCGGGACAAGAATAGTAGATATTTAGTTTTCAACCATGTGGAAAAATACGATGTCGTTTCACCAGGACAAAGCCAAGAAACAATATTTTGTCATGATTTATTTTCCAAAATATTCTTTGTATAATTCTTCGGTGCGGTAAAGAGCGCTTTCTTGAAAAAATGGTACGTGAACAAATTTCTTTTATGAAAACTTGCATATTTCCTTTTCGTGAAGTTTTAAGGGTAAGATTGCAAAATCGGGGTTGACGTACTGAAGAATTTTACAAAGAATATTTTGGAAGAGAAATCGTGACAAGATAATGTTTTTCAGCCGCAAAGTCCTGGCAATACAGAGTCGCATTTTTTCCCCATTTTTGAATACCAAATATCTACTACCCTTGCCTCTCCTGACTAAAACAACATAAGATAAACACAGATTGCCGGAGCTTATTAATTTTCTACCATAGTCGCTGAAAATCATACTCAGAGTATTCGTTCATCAAAGTTAACCTTAATTTTGTTATAACTCATTTATTTATCAGTATTTTTCTCCCTCCCTTAAGATATTACAAATATTATAGATATTTATTACTTGAGAGTAATAGTCATCAAATTTTCTTTAAAATATTAATAGCAGAAACCACATATCAACGAAATTTTAACGGTAGAAATGCACTTTACAGATCATTGATTCGTTATCTAATGTAATGATTCCAGCAACACGGATGATATAACAGATTTACCACTTCATTTAATTGGCCCGCATAGTTCAAAACCTCAAGAATCACGTCGAAACAGGAATAGGATTATTATAGTTTCAAACTGAGGTCGAAAATGGAATACATTTATCCGTTGTGGTTTTCAATGAGCGATCTCTATTTTGTAGTTTATTATACAGACAATTATTTTAGTGGAAGTATTATAGTGGAACTACCGACATTAAGTGCTCGTTTATCAAAGAATGAGAAATAAAATGAAAAGGGAAATAAATAAATACTAAAGCATCAAGTAACATATAGAACTAGTTTTTACCTTAACAAAATATGACAGACATTTCCATAAAATCATGATAATAAAATTTTGTAATATAAAATGAGAAATCTGAAACTAGTCATTTTGACTGGTTGGTAGTTCTAGTGTTAATAATGTAAGTTATAGCAATTTTAGACCGGACCGTGAATTATGATGTAATGAAATTAAATAATTATCTGTTTATAAATTTAAAAGAAAAACATCAGTAGGTGAAACAAATGCATGTTTATATATCTTCGAAATCGAAAAGAAAGAAAGTATAAAAGTATGAAAATTAAGAACTGGAAAATTATGGATTTGGAGATTTAGGAATTTGGAAATTTAGAAATTGGGAAATTTAGAATTTTAGAAATTTAGAAATTGAGAAATTGAGAAATTTGGAAATTTAGTAATTGGGAAATTTAGAAATTGGGAAATTTAGTAATTGAGAAATTTGGAAATTTAAGAATTTAGGAATTTAGAAATTGAGAAATTGGGAAATTTAGAAATTTGGAAAATTAGAAATTGGGAAATTCAGAAATTTGGAAATTTAACAATTGAGAAATTTGGAAATTTAGAAATTGGGAAATTTAGAAATTTGGAAAATTAGAAATTTGGAAATTTAGAAATTGAGAAATTTAGAAATTGAGAAATTTAGACATTGGGAAATTTAGTAATTGAGAAATTTGGAAATTTAAGAATTTAGGAATTTAGAAATTTGGAAATTTGGAAATTTAAGAATTTAAGAATTTAAGAATTTAAGAATTTGGAAATTTAGGAATTTGGAAATTTAAGAATTTAGAAATTTGGAAATTTGGAAATTTAAAAATTTAAGAATTTAGAAATTTAATAATTTGGAATTTTGAAAATATGGGAATTTAGTAATTTGAAATTTTTGAAATTTTAAAACTTGAGAATTTGTGGACTTGAAAATTTCGAAATTTAGAAACTCGAAATATTGGACATTTTTAATTCAGTAATTTAGTAATTTAGTAATTTGGAAATTTGGAAGTTTGGAAGTTTGGAACCTTAGAAATTTAGAAATTGTGGAATTTCAGATCTTGAAAATTTGGTCATATGTTGACAAGTTGCAGATTTTTAAAGTTTCTAAATTTTCAAATTTAATAGTCCACACATGTAGTACGAAGGTGGAATTTTTTTACCTAGTATCGTAATTTTCCTTAAAAAATCATGTTCAATAATTCACTTCACCCTTCACAATTTTTCCTCGGCTAAACGTACAACTAACACGTCATGACTTACGAGTTTACATACTGATGTACCATACTGTTGCGTCAATACACATACCTGCTAGCACAGATATTGTCTTTGATTTGTAACATTAAAACAAACAATACTTTTGTTAACCCATTCTAGAAAATATTGCCGATATTATCGTGCCATAATAACAGTTAAATATCGTGACATAAGCATTGCTCAGGTCATAATTAATCAGGATGTGGACTCGAATAGTACAAACGGCAATAATAGGAACGTGGACTTTGAACTTTCTATTAAAACTCATTAACATGCCAGTAATTGAAGTGCTTTTTACCTGAAATATAATCTGATTCCGCGGATTTAGTGGGATCAAAACGAGGATTGTATCTTGTTTCTTACTGTTCGCAAGATTCAAACGGAAGCTTTAGATAAACGAACTTGAGCACTTTGAATATTGCATTTCTCTGCTATTTAACTCTGGACGAGCGTACTCCACTTTTGTTCAGCCAACGTTGGATGAAAGACGGTGTTTTAAAGCGAGAGATTTATTCCGTGCGAACATAAGTTAAAGTGAAGATTGCTGTTAGCAGTTGGACGAGTATTACATGGTTTGCTGAATAAAAAAACTGTGCTGGTTCACTTTCAAGGATTCATAGAAGCATTTAATATTTAAAGTTTAATTAATCTGCTCTCAAGGAGATTTGAATTTATTTCTGATTTGAAAAATGTTATTAATATGATAATATTTATATGAGAAAAATGATATTGGAAATACTTGGAGTTGATTGATCACACGCTTATCAGGAACGTGCAGGGAAAATGGCGATATAGGACACGCCGTTCAATGATTTTTTCATTTTTTACGTTTTTTAATCTGTTCAGAAGCTGAGAATATGGAAATTCGACAATTTGGGAATTTAAAGATTTAAAAATTTGAGAATATGGGAATTGGAGAAATTGAAGATTTAGAAATTTCAAGGTTGAAAATTGAAGAAAAATAGAAATTGAAAAATTTGAAAATTTCAGGGTTTTAAACATTTTTTAATTTGTAAAAGGCATATGAGAATTAGAAAATCTGAAAGTTTTAGCATATGAGAATTTAGAAATTTAGAAATTTGAAATATAGAAATATAGAAAATTAAAAATTAAAAATTTAGTAAAAAAAGTTTAAGAGTATAAAAAATTGTAACTCTATAAAACAGGAATTTGAAAATTTGAAAATTTAAGTGTTACGGATAGAACTGGCCAATTGAGGCATTTCAGAGCATGGGATGAGAATTTAAAGATAAACATAAGATTTAATGAATTTAGCGGGGTTTTCGGGGACGACTGGTCAAAAGCAGCAGGCATGGCGAGTTTCCATGCCTCGAAGCCCTACGTGCACGGGGAAACCTGTGGCCGTATTCGTCGAACACCATGAGTGTCTCGGCATGAAAAACACCATCGTAGCACCGGGGGTAACCAATCCGCCCGGGAGTGGTGGTGCTCACCAAAACACCGAGGGCCACTCCGCTCGGGAGAGGTGAGAACCCGGGCGGGGGCGAGCTTGCTTGCCCTGCGCTCCGGCTAGCTGTCTGCGGGATCGGTCGCACTCGAAGACGATAGATAATTAATTTTCTAAGAAATGTACACGTGCGTGGTGCACGTGGCAATGGCACGTGGCAAAAGTGGCACGTGGCACATGCTCTGAAATTCCGAGAAAAATGCCAATTAATAAGTATTTGATCCACCGCGAAATGCCGGCGAACCCAGGTGCGCACTTCGGCAAAAAAGAAAGGCACTCCTCGGCGACGTCTCCTGATGCGTAATTTTCGAGAAACGAGTACAAAGGCGCGGACCGCTCCGTTTGACGGCGGGTACCGGCAAGTGCCGGCGCGACATCGGTATCGGCGCGCGGCGTGGCGGCGCGGCGGCTCGGCCGCAAAGGGCGGGCGGCATCGCAAGGATCGGTCGTAGAGGGATGACCGCGAAGCCAAGGTCGACGGAGGGCACGTGGCAGATTTCGAAGAAATCGGGTGGTTGCTAGGAGACGTCGTAGGGGAGTGAAACGTATAAAATAAGCGAGGGCACCGGGCCCGCGCTTCACTTCGATTCATTCTCTTATATTTGTTGCTACGCGTTTCATTCTTTATATTTACGAGGCTTCACTTATAACTTGTCACTACGGGACATACTTGTTGTCATTACGGACTTTACTTATATTTTGCAAAGACTTTCGTTGCGGGATCAAATATTTCGGCTTTGATTGTAATATTGATGTCACACGCAGATTAAATTATAATACGTGGGTTATATAATAATTGAAATAAACTGTGCGTATTCACCGTCGAAAAATTGAGTTGTTCTGATACAATTTTTGGTGCCGAAACCCGGGACACTTTGACCGGACAGACGGTGTTTGACGCGATATCGTGACTTGTGTGGAAGTGCGAGTGACACACAAAGTGGACTTTACTCGAGACAATGGTACGAGGAAAACGAGCAGCAGCCCAGCAGTCAGGGAAGCAGCCAGCGGCCAAGCGGGGCAGACCAGCGAAGGCGAGAGCATTGGCAGATCCAGGACCAGGACCGGCAACCATGGAGGACAAAGATTCTGCGGGGCCTTCCAGGGCACCGTCTCCCATCCTACCTGTCATCCGACAGGGGCGTCGGGCAACAAGGACCACTGGGAACCAGCGGCAGCAGGAGCTGCCAGGAGGCAGCGGTCACGGAGCGGGATGGCAGCAGCGACCCACGGAGGCGAGCATCCCATCCGCAGCCGACGAGGACACGGACTTCTCCGACGAGGCGGAGGAAATCCAGGGCAGCGAGGACGACAGGGCAACGCATCAGCCATGGAGCAACAGCACCGCGTTACCAGTAAGGCGTCAGCGAAACGTGAGTGAGCAATCCTTTATTGACCCGGCTGATCGACTATCCGCGGCTATCGAACGTACGTTAGCGGCGGTACGTGAAGCGTCGCTCGCAGGGGAAGGAAGTTCGCGATTAGTAAATCGTCTCACAACCGCGAAAGCGTTACCTAGCTTCTCCGGTGATCCCTTAGAGTGGCTACACTTTAAGGAGGCATATATATCGTCATCCGAATCGGGCGGATACTCGGACCGCGAAAACATTGCACGATTGTTCGATGCCCTAAAGGGCGAGGCGCGCGACGTGGTTAAAACTTTGCTCGCGAGTAGCCGCGACGCGGACACAATAATAAAGACGTTAGAATTACATTTCGGGAATAAACGGGCCGCTGCCGAGAAAATCGTCGCGGAGTTAAAGACATTACCGGAGATAGATTCGGGGAGAATTTCGCTCGTACAATTCGCGACAAAGTTACGCAGTGCAGTGGTAGCGTTTAAAACGTTTAGGTTATTAGGGTACCTGCACAGCCCCGAACTAGTAAAATCCGTGGGACATAAGATACCGATAGCGTTGCGATATGCATATAACCGGTACGCCGTAAGCGTTAGAGAAGAGAAATCGGAACTCGAGAAACTCGCGGATTTCATATACGCGGAAGCCGAATTAGCTACGGAAGCCGGGATTTTTGATATCGATTTCACGACGGAACGACCGACACAAAGGGTAGATCGCGGCGCGTTCGGTGGATCGCGGCGGTCGTCGGCGAAAACGGCTGTGGTATGCGTAGCAGAACGGCGAGATAGGCGCGTAGAAACAAACGCGACGGAAACTCGTAAATGTGCGTTTTGCAAAAAGGATAATCACCCGTCGCCGAAATGCCTCTTCTTTGCCCGTGAGCCCGTGAGTAAGCGCTGGGACCTCGTGAAAAAGTACAACCTATGCTTCGGGTGCTTGAGGCCCGGTCATTCAAGAAACGATTGCAAGAGTGAGATGTGTAAGGTCTGCAAGAGGCAGCATCACATCCTGTTGCATAAATATGTCGACGCAAATAGTGCGGAAAATGAGGCTCAGCGCGGGGCGATATCCGGGGGAGAGAGTGCGTCGGGCAGGGCATACGTCGCGAGCGACAACAGGTCGGGGGAAAATCGCGGTTCCATAGATAGCTGACTAGACGGGCAAAGCGTATTGCTGAAAATTATAGCGGTACGCGCGGGTGGGCCGAAGCGAACAATAGATACATTCGCGTTACTAGACGAGGGTTCCACGGTCACCCTGATAGACGATAGGCTGGCGCGAGACCTAGGGGTAAAGGGTTCGCGAATAGACGTGTCTATAAAAGGAATAGGCGAAGGAGAAATTCGATTAGAGAATAGCAAAAAAGTAGATTTTGACGTAGAGGGGATCTTCGGCACACACCGGATCCGCGGAGCGATAACCGTAAAAAAATCTGAAGTTTCCCACACAGTCGATCAGCCGGGACATTATTGCGCGGGTACACGGTGCCGCCAAAGACGTGGAGACCCGACCGTACCACGGAGCACGAGTAGAATTATTAATCGGTCAAGACAATTGGGACCTAATCGTAACACGGGAACTGCGCGAGATAATAGGTACAGATTTGGCGGTTTCGCGCTCCCGTCTTGGCTGGACCGTACATGGGTCCGCGGAATGCTCCTCACGAGCGGTATACAAAATAGAGGGAAGCGAATACCAATGTACAGGGGAGGCTCTGACTTCTTTAGACGATTTAGTAAAGGGTTATTTCGCGCTAGAATATACCGGAATAAAGGATAGCGTCGCGTGTAAAGGCGAGCAGGATCGCGCGTTGCGGATACTAGAGGAAACTAGTTCGCGTAAGGGAAAAATCTGGGAAACGGGCCTCTTATGGAAGGACGATCACGCGCCGAGCACGAACGGTTTGTCTACTGCGCGGAAAAGGTTAGAATTATTAGAACGAAGGTTAGATCGCGATCCCGAATATGCACGTTTATATTACCAGGAAATGCAGCGCTTTCTGGATCAGGGTTACGCTCAAAGGGTTGAGAAAACGTGGGAGCGGGATAGGACGTGGTATCTACCGCACTTCGGAGTGCGAAACGTAAACAAGCCAAATAAAGTTCGATTAGTTTTCGATGCCGCGGCAAAAACCGGAGGAATAAGTTTGAACGACCAGCTGATGTCAGGTCCGGACCTATTAAAATCATTGCCGGGAATATTAATTCGGTTTAGACAATACGCGGTCGCGGTGAAGGCGGACATTTCAGATATGTTCCTACGCGTGCAAATTCGGGAAAGCGATCGTGGTGCGCAAAGATTCCTATGGCGAGGAAAAGACAGGAATAGAGAACCGGACATTTACGAGATGTCGACGTTAATCTTCGGCGCCAAATCATCCCCGTGTAGCGCGATCTACGTCAAAGATAAGAATGCGAAAGACTGTAATGAAGCTCACCCGGAGGCAGTTAGAAGTATTATTAATGATAGCTATATGGACGATTTCTTATCGAGTCGAAGAACCGTGCGCGAAGCGGCAGAGCTCGTTCGGGATGTAATCGCGATAAACGCGCGAGCGAATTTCGCCATGCATGGTTGGGCGAGCAACAAGGTAGAGGTCTTGCGAAATTCCGTCGATCACGGGCAACGGTTAGAGCAGGGCGACATGCGGTTAGGCGACCGAGGGGGAGAGAGGGTCCTCGGTCTTTTCTGGGACACACAGACTGACGAACTCAAATTCAATGTCGAGTTAAAGAACATACCAAAAGAAATCCTGCTAGGCGAAAAGAAGCCCACCAAACGAGAGTTCTTACGCGTTATCATGTCGGTTTTCGATCCGCTCGGTATCCTCGCGCCGTTCACGTTAAAGTCAAAAATCATCATGCAGGAAATATGGCGAAGCGGTATAAATTGGGACGACCCACTACGGGAGGAAGATTTTGTCCGTTGGCGCAAGTGGGTGTCCATGATAGACAGGGTAAAAGAATGCCGGATGCCGAGGTGTTACGGGGTAACGGAATCGCGGGAGTCAGAAGCGCAACTCCACGTGTTTTGCGACGCGAGCTTAACGGCTTACGCGGCGGTAGCCTATCTGCGGTTCGAAAACGAAAATGAGTCTGAATCCGCGCACGTTTCCTTGATCATGGCCAAAAGTAGAGTCGCGCCGTTAAAACCGTTGACGATACCGCGATTAGAGTTACAGGCGGCCCTGATGGGGACAAGACTCGCGACGTTCGTAGAAAAGGAGCTAGACATTAAAATTAGTAGACGAGTTTTTTGGTCAGATTCGACTACCGTGATTTCGTGGATCAGATCGGAGCCGCGGACGCGTCAAGTATTCGTAGCGAACCGTTTAGGAGAGATCGGGGAAAACACGCGGACGACGGAGTGGCGATGGGTTCCGACCGGTCAGAATCCCGCGGACGACGCGACGCGCTTCGAAAATAGCTCCGAATTTATAAGCCCGCGATGGTTTGAAGGCCCGGAATTTTTGCGACGTCCGGAATCCGAATGGCCGATAGAAAAAACGTTGACCGCAAAAGAGAAGGCGACAATCGACGGATTGGAGCAGCGGAAAGCGTGCGTCTACGTGGCGGCGACGGTAAAAGCAGAATTTTCGCTACCGATAAGATTGATGGGTTGGCGCGGTCTTCTCGTCATCGCGCGACGAGTACACGCGATCGTCGGTCGTTGGAAGGGGAAGAACACCGTGAAAGAACCGTTGGAAATAGTTCAGATAGGGGAACAATATTGGTACCGCGTTATCCAGGAAGAATATTTCGGAGCTGAGATAGTTGCGTTGAGAAACGGCCGTAATATCAACAAGGGAAGTAAAATCGCCGGTTTAGATCCATACGTAGACGAACAGGGAATTTTAAGGGCCAACGGGCGCGTAACGGCAACGGGACTTGAGGGCTTTGACAACCGACCAATCATACTTGAGGGTCGACACCCCGCGACAAAATTACTAATTGCAGAATATCATCGGAAGTTCTATCACGCGAGTAGCGACGCGGTAGTCAACGAATTAAGGCAAAAATACCATATAATCGGTCTTCGACGCGTTTTACGTTCGCTCATAAGTAGGTGTATCGTATGTCGTATACGGCGAGGCAGGCCACAGAACCCGCTGATGTCCGCGCTACCGGTCGGGCGTGTAGCTTTTCGGCAAAGACCCTTTACACACTGTGGGGTCGACTATTTCGGACCATTGATGGTAAAGATCGGGCGGCGAAGAGAGAAACGTTGGGGAGTGTTGTTTACGTGTCTCACGACAAGGGCCATCCACTTAGAGATCGCGCATTCGCTAAGTGCTAGTTCGGCCATAATGGCATTACAAAGACTAGCGGCGCGGAGAGGCACACCGCAGGTAGTCTACAGCGACAATGGGACGAATTTCCGGGGCGCGGACAAGGAGCTGAAAGACGCGACCGTGAGTATGGACCGAGCTAAGATCGAGGAATACGCATTGTCGAAACGCGTGAAATGGGTTTTCAACCCCCCTGACGCACCGCATATGGGTGGGGCGTGGGAACGATTGATTAGGTCGGTAAAAACCGCGTTAAACGTGATTTTAAGGGAACAAGCACCCTCCGAAGAAGTTCTTTCTACGCTCTTTGCAGAAGCCGAACATTCGGTAAACTCGCGGCCGCTCACGCACGTGTCGTTAGACCCTCGCGATAAAGAGGCACTGACGCCAAATCATTTCCTGATAGGATCGTCCTCGGGTGAGGTTCAGCTAGGTAGATATGATTTTCAAAATGTATGTTTGCGAAAACAGTGGCGAACAGCGCAGAGTTTCGCGGAGGCGTTTTGGAAACGATGGTTGCGCGAATATTTACCTACGCTCGTACCGCGAAAGAAATGGACCGAAAAGGAAAATCCCTTAGAAGTAGGCGATATAGTGTTGATCGTAGATTTACAAGCACCGCGAAATAGTTGGCGAAAAGGGACCGTTACACGAGTATTTCCCGGTGTAGATAAAGAAGTCAGAGTGGCCGAGGTGCGCACACGAACGGGTGATTTTATACGTCCGGCACGAAAACTAATAAAACTACTAGGAATAAATGAGGTACAAAATTAAATGAATTTTGTACGAGGGGGAGGATTGTTACGGATAGAACTGGCCAATTGAGGCATTTCAGAGCATGGGATGAGAATTTAAAGATAAACATAAGATTTAATGAATTTAGCGGGGTTTTCGGGGACGACTGGTCAAAAGCAGCAGGCATGGCGAGTTTCCATGCCTCGAAGCCCTACGTGCACGGGGAAACCTGTGGCCGTATTCGTCGAACACCATGAGTGTCTCGGCATGAAAAACACCATCGTAGCACCGGGGGTAACCAATCCGCCCGGGAGTGGTGGTGCTCACCAAAACACCGAGGGCCACTCCGCTCGGGAGAGGTGAGAACCCGGGCGAGGGCGAGCTTGCTTGCCCTGCGCTCCGGCTAGCTGTCTGCGGGATCGGTCGCACTCGAAGACGATAGATAATTAATTTTTCTAAGAAATGTACACGTGCGTGGTGCACGTGGCAATGGCACGTGGCAAAAGTGGCACGTGGCACATGCTCTGAAATTCCGAGAAAAATGCCAATTAAAAGTATTTGATCCACCGCGAAATGCCGGCGAACCCAGGTGCGTACTTCGGCAGAAAAGAAAGACACTCCTCGGCGACGTCTCCTGATGCGTAATTTTCGAGAAACGAGTACAAAGGCGCGGACCGCTCCGTTTGACGGCGGGTACCGGCAAGTGCCGGCGCGACATCGGTATCGGCGCGCGGCGTGGCGGCGCGGCGGCTCGGCCGCAAAGGGCGGGCGGCATCGCAAGGATCGGTCGTAGAGGGATGACCGCGAAGCCAAGGTCGACGGAGGGCACGTGGCAGATTTCGAAGAAATCGGGTGGTTGCTAGGAGACGTCGTAGGGGAGTGAAACGTATAAAATAGGCGAGGGCACCGGGCCCGCACTTCACTTCGATTCATTCTCTTATATTTGTTGCTACGCGTTTCATTCTTTATATTTACGAGGCTTCACTTATAACTTGTCACTACGGGACATACTTGTTGTCATTACGGACTTTACTTATATTTTGCAAAGACTTTCGTTGCGGGATCAAATATTTCGGCTTTGATTGTAATATTGATGTCACACGCAGATTAAATTATAATACGTGGGTTATATAATAATTGAAATAAACTGTGCGTATTCACCGTCGAAAAATTGAGTTGTTCTGATACATTAAGAGTGTACTTAAGGATAACGTACGAACTTATAAAATGTACCACTAATTTGTCGAACAAAATTCGAGATAAAATATCGAAAGTCAACACTATTCAAATCTGTACAAAGCTATACGTTTCACCAAATGTTTAAAATATTTTTCTTAAAATTAACTAAGCACATAGCTTATAATATTAAATATTTCAAGTTAATTACACATATATTATATAATAATTAACAGAATTGCGAATAACAATCGTAAATATGTAGGTATATAAAAAATATATAAAAATGAACATGTATTTATTTAAACCGTAAATTTGAACTGCTTGTAAATTCAAATTCTCGTATCACTGTTTCGCGGGAAAAATATAAATTAAACGCCATCTGGGAAACTTGCTCTTGCCCGGCGCATTGGAAAAATTACTCAATTTTTCAAAATAAATTATGTGATTGCGATTGAAAAATGCAGTCCGATTACGGAGATTGTTACAACTATGTGAGAAATTAGTAGCTAAATGATTTTATTCTTTAATCGAAAAAGTATAAAAAATTAAGTAGAAAAGGTCAAAAAAAATATCTCAAACTTTGATTATCACGTAATTAAAATCGCACTATCACTTCTACTTTCGTTAATAATTTATAACTAAATTTATTAGTTGTTTTATTACGCAAATTATTAACTCCTTAGATTAATAGTTTATTAATTACAAAAAAAGTTTCTACGCACATGTAAAGAAATAGTAAAAGTTTGAAAATTATAAAAAAATTTGTTAAGGTGAAGTGGGGTAAGTGCAGACTGGTTTTTGTAAAGTTGGTATTTAAACGTAAGTATTTTCAGTCTGCTTTGTAAATACTTAACGCTGTCGATATCGAACGCTTTACACAATTACTACCATTTAATTAATATTAACTTGGACCTTAATTTTCCTTGTACATTTTGATTTTGATAGGAAATTGTTTAAAATGTCAACTACTCTGCACTTTCCCCGAAAATGGGGTAAGAGCGTAACTTGAAGTTAAATACTTTGAAACTTTATTTCAAGTGCAATGGGGCAAGAGCAGAATTATTAACAAATCTGCTATAAAATGCTTTATACTGCATTATGCAAGTACTCTATACTGCAAACAAGTACTCTTAGCTGAAATATAAAAGGGGATATAGTGAAACAAAACAAGGAAACAAACATACTAAATGGAGAAATTTCGTTCGTATTGTAATAAAAATAGCCTGTATACGCATTTGCCCCGTTCACGAACTACCCCACTTCACCTTATTCTATTATATTGATGTAAATCTAATCGCGTAATTTACTATGTTTGACGAATATCCATTCGTATTATACTTATCAAGTATCAAATAAACATCTTTGAGTATATTTTGATAGCACTATTCTCATCTTTAATTTAACCGTTGAATACAAAAGAGAATTTGAATCCATATTGTATTTCCTCGAAAAATGATATTTCTACCGTGTTGTATTTTTAACTTAATTCGACATTTTTAAAAAAATAATCTTTTAAAATCATCATTGATTTATTTCGCTTCAAATACTTCGAATACATAATTTCTCAACATTTCATGCAACATTAAAAAAAAATGTGTTTAGTCCAAGGACGATTCGTGCAACAAAATAAAACGGTATTAGTATTCTACTAGCGGAAGGATAGAAAGTTTTGTCGGCTTTTTGTATGTAATAACCATTACACAATTTGTGTAACTATTGCATGCTTACTTCGTAATTATCAGTATTCAATAGCGTTCATTAGTCATCAATCGTGCCATTATTATTTAATCTTGCGTACAAACAATTAAGAATAACAATGTTTCAAACTTCAATTTTCTTTAATATATTATTTAACAATTCAGTATTAATTTACAATATGCTGGAAATGCTTATAATAATTGCAAAGTATTTCTTATAATAAATATTTAAAAATGGCTGTTGCTATTTCACAAAAAATAAAATGTAAATTCGTTTTGACATAAATTACATTGTAGCAAAGATGATACTGAATTATTTCAGAAACAAAAATTTCAAGTGATCTTATATTAGTAACACCTAAATGAAATTCGATTTTCAATCTTTGTTAATGTCCTTAAGCTAATAAAATTTATTGCTGTTATTTTGAGCAGTACTTCCTTAGATCAAGTTTTTTCAAACTTTCATGACCAGAGATTCGCTTTCAAAATTTGTTATTTTTCACGATCCATTTGCTGGAGATGTTCCAAAGTTTAAAAAATTAAAAATTTCAATGATTCAAAATCCTAAATTTTCAAGATCCCATAATTTCACAGACACAAAGTGCCAAAGTTCCATAGTACCAAAATTTTAATATCTTGATGTTTCAAAGTTCCAGATTTCTCAACACCTTAAATTTTCTGAAATCCCAAAGTCCTAATATGTTCAACAAATTTTGAAATAAGGTCTCGAAGTTCCAATCTTCAAAAATTCCAAAATATCAAAGTACTGAAGTCTCGAGGTCTCACAGTTCCAAATAACCTAATGCCTGAAACATTTATGAATTCTACAAGTTCTAATAAAAAAGTATAAAGTAAATAAAAATTCACAAGAAAATTGAATGTAATGCTTGTAGAATATAAAAGGTCAAACCTTATCCTGATTAAATAACGTTTGTTGCATTTAATATATTTTTTCAGGAGCCGTAGGTTGTGGTCCTCAAGAAGAATTTCGTGCTTGTGCAGACATCACGATAGGAGACGATGTAGAACCTTTGCCGCCAAGACCACCGGTAGAAACACCAGCGAAAGCTCCTGGAGAAAAGACGCCGACAGAACCAACTTGGGTGCCCGAATCGAGTGGTCCTTATTGGTTATTCAGTATTGTTATCGCTGGTACGTGCCTGTTGGTTGTGCTGGCGGCTATGGCATTGCTTTACTCGTATTACTATCACGCTGGCAGAGCCAAAAAGTGGCTTATGGCGAGGCGATTGTTGGCACCTGAAAGCCCACCTGTCGCTCCACCCAGACATAGAAAACACAACACGTCCAATGCACAATTGCAGCTGTAGACGAAAATTTGGTATTTAACGTAGGGTGACCAAAATGCATAAAAAAGAAAAGATTATGTAATTTTATAATAACCGTTCTACAATTTCACTGTGTATTTTTATTTATGAAAAACAAAATATATAAAAGGTCACCCTGATTTATTGTTATGACTTTCTCAAAGTGAAATTTTCTATTTAAAATATTTTAGATCAATTCAGACTTTTTACTACACCGTGTGTTTTGTGTACATGAGAGAAATATCTTGTAACATTGTGATGTATGTATGACAGCAAAAGTAGTCTTTGTTTACTTTTAGAATAAAGAGCGTTCACGTTTGCTACACACGCGTACACATCGTATCGTTCTGTGTATATATAAACTGTTTTACCATTAAACGTATTTATTTTTTATAAACACGTGGTTCCTGGCTTATCCATCGTAGTTTAAATGATAATAATCTTGTAAATATATATACAAGCAACTGAATGAAACTATGTGATGGAGAGAATTTTCTAACAGATTGTGCTTCAAGTACATGTAAGAAATTTTTGTTTAACGTTGTTATTTTTATGCTATACACCTTGGAGAACTCTGCTTTGAAATAAATAAGGTTTTAAAAAATTCAGTTCTCTTGTAGTAAGTTATTTTTTATTCAGTAACATATTCCTAAAATCTTGATTACTCATCTTTTGAGGAACACCGTTTCCGGTCACATTTGCACTGCCGTTAGAAGTAGCGGTTTTAACAGTACGTGGTACCATAGACAATAATGTTTTAGGCATACCAAACGTAGTTCTGCTTACTGCAGTACCACCTAATGATTTAACCAAAGTTGTTTCCTCGGTCACTGGATTCTTTTTGCGTTCTGGCGGTTGACTTATAGCCACACTAATAACTTTGTCGCTGACTTTCATTCCATCGGTTGCCAGAAGAGCCTTTGCGGCACTATTTTCATCGTCATATTCAACATAAGCCAGTCCTTTTGAATGACCATTACGGTAAGTAACTATGCGGACCTCCTTCAATGTTCCATGAACTTTAAAAATTTCTTCCAGTTCTTCTTTCGTTGTGGTTACCGGAAGTCCTGTTCATTTTGGAAAAAGAAAAATAATTTTAATTTAATTTTAAAAAAATAATTACTTTAATTTATGCTTAGACAGCTCAATTACCTTTCACGAAAAGTTTGTTTTTCTCGAGAGAACAACTGTATTTGAATCCTGATCCTCGTGTTCTGTTTGGATCACATCGAGAAACAAACATTGGTCGTCCTCTTATTGGTGTTCTATCTAACTGCAAAGCTTTTTCTACTGCTTCCTGTATAAATTAAACAATATATATTTGTATAACTGTATAATAATTTTACTTTGAAATAAGAAAAAATGTTTCATACCGCACTGCTTAGCTGCACGTAACAGTATCCTTTACTGCGACCTTTGTAATCCCGTATCATTTTAAATAGTGTAATCGGACCAGCCGGTTCTAGAGCATTTCTGACTTCTTCTTCGGTTGCAGTATAGTCTAAATTACTTATGAAAACTGTGATTTTGTCGTCGACCTCATGTGCGTGGTCTATTTCCATTTTATCATCTTCCGGCATTTTAAAACCGGGAGGTGGGGCAACTTTCAGTTTTTGCTCCTGAGTATCACCATCAAGTTTCGTCTCCAAATTCAATTTGCCTTCTTTCGCTTTTGGCTTCATTTGTGTTTCGACTTTTGTAATTTTTGCTGGAGAACTACTTAAATTCTTCCATTTGCCAGTATCGTCTGTCTTTCTTTTATGAGCTTTCTTGTTTTGTAACGGAGATGATTCATGATTAGAAGTTTGTTGAGCTTTTTGTCTCTCTTCTGCTACTTTATCTAATTTTTCCCTTGTTCGTGATTCACAAAATTCCATTTGTTCTAGTGAACCTTCATCTCGTTCAAAATCTAACCAAGAATTTGCTATACTTTCCGGCCAATCTTTTACTGAAGTAAAAGCTTTCTGATATAGCTTTCTTAAATGCTTTGTATCTCCATAACATCTGCACAAAAGAGCAAATATAACTTAAGTTATAAATTAATCTACATAACGCAACAGCAAATTAATGTAAAATAACATAAGTAATTACCTTTCTAAAGAAATATATTCTAACCAGTAAGATGCAGTTGCGGAATGTCCCTGTGACAAAATATCTGCCCAAAGTGATCTAGCTTTTTCCATGTTATTGGCATGTATGGCTTCGGTTCTTGCCCAATACTGTAATATAACACAATTTGGGTCTCCCTCTAAACCGAAATATTTTGCCAAATGTTCACAAGCTCTATTAAAAGTATTACGCAATATTTCTATCTGTTTTTCTTCCTCGTCATAATCGCGATCAATTTTGCGGCGCAAATATTCTAAATACGTTATCCATAAATTTCGATAATCGTCTGCCATAGAAAATCCAGCCTCTAAACCATTTTCTAATAATGTTTGAATCTCCAACGTTGGCTTTCCCCATTTCTCATATGCTCTCATCCATTTTTGCCATACTTTTGCACACCATGGAACATTTCTTGAAGCCCTCCGATATATCTGATCCAAGACAGACTCAATTTTGATATTTTCCTCTAAGTATGTAAGATAATCAAGCCAAAGTGACATTTCTAAACTAATATCACTGATTGCTCTTTCATATAAAACTGTTACTCGTCCTGGATCTCCATTTTGTTTCTCATACAGTAAGTATGCTTTGTATGAATCTAAAAGTTCATTCTCGGCTTGCGAAGAAGCAATTTTTTCTTCAAACGGCAAACGACCATTTAGTTTTGCAAGTGCTCGTTCATATCCTCCAGCAACAATTTTATCATCAACAATGGCTTCCGCACCATCTCCATGACGCCAGGTTTCATACTCTTCATATGTCTTTTCCATATCTAAAAGAGGACAAGCTAGTTGTCTTTTGAACAAGTTCCCAATACGTTCTAATTGCTCCTTTCTTTCAGCTTGATTTGAAGGTTCAATCTAAATATTTAAAATTTAAATGTAAGATACAATTTACAAAAGAAATTATGTTTGCGATACTTACCAATGCATATAAAACAGCTTCAAATTCTCTGAATGCTTCCCATATTATCGCACCTTTGATAGTATGTAATCCCACATCTGTTAATGCTCTTTCAAATAACTGCCGAACATTTCTTGCTGCATCCTTTTCAGTGCCCATATTACCAATACTAAATTGTAGATACTCAAGCCATACTTCTACAGCTATAATATAAAATTAAGTTTATTATATACAAATTAATCATACTTTTAAGACAGATAATAAGCATGGTACGAGTCTTTCTCATGAATTTCGAATAACTGAATACCTAAGTACTCGATTAGAATATTTGATATAAATCAAAAGGAACAATTTTGTTTTTGTATAAGTAGTGCTGAAATGAGAATAGGGTTAGATTTAATACTTTATCCAAGCTATATTCATATACAGTTGAATCTTCCAAGTATGAACTATTAAATTGATAAAATACAATACCTAGTAGCTATTGATAATACTTGAATAGTACCATAGCCTATTACCAATTAATATAAACATTCTATCGAAAGTAATGCTTACAAAGGTAATCTTTAACAGCTCGTTCACATAACTTAACCACTTCAGCTTTTTGTTCTGGTGTAGTAGCGAGTTTAATTTCATCGCGCATCCAAGATAACCAGAGTTCAGGACTCAAAGGATATTTGGTACTCATATTTTCTCTGGCAGCACGTAATCGTTCCAGTTCACCCATTCTTTGTAATTTATTAATAAGAGAAATGTGACTCGCATAATCATATGGATTTTGGGCAAGACTAGCTTCCAAAATTTTGACCTCTGCCTCATCAGCATCCTCTTCATCTTCTTCCTCTTCGTCTTCTTCATCCTGATCATCAATCAGTTCATCTGCACTCTCTGCATTTTCATTTTCAATCAATTCTGATTCTTCTTCCTTGTTTGCTGCATCTTCATGCAAACTATTATCGTTACTTTTATCACTCGTTGCATCCATGTCTTCCATTTTAATTTGAAATAAACCGTGTAACGATCTAACAAACTTTCAGTAATGTATATTTACAAAAACCGATAGAGGACAATATACATCAACAACATTGGGACTTTGAAGGTTATGTTTAAATGTTTTGTATTATTCTGGTAGATTTCTCTTTGCTACGCATGCGACAGTGATGGTTCGAGTTTGAACTAATTCCAGAGACCTCATACAAGAAAGTTAGGAAACTCTGGACGAAGATCAGTGGATACAGATATAACAAAATTAACTAGGTCTGTTTGATTGAGGCGCTCCGTGCCTAATCTAACAATGTTGAGCGTGCGAGTAAATTTGACGCTGAAGCAAAAATAGTCAACCATGTTATCCGGTGGAATTGGTTGAGTGGTGCAAAAGACAAACGTGGACAAAAAAATTGAAAAGTCAAGTACATAAGCGCGAGCAAATTCAATTTTGCATTAAAGTCTACGGGGATATGGTTTTTCGGTAATTATTCCGCCGTGGCATGCGCGGGCGGTGCGCAGGAGGAATATACACGATAGTGAGTGTGCGAAATCGTTAATTACTCACTTTCTGAGCACAGTCTATGAACTTTTATGATTAAAGAATAGTCAGTAATGCATTATTTACATGGTTCGATCATAAAAGTTCATAAATAATGTTCGGGTAATGAGTAATTAATTATTTTGTGTCAGCATTGCGATACGTATATGAGCCGCCTATGTCAATTCTACTGCGCATGCAAAGTGCAATATTTCGGCACATTGACGACGTAGTATGATTCATGAGGCATTTAGGAACAAATTTCTATTAGGGTTTGATATGTTTTGATGCCTAATAAAGTTAGAAAATCAATTTTTGTAGAATTCGGTTCAAAATGGTACTGGTTGCGCCATCTAGCGGCGAGCGGCGGAACTACGGAAAATTAAAATTTCGATTTTCTCTGAAATTAGGCAATTTTACGTATTTCTGAGGGTCAGAAATTGTTCTTTGACCTCCCTAGAATCTATATATTGCCACAAGAAGCGGTGAAAGTTGGAACTACGAAAAACTAAAATTCCGATTTTCTCGAAAACTAGCGAATTTTCAGTACTTCTCAGGCTCAGAAAGTGTTATGTGATCGCATTAGGATCAAAATAATGCAATGAGAGCTTCCTAAAGGCTTTAATAAAGAAAATAAAAAAAATGTCATTTTATGGAGAAAATTTGTGGCACCATCTAGCGGCGAAACTGCGAACTAAACTGAAAAAACGTATGCCCGTACACGCGTTAAGGAAAAATATAAAAAGTAATATTTCGCCACTTTGACGAAATAGTATGCTTCTTTAGCATTTTAAAGAAATATTTGTTGAATAAGTTATTCATTTTTTTGCCTATTAAGCCCAGAAAATCAATTTTTATTTGACCTTTTAACCCGTGTTCGGACATACGGTTTTTCAGTTTAGTTCGTAGTTTCACCGCTAGATGGCGCCACAAATTTTTCCCATAAAATGACATATTTTTTACTTTCTTTATTACAGCCTTTACGAAGCTTTTATTGCATTATTTTGCTCCTAATGCGATCACATAACACTTTCTGAGCCTGAGAAGCACTCAAAGTTCGCTAATTTTCGAGAAAATCTAAATTTTATATTTTTGTAGTTCCAACTTTCACCGCTAGATGGACGCCAATTTTTTAGTCCATGTTTTGACCTATTTTTTTATTTTCTTTTCTAGCGCTATGAGGAGGTTCTTGTGGCAATATATAGGTTCTAGAGAGGTCATAGAACAATTTCTGACCCTCAAAAATACGTAAAATTGCCTAATTTCGGAGAAAATAGAAATTTTAGTTTTTCGTAGTTCCGACACTCGCCGCCAGATGGCGCCACCTGTACCGTTTTGGACCGAATTCGGCAAAAATTGATTTTCTGGCGTTATTAGGCATCAAAACGCATCGAACCCTAATAGAAATTTGTTTCTAAATGCCTCAGGAACCATACTACGTCGTCAATGTGCCGAAATATTCATTTTTTTATTCAGACAGTTCCTATTTCTTAACATTAGATGATAAAGCACAAAGTGTTGTAAATAAAAAAAAATTAATTTTAAAAAAATTGTCGAATATGACAGTTCAAACTCAATGCAAAAGCCATGTTCTAGTGTTTTTCAGTCTAAATAATTTTTTCAGAGTATCAATAAAATGTGAAATTTCTTTATTTATCGACAAAACGTAATTTTCTACTTCGTTAGTTCGGCGCTCGAACGTTAGATAGCATCAGCTGTACATTTTGCAGTCTAGGCGCATGAAATAATAAATCCTAAAATGCATGTAAAAATAAAGCTTCTAAAATGCATTTTACTTTCTAAATTGCTCCACAATAAATTAAGGTCTTTTGTAACTTTGTCATATGTTAAATTAATTAACTTCTTATTACCAGAATATGTATCTAGTATACTTATCATCTATTTGAAAATATATATTGATATACTTGCTATTGTTATATTATTATATTATATTTGTTATAATTAGGATTTAGAAATTTGGAATTTGGAAATTTGAGATTAAGAAATTTATAAACACGGAATTTAAGAATTTAAGAATTTAAAAATTTGAGAATTTAGGGGTGGTAGATTTGGACACTTGGGATTTAAGAATTTGAGAATTTAAGGGTTGTAAATTTGGAAATTTGGGAATTGGGGATTTGAGAATTTGGGAATAGGAGATTTGGAAATTGCAAATTGGAGATTTGAGAATTTGGGGATAGGAGATTTGGAAATTCAAGAATTGGAGATTTGAGAATTAGGGGATAGGAGATTTGGAAATTTAGGACTTAAGAATTTGAGAATTTGAGAATAGAAGATTTGGAAATTTGGGAATTGGGGATTTGAGAACTTGGGAATAGGAGATTTGGAAATTGCCAATTGGGGATTTGAGAAATTGGGGATAGGAGATTTGGAAATTTGGAAATTGGGGATTTGAGAATTTGGGGATAGGAGATTTGGAAATTTGAGAATTTGGGGATAGGAGATTTGGAAACTTAGGACTTAAGAATTTGAGAATTTGAGAATAGAAGATTCGGAGATTTGGGAATTTGGGATTTGAGAATTTGGGAATAGGAGATTTGGAAATTTGAAAATTGGGGATTTGAGAATTTGGGGATAGGAGATTTGGAAATTTGAGAATTTGGGGATAGGAGATTTGGAAATTTGAAAATTGGGGATTTGAGAATTTGGGGATAGGAGATTTGGAAATTTGAAAATTGGGGATTTGAGAATTTGGGGATAGGAGATTTGGAAATTTAGGACTTAAGAATTTGAGAATAGAAGATTCGGAAATTTGGGAATTGGGGATTTGAGAATTTGGGAATAGGAGATTTGAAAATTGCCAATTGGGGATTTGAGAATTTGGGGATAGGGGATTTGAAAATTTGAAAATTGGGGATTTGAGAATTTGGGGATAGGAGATTTGGAAATATGGGAATTGGGAATTTAGTAATTTAGACACTCGTAAATTTGCAAATACAAAAATTCAATAATTTGAAGATTTGTCGCTAATAACCCAAACAGTGGTTGATAAAAAAAAGTGGTTGAAAAAAATTTGAAGATTTGAAAATTTGTAACCTTGAAAGTTTCCAAGTTATAATACAATGTACATAAGTACATATAATATGTATACAAAATATCCTACATCCTACATCTTTCACGCTACATGCAATGTCCCAACCCGTTGTAAGAACCAAATAGACCTTAGTTCCTATCAAAGACCCCGAACAATATAAACCCTTACTCAAAAGCCATAATACATAATTTACATAGTTTCCAATTTATCCGTAACTCATCAATCAGCGCTATTACGTTCCCTAATCGCGATACAAACGCAAATGACCTACTGCTGTTTACAATCAGAAATCCAAATTCGAATCTCTCACTGGTTCCAAACCCCATTCCCTTTTCCTGCTTTCGTTTCATCGTTTCAATAGATCAGGTTCATTATTGTGTATGAAAATCAGTCATGTGTGATAGAATGCAAACAGCCTCAGTCAGTTAATCATGTTATTCTCAGAATCGAAGGAAAAGGGCCAGAAGAAAGGAAAACGGAAGTTCGTCAAGTATTCCAAGAACTGTTTAAACAAGACGCCTCTGAAATATGCTTACAAATATGCTACAGGTAGCCAGGTAAGCCTTGAACGTTCTCGTCTACAAATAATATTCTTTGAGTTGTAACGACGATATTTACTTTGCACTTGTATCGCAGATTGCGCTCAAAAGATGTCCATTTCTTGTAAAGTAACCTCTACCGCTTGGTGCAAATATTACTTCAATGCTGCTAGCAAAATTAATTGCGGTTATGACGGAGTAAGTATTTTACGTTAATTTCTCAAGGAACACTGTATGGATTTAATCCAACAAGATACGTATAAAGTTTGTGTTTGAAAATTTTTACTGAATTTTTTATTGATACAGTTATTAATTGTGATAACTAACTAAAGTTATAATAAAGTAAGTGTTATAGGTAATAATGAGTTTCAATAAAGTAACACAGTATTGTTGATCAATTTTATTTTTTCTGGTAGTGAGTACATATTATGGTAACTATGATGTTTAGGGTATTTTTAATGACCTTCGTCCTGACATTAAGGTTACTCTTTTTAGCGACCTCTAAAAGGATTTAGTAGTGGCTCATTGTGAGTTAGTGTGTTATTATAGAAGATAAAATGCAGTTGTAGTGAAATATTTCGTATTGATGAAAAATACATGTAATATAATATAGTGAGAACATACTAGTGAAATATACTATATTAAAGCACTCTATGAATGTACCTATACTAATAACTTACCAATAATTTACTAATAATTCACTTATGATTAACCCTTTGCACTATTTTGACGAGTCTGCCTCATGACGCACTCGTACTTCGGCCGTGATCAATTTCACTCGAATTTTTAATACGCTTCAATTCGGAGTTTAAGTCCAATTATAATTTGCATAGTCAAAGATTGCATTATAACATATTGACCTAACAGTTCAAAGTTTTTTGTCTAATTTAATATTGTAGCTATAATTATTTAGTTCTGACTGACGCACCTGACAAGTAAGTCATAGTGCAAGGAGTTAATAACATGTATGATTTTTAAAAATTCGCAAAATTATTATAATAGCAGTAGAAAGTCTCATATCGGTGAACATTCACATGAAGATTTCTCAATCTTCACTATAATTAAAAAATCTTAAATCTTCTTCAAAAGCTTGAGTTATCGAGGTTCGACTGCATTATTAATGAAACGAGTTTTATTATTTTTTAATGAGAGGGAAAATGTTTGTGTGAATGAAAATTGAAATGCAGCTATTTAAATCGTTAATTCACGCAAACTGATGAACTAAGCATCACGCACGAAGAATTTTAAAAAGAACTGATTAAAATGCGCGAACGTGTGCTTAATGTTAGTAGGAAATCTCGGCTGTTATTGTATCCCGTAGACAAAGAATTCTAAGCAATTTTTATCGCGACAACTACTCACGCGACGTTTTCACGCGACCGTGTATGTATAGGGTCTCTCTAAAGTCTAACCCATCATTATATTTTGGAAACGGCTTTAAATATGGAAAAATGTTTCAGACAATTGTAGAATATCAAGGAGGATGATGGTAACAATTTGACCTTGATGGTCATTTGAAGGTCAGGTAAACATCTTCGATTTCTTAAATGGAACTCCTCATTTTTTATTACCCTCGAAACCAATTGTTTACCGTTTGTATTGTTAAAGGCGAGGAGATCCGTGGACGAATAGTGTCGTAATTAATTATATACAAAGCACAAAAATTATTTATTTAAGAATGATTACAAAATACAATCAGAATTACGTGAGGAGAATTTAGAGAACAAAATTCAATCGAAACATGCGAACACAAGAAGAAACGAATAATGATGATTAACATCGCTAGATGGAGACAAATGTTAATGCTAATTCGTGTATCGCTCTTATATCATTTTTATCTCCAATATGTATAACCCTTGAAACGTTCTTAAAACACTATGTTTCTTGTGCAAGTCATCCCCAAGATATGAAGCTTCAAAGTTGACACATAAATGGCGTAAATCTGAGCAAGCAACCTTCATGTGGTACACTTTGGATAATGTGAATATTGACAGTATTCTTTCTTTCTTTTCAATTTGAAGCTTTAAGAACGACTTGTACAAAAAAACATAGTGTTTTGAAAATGCTTCGATGAGGATTACAATATGCAATAAAAAATGGAGGGTTCTATTTAAAAAACTAAAGGTGACGTTTTCCTAACCTTCAAACGACCACCCAAGATTAAATTGCTGCCACCATCTTGTGTACTCCTTAATATTTCACAAATTTTGTCTAAAACATTTTTCCATGTTTAATGCTGTTTCCGAAATGTAAAGGTGGGGACAGATTTTAGAAAGATCCTGTATAATGTATGAGAAATGGAAATTACATATGTTAATTGATATTTGTATTCATAATACAGGGAAAAGGAGGAAACGATAAGAATGCGTTGATTTACGTCAAACTTACGAAGTTGCAACTTTAAATGATATAGACGTCCTAGAAACATTTCAGTAATTACTTTTTTTTGTTTCGAAGTTTTAAATATGTTATAAAATAAGAATATTTTATATATATAAGAAGGATATTTTATAGATATTTCTTTTTATAGAAACTGTTAAATATGAATCTTTCGTTGTTTACCTGTTTGTTATTAAATTATTGTTTCTTTTACTATGTAAAATACAAAAGTTAAATTTATTGAGATATACAGAGATTTCAAATTTGTATATTCAGAAATTGGGGCACATAATAATTAATGATATGGGAAGTATAAAATTGAGATGTTAAAAAATTTTCAAATGTAGAAATTTGGAAAAATTGGTAATTTCATAACTAAAGTTCTTCAGTTTTTGTATTTAGAGATGTCACATTTAGGCATATGCATGTTGAATTAAAAAATGTTGAATTTTGATAAATTAATAATTTAGAAGTTTAGAAATTTGGTAGTTTAACAATTTAATAATTTGGAAATTTTGACATTTTACAGTTTGGTAGTTTAAAAATTTAGAACTTTAATACTGAAAATTTTGAAATTTAACATTAAAAATTTCAAAATATGGAAGTTGGAAAATTTGGAAAGTTGGAAACTTAGAAATTTAACAATTTGATAATTTAATAATATGATAATTTGATAATTTGAAAAATAAAAAAATTAAAGAACGAAGGAATTACAGAATAAAAAAATTGAAAATTTTGAAAGTTTAGAAACTTGAGAATTTCAAAATATGGGAATTCGGATGTTTAGTAATTTATAAAATTTAGAAGTTGAATAATTTAATAATTTTACTATTTGATAATTTGGAAATAGAGAAATTTAGAAACACTGAATTTAAAAAATACAGGAACACAAAAATTCATGTTTTCTAAACTTTCAAACTTTTAATCTTAGACTTAGGAATGTTAGATTTAAATATATGAAAATGTTAAATTTAAAAGTGTAAAATTCTGATAATTTGTAAATTTGTAAAATTATAAATTTAATTTTGTAAATTTGTAAATTAATAAAACAGTAAATTTGTAAATTTAATAAATAGCTAATTCAGAAATTTAAAATTTAACGATTTTATCAAGTCTTAAATTTCAAATTTTACAAGTTTATGAATTTGGGAGTTGATATAGTTAGTACAGTTATAAGAAACAAGTTTCGACCAGGAACAAGTTTTTATTAGGAACAAGTTATTCTATATATAAACTTGTATGTTCCACAAACAATATTCTAATAAACAAGAAACTGTTTTCTTGAAGAGATTATCTTTAGCTTTTACAGTTTTATTTATGTCATTGTTTAATTACTAAAATACTTTCAAACGTTATTGTGTCTTCACAATTGTATTAAGCTAACGCCATAAGATTGCATCGCTAGTGCAAAACGTTAACGTCTTAAACGTGAAATTATAATGCAAGATATGTGAAGCAGAACAGAGAATAAGAAAATTTATCAGATCTCTTCTGCATTATTTTGCAACATTTATAACTAAAATATAATTACATTAATTACAGAGTAATATCAATTTTACAGTACATTAATTACTAATCATAAAACATTCATGAAAGTCAGAAGAAAGTTCGAGTAAAGTAGTTATGTTTGTGATAAGGAAGATTTTCCTCTTTCACATTTTTTATCTTTTTTGTGAAGGAGTCATATAATGTCGTTTATCTTTTCCTGTTTCGTTCAGCAAACTGTTGATAGCAAAACATCAGTGACAGTTCGCCTTGCCTTTGAACTTATGATGAAAATTTCAATCATTTTATGTGAACTGATCCGTAATTCTCGTTCAAGTAGCTAAACTATATTTTAGAAAATCGGCTGAAAGTTCCTTTTCCTCCTCGTCTTCGGAAATACTAATTTTCTCATCTTCGTGCACTTGTTCTACTAATTTTTTCAAAGGTCAACACAGGTGACTAAATACTGAAAGCATGATTTTTAGCGACCCTGGCGGAAAATTAATAAGCCTCGGCGATTTTTGTTTATCTTACGTTGTTTTGGTCAGGAGAGACAAGAATAGTACGAATTTGCTTTCCAAAAATGAGAAAAAATGCGACTTTGTTTTGCCAGGACTTTGCGGCTGAAAAACATTATCTTATCACGATTTCTCTTCCAAAATATTCTTTGTATAATTCTTCAGTACGGTAGACCTGATTTTGCAATCTTACCCTTAAAACTTCACGAAAAGGAAACATGCAAGTTTTCATACAAGAAATTTGTTCACGTACCATTTTTTCAAGAAAGCGCTCTTTACCGCACCGAAGAATTATACAAAGAATATTTTGGAAAATAAATCATGACAAAATATTGTTTCTTGGCTTTGTCCTGGTGAAACGACATCGTCTTTTTCCACATATTTGAAAACCAAATATCTACTATCCTTGTTTCGCCTGGCCAATATACAATGAGATGAACAAGGATAACCGAAGCTAATTTTCCACCAGAGGCCCCAAAGATCTCCAAAAATAATACTTAAAGTATTCGGTCACCAAAGTTAACCTTTTAGATCGTCGTTAGAAAGATTTCCACCTGTTGTAACTTGTAACAATTCTTCAATATCCTGCGCATTTATTATCCAACCCTTCACTAGTTAGCTTGACAATTTGGACTTTGGTCCCCCTTCTGGCTTTCAAGCTCTGATTTCTTTGAAATGTTTTAAGTGGAAAAGAATTGATTTTATTTTTAACTTTTAGATACACAATGTATTTATTCCTTTTCTTTTGTATCAATGTATGTATAACTCACTTTGCTTCGCTTCCAAACTCTGGTTTGGGAGAAGGCTTTCGGCATTCTTACGGTTTTGCATACTTCATGCGTATGGGTGCTTTTATCCCTATAACTTTTGTTGGAGTAGGAAATTTGAACGTTTGACAGTTTTTGTGTTGCCAATCGTTGACGAAAGGTATGGAACGAAAAAACCCATATCCTTCCGGTACGTCGGGAGGTGCCCAAACCTTTTGACGAGTTAGCAAGTGAGTCAGTGGGATTTTATTAGTCGGTCTATCTGCTTAGCAGAGTTAAAAATAAATGTCGCTTGCAAGACTCAATAAGAGAATGTTCATGAAATTTGCGTGTTTATTTTTGAAAAAAGGATAATGTCAATAATCAGATTTACTTTTGGTAATAATTGGAATATTTAAAAATTGTCGTCTAAATTAGAAAATAGTGGTGAAATTTCACAGCCAATTAATTCTTAAAATTTTGCTCGTTGAATAACATATAACTATCGTAGAACTCTTTGAGAAATTGTATTTTTTGTGCATTTGTCATAACAGAGAATGAGCAATTCATCTGGTGAACCAATTATAGGAAGTGCAACATAAAATTGTCCATGTGAAAATGTATGTATCTGATCTGACCTCTGAACCTGTATAGTTTCTTTGTTCTGGTGTAAATTTTTTTGGCTGTCCATGCACGTGAAATTGTGGTTAAGGTGACATTTGTGGTATTTCTTTAATTTCGATCACCACAAAACCGATCCTAAAACCATTTACAGTATCGGACCACTGTGCCTTTCATGAAGAATTCAGTAGCTTTTGCATAATGACACAACATACATAAAATTGAACTCAGATTTGCACAACAAGATTGATTAAAATTTTGCAGTGTAATACTAAAATACAGTTACGCGTACTGTACTAAATATAGACTGCGGAATAAACCACAATGGTAAAAAAATACAAAATGGCTACTGATGTCAACGTTTCCTCCTTTCATATGGGATTCGTAGGATAGTCGGTTATTATGTTGGTTCAGGAATTCCCAACATACTCATTCAGTTACAAAAAAAAGAAACAGGAATTCATATGATGTAATTGATTACACTTTATTGAGAAATATTACCTTCGTATCGATATTAATGACGAACGATTACGTGAAGAGTTTGATGACCTAATACGAAGGTTAATCACGTATTTATAATGTTTTGCTGCAATACTGGAGGAAAATTACTTATTCATGTTATTATAGTGATGAGTGACGTTTTGATCAAATTTTAGTGGAATAAAAATTTATTTATTTAAACTAATTATCAATCGTTTTGTTGTTGCAATTATTTCTTATTTCAATTATAATTAAACTAACAATTTTTTATTACTTATTATTATTTGCTATTCGCGTTTTTCTATTTACGACGAAATGTTCATGGTTTTTAGGTTACTATGTTCAATTTTTTTTTCATCTTAATTTGTAATTAAATAGTCGTTGACTTCAACTATTAGTTTGAAAATTTATAAATTATTTTTTAAATGTATGATCGTGTTTACTCATTTAATTGTGAATTGCAAGGTTTATATTGCTGACGCTGTTTTAATATTACAATAGCGATTGGAATTTCATATATGGTTTTAGGATTACACAGAGCAAGTTTTTGCTCTCGATTTTCGATTTAGAAATTTGAGAACTTGTGGATTTGAAAATTTGGGATATTTAAGGTTTAGGGATTTGAGGATGTGAGGATTTGGAAATTTTTGATTTGGGTATTTGTGCATTTGGGATTCTAGGAAATTGGGAATGTGGTAATTTGGGAACTTGGGAATTTTTAAATTTGTGATTTAGAAATTTGGGAATTTGATAATTTGGAGATTTGGTAATTTAGTAATTTGGTAATTTGGTAATTTGGTAATTTGGTAATTTGGTAATTTGGAGATTTGGTAATTTGGAGATTTGGTAATTTGGAGATTTGATAATTTAGTAATTTGGTAATTTGGTAGTTTGGAGATTTGGTAATTTGGAGATTTGATAATTTAGTAATTTGGTAATTTGGTAGTTTGGAGATTTGGTAATTTGGTAATTTAGTAATTTAGTAATTTAGTAATTTAGTAATTTGGTAATTTAATAATTTGGTAATTTGGTAATTTGGTAATTAGTTAATTTGGAAATTTGTATATGAAACTTAGAAAGTTTAAGATTTTGAGATTTTTAATTCATAAATTAAAAAATTTGAAAATTTCATAACTTAGGTTTGGAAATTTGCAAGTCAAATATTTAAATATTTGAGAATTTGTAAATTTGTGGATATTAGAAGATAAGTCTTTGTAAATTTATAAATTTAGGTATTTACAAATTTTGGAATTGGAGAACTTGAAAATATTGTACTTTTAAAAATGTAGAAATGTCCTTAACAATGTTATATTCACAAAATGTAATCATTGAGTAGTTCCTGAAGTACTCAAAATATGATCATCTAAATATTCCAACGCAAATTATGTCTTCTTTGTTAACATTAAAAGCTATTTTTAACAACACTGTGCAAACACAATGCCTGCTTCGTTACTTCAGATAAGAATTTTGAAATCTATTACATAAAGTTTGTACGAATTCTAATATTAAAATAAAAATACACATACATATACGTTATTGTGTAAAATAATCAATGTACCAAAAACAAGAATAAAATTATCAATACTTCTTAAAAGAACTAACGTTACAGTATCAATCCACACATTCAAAGGAACAAGTAAAATTTTTATTAACATAAAGCGTACAATAACACATTTGAACACACAGTATTTTAAAAATACATGACACACATGCTGATGTACGCAAATATGCGCAAAATCTTAAAATGTAACAAAGCTATAATTATAAAAATAATCGAAGAAAACATTTGAACTAAAGATTTAATTTTTAAACAAAATTCCATCGTTTCATTTCTCAATTCCTCAACAAAGAAGAATCTTCAGATAACAAGAATCTCGAATAAATTATACAAAAACAGTAGATTCAGCAAATCTAAGAAAACAGTAGTATATCTTCAGCGCGTTCTAGCAATTCATACTATACGGTAGCCACCCGCGACTCCGATCGTGGCAATCACAATTTTTCTAGACTTATCAATCATGCAGACGCGTGCACTGTCGCAATTGCACCGATGTGACATTCGTCCAGAAGGTGACTCATTGGAACCGGGTTTGCAAGATGTGGTGTTGGGGAGAGCCATCGCGCGAAACACGTCAAACCGTGTCTTTTTCTTCCTCCTGCAATCCTGAGACAGGGGTCTGGATCATACGGATGAAGCGTTGAAAGAGGAAGCATCGGGGATGCCCCACTACTATGAATACCTGCCTCGCGATACAAAGCAAGTGACACAAATGCCGGGTGGTCTTTAACTGGATCGTTCCACAAGGTTTTACTTCGCGTAAAATTGTGAGTAGAACTCGTAAAAATCTCGAGGTTCGAAAAAGTGATTCCCCGTGTGGTTTTCCGTCCGTTGAATCGCAAATGACGATCCTCGGTGTGTGTGATCGAAAGACTCCGCGCGACTCATTCTGTGCTCCGGCGACAGCAAGATTTGGTGTGTCTAGCGCTCATCGTTAGAGTCCAAGGTTCGCCTAGTGATAATTGTGACAGTGATTGGTTTATCGAGCCTGGGAAAATTCGCGACGCCGACGTCTCCAGTTGATGGATGAACGATCACAGGAATTGAAAACCGGTTGTCATCGAATCATCGAAGTTTACGGGATGCGTTTGACAGGTTATCGGTTCGCTGAGAAAGTCGGACAAAACGCGCGTGAAGAGAAAGCTATTGTGATTTTGCGATCGAGGAAAACCATGGTCACTGCTGATTTTCCTTCGAATGTTTTTGCTGCACGTGCTAGTGCGACGTTCGATCTTTGACAAAGGTTATCGCTTACTGAGGTAAGCATTTTTCTGATACTTGATCCTTGAAACTTGCGGCACGAATTGACTTCGTCAATTAAGTTTCGTCTTTATCTCGGTTCACATTGTGGTCGCTGCGTTTCCTATTTGAGAGTTATCGAGGTTCTTGTTTAAAGCTGAACAACTCTTCATTTCCTTCACACGGACACTTAGGTTATTTCATTTGGTTTGTATGACATAAGTTTTGTACGAAGTATCACGAATTTCTGAGATATCATTTAAAATTCTGTTTCTAATAATTCAGAACATTTTGTACAAAATTACATAATATTTAAACGTTCTGTTTAAAAATTGGGTACTCAATGAGTTTATGTGTAACTTTTAAATCATATAATTTTTTTAACTTTATTTTTTTAAATCATATATTTTATGAAGAATTGTTATATACAAACATTGCATAGTTTCAAAAAAGATATTAAGTTTTAAGCTTTTTGTACTTGCAGTTGTTTTTGAAATTTGGAGATGAATTTTGTTTTCGGAATCTAAATAAAATTTTTGGTCAGATTATAGTGACAAATAGAGTGTATGGTATTTGGAATAGTGATTTAATCATAATTTAGTATAATAACAGGAAATTTAGAAAATAATAGTTTTGAGAAATTGTAGTATGTATTTCTGCAAAACAAGGAAGAAATTTTAGTTAGAATTGTTAATTTCGTTAACACCAATGTTATTAAAATTTTCTAGTTCCGAAATTTTTAATTTTTCATTGCATAAATTTAAAAAATGTTTAATTGTCACATTTTTTGAATTGTTTAATACGAAGTTAATTTTGAAATTTGTAAGTTAAGATGTCAAATCTCTAAATCAATAAATTTTCAAATCCTTAAATCTGCAAACTGGTAAATTATTTAATTACTACATTACAAAACTTCAAAATTTTCGTATCTCCAAATTATTAAATTGTTAGATTACTAAATTTTTAAATCTCTAAATTACTGAATTGCTAAAGTACTAAATTTTGAAAAGCTGTATTAAAAGTTTTGGAATTAGAAAATTAAAAATTTTTAATTTATCAAATTTTCAAATTATGATATCATGAAAGTTGTAAATTTCCAGTTTCGAAATCCTTAAATTCTGAAACTGTTAGTTGCCACGTCATTAGGTTTCCAAATTCTTAATTCTTTAAAATAGTAAATTTTCAAATATTCAATGTTAGTAACTAACGAATTCTTAAATTTTTAGAATTTCAATAAAAAAATTTAGAAATTTAGGAATAAAATATTTCTTGTTTTCACATTGTAATATTCTCAAATTTGTATATTTATATATTATGAAATTCATAAAATCCTACACTTTCAAATTGCAAACTTTTCAAATTTATAAGCAGTAAAATATAGAAATTATGAGTTACTAAATTGTAAAAATTTTAAATTCCTAAGTTGCTAAATTTTTAAATTTAAATTTTGTAAAATTTCTAAATCTTGCAGTTTTCAAATTCCTGATTTGTTAAATAGGAATTAAGTAACATTTGACACGAATTCCCTTATTTGTAATTCTTAAGTTGTTAAATTGAAAAATTTTCATTTTGTAAAATTTCCAAATTTTGTAATTTTCAAATTCTTGATTTGTTAAATAGAAATTACGTCATACTTGACGCGAATTCTCTTATTTCAGCACATGTTATAATTCTGCAAAATTAGGATTTGCAGTCGCAATAATTATTTGTATAATTATATCAAATCAATGTTTCAAAACGTTGACTTACAAATCCCTACAATACACTCACAATTGAAATTCACTAAAGAGGAGTAATATATTTATTTTCAACCAAAGTGCAATTTGTGCAAATCAATCAATAATCATACCAGATGTAAATATCAAGTATTCTAATATTAGTTTCCAAAATTTGAAAAAGTAGATCATCCCAGAATATTAATACTCGATAATAAAAAGAATGACACATAAGTACAAATTTCACTACTATGTCTTCATTGTATCACAACGAAACATTTGCATATTTTTTCCCAGAAAATGGTTGAAAAACGTCTAAAAATTATTGACAAATGTACAATTTCCCTAAACTAACATATAATAACAAAATTCGTAAATAATTTAATATATCAGTTGATTGCCACACGAATTTACAAGGAAATCCTCAGACCACGTAAAATAATGAAAAAAAATATTTAAATACGTTAATAATACAATTCTGCAATAAATAAAGCACACAGAAAATACCCTAAAATACCTGAAAAACATCAATATGTACCACAGTATACAGCCAAACAAAGCGTAGGAAAACCTAGATTAAAAAAAAAAGAAAAAAACTGAATTAAATAAATGTAAAGTAAATTTAATGTAATTGAAACAACTTTTTATATTATATTTTACACTGTCAGTCTCCAGTATGTGATGCAGTCTGAACGGAAAGTCCAGTGTCAGTTACCGACGTCTGACGTGGCACTCAATGCTCCATACAATAATTCGTTATACCTGACCAAATCGTGCAACCAGTAATCACCATTGAAATCATGCAAGTCAGTCCTTAAAAGTTCATTTAGAAGTTGCAAATTCATGTTGCAGGGTACCAGGATGATTAGCATGATCGTCCAGGTGGCGCTGTTGATGCACTTCCTGCAGCTGATCGTCCAAGTAGCCGGTCAATCGCCGTGTCCCAACTATTTCCGGTATATCCAGGACGATTTCACGAATGAAGTGACTGGTTTCATCGAGATACCATCGCCCCCAAAAGGAGTCGCTTTGCACATAAGCGTCAGTTTAAGCATCGCTGTTGCATTGCCCTCGGTAAATGGCACCTCTTTCATGAAAATTACTTCTTACTTTACCAAACGTATAATAACTCTAAAATAAACATCAGTCTCCATTTCTTTGCTGTCTTTCATCATCAGATTTAAAATTAAATCATCGCTTTAATTTTTAAATTAAATCATCGTTTTAATTTTAAGTCTGACATCAAGATGGTAGTTCGCTGAAAATGGGTGGAACAGAGATTTAACGATAGCACGTTTCTCTATTAAACAAAGTAAAATTTATTGTTGTTCGATCATTGGTAATTGGTTTCCAGAAAATTTGTCAGTATGTGAATGCAGAGAATTTCATGAACGCTTAGTTACGAGAAGTGTGTCACCGCAAAATGCAACAGATAAGGTATCTGTTATTGAAAACCCAGTAGAATTGTAATCATTACTTTTGTGTTTTCTCAGAACGCGGGTAATACCAGATTCTCTTGTGAAATTAAGGGTTACGTCAAACTTGCAACAATGTCTTTTTTATGGATGAGCATTTAGTTTCCTCGTTTAGAAAAGATATATCACCGAGAGAAATATGGCTGTCGATATATGTTATCCTCGATGCGAAAGTTAGCAATATACTTGGAATAAACAATTTTCATACAAAATTTTGTTTTCAAGAACATTATATTTGTTTGTCATGTTTATATAATTTTTAGTGTATCTTTTGCTGTTATTATTTGTACGATTTGGTATTTTGAGAGATCATAAACTTAAAAACTTTCATTATCATTTAAAAATTTGTAGATCTGTGGATTTGAGAACTTAAAAGCCTAAAAATTTACACATTCGAGCATTTGAAAACATAGTTAACTTGGTAATTTTACAATTACATGAATGTTCGCTCCGATTTACGTCTTTTTTAACTTACGTCAAGTAATCTCAAAATAATTAATGAGTATAACATAAGTGAGGGATATGAATATATCATTTATGCAAGGTCAGAAGCTACAGAACACCAATTATTTAAAGCTAGATTATTCAAACCATTGTGCTAACCTATCTTTCATCTTCGCTATTGTCACCGGCTTTGTTCATCACATGTACAAATCACATGTACGAAAGGTATATGTTCTTTCATTCACATAGGACACACGCAAAATAAAAAATTAACATCAACCGTATCGAAATGAAGTTCCAGATTAACGTGCACATACGTAGAATGTAAACTGATTAATAAATCAATGCAACGTTATTATGTTCCAGAAATATGTTGGTCGACTCGAATTAGCACAATCGAGAGAACAATCGCTGAAAGCAGTGAGGCAGGGCTGGCCCCTGACGTATAAAATCCGTTTTCCTCTTCGACGACCGATTCCTGTCTTAACTGGGTTATGGTTCAATAACCAGTTGATATGTTCCGGTCAACGTGGTATGTACAGTTTACTATAGAACCTTACTGTTCGTCGCTGCGAACAATGTTACAGAAATTATATCAGTAGCCTCAATATTGCAGTAAATCAGAAACCAAACGAAGGAATTAAACGCGCAATTATGATTTATTTCATAAAATGTTAAACAGCTATGAAGAAGAAGAAGAACAAACAAGTTTTATTTAAAAAAAAGTAACATCAACAACTTTATTGAATAAAAAGAGTCTAATTTTAAACGAAACGAATTTTTTAAAATAAATTTTTCATTTTAATAAAGCCTGCAAATCTCTGTCTGAGATATTTGACTATAGTTTTGAAAACGAATTGTTCTGACACTTTTTCTTGATTGAAATGTAGAATCAAAATTGACAGCTCATTGATGAGCGTTTTTGCTAGTTAGTTTTTCAAAATTTAGACATCCCCTAGTTTCAATTTCACGGGTTTCCAAAATTTTACCTATGACTTCTACAATATTTTTCGTGTACTTAATATCTCGTGTCCTTAGTATCCTCCCACGTCGTTAATATCTTTAGTATTATTTCATATCATTGATATTTTTAATATCCTTTCATATCGTTATCCTTAGTATCTTTTCGTATCGTTAATATCCGTAGTATTATTTCGTATAGTAATATTCTTAATATTTCTCCGTATCGTTAATATCTTTAATATCCTTTCGCATCGTTGATATCCTTAATATCCTTTCGCATCGTTAATATCAGTATCCTGAATATATGTTATCTTCAATATTCATCATTTCAAATTTTTGTTGCTGCTAAACACGTCGTTTACTGCGGCAGAGATAGCAGTAGTTATACAGGATGTTTCCACTCTTGTATCCCAATTGAAAAAGAGAAAAATCTACGTGAAGTAAACCAAGAATAAAATTTGTTCACATGGAGCTTCAATTACGAAAAATCTTAGTTTGTACAGAGTTCAAGTATTTATAAAGCAATTTGTTCACGATTACACAGAGATTATTCAAAATTATACAAAGAATATTTTGAAAAAGAACTCATGACAATATATGTTTTGTTCACCAAGTATGTAAAACCATGTATAGTTTTAAAATGCTTGCAAAACGAAGTCGCATATATGTACACTTTTTAAAACCAAATTTACTGTCTTCGTCCCTCCTGACTAAAATATAAATATAGATCGGTTATTAATTTTCCGTCAAAGTCATTAAGAATCATACTCAGTGTCACCAGAGTTGACTCTTAAAGACAAAAGTATAGCTCTATACTATACTGTAGTGCTATTTTTCAAAATTGCTATATTTTACTGTTTCAGCAACCGGGCCAATCGTAACAACAATCGTTTTGAACCACACACTGTATCCACCAGGGGTGCTGCCTCTTTCCGAGGACCAAGGGAATGTGATTCCAAATTACCCTAAGACAGAGACTCAGCCTGTACAGCCTGTACAACCTATGCAGCCTGTACAGCCTGCGGAACCTGTTACACCTGCACCGACATTTCTCGAACCTTTTTCACCACCGAACAGAGTGAACACAGTGTTAACTGATACACCCAGACCACCTCCCAACAAGGATTCTAACAACTTAGAATGTGGACGTCCCAATAACACGAACAAAATTAACCCTTTAGTTGCTGGAGGTATAAAAACATCCCCTGGACAGTGGCCCTGGCTGGCTGCAATTTTTATTGTTAAATACGACTTTGAATTCCAATGCGCGGGTTCATTGGTCTCCAATAAGCATATCATCACTGGTAGGTCAAATTAATTAATAGTAGCTTACTAATCATAAGTTTCTAACTTATACACTGAATAACTGCTTAATTATAACTGTTTAATTTTTTGTATTATTATCTTGAAACAGTGCTTTATTTTTATTATCGTAAAAGGATTTTCTTACAAAAACTTTATAAAGCTTCCAAATTTAATTTTCTAGCAAATGAAATCGTAACTGAACAAATTTTATTTTACACGTTAAACTCATTTTTGTACATAAAATCATCTTAATCCTTGCATTATCAAAACTGGGACATCGTGTATAATAAGAATTGCATAATTTTAATAGATGTGTTTGGAGCAATGCAGATTTTGTTTCATTATATCCGTTAACATTTGTGGAAGAACCTAAAAAATTGTTTACTCTGAAAACCGTCTTGAAAGTTGTATTTTATTAAAAATAGAAAAGAAATATATCCGAACTGAATTAGTCGATTAATTCGGTAACCTTCGTTTCTCAGGTAGTAAAAAAGTCAATATCTACTTAAGAATACAGATATTTTATAGATAGAACGTTCCAATGTTAAGTGACCATGATCTTGAAGGTTAAAGTCCTTCTACCGACGTTTTTAACTTTATCCTTTCATTTTTCAGCCGCACACTGCTTTCAATTAAATGACATGAACCTACCTGTGGGCACCTTGTTGGTGACCTTGGGTCGTTATCGACTTCGGGACTGGAGAGAACAGGGTTCAGTAAACCGAGAAGTGGCCGAATATAAACTTCATCCTGATTTTAATCCGAGTGGCAACGCGGATGCTGACCTGGCCGTGCTGATTCTGCGAGAAAGCGTGGAATACAGCGTGGCGATTAAACCGATTTGTCTTTGGTCCGGATCTATCAATCTGGAGAACGTTGTTGGCAAGGCTGGATACGTGGTGGGTTGGGGACGCGATGAATTTGGGAATCCATATGTTCAAGAACCTCGACAGACAAAGGCACCGATAGTATCTCAGGTAAAGTTAGCTTCTACAAGCTTTATGTACATTGTTTACACTTTATAGTAAAACCATGATATAAGTTTGGACACGAAACAGAAAACTGTTAAAAATCTATCGGTAAAAATTTAATAATAATTAAATAATTAAATAAGAATTCAAAAAAATATTTTAGACTCACATTAGTGTTACTTTCTTCCTAATGATGGGGATAATTCTGTCACTTATATCAAGGCTTTACTATAACCCGATATGAAGAGTTAATTCTACCTCGAAATACTTATAATTTAAAATAGCAGCTTGCAAATGGTGGGAAATATTGTATTAATAATACATTTATATATATTTTTGAAATCATGTTATTTTTTTAACAAATTATCTGTTACAAACTTGCTTATGTACTGCAAAGATATAAGCATTCACGTATGAACAAATTTATCATAAAAAAATAAATAGTCTCTCAAATATTTTATAAAATATGATATACATATAATTCCAAATTTAAGGTGTTTTCGCACCTTCAAAGTAGACAATAGCAAATAATCATTTTTTCAAATATTACAGGAAGTTTGTCTTTGGAGCAACACAGATTTTGTTTCATTTACCTCAAACCGAACGTTCTGTGCTGGTTTAAGAAACGGAAGTGGTCCTTGCAATGGAGACAGCGGAAGTGGTTTTGTGATGTATGATAACAACAAGGATCGTTATTTTCTTCGCGGAGTCGTCTCGAGATCACTTTTGGACGGCAGTACAATGTCCTGCGATCTAAAGCAATACGTCGTCTACGTGGACGTCGCCAAACACTTAGACTGGATAAAAGAGCAGATCTCCACGTAGATTATTGCGTGATTACTGATCTGTAACAATAAATATGCTAGTCGATCAGCTTTCTTGTATAAATTATTTTAATGACACCAGAACCCAGGATAGACTTTAACTTGTAAGATAATTTGTACGATTTGTAAGATTGATCAAAGATATTTGTATCACTTTGTGTACCCTCGTCTTAAAATATTTTACATCTTTGTTATATTACGAGTAAATGGAAAGATCAGAGCGCTTACAGTAAGTCTTCCGGTAATATTAAATATTCTTGTCTTAATTATTTTTTAACTGCGTTTGATTAATCGCTTGTGTAATGCTCTCCGTATCAGTATTTATATCGGTGATCGATTATATGTACAAAAGTTTTATTTATCTGTAAGAATAATGGTGCGTGATGTAATTTAATAGCGCTATATTTTATTCGCATGCGTACTATTTATTATTGACATAGTTTTCATTCATTACATTTTGTAAAATAAATTTAACACATAACTCTATCAAAACGTTTTTTCTCTATTTTAATAATTATATTGTATATTTCTTTATTTTTTTCTCGCACATCTTTCAATAATATTGTACATAGTTTTAGATAGAATTCTGTAGGGAACACTTTGTCACTTACTTTAAGATCGATATAAAATTGTTTATAATAAACGTTTGTACTTTTTCTTACGTTCGTCCGATTTATTGTACAATAAAGTAGTCCTGTTAAGTATGAATAAACTATATTTATACAATTCACGAGCTGTACAAATATCCTTACAAATGATCTTGATGATGTTACGAATAATGGCGCATCGCGATTAGTAAGAGAACACAATGATACGTATTTCTGTTTATTTGCAATTATACACTCTTACACATAAATCATTTTCTAAAGTGTAAGCGGAACATATAAAATGGAAGAAAATAAGTGTACAACAATACAAACTAGAATGATATGTGTATATTATATATGCGATAAAAGATGGGAAGTATATTCGATTAAAGAGAGACAGTATCGTGGAAAAAATAATTACAAAATGCTAAAATAACATATCTTAATAATAATGATCGATAAGAATATATTTATACGTTAAAAAGCAATCTTACTAAATTGTCTAATTTTAAGCAGTTATAAAATATGTTATGTTGAAAAATGAATTATGAAAGGACAGGTATGGAATGTTATCAGTGAAAATATCTCCTCCTGTATCATAAAATTATGCTCTTTATTGTCCCATTGAAGAAGGTAAGCAAAAATTTTCATCTCCAAAATAGCTCACTAAGAATTTAGTAAGCTCGTATCAGGAATTAAAATGCAGTATTTTGGAAACTGCTCTCTGTTTAGATTTGTTCTGCTTGGAAGTATTGTCGTGCAACTGCTCCTAATACGATTTCTGCACTGAACACACCTATAAATATTGTAAACATGAGAGACAAATGCATATAAACTGACTTTTTGTATAGGGTAAACTGTACAACGATTAGCATCTTAACCTAAAACTTAACTTCAAATGGGCAAATTTATTCATTGAGTTTTTATGTCACATTAAAATTGATTTATACAAATAGAAGGACAAAAAGAAACAATTATAATTAAAGATTTTTAATCATGGAATATACTGAAAAAGTAATAAAATATAATAGTAAAATTAGCACATTTGAAATAGTGATTGAAACTCACAATCAGTGTACCAATTGATATAAAATAATTATGTAGAAATCTAAGAAAGTCTGAAATTAATATAAAAAACATGATATTATTTAAAAATAAATACACATTTGGAAAAATAATACTAAATATAGTAACAGTTGTAAATCATTACTAAAAATAAGTGTGTCAGTTAATGCTAAAATTAGTACAGTTTACCTCATTTTTGTTCTGTTTCAGCGTTTGAAATGTCAATTGGGATATTTAGAAGAAACTACTTACTGATATTTGCACGTAAAACGTCGGATAAAAGATGAAGATCGGTTTCATGAGTGACGATGACATAAGTTAGTTTATTACTATTCAACTCTTGGATCTGTGCAATAGATCTTCGCGTTTTTTCCATCGTTCCACCCGCACTTTCGATTATTTCTGCCATCGCTGGTGGCGAAGGTATTACACTTGGTGTAACATAAAATATTTTACCCTATTCGATGAATAAAATTTATTAATTAAATAATATTGAATTTTTAACACCTTACCTACCGCTTGCAGACCAGTAGTATCATCGCTTCATAAAACGATAGTAATGAATTAAATTGACTTACACAGTAATCATTAATGATTATAGATCAATTCAATTATTTTTAGACAGTAATTATTGATATCCAAAAGTCTATTAACAAGTATCTGGTAGATAAGATATTAAATTAATAGCGTTTAATGTTTACAGTACTTGAAATATTTATTGCATCACTTAATTATTAAACGTGTTATCATTAATAACTTTCCTATTATTAGTACCAAGTAAATATTATCGAAGTTTTTATTCATAGAACATGATTTTAAGAAATTTCAATAGATGTGTATACTTCAAAAATTCATGTTTTGCAGGGCTGTCAGAAAAATATAAAATATAATTATATTATTATTAGTTATTGACTGTAACATGGCATAATTCAAATTCATGGTGAAGTATAGCAGTATTCTTGTTACATTTTATTATAAACATATAGTTATACATTTCCTCCAAAATTAAAGCATATATACATATTAGAAAAATGTGTAGTTCACTATTTTGATCAAAATAAATTTAATACAAATCATTGTATCAATGATATTGTTATGGAATTTATCTATGTTATGTAAATATGTAAGTTCAGGAGTGATGTAGTAAATACTGCCAGTACCGTATTTGTATTTCGTCAACATTTATTTCTAATAAATAGATTAACCCTTTGCAAATGCATGTCTGTATAAAATTATTAAAACATTTCTTATCATGCATAAACACACAGTGGTTTTTCCTGGATTAATTATGTTGTGTTTCACAAAGTTAATATCACATAGCACGTTTATAAGTTAATAGAGTGATAAACTTATCGGCGATTTTCATGATACAATGTGTACCAATTATAAATATTTATCGCATAAAGGTAAAATAATCTTTTACGTATCATTGCTTGGTATGTTAAAGGGACATAATAAAAGACAAAATATTATGACCCTTGTCAAATAAATCAGGACTATGTATGAGCGATTGTTCCAAAAAGTATTTTACAATGCAACATACTAGGCCGTGAAATATCATTAATAAATATTTTTATTAAGCTTTTTGAAACAAAATATGACAAAAATTTCAAGTATCCCCTGTATATCACTTCGTCATTACGTGCTTCCAAAACCTCTCATCGAAGCAGATGTTCAGGTATCAAACAGTTCCGTTTGCAAAGGATTAAACTAAATAATTACTTAAGATAACGATGAAAAATCACCTTAAGTACTGTTCCTCGATTGGGGCTCGCCAGAGCCTTTTCAATATTACAAGCAAAATTCTTTTCGAATTCTGGATTTCCAAGCGTGTAACCGCTTTCATCTAAAAACGTGTTCCTTGCGGAACAATCTAATAACCACTGTAACGTGACAATATATTTACAACGTGATAGACAACACAATAACTTTACAGTTCTCAAAGGTGTTGACATCACGAGATGAGTTGCATCTCTCCAACTGGCTGCCAGCGCACCACCTAACTCCCGAATTCTCTGTTAAATGAACGAACCATGTTATTAAATCGTATTAATCGTTTTTATTACGTTGTTTTATGAATTATAGTGTAACAAAAATTTTATGTTCAAAAACTGAACAAGTTCTTAAATCAAAGTGTTAAACAAATTTTTAATTTTCTTGGCAATTTTAACTACGCGCTTCATATGTTTCATGTATTGATTATGATTCTGTAAACCATTTTACACCTGCAGTGGTCATAAATCACTTTCTTGCATACACCTATATTATATCAAGTATCAGTCTTTAATAATATATCGTGAATATTTAAATATGTTTAAACTATCATTAAAAATAAAGAAACGTCAATACTTCATTTCCTCTAATAAACGATTTTGGTATTCAATGGTTTTGGGAATAGTTTGCAATCCAACCAAGTATATTATTAGATTTGGCAACTACATCTGTGGCCTTCAGGTCTTTCTTCTACGGAGTATTTATTACAGTTCAACGAGTAATCATTTTCAATCAAAGTAAAACACGTGAGTTTGCCAATTCAATATATTCTTGGACGTTTACCCAAAACCCAGGTTTGCGAGTTCACATATATTACTATATACCAGCACAGTGAACGTATGAGTTACCTTCGCATGCTTCCTAGGATTAATACCAGAGAATAATATTCTCGGTTGTTTATCTGGAGCCGGTGGATCAGGATTGCTCACAACAATTGGTTCATCTAAGCCCAATAAATGTGGATCTTTATTCAGCAACGGGACATCTAACCGTGGCTTCTTGTATTTTCGTATCGAATTTGGACCCTGACCAACCTGTTTTACTTTATCGTATGATTCCTGAGTAATATTTATTGGCATTTTCCATGCACCTAAAAGAGAAATACGATTTAACAGTCCAGTCAATGAATTTAAAACCGTAGAGACAAGACCAAAGAAAAATTGAAATTTTTGTTTGATAATATAATTTAATAAAATATGTTATACCCATTAAAAGAGGTACTAGCGAATAATCCAATCTGAAAGGATTGCTCAAACTGTACTGCTGGTATTTTGGATTTTCGGTTTGATGTAGCGCGTTCATTTGCCCGCACAACAAATCCGTCAACCACTGAGCGTTCACAACTCCAGTTTGCCATTCTCGAGCCTTTTTGTATTTTTGACCGTCTGGTCTGAAATGTTTATCATCAAATTAGTGGATGGCGGTTAATAATTAATGAGACAATGAATTAACACGTTCCAAATTGTGTGAATTGAGGAAAACTATACACTAAATTAATCAGCGTATATTTTTAATCCAGGCACGGCCAGGTCAATCAAAAATCTACATTTCTTCAATTTCAAAATAAAAATTATTAAAAACAAAAATTTCATGTTTTGAAAGTTTCAAAGCAATTCAACATAACTGCTTTTGAACTTGCAAATTTATGTATACTAAAAAAATTAAATTTGTTATTTAATATTATAATAAAGTAATATAATATTAATCCCCTGATTTTATGAAATTGATTGGAATGAAGACAAATAAATGAAACCAACTGAAAACAGTAAAATGTACATGTGTTTCGTGTAACGTTCACAATTTTCCAATTATTTAAGGCCATGTGATAAGAAATGTTACGAACTAATATTTATCGGTATGGAGTGTATAATAAATAGCGATAATAAGTTTGAAAATACTTTGTTTCGATAGCGAAACTATGGCTATCTCGACTTTTTTTAAATAGAGTCACATATTTTATTTTGTACAAATCACTTCTTTAGAGTATTTTGCACAAAATAGTACAAAGGTGCAATGTTAAAACACTCAATGTGACATTTTGTACTGAAATTTGAAAAATGAAGAATTCTTCTTGCCAGTTTAGCATCGTCTACCTCTCAAGATTATCTTTTTCCCTGAAAACTCAGCGTACAATATGGAACGTGTTACGTAAACGGAAACGAAAAAAATAAAAACATGGTCATAACTAACGTCTCTACCTTCTGCAAACGAGGAGCGTATTGTGCCTGGTGAAGTAATTGGTAACCTTAGCTCCCAGCGCTTCCAGCATGTACTTCACTTTCGCGCGTTCCTCCCCTTCAAATCCAGACAACGATACAATTTGTTTCGCGCACGGAAGCTCTGTCAAGCTGAATGGCGTTGGAAAATGCAGCGCGTGCCAAGGTGGTAGTACCTGCTGTTTATTGACAACATCTGACAGCCAGTGTGCGCTGACACAACGTTTCCCTTCACGTAATGCCTGCACTACGGTTGGATGTTTCTGCGTGATCGCGAGCACGTGGGTAGCCCGCGTGCAATATTGAGGCTCCACTTCTCCGCCATGTCTCTCGATCACTTGCTTCCAAACGGACACGTCGTTTGGACGTTGCACGTCGTATTCGACGATAACAAAGATACAACCTAGCAAAAACAGATCTGGTGGCACTGTAAACACAAATAACGCGTCCCATTATTCGTGAAAGATTAGTTTCTTTCATTCGAGTATTCTATAGGACGCTTCACCTATAACATATTTTTTAAGATCGTCCAAAAGTTTAATCAAGGGGACCGGTCAAAGTACTTTGCACTAATTTTAATGAAACTTGTACGTAAAAAATATGGCTCGTTTTTAATAGTTAGTTCAAACCGTCAAATATAGTTAAGCCTTTATAAATTACAGTCCTGACTAGTACAATTACAAGTATTCCATAAGACAGAAGACAAAATACGATCTCTCTTAAATACTTCAGCTCTATGTGGATAATCTTGTCCTAACTTTTTGAACGTCTAACTATAAAGTTTCATTCAAGTCAACATTTGTGATAACACATTTCTAGAAGTTCTATGTTCTGAAAGACTGAGGTGCAGAGAGGGGGTAAATATTTAAGTAACAGCTTTGAACTGTATAAAAGCGTACGTTTTAGATTTGGATTGTGGCCATAGAACTGAGCCTTAGCTTGAGGCATAACAGGAGCGTACTGCATCTTTATCGGAGCTCCTGGTGGTGCCCCGTTTGCGATGTTCCCCACAGTTCTCCGTTGATAGGCGGCAAGAAGTTGAGGATCCTGGCACGGTGGAGGTGGTGGTCTGTGTTGAGCGGTCATTAATCTTAACTGACCAGCTGCACTACCTTCGGCTGCGCTACCTTGCAATCTGTTCGTCAGCATATTCGCTAAGGCAGTTTTCGTTTTTGCGTTAACAACCAACTGCTGATCTGGCGGTATCTGAGCGTTGTTCGGCAATGAAGTCAAAGGTGGTTCTGGCTGTGCGCCTTGTTGCTGTTGTTGTTGCTGCTGCTGCTGCTGCTGTTGTTGTTGCTGTAGATGCTGTAACTGCTGCAACCTGATCTGTTGCTGCTTCTGCATATGTAATTGCGCTATGTGTTGAGGAGTTAAAGGCTGAGCTTGCTGAAACGCCTGGGCGGGTTGACCCGCCTGTGGACCCTGCACGTTTTGTCCGGTTTGCACAATTACTTGGTTAGAAGAGTTGATCGGCGTCAAAGCTGGTGGTTGAACCACTGGGTGTACCGGTTTTTGGCCAGGTGTTTGAGCAATTTGTGGTCCTATCATTTGCGATCGTGGTTGCTGAACCCACTGCAAACCACCGGGTTGCACGGGTTTACCCGGACTCCTTATAACAGCGATATGTGCTCCTGGTTGCGCTTGGCGATTCTGCATCTGTCTCTGCAGCAACAAGTTTCTTTGTTTCTGAATCTTTTGAATAAACTGAGCTCTTTGTTGAGGATCCATCTGCTGCAGTTGTTGGTGGGTTTGAGCGTCCAGTTGAATCAACTGCCTTGGCGGTTGTGGCGGCTGCTGTGTCCATTGTCCGCTAGGTCTTTGTGGTCCTATTTGCTGTTGCTGTTGTCGTTGCAATTGTAAATGATATTGTTGTTGCTGCCACTGAGAATCTCTTTGTACGATAAAACCTTGTTGATTCGGTCCCATTAGTTGCTGATTTTGAGGCTGTTGCTGTAACTGACCGTCTCTTATAACGAATTGTTGTGAACCCTGAGGTGCAGATTGTTGCAGCTGCTGTGAAATTTGTTGTATTTTCTGTTGCTGCTGTTGTTGTTGTTGTAGTAATATGAGCTGCCGCTGTTCGGATGTAAGCTGCTGCGGCGGAGCTTGTGGTTGATTTAACTGATGTGGTTGTGCTCCAATCTGTTGCTGTGCAGGAAGTTGTTGTTGCTGCAAAACTATCTGTTGCTGCTGCTGTGGCGTTAATTGCACTTGTTGTTGAACTAATTGTTGCTGTGGAGTGATTTGTTGTTGTTGTGATAAATGTTGTTGACTTATTTGTTGTTGTGAAAGTATTTGATGTTGATTTAATTGTTTTTGTTGGGTTAGTAACTGTTGAGGTGATGATATTTGATGTTGAGGTATTTGTGAGTTTATCTGTGGTTGTTGTGGTATTAATGATTGCTGTGTGAGTGGTTGTTGTTGTGTATTTATGAGTTGTTGAGATGCTAGTTGTGGAGATGGTTGTTGATTTAAAAGCTGTTGTTGAGTGTATGTTTGTTGTTGTAATTGTTGATGTTGTGTAAGTTGCTGTGATAACTGTTGTTGCTGCTGTTGATTCAATTGTTGTTGTTGTAATAGTGAATGTTGTACATTCATTTGTTGCTGTTGTGGTTGCTGTTGAGGAGATAACTCTTGTTGTGGTTGTGGTTGTTGCTGTTGTTGTTGCAGCTGTGGCGGCACAGATTTTATTTGAGCAACATTATTTTGTTGGGAGCCTTGTGGTATCCAATTTGTTTGATTAACATTTTGATCCGATACAGAAGATGCAACTGTAGAAGCATTGGACAAACTTGTCGTAGCAATTGGTCGTAGAAGATGTTGTTGCTGTTGTTGGTTATTAACATTATTGGGACCATTAGTTGGATAAGGAATCGTCGTTACCGGTGCATTAGCAGCATTCAAATTATGTGCAGTATTGGAAGAAACAGGTGGACTTGAAACTGGTTGATTCCATGGCATACGTTGTTTAAGTTGTTCCAACATGGCTTTAGTTCTATCTTGTTCTTCTTGCGCTGCACTATTTTCTGTATCTTCATCCATAAAACCAGTAATAAGAGCTGTAGAACTATTCGGGTATATTAAAAGTCTTGGGTGGTATTCTACTTCATTTACAATCGTTCCTTTTCTACAGCATTCTGTTACCCAATCTGGCGTTACAATTTGAATCGGATGCCTTATCGCAGTTTCATATTTCAATCCAGTTGCCTTCCCAGTAATTAAATGTGTACAATACCGATCTAAACGTAATTGACATTTACCACCTTGCAAAGTGATCATCGCCCATAGACTCTTACTGTCTGCACGACTTATCTGAGATATGCATGCTCGTACATTTGAAAATAATTGTGTATCTTCAGGTGAAAAATAGTGTGGTCTATATTAATAATACTGCTAAGGAAATTAATTGGTTTATATTATGAAAATGGTAATAATATGAAAGCTTAATATTTTCTTAGAATTAAAAAACATTAATGATTTATTATACAAATAACTTGGTTATATAACGAAAAAAATGTTATTGATAAATTAAAAGTAGTATAGATTAGGATACGGCAAAAGTTTGTTACATTTGACAGAATATAAAATCCAATTCTGCGTAACTGCTGGTATTTCATAGATATCCTTTGCAGCAGATATATCATTTTCCAACGCATCATAGCCTGCTATTAAATGTGTAACAAAATCACTAAAATAATTTGATCTTTCTGCACCTCCTTCTTGTAGTAAATTTAAAATCTGCAAACAATTAAAAACATCCTTGGTCGAGTTATGTTTTTTGTCGAGGAATTACGAGCATGCATTAACATGTGATTAAGATCTCAAAGGGACATATATATGTACAGAATTATAATATACGAAGCAATTATTTATTTCATTCAATACTATTAAATAATTATTAAATCTAAATTCTATTATTTAAAAAAAATGAATAATTAGTGCAAATAATATTAAATTTTAATCTGTAAATTATGCAGATATACAATTTCCTCTAAAATAAATTATATAATTTAAATTTTTCAAATCTTTTATATCATCTTTATACAGTAGCTACAGTCTGTTAAATTTGACTCCATTTTATAACCTCTTCCACGCGTATCGCTATTAATTTAAAATAATCGTAAGCGAGTTATAATTTCCAATAGTCGTATTACAGTAAGATCAATTATGAAATTAATGACATTATATTAGCGGCAAAAGAAAAACGCGGGAAACGATAAAGTGACATACCTTGGGATCACCTTCGCCGCTGACGTAGTATTTAACATCGGCGAAAAGGGCCCCGTCGAGTTTCAATTCCTCGAGACCGGCCCTTATGTCGCCCATTCTTTGAAAATTGTACGCTAAATCACGTTTTCCACATCACAACAAAACAGTGCATTTATTGGAACAGAATTAGAGCACACACAATATTTGATAACAAAACTCAGCCGCGACGCTTTTGTTATTATTATGATCGCAAGGTTATGTAGCTACTTCATAGCTAAACGATTGTACACCGCTTTCGATATATATCGAAAACTTCGAGTGCGCTCGATTTGAACACAGAAAATGTTCATTTGCAATGAGTGACAGAACTTTTACATTTATTTTGTTAAAAACGTTTGAAAATATATTAAAATAATTGTAAAATAGCTGTATTTTTGTTATTAAATTTGAAATGGCGTAGTTTTTTCTTTTTTTAAAGAAAAAAATGTTTTTCATGTTTAGTTGTATTTATTTAATTTCTAATCAGTGATTGAGTTATTTAATAATGGCGCGAAATTAGAGGTAGATTTCAAAAGCAAAATATGATAAATATAGCTATTGAAATAAGAATTATTTAATATTTAAATTTATACTACTTAATGTTGGTGATTATTGTGATTACATTATGGAATGGATAAAGTTTTTAATTAAACAAATATTTTTCATTTAAACAACATTTTTTATTTACAAAAAACATTAAAAAAAATATTTTTTAATTAAAAATGTAGGTAACAAAATTAACTATTTTAAAGTGCTTTTCCTTTTAAATAAAATATCGTGTTATTGTTTCAATATTTTGAGAATATAAAAACAAACGTAATTAAGTACGAAAATTATGAACCTATTTTAATTTCATACATGATTAATTATAAAATTTTTCTTCGTCTGTTTTAATATCATTGACCTTGTTATTTTTTAATATAAGTAGTCATTAAATATAAATATATAATTTTATTTAAAATAACGTCTAAAAATATAAATTAATTAATGGTTTCAACAAAATGAAATTAAGAATATTTTTTTCAAGCTTAATTTTTTTTTCTTTTCTCTAAGCTGAATTTAATTACAAAAAGTATGCCGTGCAATATTTGTATCGAGATATTTAAATAATTTTTAATAATATCGAACGTATTTATTATATAACTCAACTGATAATTTTTAATTAAGCAGGAAATAATTTATAATTTATAATTTTTTTAAGTGAAAGCCGATAACAGAAACATTATAATAAATAATTGGAGTTGAGCAACTTAGTATTTGAAAACTTTAAATAAAATACTTTCCGTTTAAAATTCATTAAATCATCTAAAATGTTTTTCATTTGAAATTAATATGAATTAATATCAATAATATGCATTATTTTATTATTTTATGAGATAAGTATTGTGTTTGCGTAAATAAAAATGATACGATATTTGAAAACATTGTTTACTTTATTGTATACTCTTTTCATTCGCGTAGTAGGTACATATCAGCATCTAAAATGCTCTTCACTGTATATTCCATCGAAATCTACGCATTTCTTGAATTTTCCGTCTCTCATTCTCTTTCACTCTTTTCGTCCCTTTCATTCGCACTCGCTCTCTATCTCTCTGTCTGTCTCTCGTTTCCTTTCTTCTCTCTTTCTCTCTCTTGCTCTCTGGCGTTCTTTCGCTCTTTCTCTCTCTATCACGCACACGATATACAATTCCCTTTCCTATATCTCTTCTTGTCGTCGACATTCGCTCGTATATATCTCTCTCTCCCTCTCATTCATAGATAAATAAATTATAGGCTAGTATGTACAAGTTTTCTAAATAGATTTCCTCTCTTATATTAATAGTTCATTTGTCACTTAACAGATTTATTTATCTTGTAAAGACTCTAGAAATATTGAGCTTGGTCTGGTCAGTATACGTTATATAATTCCATTAATTTTTCTCGTTTTTTTAATTAAATTATTATTATTATTATGTGTACATGTATGTATGTTTGTTAATTCATTCGTCGAAATTTTTCTTTTCGCATGTTTCTTTTCGTGGTGCAGCTTTTTATAAATGAAAATGATTACGTACAGAAATGAAGGCATGTGGAAGAAGTTGGGATGGGGAACCACGGGTAAATAGAATTCGAGGAATTAAAAATTGCGCCAACCTTAGATCTAAGGACAATTTGTAAGGTTCTTAAATTAATCTGTCGATATCATACAATTAAAATTCCTCCACCTACATGTACATATTATTATGTGTACGCGTGTTCGTGTAGTCGTGTGATATATGTGTATGTATATAGCTATATATTTCATCGTAACAACAGATTTATAATTTATTTTATTATTTCCTATTTAACAAGTATCAAATGAAGTGATGGCGAGTAAAACGGCGGCCAGATACTTAATGTTTCATATTTAAGAAATAAATGCGACGAACGTTCTATTTCAACATTTTACATGACAGGTATTATGATTAAAAGATATTGACTTTTGTAACGCAAACATAGTTTTAACTTATGATTTGTAACTTCATTTTCAATTTATGATTTTATAAATTTTTGTTAATTATGTCACATTATATATTAATAAGTCTGATATTACTTGATGGAAATAGCACGTAATGACGTAAAATAGCGTTTATCGCATATCAATTTAAAGATTTGATAAAAATCACTACGTCATAATTTAATCTTACAGATTAACAATGCTCGCGATAAATATTCAGATTCTAATTAATTATGCATGAAACTGAAAAAAGAATTTTCGATTATTGTCGCGAATACCGTTTTTGGATGTACAGTGACGATCACGTATTGTGTTTAGTCAGCACGAGCCATTTTCGCATTCAAGCAGTAAAATTTTCTCGTGTAAACATTTGCATGCAAGTGGTGAGGCTTTCTTCTTCAACAACGTTATTTACTCTAGGGAAACCTATCATGCCAGTGTACAATTCTTTTTTTAGAATATCCGTATGTGACGGAAAAGTACGGGATACATCTCATACTTCTATATGATGTACAGAGTGTTCCAAAAAAAATTATATAACCACAAAATGATATTATGAATTAAATTACTACTTGAGAACTAAAAATTGAATTAAACATTTGCTAATTGACAATACTAAGCTGTATTGCTTGTTTCAACGAAGTAAAGATTGTATGTTACGAATGTGTATGTATTTTCATTAAACTTTAAGTGCCAATTTGATATACTATAAACATTATTTTGCCTCATATTTATTTTGCCAAATCACAGTTTTGAATTTGAGGTGTATGGCCATTGATGTGACTGTTATATTATAACTATATTATATTAGGTTGAGTTTAATTTGTCTTATAATTATAGTAGCAAGAGAAAATTAATATAGAACGCAATATTTATTATCAAAACTCTAGATTAAATTAAACAATAAATTAGGAATATTAAGGTGAAGTGGAGTAAGTTCATAAACGGGGCAAGTGCGTATACAGGCTATTTTTATTACAATATGAGCGAAATTTCTCCATTTAGTATGTTTGTTTCCTTGTTTTGTTTCACTATATCCCCTTTTATATTTCAGCTAAGAGTACTTGTTTGCAGTATAGAGTACTTGCATAATGCAGTAAAAAGCATTTTATAGCAGATTTGTTAATAATTCTGCTCTTGCCCTATTGCACATGAAATAAAGTTTCAAAGTATTTAACTTCAAGTTACGCTCTTACCCCATTTTCGGGGAAAGTGCAGAGTAGTTGACATTTTAAACAATTTCCTATCAAAATCAAAATGTACAAGGAAAATTAAGGTCCTATTTAATTAAGTAGTAGTAGTAATTGTGCAAAGCGTTCGATATCGACAGCGTTAAGTATTTACATAGCAGACTCAAAATACTTACGTTTAAATACCAACTTTACAAAAACCAGTCTGCACTTACCCCACTTCACCTTACTCATATATAATCGTATGATAGTTTCTGAATTTTTCAATAATTTCGTTACTGTATTTTAAATTTGTCGGATTCCTAGACTGCTAATCTTTTTTTCCCTATATTTCCCTATGAGTTTAAAATTATTAGAGCTGTCTTTCTTCATAGTTTTCAGTATAACCCCTTTGTTTTATTTTATTTTTATAGTGGGTTGATATTCAACTGAAATCAATTGGTTTCGATCAGCGGATGAAATTAGAACAGTTATAATTCGTAATAATTATAACCTAAAAATTGAGAGATGTAAAACAAATGACAAAAGTCATTGAATATTGATTTTGAGTGACGGCTTCGTAATTTTTTTCTAAAATATAACATATAGCTGCATTCAATAATTTCTGTATGAATATTTACTTGCTACTATTATTATGGGACAAAAGGAGTTTTTCATTAGGTTATAATATATGATTTAATATTAGTAATGTTAGTATATCATCATACTAATATTACAAATATTAGTATATCATCATATAACCTAATATATTAATATGTTATAATATATTGTATTACATTGTAATATTACGTTATAATATAGGTAAATATCTCTTGTGTTTTTTAAAACATATCATGTTCTAAATCTTGTTTAAAATATTTTTTACATTATTCAAAACGAAGGGGAGATCTGAAAGTGTTTGATTTAATTCTGAACACCCTGTATTGTAAATAGTTTCGAATCTGGTTCAATCTGCTTTCAAACAGTTTATAAATAGCTTGAAAGGAGAGAAACAATATTTTGAATAGATTTAAATTCCAAAGCAAGCGTCAACAAATATACTGCTATTGTTATTATAAATAACATACTATTGCATAATTTATATTTTGTCCTTTTGATCATATCGTGTCATTTATATCTTGGAATTTTTTATTATTCCATTCAGTCAAACAATTAAAATTGCTTAACTGAGAATTAAATTATAGTTGTTACTAGAATGATTTTCTTATTGTAAATTAAAATTTAATTTTTATTTCTCGTCTGTCTAATTATTGGACTGATTAAATTTTATTCAGCATTTGCTTAATTAATAATTAACCTCCAATCGTTAAATGACACAACTTTTAAATAATAATACAAATTTAATTTTTAATTCAATTTCATCTAACTAAAGATTATGATATACTATTTAATTAAATTTCATATAAATAAAGATTAATTTCAATGCTTAATTTTGGTTTATGTAAATTGATAATACAAAATTAAATTTGTAATTAAAGATTATGATAATTGTAATACTTTTAACTGAAATTAAAAATATAGTGTTTTCATTATAAACTAGATTTCAATTAGTAATTAAATCAAAAACTTTGCAGAATATTATCACTTCTATTATTATTTCTGCTATTATGTTGCACTTGCCTTATTTAAACCCTGCTGTATTCTTAATATTAACATGTTTCTGAACTATTTGTGAAATACATGTTGTTTTACATGATTACTACAAACAATAAATAAGTAAATAACGTTGTTATTTGACACTGCTGAAAATTTTAATTTAGAGTTGAACACTTGTTTATCATTACAATATAACGGTATAATTAAAAGGATATGTAAATTACGTTTTAAAAATAAAGTTTCTTTAATATTTTTGATAAAAAACATTGAGTACCTTTCAGTCATAACTTCGTCATGCAAAAGTTTCTAAAACGTTCGCTACATTTGTTTCCTGAATTATGAAACGTTTCTAAGTAACTGGCCATCATTGTACGTAGTGTATAAAGGTAAGTACACAGTAACAAAAAGAAGGAAAACGTTCATTCGTTACAGAAATGTTTAACGAGTGGCACGCAATTGGCTAAGGCAGATAATTGAAAAGGATAATCGCAGAAAGATTCGAGAAACCTGACTTTATCGTTAGTAATTAATTATCGTCCGTCCGGTGTACACAGTTACACATTTCGGTAGGTGCTTACTCATTAATTCTAATTATCCCAAGTATAATATCCTCTCAGGCACCTGTGATTATTTACAATGCAACGACGGTATAATTCGAACAGAAATACAAGTTTCGACTAATTGCAGTCGTTAACGAAAAGCAAATCGAGCTTTTAAAACGAAATTTCATTCGAATTAATCCTGACACGGATACAGGGTCATTTCGAAAATAAAGCTTGCAAATTACAAAAGATTGATTTGTAGAGATAATATACCTGTGTACAAACATATACACATTTATTCCTGTTTATGTGTATTTATAAACAAATCGACACGTGAAAATTTTCTGTGTAATAAAAATGACGCTGTATCCGTTTCGACTAAATCAATCGCGAACAGTTCAATTAAGGTTACTTGAATTTAATTGGGATTAAAAATCACGTCTTCAGTAGGAAAGACATGTTTAGATGAGAAACTTAATACTCCTTTTTTCACTTTATCTATTAAATTGTATTATGGACAAAGTTATAGTTGAAATGAAGGGTAAATATTGACAAAATGGAACACAGCCCTAATGATCTAGATCTTGACATTATTAACGTCATGCTCCTGAGTAACTTTTCCCTATAACTATGGCTATTGTTCATTAAACAGTTATTAACCATAAAATATTTGTAAAAATATTTCTAATCTGACAAAGAAAAATTTGTTGATTTTGGTGATTTAGTATTTGCACACACCTACTGAGGATGTAATAACGGGTGAACTTATCAATCTGAATTTCAATTATTTTGAATTTCATGTAAGGTGAAGTGAGGTAAGTGCAGACTGGTTTTTGTAAAAGTTGGTATTTAAACGTAAGTATTTTCAGTCTGCTATGTAAATACTTAACGCTGTCGATATCGAACGCTTTGCACAATTACTACTATTTAATTAATATTAACTAGAACCTTAATTTTCCTTGTACATTTTGATTTTGATAGGAAATTGTTTAAAATGTCAACTACTCTGTACTTTCCCCGAAAATGGGGTAAGAGCGTAACTTGAAGTTAAATACTTTGAAACTTTATTTCATGTGCAATGGGACAAGAGCAAAATTATTAACAAATCTGCTATAAAATGCTTTATACTGCATTATGCAAGTACTCTATACTGCAAACAAGTACTCTTGGCTGAAATATAGATGGGGATATAGTGAAACAAAACAAGGAAACAAACATACTAAATGGAGAAATTTCGCTCATATTGTAATAAAAATAGCTTCTATACGCACTTGCCCCGTTTACGAACTTACCCCACCTCATCTTAGCTTGAAGAGTACTATTTCTAACTCAACTTAACATATTTTATAATTAAAAATGAATGAATATCATGAATTATAAAACACAATTTAGTCAGTTTAGATTAATATCTTTCCAAATATTTTTTCGTTAATAATTTTGTAATAAACAATGATTGATTAAGTTATAGGACGAAGCTATTCAAGAAGATAAAATCAAAATATGCCAAGGTGTATCCTTTTGTCAATATTTACCAATTAATAAAGTTAATTAAACGCAACTATGGAAACACTATCTAATGATTTGCAATCAAGAGGATACTCATACTCAGCCACTTATTGTGCCTATTTGATGCTAAAATAAGTTGATCAATCGTTTAACTCGAAACTGTAGTTTATTTGCGCGTGGACAAAGAGAAACTTTATTGGTGTTTAGATAAATTGGATCGTACGAATTTTCGGAGAGGGAGAAGTTGTGTAATGTGAAAATATTAGATCGGTGCACGTAAAATGTGTTTTTTGAAAGAATCGTTACACTTTACATTAGCAAGAAATATCTGTAATTTATTGCATATATTGTGTTGGGTATTTTATGTTACGGATTGAGATAATCGAGTGATTTTTGTTGACGCTTTCACATTTATTTGATTTATTAATAGGATCAGCATAAATCGTGTGGAATGCGTGGATTATGCCATATTTGACACTTTGCTGTATACGTAAATTCATAGAGTAGAGAATTAGAAGACATTGTATTATTATTTAATTAAAAATTGTTCATTTCTTTTCGGTTTTCCAAATTTTCCAAATTTACAAGTTTTTAAATTCAAAAATTTGTAAACATTCAATTTGCAAATTTTTAAATACTTTACTAGTTTTTTATTACAAGAGTGTTGATATATTCGACTTTACAAATTCTTAAATATCAAAGATATCAAGTTATTAATTTTTTAAATTAACGTTTCACATTGCTAGATTAAGGAAATACGTAAATTTAAATATGTAAATTTTAGAATCGGTAAAATCTCCATTTCTATAATTTCCGAATTCCTGAAGTTCTAAATTCTTATATTTTCAAATTTCTTAATTTAAAAGTATCCAAATTCTCAAGTTAACGAATCTTCAAATTTTCAAATTCTCGTATTTCTAAATCTTTAAGTTACTATAACTCCAAATTTCCAAATTTTCAAATCTTCAAATTTTCGAATTTCCAAATCTTCATATTCCTAAATTGTTCGATTTCTGAATCTCTAAATTTTTTAATTTTCAAATTTTCAAATCTTTAAATCTCCAAATTTCCAAATTTCCAAATACTAAAATTCCTGAACCCTCCACACTTTGAGAATAAATATTATAATATCAAGATAAGTATAAAGTAATTTTTGCAAATTACTTTCGAAATACTAAATCTCTGCTAAAGATACTCAAAGAGTTTTTATTTATCGCATAAACCGATTCCCATTTAGATGATCAAGAATCGTAAAAGAACGAATGCGATTTACTTGAATCAATTGTAACTGATGTAACATCATCGAATAAACATTTTACGTGCACAGACCTAATATAATTGCTTGACCCTTAAAAATAATATAATTGCACTTCTCATACTCTCTCAAGGTTAATATCGTATGGCTCCACGAACACCTCTTCGTAAAAATTATAATAAATCCTTACAGAGCCTCCACAACATTCTTGCTGCTTTTACAAACGCATGTACATTGTGAAAGTCACAAACTCGGAAACAATTACTGAATAACCAAAAATTCCTAAACTGTAATTAATTATTTCAATATTTTGACTAGATCGTTCTGCACTATGAAAAATAACGAAATCGAACGATATTAATATGCTAATACTAATAGCAATTAATAAGTTAATATGCTAATAAAATTGAAAGTCTAAACTGAGAAATTAAATAATTACATCTTCAGTAAACGACATGGTAATGTGCCACAGTAAATATGGCGACTGCGACAATTAACATGTTAAAATACTATTCCTGTCACGCTTTGGAATTATAGTTTGAATTAGGATAACATAAAAGAATCGTAATTTGTACCATACACGTGATATTTCACCGAGATAATGTTTAAGCAGAGGTGGCCATTTGAAATCAAGTTTGCCCATTTCGTGCTCATTCTTCAATATGTCGATAATTGTCGGTAAGAACGATTTCTCAAAAAGTAGTAACGTAATAAGAATAATTATATATATCGGTTTCATGCGGAGATAATACTATTGTGAAGACAAAATTAAGTGATCGAGATATGGAGTTGATTATAGATAATGATTATGAATAAGATGCATAAGTACTAAATTGAGATTACTGTACACTCTGAGTGCTTTTAGAATAATACATAACCGAGATTAATATCAATGATGCAAATCAATATCAATGATATAAATAGATGATATCTAAAATATTTAAGATACAAATAAATAGTGTTTAGGGAGAAAAAATAAATAGACGAAAACATGGAAAGATTATTTTTATAAAGAGATTTCGAATTAAACGATTAATTGCATCAAATTGTTGCAATGTTGAGATTATTTATAAAATAAAGTCATAATATTGTATGTTATTTGCTATGTACAAAGTATAATTATTGATTTAGATAAATACAAAATACTTATGTATTTTTATTGTGAAATTATACCTTGAGAATTCATACTTACCGACAGGTATTGATGTGGATATAAAACATGAAACTTTGTGTAAGAATACAAAGTAGAAATGGGTCAGATTTGACTCCGTTTGGCCACTTTTTGTATACAGGGTGTCTTCCGAAAAAATGTGAAGGTATATTCTGTAGGTACAACAAAAAGTGTCAGATAAAATTCTTCAATATTTTGTGACAATGTTATAAGCAAATACTTTTATATAAATAACAATCAATTTCTTATAGCAGCGTATAAAAGACTGTGTTGTCTTGTTTGTATAATTAATGTTATTAAAATCAATTACATAGTATTTTCAATTTTTTATTTTAAGCAGCCATTCTCGTATGCAAAAGTGAGTTTAATAACTCTAAAGTTATTGAAAATTTTGTAATTGTGAGAATGTTCGATATATTTAGTATCCAATCATTTCATATAGTTATCATGCAATAATATTTATGACAAAATTACAGAGCTTTTTTTAGTTTTTTCTAGCTTTCTGTTATAAATAAAATTTATGTTATAGAAGAATATAACGAGAAAATTTATTATAATTTATAGCGAAATTATAATTGGGTTAGACCTAAATTTTATTTATCTAATTTTAAGTCTAACAAATTACTTGTAAGTTAAGTCACTTGTAAGTTAAGAAAATTTAATTTGATATACAATAACAAAATTAAGATTTAAAAAATAGTTCAAAACGTTATTCATGAAAACGTATGTAATTTTATTGTGTCATTCTACGCATTTAATGATTAGATTATAAATATATTAAAATTCAACACTTCCATTGCTGAAACTCAATCAATCTATTAAACTCTCTAACACATATCTGTATTGTTAATTAATACTATGCGATAGTTCCTCAATTTATTTCTATAAATAAAAATCAAGAGGTAAAAGCACAAAATTAATCTTCTACAATTGTTACTAATATTTGTTTATAATTTTGAAGAAAAATAATTATGACTGCAATAATTTAGATTTTTGTTTATACCTACAGAATAAACCACCACACTTTGTCAAGTAAAAGGACACCGTGTATAGTCTAGAAATTTTTCTTCGAACTAATTTTCGGAAATTTTGTAACACTTCAATAGTGCGAGAATCGAACAAATACGAAGTCCTCGACAAAACGTAAGATATTGTAAACTGACCGCGAGCTTACGTATAAATTAATTTTAAACGTAACACGGTATATATAATTCCGCTGACGCGTAACATTTAAGAAATATTCGCACCTTCGTTCTTATTAACATAGTACGCGAAACATTACTTTTAGTTTAAGTCTTCGTCTTAGATATGAATATCTAAATACAGGATTAAATCACTATAAACCTTAAATTTGCAAAAGAACTTATATTGTTACTTTTCAGACACGTACAGTTATTTTCTATCTCATTCTTTCGTAAAATCATGCGAATTATGTTTTATTCGATCTAGAATAAAGAATATAAAATTTCACTAACGTGGTAATGTCCAAACCAACCATGTAGATGGCGGCATAAGCAGAAGACGATTCTTCATGCAGAAGTAAGCTGAAAATGTGTAATGAAACTTTCTTGTACGAGATTTCGTTTTTTGGAAATATCGTTTTTAATAATTCAAGTAACTATTTAATTTTGTCACTTGTCATTTGTTTTATGATATCGATATGTATATAAAATAAATTGTGATTCAAATAATGCACTGGGCAAACCAGGCAGCAGTTGTTTCAAAGTGAAGTATACAATTTTTTAATTTATAAATTCAGAAATCTAGAAATTGAAAGATCAGGAAATTTAAAAATCTAAGAAGGCAGAAGACGACAAATCTAAATATCTAAAAATTTAGAAATCAAAATATCTAGAAAACTATAAATCTAGTAATCTAGTGATTTATGAACTTGCAGAGCTTTCCAAACTGAGAGATGTCTATATTTGGAAATTCTTAAATTTCAAAAACAAAAATTCTCCAGTTCATCAATGAATAAAATCAGTAGAATTCATAAAATTAAAAAATTTCAAATGTAGAAACTTTTAAACTTGCAAGTCCAAAAATCATAAATTTCAAAATGTAATAAGAATTATTCGAAAATCTTCAAATGCATTTCTATTCGAATAAGGAAATAGTCGTTCTCGAATTCTCTTTTCATTAGTCTCTCTTTTAATTCGAAGTCTATATCAGAAGCTTATCCGAATAATATCCAATTATGATAAACAATTAATCAATGCACCGTTTCTCTGCATATGTACTATTGTATTGATGTTCTGTCGAAGTAAACAATATTATAATGCGATTATCCAAGCTATACCCAGATATCTCCGTTTGAACTGCAAACAGTACAGAGGCACTAATTACGAAACTTGTCCCAATCATACAGCTTTAGTATTAAACTTATCAATAAAAATACATACATAAACGTGAACCTTAGCAGTTAAATTATTAACAAATAAGATTTAAAATAAACGACAATTTTAATGGGTTATAATATTGTAAATATCGAAGAACACACAATTACTGGTCCAATAATTTTTAACGAGATTCTACTGCAAAATGTTGAGAAACTCTTATCGACTTATTCAATTCGACTGATAATAAAATCAATCAAGATAATCGATTAAAGTTAGAAGCGATCTACTGACAAGCCAGGTTAAATCACTACGAGTTTAATCCGATTAAAGTCATAATAGTGTTTGTGAAGCTATCAAACATGCACAGAAATCTGTACTGAAGGTAAAATATTTCCATCAACACAAAATTGTTACAGTTTTGCACTCCTCTAATTTTAATTTCCCCGAAATCTCGTACGAGAAAATTTACTCGTACACTTTCGCCTTACCTTTGTCAAAGAACATCCTCCAGTTCGCTAATGGACCAATTACAGCACATTAACAAACAAAACACAAAGTCCTTTCGTACGAAGAGTCCCGTACGAAGGTGATGACAAAACGAGACGAAAGGAACGAACAGGTCAGTGATCAAATTGAAGAATAAACCTCGAGAACAAGCACTGGACGTACATAGAGAGAGAGTGCGACTAAAACGTAAAGAGGTGAGGATTTAACGGGCGAACACCTAAGTTAGTCCAGGCTTTAGAAACAAGCGTACACTCCCGCGGAGGTGATACGTTTTGGCCCACGAATCTCGACACAGAAGCTCAGGATCATAATAGAAAAGGAACGATCCCCTCGACTAGAATTACTTCAGGATTACATCATAGTCTCCCTACAGCTGGTCATGCTATCGAAGTCTAACTGTAAGTAAGGACAATCGTTCTCGCAGAACGCTGCACTGCCGGCTGCTGTCGGCTCGTTACACCAGCCCTCGGGATGCAACGTGCTCGTGAGGTAACACAGTACATCTAGGATCTCGTTAATGCGCTAGGAACCCGGATTCGCGTTTTCGCTGCTTCTTCGTCTGGCCTCGAGTTCCTGAGCGAGCATCGCCACTTCCCAATTATTGTGCCCTTGCCGACGTACTTCACCCTCCTCTTCGTCGTCGCTGTCGGTCCTGCCGCTTGCTCTGTCGTCGAACTCGTCCTCGGATCTACTGCTCTCGCTGTTCGATTCCAGGTTGATCGCCACCTCGTCCTTCCACAGACTGTGCGGCACGATCGAGCTGGGTAACTCCTGGAGCTCCAGCGTCTCCTCCTCGGAGTGCTCCTCCCACGACCTCCTGTTGTGAGAGCCGGACTCGGTGGTGGGCGAGGAACGCTTGTAATGTGGTCGAGTGGTCAGAACCGTGTCCACCGAACCGTCCCTCATGAAAGGATGATCCTCACGATCGTCATCCAGATCTTCCTCCAACGAGGCATCGTGCTCTGTGCTATCCCCGAGGGAGTCGTCTCCGTTCCGCGACTCACGCTGCTCCAATTCCTGTATCCTCGCCTGCAGCTGCGATATTATCTCGTCCCTTTTACGGATCTCCAGTTCTAACGACGTAAACTGCCGCTCGAATTTCGTCTGGATGTCCTCCTGAAATATCGTCGGTACAGATGAATCGATTGCTCCTTGCGGAACTGATAAACCAACGCACGGTATTGTATAAATTACCTGTTTAAATTATTGCTATGCTTTGGAGAACGTATCGAGTTCGGCGGAAAGTTCTATTGTCCGATACCTTTTGCTCGAAAGATATATGCGAGCGGAATATATTGTATTTCTAATAGATCGTTATCATCGTTGGGTTTTGAAAATTTTCAAGTTTGATACGATTGGGATATCTTTCAGAACTAATCGACTTATTGATAAGTTTCAGGAAATGTATCGATCAGACTGTTCTGCCAATTTCTACCTATTATTAAATAATACTATTCTTGCTCGTTTGGCTCGTTGGATTTAACAAATTTTTAAGTGCGTTTGGTTCGAATTTTTGATATTTACACTCGGTTTAAATTATTGCTATGTTGGAGTTCTTTGAAGAGTATATTAAGATAATTCAGAAGTTCTGTTGTCAATTACAATTTTTCACCTCAATTTTAAATGTTCCCTATGAACTTGTTTTATATAATACATCATAAGAAAACTAGTAAAACTAATAAAGTATATTTGGATTTATGAAATTCGATAAATGGATACATTGCACGAATGCACAGAACAGAACAGGGTAAAATGGATTATACTTTGTCTTTGCAGACTTTTTTGAAGAGATTTGTAACGGGAAATGGATAACGTATAATAATATCAAGAAAAAATGTGCTAACTTTCAACGTGGACAATCATTCTCTCTGTCTTCATCAGGGAAAAATAATGCTTTAAACTCGGTGGGTCATTAAAGAACCGATACGATTTGAACTGTTGCAACCTGGCGGCATTTACAGATAAAAAGTGCTGTGATCAGCCGAATCGACTCGATAGAAAGAATTAAAGTGAACTATTGATAGTGATAGATATGAAGGTTGCGTCATGAAAGTCGCATTTCATCATGACTAAGATTAACATTAAATATTATTAACACTTCATAGAAAAATAAGACAATAAAATGGTGATTTGTCGAATATTTCAAATATTTTAACTATAATCTGAAGCAATAAGTTATTACTCATAATCTTGATTTTGCATAATTTTTATAAAACATTTTGTGCAGAAAAGTAAGGCAATGGAATGGTTGTGCATTTGAAGAATATTAGGGTAAAAGGAAGAAGATTTATGTTGAAAATTAATAAATTGCCAGATAAATGTAGAAATATTGTGCTATTTTAAAAGATTCATTTCTCTTAAAAGACAATAAGAAAATAGATGGGGATTTGTAGGAAAGTAAATATGGACGCTGTGATTGTCCCTCTCGTGGCAAATATGGGAAATACCACTGTAAGATGTTGCAGATTTTCATTTATTTACGAAATCAACTGCCATGACTTCGTTAATAATAATATTCCTTGATCAAACGTAGTCTAAAGAAGTTATATTTTCTAAAAATACACATTTTTTAGATCTCAATTTCATTTAGTATACAAAGTCTGTACTGCCATTTTGAAAGTTTAAAATTCAAATTAATGATGCACGAATCGACTTCTGATAGGAATATACGAACATACTAGATTAATTAATAAATATATACATGTACATGTATTTTTTAAGCTAAGAGCGATTTATAATACTTTTGTGTAATAAAAACTGACGAACATTTTTATTTTTCATTTTCTTTTTACCGTCAAACAGTTTGCTTTTAAAAAAAAAACAACTATCTTTGTGTCCAACTGCGAGATTTATGTTAAAGTTATGAAAACACTTTTTAATTTTTTAATGAAATTTAAAGTAAAACGTCAATCAACTGAAATATTGAGGATTAAAATACTTTTAATTATTTCAGGTCTTCTATATATGTCATGTCTTGTTATTTAATTCGTTCAATTTATTCAAACATTTCAATTCAACGTATCACTTGGGACACATCTAATTGCAAGTTAAAATGGGAACTTTTACATATTCATAGATCACAATTTATCGCGTTAATTTGAATATCGTGATTGCTGGACGTGAACGTTCGAATTTGCGAACTTGCAAGTTAACCCATTGACTGCCAGACATATTTAGAGTGCGTTGCCCTGGGTGCCAAGGTTTTATTTTGAAGAATACATGAAATTTTACAAAATATAATTATATTAAGTTACTGATATAATATTGTAATAGCATTTACAGTAATAAATAGCATTTTTCATTCACCTTTTTAAAATATTTTTAACTGAAATGGCCATTTGTAATTAATCTAAAATTGCAGCACGCACTACGAGATATCTCGTAGCTGGCAGTTTTGATACACACGCTTACTACGAGATATCTCGTAGCTGGCAGTCAATGGGTTAAGAGGGTTCGGTTATCATCGGTTAGGTTAGGTAAACGAGTAATATATTAGTGACTTGTAAACAGAGCGAATAATATGTAAATAGAACGAGGTTATAAGCGGTTTCAAAGCAAACTTGTTGTGAGTAAGGCTGTTAGAAACTGTCAACTTCGTAGTTGCAAACTTTTCGAAGGAAATTACTTTAAACTAACAGCAAGAAACTTTAAAGTTCTCTTAGCTTTTAAAATTACATTTCGATATCTAGATCTCGTTGAATTCTTCAACAAATTACGTATTTTAATTTTCCTGTTTTGAAAGAAAGAACATCCACTAATAAATTTTAGAAAATTATTAATTTATTATATAAAACCTATTCTTTGATATCTATTCAAAATTATAGAGATTGTTAAAACATGTCTACCTAATAATTGATTCCTTTAATTATTATTCTAAATTTAAGAAAAACCATTATTCTTCTTCCACTTTTTTACCAAAAAAATGCTAAAATATTTCACTGCGCAATAGACAAGACTGACAGAAATTCACCCTTTCCCATCAAATTAGGAGCATTTTTAAATAGAATAGAATTTCGCGAAGTTCTGCAAGATTATATTAATAAAGTAACATTTAGAATAATATATTGTCTTTTTCGTTCCGCGAACTTTTCAGGCTTCCCCGAACTCAGTTAACTGATCAAAAAATCGATTCGGCGATGAAAGGGTTAAGCTGCCGGCAAAGTGACGGGTAGAAAAGAACTTACCAGACGACCCTTAACGATTTCTCTGATACCAGACACCAACTCTCCCATGTATTCCTCTTCTCGTGGCCGAGATGATACCATTTGCAGGTTACCTCCGCTGCCCAAAGGACGGAAACTGAGTTTATTGGGCGGTGGCAGTGAGGCCTGCTCCTGGGAATCGGACAACTGAGACCCAAGCGGATAATTTCCCGGGATCTGCTCGGACGGTGGACTTTGCAACGTATACTTGTTAAATGTGACACTTTTCGACAGTTTCGAGTGCCTCGCGGCGTAGCCTTCTATAGTTGGTGCTCTCATTAATTTTCGTAATTCGGCAGTGGCCGCTTCGCGGTCCGGCGTGCTTGTAGCCGAAGTCTCCGAGCTTCCGGTTCGACTTCCGGCTGACAGCTTCTTCAGAATGCTCTTCAGGTTCCGCCTCTCCAGCGTCTCATTCTCAGGCGATAATTGATCCGACGGCGACGCCGAAGTTCGTCGATGCTGAGGAACAAACATTTCAGAGTGATTAGAAATTGAAAGAAGAGCAATCGGTATCAAACACGGAATTTCATTTTGATCTTGACACGATCAACTTTAAAGGACAATTTCCTAAATCACTTAATTCTTAAATCTTTCTCAAAGGTATGAATACTTATGTGCAATAAAATTTGTCTTTCGGTATATAAACTTTTCATCGATAACCTTTTAAGAAAATTATAAAAAAAATTTACTTACAAAAGAGGGAACTTGATTAACAAAACGGTGAATTTGTGAAGGGCTGAATTTCATTTGCAGAAACATGACTTAATTTGAAGCGTAAAAAAGAATACAACGAAAGGATTAATTTATATTTGAAAATGGAGAATACGATTTGCAGTTAATATAGGTAATGATGAAGCGTTACCTCGAAATAAAGAGAATATAAACCACAAAAAGATTAATTTGAAATGCAGAACCTATAATCCCATCATTTTCTCCATTTTCGCAAACAATTGGTACCACGATTCGTCGAAAATTTCCCTACCTGATTCAGTTTCTCCAATTTCCTGGCGTACTCGATAGCGCAGGCTTCCGAATGACTTCTGGTTAGATTCCCATCAAACTCGATCTCGGTATTTTCGCCGCAGTCGAGGCTGGAACTTCTAACCGCTTTCTCGAGTTCCGCCAACTTCTGTCTCTCGTTCAATATCTTCAGCTTCTTGACGAAAGGTAGTCCGCAATATTCCGGCGACAGATCATCGACAGACGCGTACATCTTCGTCTGTTGTCTGAGGTGCACCAAACTCTGCTTCAGCTGTAACCTCCTCAGAGGCGGGCTCATTTGAGGTGAGTTCTCTTTGTTCGTTATGGAGGCGTCTTTCAGCATGGCCCACGGTTTCTTCACGTTCGAACCGTTCGTCGATTCCACGTTCGAGCTACTTGTCGGTGACTTGACGGTCTGTTCAGCCGAAGCTTGTATCGAGAGTTGCTTCACGGGTTTGGGTGTCGGTTTGGGCGAAGACTCCTGCGACTCTTCAGGAATGACGTTCTTTGGAAGCAGAGGTTCCTTGGTGGGTGCTTCTTTGTCTGCTTGAGCCTCCTGCTCGTTTTTCGCCTTCAGCAACAGTATTCTCTGGAAGAACGGTAAGTTTGGGTTCATAGGGTTCTGTGCATCCGGTAATGGCTGCTGCATCGGCGGTTGCTGCTGTTGTTGTTGCTGCTGCTGCTGCTGCTGCTGCTGTTCCGGAGAGTGCACCTGCGTTTCCATCAAATTCCGACGCTCCTCTCGTTCCTCCTTCTCTTTTAATAATTTTAGTCTCGCGAGCAGAGGCAGACCTGCGCCGAGAGGCGATATGGGTGGTTCTTGGGTGTTCGATGCGGACGCGTCCTGACCGTTGTCCACCTTCTGCTGTTTCTTCAGCGTCGGTGCCTTCGACGTCAACGGTTGAAGCTCGAGACTCTCTTCCGGCCTGGTGTTTCTTCTACTTTTTCGCAACGCGTTCTTCAAACCCTTCACGTCGCTTTTCAGTTTGTCGACGATTCTTTTGCCCGTGCTGTTGTCGGAGGAATCGTGACCGGGGGATGTAGGCTGGCGCGTTGCTCTTGCCACCTTCTGAGCCTCCATTAACCGCTTCCTACCGAGGTTTTGCAGGATTTCCTGGGCTTCTGGGTAGTCCTTCATCGCGGCAAGCACATCCTCGCGAGAAAGGCTGAACAGCTCGGAGTAGCCTACAGAACGAACGTCCGCTGTGCGTCTGGAATTGCGAGTTTATTCGTCAGGCTTTATACAGAGTTTGTAACAACTTCAAGTATCTCGAAAATATTTGAGAAATGATAGTCGCGTGAAATACAGATGCTAATTGTTTCGGTGCTAGTTTGTTTTTACACCTTTTAGTGAAGTGCCTTGTTAGCGAATTCAGATAAAGCGTGAATTTTTATTTTTTCTTTAGTGAGAAGGTATGAAGAGGTATTAGTTAAAATACATTATGAGATATTATAAAAACATCTGTTAATATCTACAAATATCTAAATAATTCAGAATATGTAAATAATTATTGAGTCAGAGTTAAATAAACCGTGATATTTTGCAGAAAAATGTATTAGCAGAGATTGAAATGGATACTCATCAAGATATTAAAAATTTGTGTGATGAATAATTTACGAGTTACTTGAAGTCTAAGGCTCATCTTGTGCGGATAGAACTTTTGAAAATATTCTTTTTTATATTAATGGCTGTACGCTTTAAAAATCAGTTTAACAGGGTAACTCGCTACGGATGTTGGTGATTGATGCTACACTTGTCGCATCCTTGATGATTGATCGTTTAGCTATTTTTTTCTCGTTTGGTTATATTAAAACGCTCGTAACGTGTTATTTCTCGTAAATGTAACATTAATCTCGTGATTAATAATGAAGGCAAGGTGCTGAATACTAAATGCGTTGATACAAGATTGAATACTTTTACTAACGAAAATTTAAAAAATAGTATTATGGTTCATCCTCGATGATGCGAATATTAATAGTTGTTGAATAAAACAGTTTTGGCAATGTACATCTTAATTAATATTATTGCAAAATGTGATAAATTATATTACATCTTTCTTTCTTTTCTGTACTTTCCTTTGAAAAAAATGACTGTAACTACAGTTATAAAAGAGTACCTAAAATTTGCTGTACTTTTGAATCATTGAATTGTCGACCAAATTTGCAAAATTGTTGATGCTCTATATTTTAGTTATTCACTATACAAGAAACCACAATTAAGTCCTGCTTAATTATTCAGTTGGTAACACTGTCATACTTACGCAATTCGATTTAAGTATACATGATAAATTAATGGCAGAATTGAAGAAAATGTTTGCAAAATCAGAAATAGTAAAATGTATTATGAACAAATAGATTTGACCTGATAAAATGTTGCCGCTGCAAACTTATCGAAAAATGAATAAAAAATTCGTAGAAATCTGCGACAGCAGTATTTTAACAATTTGTTAAATCCAGCAATCGTAAAAAAATTTACCCGTTTCAACAATAACATTTTCATCGCGGCACAAAAATGGATTACGGCAGTCGTTCTTTCGGTTATAAAAGTTATCGATTAACAATCAGCTGAACGATTTTTAAAATGAAATTGTTCAATGTCGTCGTAAATTACCAAACAGCAAACAATATTTTAAGTACAGTCCATAGGTGTGGAACAATAAAATTGAAAAGAGAACAAAATGCGAACAGCGTAATATATGTGTCAGGGTTAGAAAATGCGGAAAAGTGAAAAAAGAGGACAAATGAAACGTGGTTTTATCGATTTCGGTTTTCGCTCCATTGCCGTATTTTCGACGAGCCCAATATTTCAGCCATACGCTTTCTGCGTACAATTTTTCGCAGTTTGCATCAAATAAAAAGATCACAGAACTTGCAGCGGGTTCGTTCATTGGAAAACAAAACAACGAGACTTTTTTGAAAATTTGTACACTTCGCTAGCATTCGTATTGTTTCATAATATGATACGAGCAATATTTACATTTTTTAACTCTTCAAATATCTAATTTTCGTTTGAATATGGTTTTTTGCCTAGTTACAATTTGTATTTAAATGAATTTTAAATATAATAAGCAATTTATATTAAACTGAGATAAGAATAATAATATTCAAATTTTATTCAAAATATGCTTGATATTTTTCTGCCTAATTAAAATTTATATTTAAATGAAGTTTAAATATGACAAGTAATTTTTGCTAAATTGAAAATAAAGAAGTTAGTATTTATGCTTTATTTTTTAATTGATAATTTTGAAAAATCGTGTTCAGATTACTGTGTTTGAGGTAGTAATTTTTGTACTTATATATTGAGCGACCATTTTATTAAGAAAATGTATAAATTAATATAAAATTCTATATTCCCAAATTCTGACGTTCTCAAATCCTTATATCTCCAAATTCTTATTTCCCCAATTTTCATGCCTCCAAATTTCTATATTCTTGATTTCCCAGATTACCAAATTTCTAAATCCCCAAAGTTCTATATCTCCAAATTCCTACTTCTCCAAATTTCTATACCTCCAAATTTTTATGACCTCAAATTTCTATATCTCCAAACTTTTATGACACTAAATGTTTGTCCTCTAATTCCTAGATTACCAAATTCCTATAAGGTGAGGTGGGGTAAGTTCGTAAACGGGGCAAGTGCGTATACAGGCTATTTTTATTACAATATGAGCGAAATTTCTCCATTTAGTATGTATGTTTCCTTGTTCTGTTTCACTATATCCCCTTTTATATTTCAGCTAAGAGTACTTGTTTGCAGTATAGAGTACTTGCATAATGCAGTAAAAAGCATTTTATAGCAGATTTGTTAATAATTCTGCTCTTGCCCCATTGCACGTGAAATAAAGTTTCAAAGTATTTAACTTCAAGTTACGCTCTTACCCCATTTTCGGGGAAAGTGCAGAGTAGTTGACATTTTAAACAATTTCCTATCAAAATCAAAATGTACAAGGAAATTTAAGGTCCTAGTTAATATTAATTAAATAGTAGTAATTGTGCAAAGCGTTCGATATCGACAGCGTTAAGTATTTACATAGCAGACTGAAAATACTTACGTTTAAATACCAACTTTACAAAAACCAGTCTGCACTTACCTCGCTTCACCTTACTTCTAAAATTTCTACATCCCCAAATCTCTATATTTCCAAATCCCTAAATATCTATATCCATTTACCTTCAAATCCTTAGATCTTCAAATTCCTATACTTCAAATAATTTCTAAATTCAGAGTTTAACCTTGAAAATCCCAGAAATCCCTAAAAATCTGTAATTGGGAGCCAGCTCTGTATCGTTCCGTGTTTTTAGGAAGGATTTGCTGTTGACTGTACATGTGCAGAATAATAGAGAGCTATAGTTAGATGCTTACTTGTTTAATCCGTCGAGGTTCAGGATGCCAATCTCTCCGAAGAAGTCCCCGGCCTTCATGGTAGTTAAAACTCTTCCTGTTTCGCTGATCACTTCTAAAATTCCATCCGCTATTATGAACATCTCTCTGGCTACTTCACCCTTCCGGCAGATCGAATCACCGGGTGTAAATATGTAAGCCTTCATTTTCAGAACGAGATCGTGCAAAAATTCTGGTTGACATTCCTGGAAACAGAGAACAAGGATTGATGTGAATCGAATCATTGAAAACTTATCATTTTTAGTTTTTTTTTGTCGGATGTTTCAATTTTTGAGAAGTCGAAACGGGTGTTCAAATTATAAATTAATGTACACATTAAATCTTCATGTTGATGAAAATTAATGGAAATTTCAAGAAATTTTGAAAAGTTTTTTTTCTAAAATTTTCTAGTTAAAAAGTTTCATGATTTTTTAAAATTATTTTCTAAATTTATTTTCTTTTTTTATTATTTATATTCATTTCTATTATCTACTATTTTCTATTATTTATTATGATTGTTTTTTATATTGTATATATTAACAGTATTGCTCATTTGAATATGTTTAAATGTCACTATAAATTTAGTTAACAAATATTTATTTTAAATTGTATTAAGTTAATAGTTTGTTAAGTGCAAACGGTTAAAATTAGGAAGTTAGATCAGAGCTTCCTGTAACGTCGAAACCTCGAAACCTCTCAAAACAGAAAAAGTTTCGAGAATTTGAAACCTTGTACAATTTTTGTAATTCGATACTCTCGAAACGCAGGTAAGAAGATTTTGATAATTTCGTAATTTGGTAATTCAGGAATTTAGAATATTACAAGAGTTGAAGTCTACAAAAGCAAAAAATTTAAAAATGCAAAATTTTAGAAATGTAGAAATTTAGAAGTCAAGAAGTTTAGAAGTTTAGAAATATAAAAATTCGAAAATTTGCAAATTCTCTAATTTAACACGCTCGAATAAAATATTAATGTTCACTTATAAAATCATTTAATTATAAACAATTTAATACTTAATAATTTCGGTCTAAAAATGAATTATTAATTAACCTTAAATTAAGTTGAAGCTTATTTTGCAATCCTCATCTGAAGGATCCTTGTTTACAAGATAGGAACATCATTTTTTCGTTCGTTGCTAAACTTATTAACGCCTGCTTATTTCTCGGACTAACATATTAGAAAACGTTGACACTGCTTTTGTCACACGCGCCACAGCCACGTTTTGTTCGTCTTTGATCAAAGAGTCGTGAATTGAACCGGAGATTCAACGCGCCTATAATTTCCTGTTTCATCGAGCGATTTCTCTTTATTCACGCGATTTACAATAGCCTTCGTTAAAATGCGATCAACGAAACCGTATAGATCCACGGTAAATACACAGTAGACGAGACAGTAATAAAAGAACATTCGAAAATTCGATTTTTATTGAGGCGCATGGTAGCAATTAAAAGTCACATAAATGTATTAATTATAGATGATCGTAATGACGGGTTGCGGACAAATTTTTTCCTTTTCGCTGCAAATGTTTCGCCTTGTGAATTTTTTACTCACTTCAACGTTAGAATATTTGGAAAATGTGGTATCAAATTTTTTATCGATCGATGTCAATTCTTATAAAATAAAGACAATGCTTGGAGTTTGAATAATTTTTAAATTACTCATTTATGTAGATTTTGGGAGTACTGTAAAATCTTTCAATCTAAAAATGTAGAAAGTAGACTTTCAGAACTGTTAATTTATAAATTTGAAGATAAACTTATTAATTTACAAATTTATAAATTTTCAGATAAAGTTACAAATTTTAGACCACTGAACGTACTTTCTTATGGAATAATTCTGGTTTCTGTACCTTTAAAGGGTGATTCGAAATAGAACAAATATTAAAATGTTACTTTCGTCCTCGCTCTTCGTTATATCATTGCTTCAACATTAAAAGCCTTCAATTGCTTTCCTTTGCTTATCCTATAAACAATTAATTTAACCGAATTTGCAGTATTAAAATTTAAGTTTATAAAATGTATCAAAATTTAATAATAACCCTCTGTCCCATCATTGGTCAGATGCGTCAGTAAGAACTAACTATTCATTGCTACAATATTAAAGCGAATAGAGAAAGTTGAAATGTTATTCCTAAATTGTATTAAGCGATTCTTAACTATGCAAATTGTAATTCGACTTAAACTTCAAATTGAAGCGCATTAAAAATTCGATTAAAGTGATACTTGAACTGTGAGTGCGTCATGAGTCGGACTCGTCAAAATATGACATGGGGTTAATAAGATTAGCAGTATGTGAGCCTACGTATTCACCAAAGGAACATCTAACACTAAATACACACATAACTTAAAAATAAAACAGAAAAATAAATGAACAAACGATAGATTATTATTATGCACATTAATTCTTTGTCTCGATGAAAATCAACAGGGATTTCAGAAAAAGCGTTTTGATCAATTTTTAACGTAAAGAGGAAGACTTATGAATGGACCACATGACCCGTTTGGTTATTTTTGTTCCCGCCCTCCTCTAGTTATCCACTTTTATACCTAAAAATTGGACTTTTATATTTACTTTATTTTTACTTCACTACATCTAGTCAATAAATGATATTTTTATATGCAAATTTTATTAAATAAGACAATTTCAGCGTGCTTGATAAATATTTGTGGTAAATCAGAATTACTTCTGATCGATCACAGTGACTAAAGATTTCATAAATAAACCATCTATTTCTTCATTCGAAGTGTCATTTGATATAAATTAAAATGTTCGGATTAAAGTGTCATTCGATTTATCGCTGGCAAAACAATAGCAAAGGAAGCTATCCGCTTTACTTTCCTGTGGATGACAGAATATCTCCGCGCATATTAGCTGCTGCGATCGCATACACAAAGTGGCTGAAATTAGCAATCCTCTTATTGATTCCTTGAAGACGACCTTGTGGCTTCTGCTCTCACACACGATATTGAGATGAAGGTTTCTCAGTGCATACTACCGGATGCTTGGCATCGTCAAAGATACACAGACGCATTCGTGCGTGCTTGTTAACCATAAATAAATATTGGAAAAGTAAGGTTATGACGTAACTCATTCAGTGATCCTACCCTTTCATTCTTTTGTTCTATACAGAATTTTTCCTTTTATTTGTTTTACGTACAGATTACTGTTTACTACTGTTTCAACTATTTCATGGCGTTCTCATGTAAAGATATACTAAATACTTGATGTGTCTAAATTCGGTTAGTTTTGTATGTTTGTAAACGTCCTCATGTCGTCACAATTATAGATTACATTTCTATTTAATATCGAAGATATTTTATACAACTTAAAAATTATAATTTAATTTAAAGAACTGCGTAAGCATGCTATGATTTTTTTCCAGGAACAAATAATTTGTGATCAAAACGGTTAAGAGGGGAATCAGTTTTGCTGTAGATGTTAAAGTCCGTATATAGAAATCGTTATTGTAATAAAATTGTCACTATGTGATTACAATACTACGTTTTTGTGTTCACGACACATCGAAGTCTGCGAAATAAACAAATAAATATGTAATATGTAGGCTGTGGGTTTCATACATTGCATACCTTTTTATAAAGACTTTACCTTTGATGTACAGTAAATGCATAAAAATCCACAACAGCGATTAAGTCTACGTGAACAATTGAATAGTATTCGCAAATTATAAAATCAATTTTCTTTTAAAGATATCGAAGAAATATATACGGTGGTTATCTATTATTAATTAATTATTATTGGTTATTAATATTTCATGTATATATTTTTGTCGATTGCATGATACAAAAAATATTTTGTGTACAACTCGAATGGTATCAAAATACTGTTACGGTGAAAAGAATAAAAATAAATAAATTGCACATATTTGGTTCCTGAAAAGTGTGTATATTTCTTTTTTATAAATTGAGAAATAAAATTAATTACGATGCTGAATATCGTTCGTGGTGTGACGATTTGTCTCAAGGATGACATTGTTCCTTTTTTTTTACGTTGAAACGGCTACAATTTTTGGTGTGATCGTAGCTTGGGCAACTGCTGATCATCAATTTTTCTGCGAGCCAACAACGAATACGTCAGTTGATTCTATGTATCTTCATGATTGGAATTCGATTCTATCCACTTCTGTTTTATACGTTTCTCGACAATTTACAACATTCTTTAAGTATTTTATTTGTGCTTTATTTTTTTATGTTCTTTTGATATTCTTCTGCCTTTTTACGTGCCACTGTGCTTATATTTTCTATACTTTCACCTATTACTTCTTCTAGCATCAACCTTATGTATTTTGCTTGTACCTTTTCGATTTCTATCATTTCCGCCGCACCCCATATCTCGGCCCCGTACAACAAAATATTATCAACTAGCTGCTTGAACATCATCATTCTTTCTTTAATATTATCCCCGAATTTTCGTTTACCAATGTCCCATGCGTACGCCATGACTACCATTGCTCTCTTCGCTGTTTCTTTCGCATGCATGGTCCATCCTCCATTTTTCTCAAAGTGGAAGTTTAAATATTCATAATCCTGTACTTCATCTATGTCTCTTTCTCCGAATGTCCACTTCTCTTGCCTTTCGACTGCACTCCTCGTGAAAACCAATACTTTTGATTTCTCACAATTTATGTTCAGTTTTTTTCTATTTAAATAACTATTCAAGTGTTCCATGAGTGTTTTTAAGTCCTCCGGTCTTTTTGTGATTAGAACTATATTGTCTTCATTTACGAACGAACGTAATTTTATTTCCTTAATTTCTAAATCTTCTATCTTTGCTTTCTGCATGTCTCGCTTTAGATCTGCGATATACAACGAGAACAGGATTGGGTTTAGAGGGCATCCCTTTCTTAAACCTTTTACCGCTCCTGTTTCCTTATATATATCTCTTATTCTAGTTCGTAGAGTATCACTTATTCCATTCGTTTCCAACATTCTTTCTAGTTCTCCCCTATCTACTGTATCAAACGCTTCGGTGAGTTTTACGAAAAACGCGTAAACTGAACCACATTCCTTCTTTAATTCTCTTTTTATTATAAAATCCAATATAAATATATTGTCTACAGTACCGTTTGCACTCTTGAATTCTGCTTGAGTTTCCGGAATTATGTATTTTGTCTTCAATTCCGTTTCTAATTTTTCTTTCAGACACATCGCATATATTGTATATGTACTCTTTAAAGTAAGGATTCTTGTGTTAGTTTCATGCTTAGCTTCTTTTATGTCGATTGGCACCTGCCAACTTTCAAAAGATAACCTTCCTCCCCATATATAATTGATTATTTCTGTTAATACATTAAGATCAACAGTTTTTTCCATGTTCAATTTCGCTATTTGATTCCTTATTTCGTCCTCCGTAATTTCCATTGCGATTTCTTCGTTTTCATGTGTAGTGAAATCGTTTTCTACCGTCTTAGTCGTCTGTACTCGCGTCTCTTTTTCCGCGTATATGTACTTCCAAACTTGATCTTCGTTTTTGATTTGTTGTAATTTCTTTCGTTCGTACTCTTTATCTATTTGTTCACATTCTTTTTCTTGATCTTGATTTTCTATTTCTATTATAAGTGGACGATGAAGTTGCCAAAATACTTTACAGTCCACTTCGAAATTCATGATTCTATCCCGTGCGTTCACGTTTGCAATAACGTAATCTATCACTGATCTATCTTTTGCTGTTATAAATGTAAATTCGCCATTGTCACCTTTTAAGTTACCGTTCATTATACTCCATGCGTTCTCGGCCACCATTTCTAACATTATGTCCCCAATTCTATCTTTTATCGTATCTTGCGACTTTCTAGGCTGTTTAGTTTCAGTCGGGCCCCAAATAATTGCTCCCTCCGATGCCGTTCTCGCGTGAAAGTTTCCTCCTATTATTACATTCCTACTTTCTGTAAAACTTATCATATCCTCTAGTTGTGTTTTCAGTGCAAAGATGCTGAATATCGTTAAAATCCTCCATTCGTCTTTTCCGATAATCGGTCTTCTTTCCTGTATCCCTATCACCTCTTCGATATCTACTTCGTTTTCTTCTATGTGACACTTTACTCCCGTGTATATACGAACTATTGCTTTCAATCCTGTGGAGTGGGGGAATTCCGTTGTGGAATGTTTCCATTTAAATGTTTCTGGTAATAATACCCTGGTGTCATACTCTTGAGTACTCTCTAGCCATCCTTCCACTATTCCTACGATGTCAAACTCGTCTATGTAGTCACAAAATTTGTTGTTCTTCCTAATCCCAGTTGCGTCCAAGAAGCATATTTTAATTCTTCTCTCTTCTTCATTGTCCTTTCTTTTTTCTGTCTTTCCATCTTCAGTCTCCTCTGTTGAAATCTTTCTTTTCTTCCCACGTTGTTGAAATGTTCCCAACTGCCTTTCATTTTCTTTTACTTCCATATCTTTACTATTGGATCTTGGAGATAATTCAGATAAATAGATCGGTGTATGTATATTATTATTTATTTATTACCTGTAATAAAAAAATATGTATTTATCACATACATTTTATATGTTGCAATACATTTTATTGAGAACCCCTTTCTTGACGTACATTGTAAATTAACGAGTTGGTATGTCAGAGAAATTAAACACTGCAAAGGGTTAACACTACCTTCTCGTTTATCTTCTCTTCGTGTAGTCTTCAATATTTTCTTCTTTCTTCTGTATCGCGTGATTCAATCTTGGCCTGTAACAATGCTATCGTTTTTACTTATCTTTCTGTTATCACACCAGATGCCGCTTTTACTTTCTTCTTTTATTGTAAAGTACTGTTGTGCCTTATCTTGTATTCCTGTAATTAGAATCCATTTTACGAAAAGAAATCCCACAAATAAAGTCTATCGATGTATTTCAAACAGTTAAAAAAAATATAGTAATATATTGTGCTTCATCTTTATTGTGCACAGCACTGATGCGTTTCATCATCGCCGAATAAGTTATTGTAAATACTTGTTAAAACTTCTAGATAAATATATTTCTTGACCGTGACAATTAACACGTTGAGCGCCACGTCAGCCACCGGTAGCTGACATTGAACTTTCTGTTTAGGATGCATCAACCACCGGTGACTGACAATGTAAAATATGATGTACAACTAAAAAATTTACATTGTTATGAGTAATTACTGAAATTTTTTTTAAAATTTACTTAATTTTTATTTATTGCAGCATCGTATTATTAATGAATTTAAATACTTCTTTCCATTATTTATTGCGTGGCCTGAATGGAATTTCCTTAACAATTCCCGCGGCGCTCAACGTGTTAAGATTGCGTATAATGGGCAAGTAGCCTTAATAAAAGGAGGCGTGTAAGAGAGAGACTAGTAAATTTGGAAACAGGTGTAGTTTTACTTACCTTCTTATCTTCGCATCTTTAGGTCTCTTGCATTTCTTCCAAACGTTTCCTTCTTTCAGAATGTAAGTATGTTTCACTACACCTCCACACGGGAATGGATTGTTACTGACCCGAAATTATGCTTATACAGTATTGCCTCGAAACAAGCAACAGTTTCGAGCCTCGAAATTAGCAAATTTATATCCCCACTTTTTTGATTGAAGTCCGCCGCCGAGTGAGAGATCCGAGAAGGAGTGAGAGGTCCGCGAAACCGAAGAAGTCATAAATTTTCACGGTTGACTGAACAGTATAGCGGAAAGAGGACAAAACATATGTATTGTTTTCTCACTCTGATGCATAGCGATTCTGTCGTATTATGAAAAGTATATTCTCCGAAATTATATTATATCAATGTTTTTTTTTTTTTTAAATCTAATGGTTGACAATGATCAATAATTTCATGTATATTTTTACTTATAATTTCAATTAATTTATATAACACAAATAAAAAAAAATTGGAGGAAAAATTATTTAAGTTTAATAAATGTATTGTTTTCTCACTCTAACACATAGCGATTTTGGAGTATTACGAAAAATATATTTTCTGAAATTATAGTGCTGGTTTGTTTTTTTTTTTAATTTTAATGCCTAGTTAATAATTTGAATAAATCTATTTAACAATCAAATGAAACATCATTTAAGTGTAATGCAGTATATAGAATATACAATATAATAATACTATATGAATTATACATATACAATACACAATAATAACACAACACATACATATGTAGCTGTATACTGATATTCACATAATTGTAAAAAAATAAGATGAAGTGTGACAAGTTAGGAATTAGAGCGTGATCCATTCATTTGATTCTACATTGATTCGTAACAAACAACTAGCTCGGGATCGGCCAGTTGCTAATTTCGAGGCTCGAAACTGTTGCCTGTTTCGAGGCAATATGTATTATATACATGTTCCATTCACGAATTTTTACTAGTATTAAAAAGGGAAAGCATGTTATGTTCTGTCCTCGTCTAAAGAATAACATCGCTGCTCGAATGATTACTTTATAGTTTACCGCTACCGTCGGCGCGCTCGGGAACAAAGGCAAGCCGAATAGCATACCACCCTCGAAATAAGCAACTGGCCGGTCCCAAGCGTGTTGCTTGTTTCGAGGCAATACTGTAACACGTTCCTACTAGTTTTTGTTATCATTTATCTTCAAATCTTATACAAGCGTACGAATTCATTTCATACATCATGACTCATATCGATCAACATAATCTAATACCTCTATTCTTTCGATAAAGAGTTATCTAATTGTAAGTATTAGGTAAGCAATATAAATTCTTATTTTGCTTGATTCTCTCGAAAAGTTATGGAAATATAATTATAGAAATAAAAATTATATGAGTCAGATAGTAACTGATTTCGATGACCTTGAAATCTCAGGAAATAATGAACTTTAGACAAATTTTTTAACCGTTTGCCCCCTGACTAGAGAACACTGACATTTTTTTCTATCATAAAAAATAAACAAGATATTCAAGATACTCAAGTTACGTGTCACACCCTGCAATGGAACAATCATTCTTTTACATAACATTTTTGGCACTGTTATTTATATACCCTAAAATGTAGGTCACACATGCATTTGATGAAAGGAAAAATAACATCACCATACCTAGATTTAATAATTGTTTACTGATAAACACGACATAACATTTCCACCAATTCAATTTATCGTATTATACACATATAATAATCATTTTTTACCCAAAAACTGAGTTAAACAAAATTAAGCTATCTAATTTCTCTTGCAACAAACGGCACAGGCTTTATGATCGTATTACGAGAATCATGAACACAGTTCGCGACTCGTCTCTTTTTTTCTCCTTGCGTACGTTTCTCTTCGATGACCTTCTTTTACTTTGCCTCGACCTGCTCGCGTGCCAACTTGTGACTCGACATCTGAAACTGTCATATTTTTACCGACAAGCTTTATTAACTTAATTTACTCCTACAAATAAATGTGTGGCGGTACATGACTCGCAGCGTTGGTAGGAAATAGCATTGACCATTTACAGATGTTTAGGATACGCCAATTAAGCCTAGCCTGAGGTCTGTAAGTTGGCGAAATTATTTTGCACTTTTTACACGTGCGTAGTTGAATAGACTATTCTACCATAAATTCTACCACGCCTCGTTACAAATTTGGAATTTACGTTTGCGTAATTTTCCTCTGCGAAAAATCGAAGTGACTTCAAGGAAGGGGTTAACACCGCCCTCGAAGTTTTAAGGGTTAACACTTTTCCAAAGACGAAATGTATACATGATTTCAATAGGATTTCACAGAATATCATAGGATTTTAAACACTTTATTAAAGTTATAATAAAAATATGAAACGCTTTCGATATCACGTACAGGGTGTTTCAATTTTGTCCATATACCTTAGTTGCATATTCTATGAATAAAAATGTTTGTAATAACATAGGATCTTGAATGCTTTATTGAAAGTTATTAACAAAATCAACAATCTTTATGTAGTATCGCAGGAGAAAACCGCCCATTATCATTTCGTTCCTCATGATCTTCTAACAAAAAAAAGAGCCTGTGCTTATATAACATTGTTATCACGCTTATTTGTGGAACATGCTGATAAACTTTTACGTACCAAACTGGAACACACAGAACGTTGCAACGAAAAATAAAGCAGTCCGATTTTGTGTATAAACTTAAGTTATAGCTAATAAACCCTTTCATTAATATAATATCTTGTTTTTTTTTTACATCTTATCTTATTTTTAACATCTTTTCTCACTTCTTATATGTTAGTAAAATTCGGCTATAAAAAGCTAGGCACTCTATATCTTTATGTGCCCATATATCAAATTCATAGTTGATATATGTATTATAAAACCACCGTGCCATTTATGTAGACGATTTTGAAACATCGAAAATCAGCCAGGATTTAACGACATAAAAGTATCATAAAAAATTGCATACATATATCAATTTGAAGGTGAAACCAAAATAACAAACGTTTTAGTAATATTTTAAATGCAAAATGGTGGTCACTTGGAGGAAGCAATGATCGATTTCAGATCATCTTAAGTATGAAACAATTTGATGTATAAAGTTATCGTGAAGTAGCTCTTCTGCTTCACTTTAAAGCTTAACGTTTAGAACCACCATACGAATTTATTACTTACTGTACCTTAGTATAAAATCGTTTAAATCTTAAAGTGCAAGATTGTTACATAACACTGTATAATAATTGTACCTTCTAGTAAAGATAGTTACTTCCTGTACAGAATAATCGATGAGACTATTATCGGACAATTAGCCAATTCGTATTGAAGAAAACTATGAAAGGTTCGTACAGTCATTTTCGCAAAACTTTAAGCTTGAATTTGATGTATCATAAATACTGATTTCTGTTACTATGTTATGAAATTCTGGTTCTCCAAGTTCTGACATTTTTGAATTACTAATTTCTTATGCAACAAGCTAATAGTTAATAAATCCAAATATTTGTATTATTTCTCTTTCACGATTAAGTCGATGCTTTCTTCATTTCTAAACGTTTTGTGTTCAAGGACACGCAAAGAATAGGTCATTACATTACTTTTGCCCTAAGCTATTATATTATGTATGCAATATAATTTACAAAAACATCGATTAACTCAAACTCTCAAAAAATGTAGCCTTGAGAAAAAGTTGTTGTTTACCGACATATTTGTCCCTCCGAAGCAAACAATTTACCCCTTTGACATTTTCACGTATAATTAAAAATAACGGAAATATCACCTTGTAACGAGTTAATGGAACACTCTGTATATTGTCACTGTTTCATTTTCGTGTCAAATGATATCAGCGTATTCTATAATTAAATGTCACAAAAAAATAAATGAACGGAGTGGTAAATATGTCAGTATGAAATTCTAACGGAAACATCAAAATTACAAGTTTTTATTCTGAGAGTTTGTTTTTAACTACAAAACTGAAACTGGTAATAAGTTGAGTTTCATCTCTAAATGCAACATTAAACAAAAAAGCCGTAGTTTGCTGTTTTAATGTATTTGTTGCAGAGACTATTTATTCCAAATTTTTTGACAACATTTTTGTTATAATATTGTTATCAGTATTTGTTTGATATATATTTTGTTTTGTTATATAAAATGACACTTTATGTGTCATGCATACATCTATATAATATTTTTTGCATTTTGTCATGGAATATGCTGACGTTTAACTCTGCTGAACAGGAATTTGAAGTTTTTATTATACGGTTGCAAATGACTGAAAAATTGTGCGTAGCGCTAAAGTGAACACCGTACAGAGCTGAGAAAGATTGATTGAAAAGTCAAACTGTGTATAACCATCAACCTGTGACTTTTCGAGGCAAACGGACCAAACTGTGAAATCGATTTAACGTGAACTCTATTCAGCTACGAGCAATGACAGATCACGAATTCAATCGCGTCGTGCCAGTCACTGATGCAATTAACCTGGTACGGAGATACAACGTTTACTTTTTAATTTGCTTCTCAATCTCACAGTACGCTGTAAACTAAAAGTGCAAAAAGAAGCAATTGAGTGGTATTGTATTAATTTTCAATTTCATCTGATACCTTAATATTTGTAATATTTAGAAATAATAGGAGAACATGGTGTCATGTGGTTGAATACGGTCTCACGTAACGTGAGAAGAGAAAATTCTATTTTCAAAAAGACATAGTATTGCTATTTGAAATATAGGCAAAAATTGAATTATCAATCGTGTAATTAGGTGGAAAGTATATTCGTATTATATACTGTATTATGAGTTTAGAAATTATTGAAGGTACTAGTTTGAAAACTTTTTAATTTTAAAAAGTTTGAAATATTTAGGTTTCTAGGTTTCCGGTCTACCGAGCTTAAAAATGTTTAAATTTTCAATTTTACAAACTTCCTAATTTGCAATTGTCAAGTTTTTGACATTTCAAATTTCTACGTTTCGAAATTTCTGAATTTTGAAGTTCTCAAATCCCCTAATAATCACGTTACTCAATTCCTACATTCCTTAATTCCCACATTTCCCAATTCCTACATTCCACAATTTCCACATTTCCCAATTCCCACATTCCCCGATTCCCACATTCCACAATTTCCACATTTCCCGATTCCCACATTTTTCAATTCCCACATTCCCCAAATCCCACATTCCACAATTCCCACATTCCCCGATTCCCACATTTCCCAATTCCCACATTTCCCAATTCCTACATTCCCTAACTCCCACATTCACCAATTCCCACATTCCCCAATTCTCACATTTCCAACTTCCCACATTCTCAAATTCTCACATTCCCCAATTCCTATATTCCCTAATTCCCACATTTCCCAATTCCCACAGTCCCCAATTCCTACATACCCAAATTTCTACATTCTCCAATTCTCATAATTCCTAATTCCCACATTCCCCAATTCTCACAGTCCCCAATTCCCACATTTCCCAATACCTACATACCCAAATTTCTACATTCGCCAGTTCCCAAATTCCCACATTCCTAAATTCCTAAATACCTAAATCCCTAAATCCGAAAAATGTAGAACTAACCATGGTGCATACTTTGAATAAAGCATTTTTTCCCAAAGTATTGTTTTCTTAAAAGAAATTAAGAATTATTTACCGGTGCAGGTTAATGATTCTAATATCTACACAGCTGGTAAAACAAGGTATAAACCTGGTTGGTCAATTTTATAGTTATAAAACTTCAATCTGCGGATTGCGCTTCCAGACAGGACTTGGGAAAACATCTGTCGACAACTATTACACGCCTTAATTTTCTGGAATCATCAAATTTGAAATTATTTTGCAAGAAGACAGTTATGTATCTCGTAAATACACCCGCGAATAATGGAGGGTTAAGGAGTAATCTCGTATTACTTCACGCTGCAAAACACACAACAGCGAATAGGTACATTTGAAACAGGATCTATAGCCTAATTTCCAGATCTGTGCTATAATCCTGCAGCTTGCACGATTTATGGAGAAACGGAAGGGGGCGGGAGAAACGTATGCAAGGAGAAAGAAGAGATGAGTCGCGAACTATGTTCATGATTCTCGTAATGCGATCATAAAGTCTGTGCTATTTGTTGCAAGAGAAATTAGATAGCATAATTTTTTGTTTAACTCTGTGGAAATTACAATTAATCTGACAAATACATGCAAAGTTTTATACAAATTTTTGAATCACACAGTTTTTGGGTGAAAAATGATTATTATATGTGTATAATACGATAAATTGAATTGGTGGAAATGTTATGTCGTGTTTATCAGTAAACAATTATTAAATCTAGGTATGGTGATGTTATTTTTCCTTTCATCAAATGCATGTGTGACCTACATTTTAGGGTATATAAATAACAGTGCCAAAAATGATATGTAAAAGAATAATTGTTCCATTGCAGGGTGTGACGCGTAACTTGAGTATCTTGAATATCTTGTTTATTTTTTATGATAGTGAAAAATGTCAGAGTGTTCTCTAATCAGGGGGCAAATGGTTAAAAAATTTGTCTAAAGTTCATTTTTTCCGGGATTTCAAGGTCATTGAAGTCGGTTACTATCTGACTCATATAATTTTTATTTCATAAACAATGCTAAGTAACGCCTTTTTGTAGATCATTCATTGTTTCATACTTTCTATCGTCATATGCATTTATAATAATTTTTCAATACTATTTCATAACACACATAAAATTTATTTACGCGAAAAATTCGAAGAGGTTATAACAGCGTTGTTTGAATGAAAAATGGTGTAATTTATAATGAATATATCCTCTAATATATCATGAACATTTGCTTCCCTAAGTAACACTAACTTGTTATGTTCGACAATGAAACATGGATTAAAATGAAATTTTCATTAAAAGTGGACAGTAGCTGTTAGAATCTCTATTTTGAAATTATGACTTGTCGCATTGTTATTCGAAAACCTGCGACGAGTCTACAGATGTGAACGCACCTATTGGCGTGCGTGGTCGACCTAAAATAGAAGAAACTACACTTATCCTCACCGTGAACACTTCCAGCGTTACATTTCGACAAATAAGAATAATAATGGCAATAACAACTGCATCAAGTAATTCTCACTGTCTCATTTACTCTCGAGATGTTCGCGACACTGTTTTTGGTTTAAATGATGTGTCTGACCGCTCGAGCCAATTGTTTCGCCGAAAATATGTGTGAGGCGACCATTTTTTTATTCTGACCAATCAGAGCCGTAGCTCTTCTAAACACCTGGGTCCGCCTCTTCTCCAACTTGTGGGTTGCTGTCAGTATATTAATGATACTAGGTAGTGAAAAAGTGAAATATGAGTAAGCGAACGTATACATTTGTATTACATTTCGTGATCATATTTTCTATAATAAAACGTATCCGTCATTGAAAACTGATATCGCAGATGTCTTACATTTCTATCTTCCAGTATCTAAAATAACGATAACGCTTTCGTACATCTATCCGTAACTTGATTGACAGGTATGAATCAGCAGTAGATATTTACAGTACCGTTCATAAGTATCCGGACACTTGGTTTCGTTACATAAAACACAGTTGAACTTTGTACGAAAGGTCTTTAGGGTTTTCATATCATTTGTAATAATTATTATTATCTTTTTTGAGGTATCATAACGTAATAGAATTAATTTTTAAGTATAAATTATGAAAGAGAGGATATTCGGCGTGTACGTCACTGGTCGTGCGTCGTGTTATGTCTTCGATGCGTTGGTGTCTCGGAAGGCATTGTGCGTTCGTGCAGTTCGTGTCGCTCTATCCCGCCTATCAGACACGTGTCGTGTAAAGTATAAATAAATGTAATGATACATATTAAATAAAGCTCAATTCTATCAAATTATACAATGGGAGTGTGAAAGTAAAATTCATGTCCAGAAGTACAAAGTCCAAATTTGCGAATCTAATGAAACTCTTTCGATTCTAAAAAAAATTTTAATTTCTACTGTGTTTCATTTCTATGGTGCAGAACGTATTCAGAGGGTTCTTCGATATGTTTCAAGTGTTTGTAAACTGTTGGGAGATGTTTAGGTTCCCTCAATGGAGATAAGAATGGAGGTAACGCTCGACAGTTTCGGTTTAGTTCGTCTGTAGCTTCTTTTCCATCGAGATATGAGTTCCAAACGAGAATTATCAATCGAAAAACGTTCCAGTATTCTGACCTTCGCAGAAAAAAAAATCGATTTTAGTTACTGTTGCAGATACTGGAATAACTTTCATGCAACGCGAATGCATATTTCGCTTGTGTTCGGATACTTATGAACGGTAAGTGTATATATATTTTTTTTAATTATCTTCGATTACACGGATAAGATATGTAAACATTTTTTTACCGCAGCCATTCTTTTCTATTTATTCATGTGCCGCAGCTGCATCATGAAATTTGATATAAGAGAAATGATAAAAGCAACAGAATTTCGATGATAAAATGAAATTTTCATATCTCATTTCGTGCATTCACTTGTCAGCGTTTTATCGGGACACATTATACAAAATTTCGCGGAAATCCTGTGACACAGAAAATGTAGTCGCTCCGCCTCGCGAGAAAATTCTGCATTCTTCGTAGATTTTATTTTACATATTTAGTGCGTTTGGGAAATCTTTAAAGAGGTACCGACAATAGGGAAAAGTTGCGTACGATTACCTACTGCATAATTTTCATTTTTATTTGAAGGAGCTGAATCGCTTTTATTGTACCTTCTAGGATACAAAAGAATACACGTTACTTTCGAAAGGTGTTTCTTTAGAATTTTTGGACCACAATTTTTCGACATGCAAAGTTTTCAGGATTTTCTTTCGCTGTTTTAAGTTCCTTGAATTTCAGGGGTTTGGAATTTTTCGATTTCTGAATATTGGAGGAACTTTTGAAATCTTGGATTTTAGAATTTTTTAACTGTTGAACCTTAGAACTTTAAATTTGTAGTTCTGGAATATTACAATCCTGAAATTTGGAAATTTGGAAGATTGGTTTTTTGGAAGTTGGAAAATTAAAAATTTGGAAATAAAAAATTCGGAAATATGAAAATTTGGAAATACAAAAATTTAGAAATTTGAAAATTTGTAGATTTGGAAGTTTAAAAATTCAAAAACTTGAAATTTGGAAATTCGACAATTTGGAAATGTGAATTTAGAAAGCATAGAAATGTGTAATCCAAAAATGTCAGGACTCGGAGAACCAGAAGCTTGGAAATTTAGAAAACTTACAGACTTAACATTTAAAAACTTGAATACTTAGAAATTTGATAAATGTACAAATTTTTGAATCAACGAAACAAAAAAATTGTCAAGCGTACATGTATCATTATCTAAAGAAACTCCACACCCAAGTGTATAACCTCAAATTTTACACATGATGCAATGTTCAATTAGATTCTAACATAGAATGCTTGATTAACCAAAATCAGCTGTAAATGCTTTAAGGGTTTCGAGAATTCGTGCTTGAATATACCGAATTGAATTGAAATTACCGCTGATGAATATCGATAAGGTCCACGGATTGCTTCATATTTCAGTATCGATCTTATCTACAGCGAAATGCCATTCCGGCCAGGTAAATGCTTTGAGATGAACATCGAGAGTAATTGGTTTTCATGAAGGGGATGTACACGACTGTTCTAAGAAATCGAAGCTTAATTAACTTTTTATTAAAGTGTTGTCTCCGTTAATGCAGTTCCCGATTACGTTTGTTTCGATGCATTAAAATGAAAATAATTTTCTATCGAACTGCTTTGTGCAGTACAGATACGAGATAGGGTTCAAATATGAGATATTCAGGTTTTTGCAGTATTTATATCTTTGAGATACGAATTAAATATCGAGATAACGTTCTTGAATAATTATCGTTCATTAACGTTTTTATAGTTATTTGACGTTTTTCGATTTGATCTAATTTGAGATATAATTTATTTTCGTGTACACTTTCATTCATGGGTACAGACGTGATACGAAAATACAAAATAAATTCTATTTATTTGATCGAATAAATACCACCCTAAACTGTGGATTTGCAACCCACGTGAATACATAAATAGTCAATTATTGGAAGTATTTGAATTTTCAATTTTATTTACTAAATGAATTTTTGTTATTATCACAGTCGTTCGTTACCAGTCTTCATGAGACTATTGCATGAACTAATCTATAGTTCGATAAAAGTTGATAAGGACTGATAAAATGCGTTGTAAGTAACGGAGATAAAGATACTTCAATGATAGCAATAATCACATTTACTGACTCATATTTGTTAAAAAAAATTAACAAAAGAATTTGTCATGTGCGTTGAAAACAAACTTTTCTACAAATACTTGAAAAATATTCAAATTCAATTTTCTCAAAAATGAAACTGTATAAGAACTTATTCTATATTTTTTTTTTGGATTTTCACGTACATTTATGAATTTTTGTTTTACCACCATTTTGGAAATACCCTGTATAAATTGCGCTATAGTTCACGTACGGGTATGTATCGACCAGTTCGACGCATTGTCAGTTCGGTGGCGAGAAATGGAAGAGAAGAAAGGAAGTAAAAGGAGAACAAAGAGGTATGAGATGTACGTCTTCATGGAGCTGAAATATCCTCTTATTTCGCCTCCTTTCTGTGATCGAACGAGCTATATCGAAGCGATCTGCGAGAGGCTGCTGATGTATCTTTCATTATCGAATTTCTAAGCCATCGAAAATGATTTTCTAGTCGATTTTACGGACATTTTAAACGAAAATGGTCTTTTCGATCCATATATGATCGAAAAAGTCGTCAGAGTTGTTATACTTATTTTCTGAAGAACGCTTTTCAATTATTGTAGTAAATAATAAAAATACTAAATGTTTCAGATATTAATTATTTTCGTGATTCAAGTATATAAAGGTGGGGAATGTAAACTAATAATCATATTGGTGAATCAAGTCTTATACAGACTGATTGACCTAGTTGTGTATCTAAAATATGAATTATTATTAACACTTTATTGACCGGTCGTTTTTGAGGCTGCCAGTCACTAAGTACCGGCTGAGTCGCGCGCGCACTTAATCCCAGTACCGGCTAAATTTTCGCTATTCATTGTGTTGTGCTTATTCCTTTTGTTTTAAAGGAATGTAATTTTATTGATATTTATACTTTATTTTGCATTTATTTTATATAATAAAGGGCCATATAAACTAACATTCATAAAATAAATTCAAGGTAACAGTAATTCAATTTTTCGACAAGCGTTGGCAATCGAAAAGCCTATTAATAGGCTATCGGTCGACAAGCATTGGCAATGAAAAAGCCGATAAATAGGCTACCGGTCGATAAGCGTTGGAAATCAAAAAGCCGATTAATAGGCTAGTGGTAGATAAAGTGTTAAGAACGATTGAAATCACCTAAGTAAAAATTAGACGAATTCTGACTCCTCACTAAACCTTAATCTTCCAAAGTAAAATTTAGCTTCAGAATTAAAGTCTTTCACCCCTGTCTAAAGGCCTTAGTCTTCTAAAGTATTTAGCTACAGCAATAAGCTTTAGCGACTAACTCTTGGCCCTCCAAACTAAGGCCGGATTATTATTAAAATAAGATATATCAAATAACAATTATTTTTTATATGTGTTTAGAAAGAGCTCACCTGAAAGATGGTGACCTTCTTCAGCACCGACAAATTCACGTGCAGGGCCAGCTCGGTCTTCAGCTTGTCCGGAAGTAGTCCCAAGGCTGTGTTGATGTCACCGCCGCCCTGTATCCTTCCTCGAGACCAGCTGTAGTCGTACCACCTGAGCACACGTCTCTTCATCCCCCCTGGTACTTTATGATGTCTCATGTAGGTCTTGGCACCGTCTAGAAGTCTCTCGAATTCCAGACGATTCGCGTTTCGATTGGTGATCACGTTGCCCACCTGGCCAACGATGGTGGCGAATATGAAGACACCGATCAGGTAGCTGACTATCGTGAAGACGTACCTACGGATCAGTAAGCGAGAAAAAGAGCCAATCAGTTCAAGGAGGATGTGATCAGTGGCCTCGGTTCATGGACGAGCGGCCCCCGCCGGAGCCTTTCTCCTCTTTCTCTCTTTATATTTCCCTGCTTTCTTATGCCTTTCGTTCTTTCCTTCTTACTTGCCTCCGCCTCATCGTTCTCTCCATCTCCCTTTCTTTCCTTCGTTTCTGCTTCCTCGTGTGCAGCCTCTCCTTCCTCTCAGCTTACTCCAACGATTGCACACCGCTTCGTTCTCTGTTCGTTCGTTCGTGATATACATTCGCTCTTGCTCGACTCAGAAAAATGTACGGTCCACGATTTTTCGTGACATCAGGAATACCCGATATACAGGAACCCTAACTACGAACGATGATTAACCGACATCCATTATGCGAGCTGTGGAGACACCGAGCATGCTAACCTTCCCTAAGGAGAACGTTCCGGCCATTTTTATGCCATCATGACAACATATTCTGCGGGAGATATAAAAATATATTGGACCCAGACACAGGACCATATTGTGCCGTGTAAGTCCCAGATATAGGAGCAAACGTTTGCCGTGAAAATTTCAAAATCATTGGGTTCTTGATCCATCGTTATGATTATTAAGGTTCGTATTTGACTGATATATGTATGTATAAAATTTACATTTAATTGAATTTATTACTAACAGTATATCATTATTTTCACTTTTGGACAATCAAGAAATACAGAATTAAATACTGTCATAATGATGGTGTCTTTGTGACAATTTTTGTTAGAATAAAATCTACGTGCTTCTTAATCGGTCGAAAGAGTGCGCACTTTTACGTTATTTCTTTTGTTTTACATTTTGCGATCGAGCCTCTAGTTCTTTTGTATTCTTTTATACTAAATTGTGTTTAAAATATGCAAATAATTTCAATCCACTGCACTTCAAACTCTGTCAATTTTGTAATATAATATTTACAGCCCTATTTTTGGTAAGAAGTATACTGATACCGTCACACCATCTAGGATAAAAACAAAACAGATAGAGTATTTAAATCGCCAAAAATCATACTCTGAAGTTTCAGTAATCATAATACGTAAATAATCGGAAATTTCTACTGACTTACTATTTAACTATGTGGACATACATGTATAAACCTAAGATTTGGTAAAATAGAAGTTTATTTACATGTTCAACCGATTTGTTTGAATAGTTATATAAGGATATTCTATCTGCACGTGCCTTCTGCGAATGCAGCTTCGGTAAATAAATTGTGGATTTAGTGAGTGTTGTACAAGTACCAATTCCGAAAGCTACTCTTGGTATATAATCTGGAGGATTGAGGGTTTGTTCTCGTCGAATATGGTCTGCGTGTAACAGCTGATGGTGAAGAATTCTTCACACAAGTGGATAACTGATTGCTACTGCTGTTGAAATTCCTTCCGTACTTGTTTCTAGAATTTTTACAATTGCCCTCTGGAGGCGGATACGAGAGTTTAACACTGACAGAGGTTAAAATAGAGGCTAAAAATATCAAGTTATTCTTGCAGCATGACTAATTACCAGAAGCAGAAAACTCTGTACAATAGAAAACTTAAACAAAAGATTCTTTAAATATGTAAATCAATGATCCGTGTTCATTAGAATTTTTCTTCCATGTAATGAACACCAGTGACCTTTACTGATACATTTAAAAGACTATAGATTGCTAATACGTTTCTAAAAAATTTTACGTTATCGTAAAAATAAGATTTATTTATACCATGAAAATATGTATGAGTTTAATGACGCAAATAATTTTGCAATAGAGAATCTATTGTAAACTTTTTGTTCTTGTCAAAAAATGTGGTGAACATTAGCACAGTAAAATATTAATGAAACAATGTAAAAACTTGAACGTTGATCGCCCCTGATTCTTGTGCACGTCGCGTTTCGAATATGATTTCTTTTTTATTTTGTGTCGTCAGAAGATACGAAGGTGGGTATATTAACGAAGGTACTCGATCGGAGTCTAGATATATCTGCTAGTCAGGAGGCATTAAAGACTGTTAATACCAAGATGTCACTCGAGCAGGTAATAAACATTTGCTAATAATTTTTTGCTAAATTACCAACGTACTCGAAACGTCTAAAGAATTCACTTAGGATTTCGCTAAAAAAAACTTTTAACTCTACTGATTTCTGTAAGGCAACTGTTCTTTAGATCTCACACAAAAATTGAAAGTGGCAACTACAATAAGTATACACCATTAACTTTGTAAAGATTATTCATAACAAAATGTTAAAATTTGAGAAAAATAAAATAGAGGCAATTTACAGAAAAATTTACTTTTTCCATGAATGTGAAAGTCTAAAGACAGTTTAATTTTTGATTGAAAAATTAGTTACTTTCCCTCTTTTACTATTAGACGGTTGCATAGGCAAACACCGATAAAAGGATTTTTAGCTGCACTTTTCTTTTTTAGTCAAAAATTTCATTTTAAAATAGAATTTGGAATAAATTCTTGTTTCAAAGGTTACCCCGAATCTTATAGAACTTAAACTGCAATCTACATGCATTTAGACTGTTTAGTCTTTCAGAAACAAGTGTATATTTTTTGCAATAGTATTTTACACTTTTATACAATATTATTACGTTTTAGTGTAAAGTCACAGAAGTGAAGTGTTCAAAATTGATTGCGAATGTTTATATCGACTCCATATCGAGGGAGAAAATAACAAAGTGTGAATACAGTGTCACCGTAACGAATATCTATCGTACAATCGGTTGTTGAATCGGTTTCGTTTGTATGAGTTGTGAATTGTTCAAAGTGTCTTGATTTTACAGAAATTCAAAGAAGCGGCGAGTGCGTTCAAAGCACTTCTTACGCCGCCAACGGAAGAAGAATATACGCAGTGTTACGGACTATTCAAACAAGCAACGGTGGGCGACGTTAACATACGTATGTTATTGCATCAATAAATATTTAAAAAAACGAATATAATATACAGAATGGTGTATCAAACTTGCTTCTATAAAATTTGACATATACGTTGCAGGAGACAGTTTCATAATATGTATCTCTCTTACAGATAGATTTCGAAGTCAGCTTTGTTAAATAGTAAAATATAAATTTTTCATTTAGCCTGATTTCTGAATATTTAACAGAATTTGAGAATTGGAGATTTGGGAATTTAAAATTCTGAAAATTCGAAAATTGAGTAATTTGAAATATTGGGAATTAAAAATTCTGAAAATTCGAAAATTGAGAAATTTGAAACATTGGCAATTTAAAATTCTGAAAATTCGATAATTTCACATTTGAAACACTGGGAACTTAAAATTCTGAAAATTCCAAATTTGAAATATTGGGAATTTAAAATTCCGAAAATTCGAAAATTGAGAAATTTGAAATATTGGGAATTTAAAATTCTGAAAATTTGAAACACTGGGAATTTAAAATTCTGAAAATTTGGTAATTTTACATTTGAAACACTGGGAACTTAAAATTCTGAAAATCCCAAATTTAAAATATTGGGAATATTCTGAAAATTCTTGAGAAATTTGAAAAATGAAGAATTAAAAAGTTTGGAAATCTGGAAATTGAGAAATTTAGTAGAACAGAAATTTGACACTTCACGAATTTTAAAATAATGAAATGTCTTTCAGATAATTGTATCCTATTTCTTCCTATTTAATTTCTTGAAAGAGAATAATCGCAGAATCGTGTTAAGTCTCTACAGATTTTATACCGTTCATTTTTTTAACACAACTGAAATCCTATTATAATTGGAAAGAAATGTACTATGTATCGATGTCAACCCACGAGCTGACGCGCGAAGAGGCTGATACAGGATGAAGATCTATGGCTCCTATTGGTCAGAATAAAAAAATGGCCGCCTCACACGTATTTTCGACGGAACAATTGGCTCGAGAGATCACGCACATCAATTAGACCAAAAGCAATGTCGCAAACACCTCGAGAGTAAATGAGACAGTACGAATTATGTGGTGCAGTTGTTATTGTCATTATTATTCTTATTTGCCGAAATGTAACGCTGGAAGTGTTCACAGTGGATGTAGCTTCTTTTAATTTGAGTCGACCTCGCGCGTCAACTCGTGATTTGACACCTATCGAATAATTCACGTATGATATAAATATGTTTGATGATGTATGATTAAGAAATGCAATTGTTCCATATACAATTACAGCGGATCCAGGGATGAAAGATCGGCAGGAGAAAAAGAAGTGGGACGCCTGGAAGGGAAAGGAGGGTATGTCGAAGGACGCTGCGAAAGAAGAGTACATCAAGCGTGTTGATATATTAGTGAAAAAAGATGATGATGATTGATAATGCTCATTGACTTTCATACATGTTTTGTATGTCTATATGTATTTCACGATTTTTTAAATATAACTTTCTCAGATATGGGAGGCTGTTATAATAGTAGGTTAGGTTAGGTTTTCCTTGTACTTGAAATATTTAAAAGGCTTTTCAAAGCCTTAGATATTTTATATTACTTTTATATTTTTTATGTATGTTTAGAATAATTTCTTGAATGTTCTGTAAGGTAGTGAGGAGTTTTTTTATTCGTATTATCGCGTGGAAAAGAAATAGAAATTGAAAACTGTTTTAAATAATTCTTATTTGTTTCAATAAACGACGAAGATTGGTTGTGAGCTTGGTGGGAAGGAAATAAAATATGCTACTGCGCTGCCTTTTGCAATAAGCAACGATTACAATGCATAAACCGTCCGCCATTTTGATTAATCAGCCAGTTACGGCAGCTATTTGAATGTATAGCGTACATTTGAATATTCTTTCATATCCATTTGTTAGTTATACGCAGTAGTTCATTAAATTATTAATTAAAATTCATAAGTTAAATTTAAGTACAGAATTATGAGTACAGCTTGTTGTTTTCTAATATATATTATTACAATTATATTAATGTTATGAAGTTTAAAAATTATGAAAATTGAAAATTTGAGAAATTGAGAAATTTTGAGTTTCACGACTTGAGAATTTGAGAATGTGAACATTTGAGAAATCAATAAATTGTAGATTCGAGAAACTATAAATGTAAAAATTTAAAACTTCAGGGATTTGGAAATTTCAGTATATAAACGTTAGAAAATCTTAGAATTCTTAATTTCGAAAGATTGTAATATTTGAATTAATTATAGAAAACAAAATGAAGAAAGATTACTCATACCTAGTGTTTCTCGATAAAAAAAAGATAGAAAGTTAGTTTGGTTGTATAATGTTTAATTTAAATTTTACTTATAGTATAGTAATTTTATCCTACAAACATATCTTCAGAAATGACGAAGATACTTAACGTATATTCAGAAATAAAAACGAAATCCCTGCGTTATAGTTATTTCAAAAAATGTTTAAGGTTCCTATAGAAATTAGCAGGTTCCTAAACAGCACCAATATTTATAATATTTCAACACCTTTCAATGTATTAGAAATTATCACCGGATTAGAAATTAGTCGAATCGTTCCACGATAACTTGTTAGACATAAATAATCTTGGAACGATGTCACAGAAAATTTGTCCATGATGGCGTCGATACTTTGAAAAATCGGAACGTGTCTTCGACAAAGATCCTAACAAATCGAATCGTTTCACGCAAACGAGACTGAGGACAGCTTTATTCACGTTCATTGTGTTCAAACCTTTCATCCTGATGTTCTCCCTTCTGCTTCGTAGTGATGTACATTTTTCTGAGCGACTCCCCTTTTTTCTCATTTCATCCTTCTTTCATTTCGGTCACGCGTACATAACTACATGTATTTTCCCTGTACACGCTCTAATACACACATATACATGCATATAGGCACGCATACACATTATTGGCACATGTACTTACATACGAATAGATTCACATTTATTCGATATTACTGATTGTGAGTAATATAAAATTAAATATTGGAGGGTGTTGAAATGAACGAATAAAATGTTTCATTTCTGTCATATGTGTATAATTACTTATATGAACATTATACACATATTATTACTTGTATACACATGTACACACACGTACATTACACACATGTAAGACACTTACACACACACGTACATTACACACATGTAAGACACTTATACACACACGTACATTACACACATGTAAGACACACACACATGTACATTACACACATGTAAGACACTTACATACATGTGTACATCACAGACATAAGAGACACACATAAGAGACACAAATACATGGGAGATACACGCACATAAAACACACAAACATAAGATACACACATACACACCTACACATGTGAATGTTCACATACAATTAAATTCATATTTGTTCAATATGGTTTAGTGGCGTACCCAGAATTAAATATTGAAGCGTGTTAAATTAAACAAACAAAAATGTTTGTAATACAAATTGTTGGTTTATTTAAGGAATAAAATCTAGATGTTGATAAGCATTTATTTAAAGAATAAAATCTAGTTTTCTTTTTTTTGACCGAAACTCTTGGACTTTTTGAATGGCAGTAAATCCATAAGTAAAACAAAAAAATCTCACTGCCATTAATCAACGAAAATTTTTAGCCTCTCTGTCAGTCAAGAGCTGAATTTAAGAAAATGATGCTCTTTGAGAAAAACATAACAAGATTGCGAAATGATATTAATAATAATGTATTCAGGTACAAATTGAAAAATAATTGTTTAGGTATCTGTTTAGTGTTTTGAATTATTTATTTCTGTAAATTGATAAAGTTATGTGTATATCTCGATAGTATTATACTACTAATTATAGTAGTATACTAATTATAGTAGTATAATTAGTGCATCATAATAGAATGGTAGTATATTAATGGTGTACTAGAATAGAAGTATAATACAAGATATACATATGTATTCACTATACAGTTGTACTTAGAAATAATATATTCATTATTATTTAGTTGTGGACAATAAATTATTATTATTTAGTTCGAAATTATTATTTAATTTCAATATGTTACTGTTTATGAACTGCTTACTTGCATTAATAAAGAAATTACGTAATTGAAATTTTGTGTTCACTCAATTTCCTCTTATTAAATTATTTTTTAATCATTCTGGTTTCAAAGTCAGAACAGAATTGCAGTATGCGTTTTGTTTAACCAATTAGTGCTCTAATGGCGTGGATATTTCCTACGCTTTAGCATTGTAAAATGGCGTCATAAAAAATGCGGTCACGGAAAAACTGGGTTGATATATGACCATGCTCGTAAATTTCAGCTCCTGAAATAATTTCTTTCAAACACGAGAGGAATTCCGCAAATCATATTATTTTATGCATCGGTTGACTTAAGGACAGAAAATTACTATTATAAAATATTATCACATGATGAATTAAATAAAAGAAACTCACGTGTTATAAGAAAACGTTATAAGAAAACGTGTTATCACGTTTTTTAAGAAGTTCGCAAACGAACTAGTGGTGACATGAAAATAAATCATTTGCATAAGGTGAAGTGGGGTAAGTGCAGCCTGGTTTTTGTAAAGTTGATATTTAAACGCAAGTATTTTAAGTCTGCTATGTAAATACTTAACACTGTCGATATCGAACGCTTTGCACAAATTACTACTATTTAATTAATATTAACTAGGACCTTACTTTTCCTCGTACATTTTGATTTTGATAGGAAATTGTTTAAAATGTCAACTACTCTGCACTTTCCCCGAAAATGGGGTAAGAGCGTAACTTGAAGTTAAATACTTTGAAACTTTATTTCATGTGCAATGAGGCAAGAGCAGAATTATTAACAAATCTGCTATAAAATGCTTTTTACTGCATTATGCAAGTACTCTGTACTGCAAGCAAGTACTCTTAGCTGAAATATAAAAGGGGATATAGTGAAACAAAACAAGGAAACAAACATACTAAATGGAGGAATTTCGCTCACATTGTAATAAAAATAGTCTGTACACGCACTGCCCCGTTTACGAACTTACTCCACTTCACTTTAATTAAATATTTACAGGCGTTTAAAAACTTCTTTAGTTAGCTATTTGTTATGAAAATTTTTTACAAATTTGCATAAATAACTGTTGATCAGAAAAGTTTGTATTTTTAAATGAGAATTCTAAATTTATAAAATCGGTAGTGTTTACAGTATTTATTATATTTGTTGTTATGAAACTATTTTTGTGAATACTCTTTTTTATTATGAACTCCGAGTTTGATAAAACTTCGTATGTTTATTAAGCAGGCAAAAATGACACGTTCTTTTTTACCGGCTGAGACGCGATTTTAAGGGTTGAAACGACCCTTTAAAGCTTGTGCTATCTCGAAAACCATACGAAAGCCATACGACTATATTAAAACTTTTAATAGTTCAGTTGTATGGTTTTTAATGTATAACAACAGGATGTTAACAAATCAAGTAAAATGCAACTTATTTGTAACAATATTTTCACACCCTTATTTTACAATTTATTCAAATTTGCATAATGACAAAAAGTCGAGGAAATTTTATTCCAATTTGAAATTATTTATTTTATTATTTCACCGGGAACTACAAAATATTTACAACCATTAGATGTACGGATATATTGGATAATAAATTTACATTATCTAATATCGCAAGATACAAACAATTTATCTATTAGTGCTTATCAATGTTTTAAAATTTATTGAAACAAAACCTTAAATAGCTTGCAGCAATAAAAAGAGAACGTGCCCCACATCCAAATTAATCGGCTTATAAATTGCTTGGTGTTTGAAAATCCACAGTTAATCCGTCAGTGACCACACCATGCACTTAAAATAATGGCGTGGTATAGAATTTGGGCAGCGAAGATTAGTCCTTAATAGCGAGGTGTAAAACATTGAGGACCATCTGTAATTTCTCACTTCCAAAATTTGAAATATCTTTATTTGGAAAGATAAAAATTTCAAATATTTATTTTTCGAAATTATATAAATTTTTTCATTCATAAATATTTTAATTCACAGATTTATTTATAGATTCGAATCTTTAAAAATATAAATTTTTATACTTCTACATTAAAATATTTTTAATTTTATAATTTGAAAATAGAAATGTTTACTTGGAAGTTGTATTTGATTATTCGAAAATTTATAAATTTATAAGTGGAAAAATTGGTTCCCTGAAACCATGGAATTTTTATATTTTTAAATTTTCAGTTACAAATTTGTAAACTTTTACATTTGTATGTTAAGAAATTTAGAAAGTTTTAAATCTGAATGTTGGAAATTTTGAAATTTCTAAGTTTTATAATTAAAAACTGGAAAATTAGAAAATTAGAAAGTCAGAGAATCAGTGAACTAGTGAATTAGAAAATTAAAAAATGAAAAATTGGAAAATGGGAAAATTGGAAAATTAGAAAATTAGAAAATTAGAAAATTAGAAAATTAGAAAATTACAAAAATACAAAATTACAAAATTAACAAATTACCAAATTACAATATGTAAAGATTTGAAAGCTTGAAACTTCTATATTCCTAAATTAATAACTTCAAAACATGCAAACTTTTAAAAGCATTTTTTGAAATAATTGTAGCAGTTATGCCATAAATCTAGTTGGAATAGTAGTTATGGTTCAGACTCCTAATTGTTACATGTTACTGTTCTTGTTATTGTTAAATTAAAATATATATTGTTGTTATCTGTTAACCTGTGTCAAATTTACGTAAATCACCTCACGTTATCCCAAAATAACACTTAACAATTAAAGATAACATTTACCACGAATAATTTAATTAAATAATTGATTGGAGGAATACTACGTATTTCCCGATTATTTTATACTATTGGTCTGTTCCATAACAGTAATGTACTCTGCGATCAAAATATTTGACAACCTGCGTAGTACATCATACAACGTTAGATACAATCGCAATTTTGGAACAACTGTTCCCAGATCGATTAATTTCCGCAAGCGGTAATATGAACCACGCAAACCGGTAAGGACTTTAGATTTAACCTAGGGATTGTAACCCTAATCCGAATGGGATACAGTTCTGCAATATGCCAGGTAACATGTTTAACTCGGTTGTCGATGTTCTCTAACGTTATGGGTAACCATGTTATCCCATTACTTCGCGGGTTAAAGCTGTGCCTGAAAATTACTACTATTTGAAGCATAAGTAATTTGACTTAAATAAAAAAGAATGTTGTTATTATTCATTTTTTGGAAAAATAAATGTGCATTTTTTAGTTGTTACTTAAGTAGAGTGGTAGTTAACTAATTAGTTAACTAGTTAGCAGTGTTTTGTCAGTAGTGTAGTGCAGTTAGTGGCAATTAGTTAGTAGTGTTAGTTAGTAGTTCAATTAATGTTTTTTTAAGTATTAAGTATTTTTCATGTTTTTAAAATTAAGAGGTCTGTACAAACGATACAATTTATTAGCTACTAACATACTACTACTATACATCACATATGTGACATAATTTTATAGCCATGAAAGTGAACGTTTCGTGGTCCTATTTAGATGATCAGGGACTGTATAAAAATAACCTCATCTTTCACTGTATAATCTGGTCCACATTATCGAACACAGTGTACAACGAATTTGTACGAAGTAAAAACTCGATATTTACAATCAACGCAACTCGTATCTTTCTCATTCGAATTAAGCTCGCAATTGTAACTTCGATTGGCCCCAATTTAAACGTCCTGGGCGTCAATTTTCGGTAACAATTTACACAGAGATAGAGAACTTGACAAACTATCAGAGAAATCGTGATCACACCCGAAGGCTTAAGGTCACCAGCGAACGAACAAGGAAATTCGATTTGAGATTCGTCGAGGAAGCTCTCGAGCCAACGACAGATTAAATTTGACCCATCCTCTCGAGATCGAGATTTCTAGCCGACGATCGTGCTCCACCACGTGTCCCCGATCGACCATCATTCTCTGCCTTCTTGCACTTTAAGTTTTCTCGAGTGCAACTGCATTTCTGGTCATTAAGCGACCGCGTCGTTAGGCGTGCTGCCAGAACTCGAATAGCTGGAAATACACGCTGGGTCAGCTTCATCTTTGTGTGCCTACGAGATCCGGGGATTCTGGGGGAAGAAATCGATCTACTAACAGTATTTTGCTCTTCTGACGTTTTTCTGATTTAACCTTCTTCTATCTTAATGATTTTGGTGAAAAAACAAGGACTGGTCAGATGTGCTCTTTATTTGTTACAATTTTTTAACTGGGGATGCGTTCGAATAGAGTCTTTGAATTCTTGTAAAAGAATTTTGAATTTGTGTGACTTTTCTTGAAACTGTATGAAACAGGATTGGAGATGGGTTCAAACACGAATTTTTAAAACAAATTTAAAATTACAGAAATCTCCAAATGCCAAACTTGTAAACGAAAGAACCCAACAATTGTAAAAATCTCCAAATTCCGAACTCGTAAACCTACAAATCTACAAATTCCCAAATTTACAAATCCAGAAATTATTACTTTCTGAAATTATCAAATTTCCAAATATATAAAATCAATCTTCAACCTCGTGGTTTTAATTTTAAATAAGTGTTAATTATCACGAGTTAGGACAACAAAATCGAAGCAGTTTTAAGAAATAATATACTGTTGCATTAATGAAACGACAAAGAACTTACTAACAGAAGAATACGGAACATGTTAATGGTGTTTGAGGTAAGATTGAATAGATCATGGCTAAATTCTCTTGTTTAATTCAGGGTTGCGCGACGAAAATTCATTTACAAGAGTTAGCGCATGGTAATGGCGTGGGTCGCAGCTCTTAGCAGTGACTGCTTAAACATTTACAGTATTGCAGTTCAAATATATGGTACATTTACAGTGTGTATTAAGTTTTAGTGGTTTTGCGGCCGAAGCGATTAAATAAACGTCTTCTCGCATAATCCTCTGAGTGCTCGTAAACTATTAGTCCTTCATTTTCTAAAAGGATTCGTACATTAATGTATTTTGTAACATAAAATACATTTCATATTTTAGAACACAAAACACATTAATAATGTTTGCTAGAATTCTCCATTTTCTCTTCGTTCCTCATGTGAATGGTATATTCTTACTCGACTATTCAAGCTGTAATCACTTTTGACTGATTTTAATTCTTTACTAGTTCACTTTATCGCCGAATTTTTATAGACTCCTCCAATGTTTAAACTACACAATTTCCTCCATGTTATCCATCAAAAGTAACCGGCAAACGCATTAATCAGCAAACGTTCTGAAACTGACAATTCTATGCTTCTCTCGTCGCATCCTGTTCTCATTTCCTTGAACGTTTTAATCAACAAAGGAAACATGTCATCGTCAGAATTCTTGCTCAAGAAATGTCATCATTTCTCGACGAGGCAACTGCAGATAGAAACAATGTCAGTCCGCGTATCTCGGGAGAAAATCCTAATTTTATTTTCGTGTATGTCTCAGCGGTTAATCGACTAAGCACTTAAGATAATTGCAATGTTTTTTATATTTGTGCAATGTAAAATTGCCATTTTCGTTTTTTCAATTCGATGCGATCTTTTTTATATTTTTTAACTGTATTTGATACTGTAGTCCTTTACGTTACTAATAACTGTGCTATTCCTCGACAAGTTTCTTTTTCTCTTTTTCTTTTTAAATTACAAGTCGTATCTTAAAGACACTGGTACTCTTTTATTGCATATCGAATTTTAGGTGCTTTTTAGGTATTTCTCGACAAGTTTTATCTTTTTCTCTTTTTCTTTTTAAATTACAAGTCGTATCTTATCAACTGGTACTCTTTCATTGCACATTGAATTTTAGTTGTTTACGCCACGAAATTTAATCTTGTACTGAAGTAGAATTAAATTCCAGACGTTGGAATACAAAACAAACCTATCCTGCAATTCAAATGACAGTATTGTTAGCTTGTGGAACACGTAACAACGTCTGAGTATTAACGTGAACATGCAACAATATTTTGCTTAAACAGATTTGTTTAACTAAATATGAAAATAAAAAGAAGCTGATGTATTTCTAATCTCCAATGAATTGTAAGGTTGGCTGTACTGAGTGTATGAATAAGACAAGACTGTGAACTCGTCGATATATCCTGTAGATTTGACATAAATGTATTATGAGTGACGAATAGAAAAAGATTAACATAAGACGTTATTTTTTTACTGTCTTAATATCACAAAATATGAATGATTCATCTTCCTGTAAAGTAAATAATATAATGCAAACATGTATGTAATTATTTAAGGTTCGCTCATAATTTCATAAAATTTGCAGAAATTAAAATATTTAAAACATATTTCCTTCTAGCTATTATTAATTAAGTAGTTGAATTATTTACTCGTTTTCTTATATCATTTTACATTACTTTAACACTTTGAGTGTCAAATAACCGACACATAGGTGATGCTTAAATTGTCACACGAATCTGTCACGTATATTATTAAGAATTTGTTCGTCTAGTTGTAAATACTCATATTATCCATTTGAAACTGTGAATAATGAATATAACAATATTGTGGAAATGTTCGATAAGATTTGTTAGAAACAAGATGACTACCCAATATTGCTTCAGTATGAGAATCAATATGTTAACGTCTTAGGCACGACGCGCCACTATAGTGGCTTACTCTACTGGCTCACTCATAAAGCCGTTTTCTAAATATACTGGTGGATTCGGACTGTAGAGATACCCTGCGTAACTAAGGACCTAGGCAAATTTTATATTCATCTGTTTATCAGAAACATGTTTTTTAGATTATAACATAAAGTTGGTTTTGCTCTATAATATATTATTAACTTTTCAGGCTCGACGCGCCACTATAGTGGCTTTGCGGATACCATCTCTCTGTACGACGGTCCACTATAGTGGCTTCGCAAATGTCATCGTAGATCACATAGCGCCATAGTGGATCATTCTACTGCCTCACTCGCTCACCGTTCCAATTGAGTGATCGTTTTCATATGTTTTGATTCGCACATTTTGCCTTCACCACGTTTTGTAAGAGTATTAACAAATCCCACAAAAGTACATTACATGTAAATAAAAAGTACCAAGTAGTTTAGGCACCATGAGAGCACCTCTTTGCACTAATACACGATATTGGAAACATTTGGAAATTACATACTTTGTGAATTTTCTAAAAAAGTAAATTATCAAAGTTAAAGCATATTATATCTTTGGGAAAAATTATAATTTAATCATTAAAAACTTCATTCCAATGCACTCGCGTAGGGAACAGCATTGTCACACTTTGTAGTATTATTTACGAGTAATTCGTTTCGAACTCTATCGTACAGAAAAGCAACGCCGCGTAAAGTTCCGGCAGTGTCCAAGGGGATTGAATGAATATTTGCATAGTGCTTCGATATTTTAGATCAATTAAATTTAAACATTGTGTTTGAATTGAAAAGCTGTCTTGTCTTGTTTAATTTTGCAATTAATAAAATTCATTAAAACATAAAGGCTATGATTTACTATTTACTATTAGCTATTACTATTTACTATTAATTTAATGTTTACTATTAGCTCTTCTTACGTAAAACAAAGGCAATAAAATTAGTATTAGTATGAGTGAAGCTAATACATGTTGACTAGTTTAAATATTCAAAATATTTAAATATTCAATATTTTATTATTAACAAAATTCCCCACCAACTGTTAATTATCGGTATTCGTTTCAGCACCAGGACATATACCGTGCCGTAAACGATAAGGATTAAAATAGAAGATTTAGCGAATCACTAAGTTTTCATTCTCATTCAATTTGAGGCACAATATCCTGACCAACCTTGACCGAAAGAGCCGATCGCGGCTTATTCCTGCTGGATCTCCGATATTTTAATCCAAGCAATTTCCTTGGCTTCATTTCGCTGAAATTATTTTTCCAAGTGCCGTGACGAGGAGAGCTTCAAAAGTAAGAAACCTCTCGAGAACGCTTCCGCGTTCAATGCGGTTAAATAGTTGGATTTGAACCCTTGGGAATCAGCACTGTTATTCGTTCAATGTGATGGTTTCCTGTGGTGTAGATACTTCCTTTAATTTAACCAGTGAAATAGCCTGTGTTTGTGCATGAATAATTAATTGTAATTAAATATCTGCTACTTTGTCTGCCAACTGTTCTTGATTCTGTAGTGATGAGCAATTTCCTTGTGAGGGCGCTCGATACACGAACATATATGTGGCGTGCATTTATAAATACTGAGAGGAAAGCTACTTTCTGAATTTAAACATTTGAAATCTTTAAACTTGCAAATTTCTTAAATCGTTAATTTGCATATTTCAAAGTTTTAGGTTTGAAAGTTTTTGAGATTCTACAAATTTGTTAATTCTTAAGGTTCCAGTTTCCAAATTTTCAAGTAATTCGTCTTCTAAATTCTGAAATCATCAAATTTCTAAACCACGAAGTTCATCAACTTCTGAATTCCTAAATTTCCAAGCAATTAATTCTCGAAATTCTAAAAACTTGAAGTTATTAACCTTCTAAATTCTGAAATCATCAAATTTCTAAATCATCAAGTTTTCAAACTTCCAAATTCCAAAATTTCCGAGTCTCCAACTCTCAAAATTCTCAAACCTCCAAATTGTTAATCTTCTAAATTCTCAAATCATCAAAAAATTCTTAAACTTCTAAGTACCTAAATATCTAAATTCCTAATTCTATAAATTAAAAAATATTGAAGTATTCAAATTACTAAGTAAACAAATTTCCAAGATTTCAAATCTCCAAATATCCTATATGCCTAAGTTCCAGATACTCAAATTGTCAAATTTTTAATTTCCCAAATTTTCAAATTCCCAATCTCCCATATTTCTAAATTACCGAATTATCAAATTTCTTATTAAATCATCAAACGACTCTATAGTAAACAATCAACCATTGTATAGCTTTTAAAATTCTAAAGGTAAATACCAAAATGCAAGTTAATTAACTTAACTTAAAAAAATAAATCAAATTAACTGAAAAAAATAATTATTTCATTTATTTAACGAAAAATCAGCAATTTTACACATAGAACATTGATCAAACTTCTAAACAAAGGTTTTCACTAAACTTAAAATTTAAATCGATACGATACAAACGTTATTTCATGGCACCTTCAAGCACGATATCGAGGCAAATTTTTTATAAATTCGAAAGCATTCTGACGTACTTGAACTGGAGTATCGCATTTTATTCTGATAAAATCTCTTCGCTTCGTGAAAACTCCTTTTCACATGTGCCTGGTATAAGCAGATAACTGAGTGCCAACGCTTTTAGCTTTGAAAATTGATGCATTTTTTCTACTCCATCTGATAGTACTTTTTGCAATTTAATAGCAGCTTCTTTAAACACTTTCACAAAAAAATTGTAGGTACAAGCTGTCTCGTTTAAATTGAATATATAAGTTATTTTCATTGCTATTAAGAGCGGAGGAAGATGGTAGCTGATGTGATTTGGAGAGATACATTTAGGGGAGGGGTCCTTAGACGATTATTTTTTCTTTTTAAATAATATATTTTTACGGGCTCCATCTTTTAATTAAATATTTCTGAATTAGAAAACGGACGTTTAGATATTTGTTTACCTGAATTTAGAAAGTGGGAAATTATGAAGTTTAAAATATAGCAACTTAGAGATTTGGAGATTTGGGGATTTGGAGATTTGGAGATTTGGAGATTTGGAGATTAGAAGATTTGGAGATTTGCGGATTTGGGGATTTGGAGATTTGGAGATTTGGAGATTTGGAGATTTGCGGATTTGGGGATTTGGAGATTTGGAGATTTGGAGATTTGGAGATTTGGAGATTTGGAGATTTGGAGATTTGGAGATTTGGAGATTTGGAGATTTGGAGATTTGGAGATTTGGAGATTTGGAGATTTGGAAATTAGGAGATTTGGAGATTTAGAAATTAGGAGATTTGGAGATTTGAAGATTTGAACATTTGGAGATTTGAAGATTTGGAGACTTGGAGATTTGAAGATTTGGAGATTTGGAGATTAGAAGATTTGGAGATTTGCGGATTTGGGGATTTGGAGATTTGGAGATTTGGAGATTTGGAGATTTGCGGATTTGGGGATTTGGAGATTTGGAGATTTGGAGATTTGGAGATTTGGAGATTTGGAGATTTGGAGATTTGGAGATTTGGAGATTTGGAAATTTGGAGATTTGGAGATTTGGAAATTAGGAGATTTGGAGATTTAGAAATTAGGAGATTTGGAGATTTGAAGATTTGAACATTTGGAGATTTGAAGATTTGGAGACTTGGAGATTTGAAGATTTGGAGATTTGGAGATTTGGAAATTCAGAAATTTAAAAATTCTGAAATTGTAAAATTTAAAAATTTGAAATTCTGAAATTCTGAAATTCTGAAATTCTGAAATTCTGAAATTCTGAAATTTTGAAATTCTGAAATTCTGAAATTCCGAAATTATGAAATTTATTAATTTAATGATTGTGAAATTTTACAATTCAGTAATTTAGAACATCTAATATTCTGAAACTTCAAACTCGTAATATTTAAAAATTCTGATATTCTACAATTTTTAAATTTAAAAGTTGTCATTATTATACCTAGAAAATCACTTAACAATGCCTGCATGCGTAATTTAAAAATCCGCATTCTTTCGCAAGTATCTCAAGCCACATATCGCTCGAAAAAATCGCGTGGATCTTGAAATTTATCTGCAACAACCTTCATAAACAGCATTTTAATTCTATATATTACAGTCAGAAATTTATGATCAAGTTGATACAAGTGCCACTGGAAACGTTGTTTAAACGTCGATATCGCATTTCAGCATCGCGTTTTCCGCTCGCTCGATTCGCTTTGTTCGCGGAAAATGCAGCAACGCGTGTTTTCCCACGTGTTATTAATTCGGTTGATGCGTCAGTCCAGCCGGCGAAACCGAAACTTCACCGTTCGGATCTCGCTGGAAATTGCGGAAAGTTACATGGAACGGAAGTCGGTCGAAAGTTGCGGGCAAACTGGAAGTTACAAGCTCGATTAATTTTATTTCTTTTCTGGCAGGATTCGTACGAGCCAGTTTCTCACCGTTAAGATTTTTATTAAAACCGACCGCGATATATTGGACGGCCTTGTCAATGGTTTGCCGATTCGTTTTCCTCGCCTTTCGAAATTTTGCTTCTCCGAGAGATTATTGGTTATCGAGATTGAACTGCTTTTATGGCTCGGACGTGACCGATCCTATATTTTTCGATGGTTCCAGTTTTATGCCTTCATTACACTCTTTCTCGGTAGAAATTTCTTCAAATTCTTTTACGGTAAAGGCAGATGTTTATTACAGATAAAATTTTTGAAGTGTTCGTAAAACAGATGTGTGCACTTCTCGAATAATACGGTTCTTAGTGTAACTGCTGATATGGAACGGCAGATGACATAAACCGCGAGAAGTAAGCTGAATACTATTATCCAACAACATATTCAGCAAAACACATAAGGTGAAATGGGGTAAGTGCAGCCTGGTTTTTGTAAAGTTGGTATTTAAACCTAAGTATTTTCAGTCTGCTATGTAAATATTTAACGCTGTCGATATCGAACGCTTTGCACAATTACTACTATTTAATTAATATTAACTAGAACCTTAATTTTCCTTGTACATTTTGATTTTGATAGGAAATTGTTTAAAACGTCAACTACTCTGCACTTTCCCCGAAAATGGGGTAAGAGCGTAACTTGAAGTTAAATACTTTGAGACTTTATTTCATGTGCAATGAGACAAGAGCGTAATTATTAACAAATCTACATTACAATGCTTTTTACTGCATTATGCAAGTACTCTATACTGCAAACAAGTACTCTCAGCTGAAATATAAATGGGGATATAGTGAAACAAAACAAGGAAACAAACATACTAAATGGAGAAATTTCGCTTATATTGTAATAAAAATTGTCTGTATATGCACTTGCCCCGTTTACGAACTTACTCCACTTCACCTTAAGAATATGTTGAACTGGAAATAGTTGATATTTATATATACATGAGTCGTTTATTTTACAAAGAAATGAAGATGATGATAACAATAGATGATATTTAATTATCTGTAAGTAATCTATAGCCAGAATAGTTCAAATTCAAGCTTAAAATTGATATAATACAAGAGCTACTTTATAGTAGTTTCATGTCATCAAATTATTTTTAGATGTTCTGAAATCATTTTTGTTATAAGTGACAATTAGCTATTTTTTATTTACAATGTTATTGTTGGTATTTATTTATAAATGAGTCGTTTATTTTACAAAGAAATGAAGGTAATGATAATAATAGATTATATTTAATATGAGATTACCTGTAAGTAATCTATAGCCAGAACAGTTCAAATTCAAGCTTAAAATTGATATAATACAAGAGCTACTTTATAGTAGTTTCATGTCATCAAATTATTTTTAGATGTTCTGAAATCATTTTTGTTATAAATGTCAATTAATTAGTTTTTAATTCAAAATATTACTAAACGTTTATGTAATCATTTTTGTCGAACCTTCAAATTGATAAGCAATATTTTACGATACAAAACGCAGACTTTACATAATATTCTACAATTTAACACGCCGTAAGATTTTTTAAAAATTAGCCATGTGTTATAAAAGACATTAATGGACAAATCACGTAGTAATTTCCCTTAAAATTTTCATTTGTACTTCATACAAACCCCTTGCTTCATATGTTTGTCAGACATCAACTAATCACAATATTAAAACAGAGAAAAAGTTGAAATGTTACGTCAATTTTGTATTCAAAACCTTGACACCAAATTATAACTGAATTTAACTCCAAATTGTATTAAACATTCACAAGCCACAATTGAAGCATGAGAGCTCGTATGAAAAATAGTAAGGCTTTGTCTTTCTACTTCGAAGACACTGTTTTCTGTTAACAATTTTATATTAAAAATACTATCAAACGTCCTCTTTATTATACTTTAAGCTGATACGTTGGTGCCATTTTACGGTACATCTTTGTCGTCGAATCTGTCCTTTTATTCTCGAAATCGGTCATTTCATATGCAATAACCCTCCTGAAAGCGTAATCTGGCTGCTATCAAGAAAAATCCTGCAATCAAGAACAGTATGCTCGTTCAGAAAACTTTTGATGCCGGAAGCTCAACTTTCTGGGACGATCTTCGCAAATCTCTTCGCGAGGATCCTTCGTCTCGAATTCCGACGGTCCTTGGATTCGGTCAGATTAAATTCCTCCCTCCTCTCAATTTATCCTGGAAATTTTGAAACGCTTCACGGTTTTAGCGGCAGAAACAGCGGCACGTTCAATTCCTAGCTCGATACGTATCCCTTTTATCGTTCAGGGTAGATATAGGGGCGGTTTCTCGTCTAGGGTGAAATTATTATCTTCGCGCAGTAAATTCTTGCTGGAGCAAAGCACAGTCGACAAAATTTGACCGGCTATAGAATACTTTAGCCAGCCCTGCTCCTTCCGAACAATTCTGGGAACAAATTACCTAAGCTGACTTTCATTTAGTTGCTGAATTTCCTTGGCAGAACAGTGCCCCGCCTTTACGAGGCCGATGAAAGATAAGGTTAACGATGTCAAAGACGTCCGGCATCGACGAATGGCTCGTTCACGAGAAATCTATTCGTATAGAGAGTGCACGTTGTAGAACGTGGTCGAACGATTAACACTACATTTACGGACGTTTTATTACCACTTACTTCTAAGTTGAAAGTAAAAAAACAAAATGAATGCGGTTTATACAATGATTACTTGCTTTACACGCTGCAACGCCCTCTAAGCCCTCATGTGTCGCTTTCTGACACATTTATTTCACAATTCTACCCGGTCAAAATGCAAATGTTGAAGGGTTGACAGTTTTCTTAGGGGTTTCAAGTAATTTTAGGGAGAGACGATTCTATGGAAAAATGTCGTATCTTGCACTGTTTGGCCTGTGAATTTGTATACGTGGGTCAGACCGTGGGAAGGGGGTTTTATAATAATAGTGATTTTGATAAAATTTAATTTAATTTTAACAAAATCAAAAAGCTGCTAACAAAAGCTTCTTAATAATATGTGTAAGGGGAGAAATTTGAAAGTCGTTATTTCAAACGTGTTAAGATAGTAATTAAGATAACTGTAATATTTTGTAGTTTTTAGTTTTAATTTATCCCAAAGGGTACAATTTATGATCTCAGGTAAGATAACAAGAATCTTCATAAATTAATAAGAAATAAGGTTAATGCAAATTCTGTGTTATAAGCGTTCTTAACCCTCTGCACTCGAAGGTATATTTGCTTTTGCCAGATATCGACCTTCAAACTTTTTAGTTAAAATGATTACTGAATTCTTTTAAAATTACTATTATTCTATTATTAATTGCTACTATTGTCTGTTACACTATATTTATACAGCTGTGTGTAATATTATAGATTCAGTAACAAGATATTTATTTCAAATTCTTGTATTAAACTAAATGGTGAATGTGAACAAATTCTTTGCACATCCCTTCCCATAATTCAATTTTTATTAATTATTGTTTGCTTGTATTAATAACTAGTTAAGTAATCACAAATACAAGCCTTGACCACGTCGGATTTTTATTAAATGAGTCATTTGAATTAAAATTAAGGGATGCAAAATTGATGTAGCAATTGTGTTGTCATAGTTCAAGAATTTATGTTCCATTATTTCAAAAATCTAAAACATCCCTATTATTAAGAAAATTATATAACATTAATTACAACTTCAACGAAAATACTCCTTCGTTTGCATGTAATTATGAAATCAGATTAAAAATATTGAATCTTAGAGAATTATACAATAATATTTTTGCGTGGTATAAGTATACAAGTGAATGCAGAATTAATTTAGGTATAAAAACACTTTTAGTTTGTCCTTGTTACTGATCCATCGATTTTTAGAAGCGTTTTTGCCTATAGTTACATTAGGATAAAAGTTTTGTGTATAGTTCGTGTTGGATTGCGATTTAATTAAATTTGCATTCGCATCGAGGAGATGTTGCAGCAAAGTTGTTTTTAAATTAAAACCCTTTCTCGCCTTTTCAAATTGAATTAAAGGACTTAATGGATTCACCATCCGATTACTGTAATTCATTCTTCTTTCTATTTCCAACACTGCGGCGAACAGAATGATTATCGAAGAAAACAGAAACCAGAATCGTAGTAACTGCTGGCATATAGAGCCTGCAATTAATTTGTAAATGGTTTTGACGAATTAATGCACCTTCAATTTTAACGAATTATTCTAGTGATTCTATTTCTTTTTATTAATTATATCATAATTAAAAAATATGTTAAATAAATAATACATTCGTATTAACTATCATATTTATTTCGTATATTTCAATACTGTGTAAGACTTCATTCAAGAACGTTCATTTTGCACTTTAACGAATTTCTTTTAAATATATTTTGAGTTTTCATTATTTCTTCACTTTTGACTTCCACTATCCTGTGTTTACATTTCTCTTCGGTTATTTTATAAATTTTTATGTACTTTCGTGTATAAGAAATCGTATCTCAAATATCAATTTACTTCTGAAAGCCATTTTCTCCTCAAGCAAAATTCACATATGTTATTCGATTGGCAATCAATTTCATGATTTTTTTATATACTTTATTTCAAAATCGACCCAACTTTATTCCAAAAGGATTGAAAACAAATTGTCAAATATCGTATAAGATTATTAAGTCAAATGCAAATAATGTAATTGAAAGTTGTTCTATATTAAATTTTAATAAAAAGATATATAGAGAGAACAATAAAAAACATTTAGATAGTATGTAAGTGAAAAGAAGGTTTAACTAAAACATTTTAATATTTAATTAAATACTTTAATACTTGAGGACTTTCATATTAATATTTTAATTTAATTTAGCTTAATTCAATAGGGCACCCTTACGAGCACCATTTATTTTCTAAAATATCATCTGCTTGTAATGTTATATATAGAAATATAACATTAAGTTTGGGAATGTAAAGTATATCTTTATTTTTAGTAACGTTTAAACCTTGAAGCTGCTAATTTTGTATTCAGAAATGTGGATGGTACTTAAATCAAACCACAGTTTAACCAAAATCGAAAGGTAGCTGAATAATTTTCGATTTTAGTCACCTAATAATATTTGATTAAGTTCTATTTATAATTCGTAATTTATTTTCTGTCAAAACAGTGACTATCTTGAAAAAGGAGTTTGCAAGAGAATTTAACCGAGAATTTATTTACACTAAGCTGGTTATTGCAAAGACAACAGTGATCCCATTAACCCAGGAGACCATCAGACTATTCTATGCAAAATTATCTCAACCGTTACATTTATTCGGTAAATTTCAGCAAAATTTATGATGTTAACTCATGAACTCACAGCTGCGGCACATCAGCCGTTCTACATGTCGACGCGAAAATTGCAATTAATGAAACATTACATTTAACATTAATGTAAATATCTTAGAAAAGCTTCTACCATGAATTATGTCAATATTTATATTTCCTTTCGAAATTGATTACGGAATATTTCGTTAATATAACATATTTAAAATTCTACTGTAATAATCTCTACTGTACTGTAGATATAACAATAATATCTGCAATAATGATCGCGTATCACTCTGTATTTTAACATTGCGTTTATGATCGGAATTTTCACAAACTTTAACATTGCAATATTTTCGTCCCAATTCTTTTATTTTTCTTATAATTTTACAAAGTTTGATCACTCAGGATTTTTATTAAATAACGTAGGGTAGTAAAGGTAAGGTACTTGTATGATAAACGATTTGCGATAACAATGTATGAGAGTAAATTTGCGGTTCTATATATATAAAATCATTTGTTGTATGGCGTTTCATTTACTTCGTAACGGATAATGAAAAGAGTTGAGAATCTGTTATAAGACACAGAGTTGTGCACATCGTAGAATATATTATTTCTGTTAAAATATAATTAGTAGTAATTTATAATAAAGTTTATAATATTTCACATTTAAAAGTGAAAAATTCCTATAATTTCCTATAATAAATTATCCGAATAAAAACAAAAAGTTAAGGTATGTAAAGTTAATTTCAAAATTGTTTGACGAACCCTTAGGTGTCCACGAATTACAGTTTCAAAAATTCATAGTTAATTCATAGAGATCCCAGATACACGACTACTAATCCACATAGTAATTTTCATCGAATTCCAATAAAATTTTGCAACATTAAATTGTAATGCAATATTGTCAACTGAATACGTAACAACTCAGAACCCTAAAAAGGAACAGAATGTTAAAATAAGCATACTATAGGAGATTCGAAACGAAAAATACGCTTCGCTTGTAATACAGCAGCTTTGAGGAAAAGTGCTTGGACTTATCCGACTTGTTGGACTTAATACGATCCATTGAAGAACGAATGAAAATTCCGCGGCAAAGAGGGTGACTTTTCTTCGACCTGGTTCACAATCAGTCCCTTTCCATCACTTTCAGAATACCCGCCAGGGTATTATTCAAATTAGGTTGAACCGACTGTCGTCGTTCGCAGCGGGGATCGTTTGTAATAGTGATATAGGCCGGAATTCCGAATGTCAGATATGAAGCAATGAGTTCCAGCCATATTCTGGCCAGAACAGTGTTAGTACAGTTGAGAACAAATTTGGCTTTCGCAGAGAAAATGAGGCACTTACGACACTCTTTGATTTTCAGAAATTTTTGAGGATTTGAACATTTGATAGGTTAAGAATTTGGAGACATATCAATCTGAGAGTCCAAGAATACAAGAATCCAGGGATTGTTTAAAAAATAGTTACCAAAATGCGAAAAGAAGAAATGTAAAAATGTCACAAGAGAAGTTAATTCATTTAAGGTCATTTTTAATAGAAACAAATATTTAAAAGAAAGTAAATAATTATTTCTTATATTTATATTTGCCAAACAGTTTTTTCTAATTGTAAAGTAATATGGAAATGTCATAAACAGAAAAGTAATATGTGCATTATTAAATAAGTACAAACATTAATCAAAACTTTCTGACGTACTATAATGATGTTTATATTATTTAAAATTGCTACCGGCTATTTTCACTAAAGCTCTGTTATATAAATAATGTCGATTAACATTACGTTCTAAAATTTGTATATGTTTTTAATCAACAGTCATTCACAACGATACAGTTAATAATTTATAAAGAAATACAAAATGTATGTTATTGTATAATAATAATTTTGAAATATTAAGAATTATGACTTCTATGTTTTAAAAGTTGTTACTAAATTGAATGTAAAACATTGCTGCATATACTATGTTATCACTGATTTAATTAAGCTTTTTTAAAGTAAAGTGCAAATTGTTCAAATGTGGAAACGTGAAGAACACGTGCTCTATTCGATGAAACATTTAGCATTCTAGAGCAACCACTAATGCAATACGTTTCAGTGGATAGTGATACCGAAAATGTGGTTATCAAGGTGTCAGGATGTCACGTATCTGACAGCAATCAAGGAACAAACAGTAATTAACTATACCAGTGTCTCTGGTTGATTCACGAGCTATTGAGGTATTCATGGCAAGCAGTGATGAATAATGCTCTATTGATTCGTTATCTGTCCATACTGCACAACTCGGATGTTCAATGAATCTATTACTGCATTAAACACCCTATTATGCTCTATCAATTTTCCACAAATTTAACCAAAAGTAGTGAATGACCGTTTTCTTTGCAAGTTAGGAATATATTTTTAACTCTTGTAGCTTGGTAATTTAGAAATTCGGAGATTTGGGGATTTGGGGAAAGGGAGAGACAGCATTAGGAAATTCTGAACTTCAGCAACTTGGAAATTTGAACATTTAGTATATGAGAACTTGGGAATTTTTGAATTTGATATATGAGAATTTGGGAATTTAGAGATTTGGTATACGGAAACTTGGGAATTTAGAAATTTGGTGCATGAAAAATTGGGAATTTACAAATTTGGAATATAAGAACTTGAGAATTTAGAGATTTGGAATATGAGAAATTGGGAATTTACAAATTTGGTATATGAGAACTTAGCAATTTAGAGATTTGGAATATGAGAAATTGGAAATTTACAAATTTGGTATATGAAAACTTGGAAATTTAGAGATTTGGAATATGAGAAATTGGAAATTTACAAATTTGGTATATGAAAACTTGGAAATTTACAAGTTTGATATATGAGAAATTGAGAATTTACAAATTTGGAATATGAGAAATTAGAAATTTACAAATTTGGTATATGAAAACTTGGAAATTTACAAATTTGATATATGAGAAATTGAGAATTTACAAATTTGGAATATGAGAAATTGGAAATTTACAAATTTGGTATATGAGAACTTGAGAATTTAGAGATTTGGAATATGAGAAATTGGGAATATACAAATTTGGTATATAAGAATTTAGCAATTTAAAGATTTGGAATATGAAAAATTGGAAATTTACAAATTTGGTATATAAAAACTTGGAAATTTAGAGATTTGGAATATGAGAAATTGGGAATTTACAAATTTGGTATATGAAAACTTGGAAATTTAGAGATTTGAATATGAGAAATTGGAAATTTACAAATTCGGTATATGAAAACTTGGAAATTTACAAATTTGGTATATGAAAACTTGGAAATTTACAAATTTGATATACGAGAATTTGAGAATTTAGAGATTTGGTATATGAGAAATTCGAAATTTACAAGTTTGGTATATAAGAACTTGAGAATTTAGAGATGTGGAATATGAGAAGTTGGGAATTTACAAATTTGCTATATGAGAACTTGGGAATTTAGAGATTTGGAATATAAGAAATTGGGAATTTAGAAATTTGGTATATGAGAACTTGGAAATTTACGAATTTAATATATGAGAAATTGGGAATTTACAAATTTGGGAAATGAAAACTTGGAAATTTACAAATTTGATATATGAGAAACTGGAAATTTACAAATTTGGAATGACCGCAAATCTATTTTACTTTACTGTGTCATATATTCACACGGTGAAGATAAAGTGTAAGCATTTTATTATTAAAAGTATTTTAATAATATTTTATTGTTAAATAATTCCTTTGAACTCTCTACGAATTTACAGGAATTTTCAATTTCACTATAAAGATTTTCACATCAGAGAGTCGAAACATTTTAATGTCTAAATTAATTAAATGAAATATCAAAACCAAATAATTAATCGACTTATATTAAACACATATATTTCTTACAATTTTTAAGTGTTAATATGAGATTAGAGGCTTGAATTATTATTCTTCCACTTTTATCTCTTGAATGTTACAGACAGACATTTTTTAATATTTAAAAAATTCAGAGGTCTGACTTATGGTTGACCCAAATTTGTCATCCGGGGATTAATACACGTAGGGTCGAATAATTTTTATTTTTACACTGAGAGATTTAATTGACATATTTTTTACTATTACACAGTTTCGTATTACTGTACATAATTATTGCTGATGAAATTATGTTAACCTAAAAACAATGCTATAGTGTAATATATCATCCGTCTCACTAATTAAAACTCGTCAATAAACGTTGGAAAATATGTCCAGTGTGATTTATCACTTAATCGAAGCTTATTGATATCGTAGAAGCCATATTTAACTGATATTAATACACCTAACCTAATAGCTTTCATGTACCTAACCTAACAGCTGTACGTATACTGAACGTAACAGTTAACTCTAATATCATATATCAAAACAAATTTATTATCTCAACAAATAATTAAATATACAAATTTTCAATTCTTTCTTGAAATTCTTATTAAAATATCCAATTCAACCATTTCACCATTCACGTAAACATTTGTCATCTTTTCACCCAATTCTTCGTAACATCGGATAAAATAAAAGAAGAGTCGCTTACACCTCGTGAAATGTTTAAATTTATATTCATTTTATTACATTTTCTCACCCACGTAAAATGGAAGGACGGGTGCTGAATATTCTCCGGCCGCATTATTATAGACCTTCTTCATATTTCCACCCATTTACAGTACTTATTACTCGACATTCGCCCGTATAATCTGTCATTTCCGAAACAAACCGTTTTCCATCATCCCTGTCCTCGTTGCAAGGTTCTGCAGAGGCAGAATTGCGTATTTATTCGCGAATTTCATTCAACTTTAGCAGACTTCGCTCCAATCAAATACCTCTGGAACTTAATCACAGTTCTCCGCATCTGCCTGTTCCATTATGTATGTGTATGTCCGTGCATGTGCGTAGAGAGCGTGTGTGAAACAGGCCGATTGACATCGGACTGACAAGAAATAACCATCTGCCGCCCTCCCATTTTTATGAGACTCGGGTATGAAGCAATAGCCGAAAAAATATTTGACACGCTCTTTATTTCCTGCATAAAACAACCGTTCATATTTAGGGGTTGAAAGTTATCCTTAAAGTTCAGGGAAAGACGTATTTGCCGAAATATCTCGAAAGGTATTTGTCTGAATATTTTTACAATTTTTGTGGTAATGTGCACTTTTTTGAATAATAAGTTTTTGGATAATAATATGGATAATAATATGAGAATAGTATGTGCAATTTGTGGGGTGAAGATAATATATGCAATTTTTAAGGCAATAATAATAGGGGCGATTTGTTAGATAATAACACATGCAAGCTGTGAAATAAACTTATAATATAATAATAATATATGCAACTTGCGAGGTTATATTATGTATGCAATTTTTAAGATAATAAAAATAGAGTCAATTTGTTGGATAATAACAAATGCAAGTTGTGGAATAATGCTACTTATAGAATATTAATAATATGTGCAACTTGCGAGGTTATATTATGTATGCAATTTTTAAGATAATAAAAATAGAGTCAATTTGTTGGATAATAACAAATGCAAGTTGTGGAATAATGCTACTTATAGAATAGTAATAATATATGCAACTTGTGAGGTTATATTATGTATGTAATTTTTAAGATAATAATAATATAGTCAATTTGTTGGATAATAACATATGCAATTTGTGGAATAATGCCATTTATGAAATAGTAATAATATATGCAACTTGTGAGGTTATATTATGTATGTAATTTTTAAGATAATAATAATATAGTCAATTTGTTGGATAATAACAAATGCAAGTTGTGGAATAATGCTACTTATAGAATAGTATTAATATATGTAACTTGTGAGGTTATGTTATGTATACAATTTTAAAGATAATAATAATATAGTCAATTTGTTGGATAATAACATATGCAATTTGTGGAATAATGCCACTTATGAAATATTAATAATATATGCAACTTGTGTAGTTATAATATGTATGCAATTTTTAACATAACTATAATAATAGAGTCAACTTATTGCATAATAACATATGCAAGTTGTGGAATAATGCCACTTATGAAATAATAATACTATATGCAATTTTTAGGATAATAATAATATAAGCAAATTTTGTGAGACAACAAAATACATAAAATAGAATTTTTAATTTGTCCTGTAACTGTTATCTAAGCTTCTAAAGATTGTTATATAAAATAATATATTGTTTGTCTTCATACTAGATATGGAATTTGAGGTTATGATTAAAATAATTTACTTTTATAACAGTTAATATAATTATATTTAAAAAATAGACTATGAACAGCACAAAAATATATCAGTATAAAAAAATAAATATATGTCCACAGAGTTATAACTTTAATAAAGTATTTAATATATGTTAATAAAACACCTTCCTCATTCTTATGTATGAAATATGTTAATAAACTTAGTAAAAGGACACCCTACATACTTTTCAATATATTACATTTTATTCGACAAGTCATCCCTAAAATATTTGCTCCCTTTTTATAATAACTTGTCAGAGTCTAATAATGTCTACGTAACTGGGAAGAAGTTTATACGCAAGTTCAAGATAGATGAGATAATACAGATTGTGGAAGTTTCTGATGAAATTCTTCCGAAACTTGTTCCAAGACGATCTACACGTACTTTTAGCAAGGCTCCTCCATTATCATCGAATATCATCCAACCCTGCTTCACTTTTCGCGTATCTTGTCAAGGAACCCTCGTTTTCTTCATCGGGGGATGTGCAAAAAGTGTTTTCAACCAGAAGAGATTGACGTTTACGCTTGCTTGCTTACCTTTCCGTCTTAGACGAGATATCTCTATTTTTCGAGGAGTCTCGTGTGGGTTCGAGTAATTTTTTCTCCGTGATCGGAATGACCGTTGCCACTTTTTCACGCGAGGATGAACGTTCATCGATCACGGAGAAGGCGTTTGCACGCTTGTCACCGCAGCATCGACACGTATTTATCGATACCTTTCTTGACAAAGAGTAATTGCCAGCTTTGCAGCATCGTGTACTCTCATCAAGGGCTTCGTCTGTCATGAATACTATGATTTGCGCGTGCGCGTGTCTCGCATAAATTCTCCGCCATGCTGCGATGCTTCAATGCCAGCCAAAAACGGATTAAGATGTTTCTGCTTGCACCATGGTTTTAGACTAAATTAATGACTTTTTCTACTTGAAGTTATGTGTACGCTTATTCGTACTAATTTTAATGGAAAATTTGTTTATTATAATTTTTAGGTTCTTTTAGAAAGATTTGTTAGACGCTGGAATGTGTTTGCAAATTTTTAAGTATAGTTAAATATATTGGAAGGGGTTTAGAGGTAATTTTCTTTTCCATTTTGCGAAAGATTATGATGATCTTGAATATTTTTAATAGCAGGATAGATTTTCCTGTTTTATAGGATGTGATAGTAAAAATGGGAATTCAATAATACAGCGATTTTGAAAGAAAGTTTGGAACATAAATATTTATCAGGAATTTTTTTTTATTATTATTTGCTGATAATAGAGTAATTATTTATTAACTTTGTATTAATTTTTTCCGAGGAATGTAACTTGATGGAAATTACATGTCGCTGAAATAAGATGTTATTGTGTGAAAATTTTAATTACTTGAAATTTGAAAATTTTTTAAATCGTACAAGGGTTTTTTAATTGGAGATTGATAAAGTAACAACAGAAATGCAATTGTTGAATTTCGTAATTTTCAAATACACAAATTTCTAAATTTCTAAATTTCAGAACTTAAAGATTTGAAAATTTGTAAAGTCGGATTTTTGAATTTTGAAATTTTCGAATTTACGAGTGTCTAAGTTTTTAAGTTCGAGAACTTAGAGATTTGAAAATTTAAAAATGTGAAAGTTAAGGAATTTGGGGATTTGAAAAGTTGGAATTTCAAGAATTTGAGAATTTGGTAATTTTGGTAATTTGAAAATTTCATAACTTGGTGACGGATAGGAAGTCGGATAAGATTTCGGATACGAAATTTGAGAATTTGGGAATTCGGAGATTTAGAAAATAGAAAATTTGGGAATTTGTGAACGTAGAAACTTGGAAATTTTGGAATTTGAGAACATGGAACTTAGGAAATTTTGTAATCCGGAAATTTGAGATTTTTAAAATTTGGGCATTTGGAAATTTGAGAATTTGAAAAATTGTAAAGTTGCAAATCTGTAAAATTGAATACTTCCATATTCCTAAACTCCTAAATTCTCACCTTCCTAAATCTTCGAATCTTCAAATTTCCATATCTTAAAATTAGTAAACTTGAAAATCTAAATAAAATTAAAATCTTCAAATCTATTAAAGAATTTTTGAATTTTAAAGTTTAAAAACGAAGAACCATATTAATCCGGAGATTAATATATTTCGAAATTATAATTAATAAGCCGATATTACACTAACTTCAATAGTTAAAATGTGACGAAGAGATAAAAAATAATTCATGCCATCATTTTGCTATTATTTTTTATAATTTTATTATTTCAATTACTTGTAGACTATTACTTGCATCATTTTACTATTACTTTTTATTATTTTGTTACTTCAATCACTTGTAGTCGTATCGAGGTTAAAGCAGATTATAGTAGTTCGTCGATAGTGATGGGGATTCAAAGTTTTCTCTTGCAAGTTTTCAAGCAATTAAAACCAGCTTAAGCTTCGAAACTCTTCGGATTTTATTCGAGCTCTAATAGTCTTAAAAGACTTCCTGAAAATCTTGGATGTCTTAATAATATCAAAACTTTTGGAATCCGAGATGTTCATGAATCTGCTTTCGTAGCAGCTGCAAATATGGCTTCCTATGCTCATATTACTGTTCGCGTCATATTTGTCGTAAAATTTACGTTAAATTATAAATTATCAATTTTCTAACAAATTAAAAGATTTTATACATACAGAGTGGCTCACCACATTTTGCCATCTAGATTTGCGTCATTATTATTACTCGTAGCAAACAATGTTTCAGATGAAGTTGAATTTTGAGAGGGGCATATGCTGGTGATATATTTTTTATGTAGGTGGACGTGTAAAGGACATATGAAGGTCATTAATGTATTTTTTTAATGGAATCATATATTTTTTATTGCATCAGCTGATACTCCTTCATATTCTTTACAAAAAAGTATTAATCTATTTATGTGAAAAAATCATTAGTTTAGGAGATATTTTAATTCTAACTTGTTAGGAAATTGTGACTTTCTGGTCAATATTATGTATTGCGCTAACTGAACAGCAAATGTTTTTCTACATGCTTTGAGAGGTCCCGTGTCACCAAACGAATTGTGAGTTTTTTTTTTGTTACGCAGTAACAGTGAAATTTTGTCTGTGTTACGTCTCTAATACGGTGAATGCGACGATACGGCGAATTATCACTTCATTATGAAGTATTCTAAAGAAGAAAAGATAGACATGTTATCAGTTTATTTTGAAGCTGGGAAAAGTGCTACAGATGCAGAAAGATTATACACTACGGGATGTTAGTAAGTCATTAATTTCTCGATTCAGAAAGTGTTCTGATGCAAATGGTCGCCGCATTGAACCTTTTCTGTAAATAGACATTAAAATTAAAATATCTCCTAAACTAATTATTTTTTCACATAAATAGATTAATACTTTTTTGTAAAGAACATGAAGCAAGTTCTTTTTTGTAAAGAACATTAGCTGATGCAATAAAAAATATATAATTCCATTTGAAAAAACATTAATAATCTTCATGTCCTTTACACGTCCACCTACAAAAAAAATATAGCACCAGCATGTGCCCCTCTCAAAACCATTCGATTTCATCTGAAACAATGTTTGCTATGAGTAACCATAATGACACAAATCTAGATGACAAAATGCGGTGAGCCACCCTGTATAAGCCGTGTTATGTTACTGCTGTATGCTTCTAATATAAAAGATTAAAAACAATTGAGTGGTATAACCCCCGCTTTTCTGCATCACAACGAGGTAGCCAAAAAATACAAATACACTTTTTACATACTTTTTCTTGTTCATATCCTCGGAATATTCCGTGTAAAAGACAACGTTCAAAAACGAGCATAGAATCACATTTTTCTTCAGGTACTTCCTGCAGCAAAGAAGATATTTAAACGTTCTACTTTCACGTAGTAAGCACTTCACACAGCGCTGCTTTATATTTTCCATAACGAAATGTGCTCGCTGTTTATGTTTGAACAGTGTAGTTTAATTCGTTCTTTCATGTCTTCCGCAGAAACAAATGGACGCGTATGCAGTTTATCTTTGAGGTAACCTCGTAGAAAGAAATCAAGGGGATTGAGGTCGGGAGAGCGTGGTAGCCATGATGTTGGATTATGTGGTACAGACCATCTGTCAGAATAAGTTTGTCGTAGGTAATTGGTTACAAGCTTGCATTGTGTGTAAATGTGTATTTTCCACGAAACGTTCTATTTATCAAAAATGTGAGATATCGTATGAAATATTGGTGTTTTAAACATTGCAGCTTAATACGTCTCATGTAGAATATTCCGAGTTGGTATGAATGAAATTTCAATTGTAAAAGAGTGTATCTATCTTTTTTTGGTGTATCGTTGCGTTCACTAAGAAAATGCAGTCATAGAGAAGTAAACATACTATTAACTTTTTCCTCAACAGTCTTTATCTCTTATCAGATTCGAGATATGACTCGTTCTATTTACGTGACGCACCTAAAGATCCTACATTAAGAATATAGAATTATCTAGCAATCTAAGATAAGAAGATTCTATATTATCCAGCAATCTGATAGCAGATCGTACATTTATCAATCATCTGAAAATTGAAAGCGTTAATATCAATCACAAGATGCGCATGCATTATAAACTACGTTTAAATCTAACAAAATAAAAAAGCAACTTCAGAATAACGAAAGAGTTCCTGTCGGGAATATTTTTGATCGAATAGTACTTCGTATCGGTATATGGCCGATTTCGGTCATACTTCACCCAGGCGCAGCGTTTAGTATGAAAAAGCTGCAAACACCGTAAACAACACGTATCTGAAACGTACACGAATTCAACGTATCTTGAGTTTCGTTTCCCTACTGCGAACATATTGGAATCCCCTCCGAGATATTAGCGTTGTAGATCGAATTTATTCCACCTATAGCTATGCAAATTTTTCTAGCTCTCGTCTCCGAGCGAGTTCGACACGGGAAACTCGTAATTTGTCGGATAGTACGCGACCAATAGCTTTCTTGCTCGTTTTTTTCCACCCCTAACCACCCTCCGTCACGAAATTTCATTCACCCTTCTTCACCCTCGCTCACGCTCTCTTCTTTGTCTTCGTTCATCGATTCAACCTTTCTCCTCACGTTCTCGGCCAATCGCTCTTCCATCACTTTCATCCCCAATTGCATCCCTCTTTTTCCTTTTTTTTCGCAGCATTCACTTGTTATACCGTTCAATCTCAATTTGAATCGGAAGCCCGGTCTCATTCTCTTCACACTTCCTCTCTCACACGTTCACGTGCTTTGCACTCCTTGCCTTTTTCGCACATTAACACAATTTACACTTGTTCTGTCTCTCGCATGTTCATTTCCTCTCTTTCTTGTAGGTACACATCCCATTTACTCTCTTTTTCGCACATGCACACCTTGCATTCCCTTTCTGACATTCACTTCGCACTCCTTGTTCTGTTTCTCTCTTTCAAACCCACACGTTTAGCACCTTCTGTTCGTTTTCTTTCTTTCTGGCGTACATTATACCACCTTGCATCCCTACTCCTCGTTCACACACTTTGCACCCGTTGTTCTTTTTCTCTCGTTTCGTATGATCGTTCGTAATTTCGTTCTCATTTCTCTCTTTCGTTCGTCTCTTTGTTCTGGAAACGATACAGATACCCTCCGTTATGCTTGAACTGCAGAAGCCGGGACAGTCGGCCACGACGAGCGAGGCTCCGGGGATTGCCGCCCGCTACGACTCTGCCAACACAACAACAACAAGGCCGCTTCACGAGTCTAATTCCTAGGCATCTAGTTCGCTAGAGACTCAAGAGAAAATGGAAATTCTCGTACGCGGTTGCTCTCAACGCTTTCACGCTTCTTTTAGAGTTTCTTTTCTTTCTACACTTTGTCGATTGCGAAACTTTACACCCTCCCGCTTTTACCGACGATGAAACGCGTAGTTTCCGCACGCGCGAAGGTAATATTTTAGAGTTTTAACACGGTGACCGTCACAGTAAAAATTGACGGTAATACAGATTATTAACAATGGTACTTGAAATTCATTTTATAATTTGTTAATGTAGAGATGTTCTTAGGTAGATCATTTTTTGTGGAATATCCGTATTTGTTGATTGAAAGTGATTTTCTACCATTTCAATTTTCTTGTTAATACTTGTTGTTAAATTATTCGTATTGGATGCAACATTTGTTTAAACATATTTAGATAATATCTGTATCTATAGTTAATTCTTTATAAGTTCTATAGTTAAATCACGTATACATAGCTTGTAAGTTATAAGATCTTGTTTTGGATAACGCGGTTGAGGACGAAAGCAACATGTTATTATTGGTGTGAACAAAAATTCTAAAGCTGTGTATAATTACATATAACTCTGATTAAGAATATCACATTTTTTACCAATCGATGTCATTTGTAATAAAATAAAGACTTTTGGAGTTTGAATAATTTTAAGAATTACTCATTTATGTAGGTTTTGGGAGTACTGTAAAATCTATCAATTTAAAAATGTAGAATATAGACTTTCAGAACTGTTAATTTATAAATTTGAAGATAAACTTATTAATTTAAAAATTTATAAATTTTCAGATAAGTTACAAATTTTAGACCGCTGAACGTATCTTCTTATGGAATAATTTTGGTTTCTGTACCTTTAAAACGTGATTCGAAATAGAACAAATATTAAAATGTTACTTTTGTCCTCACTCTTCGCTATATCATTGCTTTAACATTAAAAGCCTTCAAGAGTTCTTTTCTTTTGCTTATCCTATAAACAATTAATTTAACCGAATTTGCTGTATTAAAATTTAAGTTTTTAAAATGTATCAGAATTTAATATTAACCCTTTGTCCTATGATTCATTGATCAGACGCGTCAGTAAGAACTAACTATTCATTGCTACAATATTAAAACGAATAGAGAAAGTAGAAATGTTATTCCTACATTGTATTCAGCGATTCTTGACTATGCAAATTGTAATTCGACTTAAACTTCAAATTGAAGCGCATTAAAAATTCGAGTAAAGTGATACTTGAACTGTGAGTGCGTTATGAGTCGGACTCGTCGAAGTATGACATGGGGTTAATAAGATTAGCAGTATGTGAGTCTACGTATTCACCAAAGGAACATCTAACACTAAATACACACATAATTTAAAAATAAAATAGAAAAATAAATGAACAAACGATAGAATATTATTATGCACATTAATTCCTTGTCTCGATGAAAATCAACAGGGATTTCAGGAAAAGCATTTTGATCAATTTTTTAACGTAAAGAGGAAGACTTGTGAATGGACCACATGACCCGTTTGGTAGTTTTAGTAATAAATACTTCTTCTTTGGCAGTTGCCAACTGGCAATTAAAAATGATTGAAAAGTGGAAATAGATGAGATCAGATAAACGACTGTTTGTGTATTAAAATATTGCTTCTTGCGATTAAAATTATGAAACGTTGTAATAATATTTTCAGTGATATTTCCTGATATAGATTTTTGTAAACGAAAATCTGTTTTTTAAAAAATGGCACATACAAGTTGATTCGTTTGTGATTTTCAATCTGTTCCTAACAAAAATGTTCATGTTTACTTTTATTTCAACCATGTAAACACTGTTTTATTCATGCAATCAGTGATTGGATTAATGCAATATACAGGGTGATCTGGACCTGGTGAACCAATTGAAGGAGTGACTCTATATAAGTAAGAAAAAAATAGAAAAGCCTAATTTTATGAAATAAAACTACATATTACTTTTCGAACTCTGTACGAATGAGTATTAGTCTCTTACATTAAAAATATCAGTAGTTTAATTCTAAAAAAATTAATAGGCAAAAATTTGAAATGCAGAGGCAGCTAAATGTGTTCAAAAATTATAAAACAGAATTGAATAATATTTCACTAATTTTTGAATAGAAAGGAAAACGAAATTGTTGAAAAATAATGAATAAGTTCATTTTTATTAAAACAGAGTCGATGATTTTTAAATAAAAGTTTGCGATAAATCGAAGTGATTCTAAAAAACAACCAATAACTTTTAATTTGAACAAATTTTTATTCGGATTAAACGTTATTTGTTACTTTTAGAATAAATGCGTGTTGTCATTCTTAATTTATATTTGAAAAGCTTCGAATATATTTTTGTTTCTACAATTCAGAAATGCCTCGCTATTACTTTACAAAATTTTTACTAATAGATTATTTGAATAATGATCAATTTTGCTATGTAATATTAAGCATACAGAAATTATAATGATAGCTGCATTTTCGGCCCGTTTATACTCTGCGTGTTCATTTCAGGACATTAAATTTTAAATTCTTTTATTACGTTAATTAGCTAATGTACATAGAACATGAAATAAAATCTGGCTTGCGGATAATATAAAGGGTATAGCCGGATAAGGTGGTCAAATGTGCCCTTGAGTCGAATTTGAGACCCAACTCGTCAGTCGGTAGCATATCCCAAAAAAACACCTCACACCAAGTTTCAACCCCCTATCTCATCCGTGGGGGTAGTAAAAGGGAAAAAACGAAATTTCGGTTTTTGGCCCTTTTTGCCTATTTAATTTCGTACAAAAATTCTGAAAAAATTCTAAAACATTGAGGTCCAGATAGCGCATCTTACAGAATTTTTTCAGATTTTTTGATCGCAAACTGTAGTCGTGAAAAATCAAAAACCGAAAAAAAATCCGAAAAAATGCGATTTTTTAGTGAAGATGTCGGAGCACTACTTTTATATTAACGTGGTAGTTAGGTATTAGTACAACTATTATTCTCTAATTTTTTCAGATTTTTCGGTGAGGTGCGCCGTAGTTAAAAAAATCAAAAACCGATTTTTTCGCGCGAAAAACTAACTTCTGCTTTGAATTTTTATGCCATTTTCCCATAAAAGATGCATTAAGTAATTTTAAGAGGATTCACGTTCACACAATTGATCTATGGATTACAACAATGCAATTAACGTAATTAATTAGTTTTATGGTACGTTCTTTATATACTTAAATGTTTGAAGGGTTTTCAACAACATCGGTGGCGCAGCGGTTATGGCGTCTGACTCATAAACTGCTGCATACTTTTTTTGACGCGAGTTCGATCCCACCCGACCTTACATTTTTTTTTCTTTTTTTTTTTTTTTCTTTAAATTGTTAATTTTTTAAATTCTAATTATAGAACAATGAGTGTTACTTATTTAAAAACATTTCTAACGCACTTTAGAAATATTTCAAGGTTTGCTTTTTTTTAACTTGAAAAACTTTGACAACTTTAAATTCATATAAAAATAATTGTGGAACATTTTGATTATATATCTTAATTGTGCTACAAGTTTATAAATTTTCAGTTGAGTGCATATATCAGTACAATTTTTAAATACTTCATTTCTGGTAACTAAGTAATAGAATTATGTATATTACTTGTTGTTATAAGCATTTTGTTAATCTTGAATAGTTGAAGATTAGGTTTTTTCCTACTCAGGTATCCGACCATTGTACGTCGGGATGTTGTAAACTTGATGTTTGAAAAATGGTTAATTCAATTCATCCTTGAAATAATCACGATGTACAATATTAAGCAAAATATGTCAAACAGAGCAAGTGATACCTGTTACAAATGAAGGCAGCAATGACGACGGATACATTTGACATAGTATTTCTTCAACAATGGAAAGTGATAAGTTACGAAAAATAAAATGTTTAAAAATAAAAATATATAAAATCGTAGCACAATTAAGACATGTAATCAAAATACTTACAATTATTTTTATTTCAACAGGTAGTTGGGGCTTTACTGGATAGTCTGCGATTAACGTAGGAGTCCCACGCTAGTCTAAAAACGTATAGACTGTGCGTAAATAAATCCTTTTCCCCAATGAAAAAAAAAAACAAACCTTGAAATATATCTAAAGTGCGTTAGAAATGTTTTTAAATAAGTAACACTCATTGTTCTATAATTAGAATTTAAAAAATTAACAATTTAAAGAAAAAAAAAAAAAAGAAAAAAAAAATGTAAGGTCGGGTGGGATCGAACCCGCGTCAAAAAAAGTATGCAGCGGTTTATGAGTCAGACGCCATAACCGCTGCGCCACCGATGTTGTTGAAAGCCCTTCAAACATTTAAGTATATAAAGAACGTACCATAAAACTAATTAATTACGTTAATTGCATTGTTGTAATCCATAGATCAATTGTGTGAACGTGAATCCTCTTAAAATTACTTAATGCATCTTTTATGGGAAAATGGCATAAAAATTCAAAGCAGAAGTTAGTTTTTCGCGCGAAAAAATCGGTTTTTGATTTTTTTAACTACGGCGCACCTCACCGAAAAATCTGAAAAAATTAGAGAATAATAGTTGTACTAATACCTAACTACCACATTAATATAAAAGTAGTGCTCCGACATCTTCACTAAAAAATCGCATTTTTTCGGATTTTTTTTCGGTTTTTGATTTTTCACGACTACAGTTTGCGATCAAAAAATCTGAAAAAATTCTGTAAGATGCGCTATCTGGACCTCAATGTTTTAGAATTTTTTCAGAATTTTTGTACGAAATTAAATAGGCAAAAAGGGCCAAAAACCGGAATTTCGTTTTTTCCCTTTTACTACCCCCACGGATGAGATAGGGGGTTGAAACTTGGTGTGAGGTGTTTTTTTGGGATATGCTACCGACTGACGAGTTGGGTCTCAAATTCGACTCAAGGGCACATTTGACCACCTTATCCGGCTATACCCTTTAATTAGTAACACGCATTTAATGTAAAAATTAATGTATATTTAACATCAAAATCAATGAATATTTACTGTAAAAATTGATTAAAATTAATAATACAGTTAAGAATTGATAAACTGAGGCAATAAATAAAATGAGGTTATTGGGTTAAAGCAGATTAACCCACATTTAACAGTGGGTTAAAAAAGATTAAGTACTTTAATACGTTGATTACCATAATAAAAATTCAATATTTATTATTTAAATTAACTATCCCGAATTATTTAATTAGTATAATTTATGTTGTGTTCGTGAGAAATCTAACAAAGTATATAATCTTAAAAAAGATTATTGATATCATATTTTTAAAATAATTGAAATCTTTATTAAAGCACCAAACATAGCCTTTAAAATTAGGTTTGAAATAATTAGTTAAATGCATTCATATAATTTGACGATTTCTATTTTTTCAGATAAATTATTAGTTTCTGTAGTTACAAAATAAATAAAATTACAAATATATAGCGCTTCTTTGATTACTATATCAACATATTATAAATCAATTTCAGTTCCTTGGAAAAATTTTCAAAAAATTGTTTTACTTCTTACATCAGATGACTAAATTAAAGTATGTAAGTATTAATTTTTAATTTAACCAAATAAATTTTCAGAATCTTATAGACTGAAGAAAACAAAACATTCACTTTGTTAGTCAGTTCACACAAATTATTTTTTATTCATTTTTCCTCTCACTTCTTATTGATTTTTACTTCTTTAATATAAATTTGATTATAAAGGAAAATATAATTAAATATTTAGTTAAATCTTATACTATACTAAAATTACATAAAAATCAGTGTGCCATTTAAATTTTCTGCCGCAATATTCGTTCGTTGCTCGCGTTTTAAATACTTCACTACCGCAGAGAATATGAAGTAAAAATGCATATAAACATTTTTAACAAAATATTTCCTCACGATAAAATCTGTTACATAAACTGCGATTATTTATATACAAAACATGTGAAAATATATATGTTAAATAATATCTTATTAAGTAAAAGATAATAACAAACCGAGTATTATTATGTGCAACAAATAAACATATTACAAATATAATTCAAATTAAAATAACATATAAACACATTTTATGAATCATACTTAAATAATATCATTCAACGTTTTAAATGTAGTTAATTATTGTTAATGAATGTTACTCGTTAAAATTATTTTGTTCACAGAGCGAAAGCTTTCTGTAACGTATGACATGGCTGAAGGACATTTAAATTTTATGACACTTTTAGCTCCCATTCGAGATGATTTTATTTCCCAAATTTTGAATCGTAATTGTTTACGAGCGAACGTTAAATACATTTTACGTTTGCACTGTATAGGCGAGAAGAGTAATTATTACAGCTAATTGCATCACATCCGTATTGCATGTTAGTGAAACAATTACCGATGCAAGTAAACTGCAGCCGTATTTGTTATTTCCTCAGGGATTATTTGGAAATATGTTCAACGCTCGTACACATTACATCTGCTAGTAAATTTATCAGTATGAAGATGTTCAATTATTCAGCAAACATTACCGAACTGTCTGAAATAAATACGAAATATTCGCTGTGCGCTTACATGTGGTGGGAAAGGATACACGATGTATGAATTATGCAAGACGTGCCAAAAATTCTGCGGTGTATGCGTAAAATATACTGAAAACTAGGTAGAAACGAAACAAATTCAAGGTATAGTTATTCGGTGCAAAGTTCACCAGCATTTTAATTAATTTATAAGTTACATGCTATAATTTTCATATATTTTGCAATACAATAATTAAACAAGTAGATATTGTTGTTGTTTTGTTTAGTGTATAATGAGTAACATTTTGATTTTGCAAAAAAACTTTACATCTTGCAATAATAAAATCAGAATACAAAATAGTTGATTTGTATTTTATAAAATTTATTGGTACGACTTTACTTGTTTTATTAATTTTTATTCAATAAAATATATATAGTTTTAATTTATTTAATAACATAGTGAATTCAATCTGTAATAATAATAATTTACCTTAATAAATTCATTTAATATATTAATAAAGTAACTGTACTACAGATTTTAATAAACCTATTCATTCACTGAATTATAAATTATTTAATATTTTAATAAAAATGCTATTATTGTGAAAGAAAATCGAATTTACTAAATAGTATTAATTTATTATAGTCTTTGTCTTATAAAATATTTCAATTGTTCAAAAAAACACAGCTTTTAAAAATACTAAAAATAAAAATACATATTTGCATAAGAATCAATGTGGATTAAAATCAGTTTAAGAGCTAAAACATAGATTTCCTACAGATTTAACGTATTTGAAAGCGCTTATCTATTATTTATTCGTAATGGGGTATAATCATATTCGGATATCTGACAGAACTGACTGCTCGAAGGATTTGCTCGGCAAACGTCGGTAGATATTTTATTTTATGGACAATATTTTTATCATCATATTTCGATTACAGTGAACCGGTGCTCATCTGGATTTATGGAGAAAAGTTGCAGAAGGGGTCAAGCTCGGTTTATAACGTGGTTATCCTCTTTCGACAACAGCCTGTTAATACTTCAAGCATCGATCAATCGTTCGGGAAAAGAATATTATCCATGAGAAATAAATATGAAAATGAAAAATATTTCGTTTAGAAGAATATGTTGTTGTGAATAATTGTTATCGTTCTAACTATTCAGTTTTATGTTTGATTCAACTATAATGTGATAATTTACAAATTCATGTTTATAAATAATTGTATATATTTAAGTTTCACGCATATAAATGATTTGATGTATTTAATAATTTACAGTTTCTCGTATATACATAATTTGCATATATTCAATAATTTATAATTTTAGATATAAAAATAATTTTATGTATATAATAATATACAGTTTTACGTATATTATTAAATATAAATAATTTGCATGTATTCAATAATTTACAGTTTTGGATATATAAATAATTTTCATGTATTCAATCATTCATAATTTCAAATATATAAGTAATTAGCATGTATTTAACAATTTATAATTTCAGATACATAAATAATTTACATATATGTGGTAGTTTGCAATTTCTTACAAAAGTATTCTTTTTTTAAGTTTCAATAGCAAGTTTCAACTGATAACACAAGTTTCAGCGTTTAATATGAAAGTTAGGTTAGGTTTAACTTACATATTTTATAATATGAAAGTCAGATTAGTTTCAACTTAACTTTCAATATGAAAGACAGGTTAGCTTTTCTCTTAACTTCAATATGAAAGTAAGGTTAGGTTCTACTTAAATTTAAATATGAAGGTCAGGTTAGTATCAATTTAACTTTCAATATGAAAGTAAGGTTAGGTTCAAATAAAATTTCAACATGAAAGTCAATTTGTAATAAAAAATATTAAAATATAAAAATAATGTAAAAATAACTGAAAGTTAATCTGCAAATCTTGAATTTTAAATATGCGTGTGGGCTGAGAAATAAGATTTTTGTTTTTCTAAAATTGGTTAAAACGAAAATAAATTATTGAAACCAAGTGGAAAATGTAGTAGAAGGTATATCTTACAAATTTATACACATCTTTCAACGTTTACTGTGATATATATTTCAATTCACTTTGAATTCCTTTGGAATAGAACTCCTTCATCTTGATGTTGCAAATATGTCACAGGTGCATGTTTGAATCTATCCATCGAATTTTCTGCTTCAAGTATGCGATATACCGAAGTTGATATATGCTGTACTAACTTCATGGATGTTTTTCAAATTTTTGATTTGTATGTTTTAGTTCGCACATTAGAAGTTGAACATTAATTTTTATTAATAATATTAGAATATTTATTTGAATAGAATATTAATTTATATTATGATTTATTAATTCAATAATAAGTTGAATATTATTTTATAGAATATGAGAATTGGGGAATTGGGGAATTTCGAAACTTGGACATTTATGAGTTTGGAAATTTAGGGTTTCAAACATCGAATATGTAGGAATTGGAGCATCTAAAAATTTGAAAGTTTGCAAATCTAGAAATTTAGAAATTTGAAAATTTTAATATTTAGACATTCAAAAGTTTAAAAATTTAGAAACGTAGGAATTCAGAAATGTAGAAATTCAAAAACGCAGCAATTGAAAGCCGTAGACAATTTGGGATTTCAGAAATTTAGAAATTTGGAAATTTGGAAATTTGGAAACGTGGAAATTTGGGAATTTAGAAATTTGGAAATTTGGGAATTTGGAAATTTGGAAATTTGGAAATTTGAGAATTTAGAAATTTGGAAATTTAGAAATCTGGAAATTTAGAAATCTAGAAATCTAGAAATCTAGAAATCTAGAAATCTAGAAATCTAGAAATCTAGAAATCTAGAAATCTAGAAATCTAGAAATCTAGAAATTTGGAAATTTAGAAATTTGGGAATTTAGAAATTTGGAAATTTAGAAATTTGGGAATTTAGAAATTTGGAAATTTTGAAATTTTGAAATTTAGAAGTCTAAGAATCTAGAAATCTAGAAATCTAGAAATCTAGAAATTTTGAAATTTAGAAATATGGAAATTCGAAAATTTGAAGATTAAAAAATTTAGGACCATGAAATTTTGAAACTAAAATATTTTAACCTGCAACTTATCATAACAATCCATTAGTATCATCAGCATGCTAAATTGAATGACATATAATAGTAATATAAATATTACATATAAAAATGATTCTGAAACTTATGAATTCTAATTTCATTGTCAACATGTGTAGTTTCATTCTGTACTCATCTTCATTCAGTATATTCTCTTCAACCAATTCTAGATTAATGATGGTGTTATTACTATTCAGTCCGCCTATATGTATTCAAATTTGAAGTCATACATGATGGAAATACCGGTAAATTTATCGTTTGATTTAGAATCAAAGGCTGTGAGGAAGCGAGCATTATCCTAGAAAGCGACAATGATGAAAATTAATTATCACGCTGAAATTAACTGATGTCAGACAGTGCATCATAATGCGTGATTATTATGCTTGATGTACTATGCGATAGAGCTTACACGTCAAGATATTTGCACTGTTTAAAAGACAAGTATGTTCATGAAAATTAGCTGCTTTTCATAAATTATGATTAACCATTAATTTAGATGTTCGTGTAGATTTATTTATTTTGTGTGTATTTTGTATACTTTTGTAAGTCATCATTATACCTTGGATATTATAATTAAAATTATGTTATATATATATAATAAATTAAATTGTAGTTAAGTTAGTCCTAAATTGTAATAATCACTATCTTAATTTTAAAATGATAATTAATTTGAAATCTATAATTAAAAGATTGTGATAAATGTCAGTATGTTTTCATCTTAATTACTTTATTTATATTCCACTTAATCTTTTTTCAATTTTGAATGTTGATACTAATTTTGACTGTAAAAGCCTTATTAAATTATTGGACGTGAATTTTATAGACATAAACAATTTTATAAGGCATGATAAAGTAAAAATAAAATAAATATCAATTAAAAGCTGAAAACTTAGTGTAAAATTGGTTAAACCTTAATAAAATCAGACATTTTATTTGTAACAATTTAATTTGTATTTGATTCATATTTAATTTTGATTATAATCAATATTAAGATAAATAATATTTTATGTATATGGTATCATAACAAAAAATCATTCTTCCTTTTCAAGCTCTAATAAATTTTTCTACGAACTCTGTCAGAAACAACCACATTTTTCTAAAAAAGCATTGTTTCTATTTTTTGTACATGTATCATGCAGTTCCGATCATCGTTAACCATTCTCGTGTTTTATATTTTTATCGAAAAAGTTTGGCAATCAATTGCAGAAAAATGTTCACATTTCACAGTACAAAAGGAACATATAAAATTGAATTTTGAAATATTTGTTTTATCAACAGTATTCCTTATTGTCCTATTTCTTTTGATATTCATAAATTTAATCTAAACAACCGCCTCGTTTCAATGCAATCACTGTTTACTCTGTATTAAAAATGTTCTTTGACCAAATTGTTTCTAGATTCACTTATTCAGAATATTTCAAGTTTTTCCAACCAGACATAAACGTAAAAAGTGGTTCTGCAAACATAGAATTATACATTTTTTGATTGAAAGGTAAAATAATTGAATTAATAATATTGAATCACGTTAGAATGCGATCTATATGCGTTCCTCAATCTGTAGAAAGGGTGCGCATTTTTCGTTGTTTCTTTTGTTTCACATTTCGTGTGCTTTGTGCAGTTCGCAAAACGTCCTTGTGTTCACACGCGCTCGTGCGTTTCACTTTGTATAATTTTATTTTTAATATACTTAATTAATTGTATTCTAAACGTATAATTATTTATTCCACTGTATGTCAAACTCTGTCAAATCATGTCATAAGAATATTATAAAATATTAATATATTGATAATAATATAATATATTATCGTAAAGATATGAGATTGATAACTTCAAATTGTAGTATAATACCTAACCTAACGTCAAATATTAAATTAGTTTCTTTTTTAATTATTTTAATTGTACTTAATAAAAACATCAGTTCATATTACACCACATAATTATTTTCTCCATCACCTACAGCAGCCAATAATTTTAACCTGATGCAAATGTGTAATTCATTTTGTTTATTAAAATGCATGTCATTCATAATCTCAGTAATGGAAATATTCGTTGCAAGGAAATATTTGTTGCAAGGAAATGCCAGTTAAAATTTCCTTTTAGAAAAGCAAACATTCATCATACTCTCTAAATAATTTGACCACGGTTTTAATCAAATTTTATAAGCTCGTTGCTATAACGTTGCTATAAGCTATACAGATTGTTCTGTAACAGGTATAATCGGAAAGAAAGTCATTCTACATTAGGCAATGTTTTGAAAACGTCTCGACAAGGGCTACAGGAATATGCAACAGAAAATGAATGATTGTATCTAAGAAACTAAAGATCATGTTTATGTGACCATCAAACGACCTTTTCAGATCAAATTATTGCCACCATCTTATATCTTCCTAGATATTCTACAACTTTCAAACATTTTTCCATATACATATAAAGCATCTTTTGAAATATACTGATAGGATCGGACTGTAGAGATACTTTGCGTAACTAAGGACCTGGGCAAATTTATATTCATTTATTTATTAAAAACATGTCTGTTAGATTATAACATACAGTCGGTTTTGATCGATGATATATTATTAAATGGCTACAGTATTTTAACTGTACAAAGATAGTATAATCGAATGAATGGATTGTTGGCTGTCTCAATTATATTTGTATAATGAAATTATAGAAGACCCTATACAATTTAGAATATCGAAGAGCAAATGTAACATGACGTAAAATCTCAAAATAAATACAAGAAAACTTCCTTCGTGGTATAACCTTAAATCCTCTACAGTTGTACAAATTCTACACTAGAACAAGTAACACCCATGTCGCCACAGTACAAGAATTCATGTCTCGCGATAATATTTCTCAAAAGGTATTTTCTCGCTGATCAACAACGTGCTAACCATGCAGAATTTCTATGAAAAACTTTTTTAATAGAAAATTCTCATACTTAATATTCAAATATTCAAAGTCAATTTTCTCGAAAACAAAGCTTCGTATGAACAAATTTTATTGTATATTTTCCACTGATTTTTTCATGCAGAATAATCTTCTTTCAGGTTGTACCCCCAGTTATCGAATATCCTGTATATTCCGTTTAACTACAGAGATTCGAGATGAAAGTTGCGAATATTGTCTAAAGTTTCATCCCTGTGACAGCGGCTTCAAGGCTCTTTACAACAGAAATATGAAACTCGAATATCTTAACACTTATTAATTTAGTTATCATTTTGTCAATCAAATGAAATGTTTGCTGGGTAACTTTATTTTTCTATCTGCAATAATTTCTGAGATATTATCCAGAGGGGTAAAACTTTTCCGAGGGCGGATATTTCACCCCCAAAAGATATTTGTTCTCCTGCTTCTAATTGTTCCATAAGATTATAAAATCGTAATAAATTACACCTTACTGATTACTTCTATAAATCATTTGTTGAAAATTCACAAAAAGGATTGAACTATTCTTAAGAATAATTTTAATTTTATTGTCACATTCGATTATTACAATAATTTTTATTTTGTTTCAAGACAAGAAGTCTTGATATTTGTTTCCTAATGCTTGAAGACCTAAGTCTACCAGATGTAATATTGAACTTACAACAAAATGTATCAGAAAAAAAGTGCATTTTTCACGAGGAATATGACTCTGGAATAAAAATATGGATTTATATTTTGAAGACATCCGTACATTAAAAAATTCGTAATGCAATTTGACTCTCCACTCGAAATACTAAAGGACACCTGTTAGCTTGTTTTTCTTAAACCAAATGTCTTCGAGATTATTCACAATGTTAACTTAAATGGAACACTGTATACTTAACACAAAACGTGCCTTCCAGAAATATAATTTTTTTTTCAGTCCTGATACATAATGAACATATCTCATAACGTAATTACAGCCGACGAAAGTTTCATGAGTAAATTTGCTACTTCATCAGTAACAGACTGCGAATTATTCGAATCATTTGATTCCCAGTATTTTCCTTTCTTTTCATCCCACCGCGCTGCAAGTTCGGGGGTTGATGAATGAAAAATTTGAACGTGTGACGTTATTAGAGTGCCTTGCTGTTATCGAATTTATCGGAAAAGCCATTTGGACCAGTGACTAGCAAACAAAGGGCGTCGAAAAAAAAGCTGGTAGTTGGATTTACTTTTCCATATTCATTAGTTCGATCCGATTGTACGAGCTTATTCGAACTTGTTTGCTTTCGCGCGATTCTACAGGAGCTTATACTTTCTAACTCGAAGAAATATATTTCAGATAGTGTACGTTTCTTCCGATACTTCAGCAAGTTTCTGCTTTAAGCGAGTTCTATTTCTCGTGATTGATTATCGTGTAAAACTGTCCAATAGTCGTTTCGTAAAACGAATGCTGATGGATGCTAATAACGCTTTTATCCCCGGCAATGAATTTCGATTTCACGCAGGAAACAGGAAACCAGGCGAGAATTTTAAACAAATTGAGTGCTTCATCGTTGGAAACTTCGATGTGAATGGATAGTAATTGGTAGTTTTAGTTATCGGGTTGAAATTATACGATTTCTGTCGGAAGAAGTGATTTTCAATTGAATTGGTTAAACGATTAGCATGGAAATTGAAAATATCAAAATAATGCAGTTGGTATGAAGTTATGGTGTAGAGTAGAAGTTATGTTACAAGAGTATTATAAGTAATATTGTTATAATTAGAGTTGTGATATAAAAGTATTATAACAATATAATATTGTTATAAGGTGAAGTGGGGTAAGTGCAGACTGGTTTTTGTAAAGTTGATATTTAAACGTATTTTCAGTCTGCTATGTAAATACTTAACACTGTCAATATCGAACGCTTTGCACAATTACTACAATTTAATTAATATTAACTAGGACCTTAATTTTCCTTGCACATTTTGATTTTGATAGGAAATTGTTTAAAATGTCAACTAGTCTGCACTTTCCCCGAAAATAGGGTAAGAGCGTAACTTGAAGTTAAATACTTTGAAACTTTATTTCATGTGTAATGAGGCAAGAGCAGAATTATTAACAAATCTGCTATAAAATGCTTTTTACTGCATTATGCAAGTACGATATACTGCAAACAAGTACTCTTAGCTGAAGTATAAAAGGGGATATAGTGAAACAAAACAAGGAAGCAAACATACTAAATGGAGAAATTTCGTTCATATTGTAATAAAAACAGCCTGTATACGTACTTGCCTCGTTTATGAACTTACCCCACTTCACTTTAGTAGAAATTACAAATACAGGGTGAATCACAAATGGTGTCCCATAGAAATGACTCAGTTACTAGTAGCCCTATCAAATATGTTTTTATTAGCTTTTGCACGGTTTTGGAAGAGGTATAACGTGGCTTTGAAAAATTATTCCTCAAATCCTTCTTTTATGTTTTTTTAAGGACACCTCGAATTTTTTTCTTGAAAACATATCATTTCTTCACACCTATCTCTTAGAGTATTTCAAGACAAATCCGGTGGACATCGAGACATAGTTTTTTCATCTGGTTTGAGAAAAAATTAAAAAACTTTATATTACAAGTATCATATACTACGCCATTGTAGCGCATTGTTGTTGACAAAATTGAAATTATAATACTCAGATTGGAATATTTGAATATTCAGATTTTCACAATGTAAAATGGCTAAAATTGAAGGTAAATTGCCTGGGGTAGTTTTATACCCCAGAGTGAACCGTTAATGGTTAATGTATGGAACAGAGTAATAACATAATTTTCAATATCGATGTATTTTGCAATATTTGCAAGATTTTAAAAGCAATATTTTAAATGCGGTACAGGGAATGGCTAGTGGTAATAAAAACAGGATCCCACCACTTGTTTTTGGAAGAACTTGGGAATTTACTCCGTGCACGTAAGGAACAAGTAAAAATTAGGACAATGGTTAGGTCCTTTCTAACCCTCCTTTACACTTGTCCTTAATTGAAGGAAGCTTAGGTTGCACGGGATTATACAATCGAGTGCACTTGTCCTCGATTTTCTGGGATCAGATAATGAAAACCTTAAAAATTTTTAATTCACAAATTTTTATTCTCCCATATTCATAGGTTTCCATATACGTAAATTTCTAAACCGTGAAATCCACAAAATTCTAAACTGTCAAATTTCTACAATTTTAAAATTATAGAATTGTTAAAGTTTCAAATTTTTTAATTTCTAAATTATCAAATTTCTGAATCTTTAGAACACTAAATTTGATATGTTTTCAAATTTCTAAACTACCAGAATCCTAAATTTGATATATTCTCAATAAATTTACATTCCCAAAATTCAAAATTTCCAGTATTCTAAATTTAATATTTCAAAGTTTCTAAGCTTCCACATTTCAATCTTTCAAATCTTCAAATTATTGAATTTCTAAATATACAAATCTGTAGTTCTCCAAATTTCTAAAACACCGATTTCTCAAATGTCCAAATTCTAAATTACCAAATTTTCAAATCTCTAAATTCTCAAATCACGATATTTTAAAATCCTCAGGTACCTAAATCCCTAAATCCACAAAATGCCAAATCCTGGAATCTCCAAATCCCCAAATCCCTAAATCCTCAAATCTCCAAATCCCCAAATCCCCCAATCCTCAAATCCTCACATCTTCAAATTGGTTAAAATTATTATCTGAAAATAAAGTCAAATTTGTAAATTTATATACAAAATTATTTCTTCCAAAAAATTGTATATATAAGTACGTAAATAAATTAGGAACAATTTCTCCAGTTGTTTAAAATCATTGTTTGCAAATAATTGGTATCATATATCGATAATAATGTAACTATTGCACAGTTCAATTTATTCAGAAATCTGACTTGGACCACTTTCATAATCACCAGCATACATACTGTTACCAATAGTTAGTAATAAACATTCAGTAACTAACTATTAGTAACAGAATTTTGTTAACAGTAGTTTCATAGTTTTGTATCTAATATTTATTTAATAGATTTGGAGTAATGTAGTCATAATTTCAATGAATTAATAAGTTGACAATGGTCCTGTTTATAATTTATCATGTTTGAAGCTACAAAATGTGAGTCGATGAAAAAATACTCCTAACGTTTTACCATTAGGTAACTAGCTATGTCTAGGATTGAAGACTGATATTGATGCGAGTTGTGATAATACCCGTGTTCATATTACGGATCACTGAGCAGCTAACTGATGTTTTGAGTTCATCAACTAACCAATCAAAAATGTTGGTTAGCTGCACCGTAATCGGGAACGTGGATGTATGTACTATGTAACGAGCGCATATTACAACGCACATCAATATTATAGTGAAGCCTCAATATAAATTAATGTTTGAAATCTGAATTGTCGTTTATATTGCGTAGTTTCTGCATTAATTGAAATTTGTCGAACGTAGAAAAGGACAGCGAGTGAAGGAACTATCGAATATAAACAAATAGTAACATATCGGTAGTACAATCCTAACACAAGAATAAAACTTTCTTATTTTTTTTTTTATAATACTTGTACTAATATATTTGTAATATTTCTCTGATTAAAATGAGACCATACACGACTTAATATAGAATGTATTTACTTATAATTCTAGACATTTCATTTATATCGAGGATTTTATTCTAATAAATTATTTCAAGTAAATATGCTCCGAATTAGGTAGTGTTTGGTGTCATTTTGATTGGGAAAATATTACAAATATTTTAGTAAAAGTTGCGTGAAAAAGAACAGAAAATAAAAAAGTCTGCACTACATTGGCATTCAAAGTAATGGAATAGACTTTTGATCTTTGTCAACTGCCACAGTTGCGAGTCTCTTTCTTTTCTACCCGCTATCTTCCTGTGCTTTAGAAACTGTTATCATCTATAAAACTAGTAAATATAGTCAAAATTATAGTGCGTTTGGTTTCGTTGTTATCAGAAAAATGTCAAAAGTCTATTAGTAAAAGTTTGTACTAGCATTGTCTTCCCCTTAATGGTGGAAATAATTTTTTCGCTTATATTTTGCATATATTCGCCTACATCAAGTTGCATATTGATCTAAAGTCCTTCATTAAATAACGTTTATGAAACTTTTAGAAAATTTTCCTACTGGACACTAATTACACCCTGAAGTTTCAAACACTATGATATTCTGAAATAATATTTTGACATGCGCCATTATTTTGTTCAAGAGCATAATTTAAGGAAAATTTGATTTCAATACAAGGAGTTCATTTATCACCCATTATCACTGTTTATACTCTCGTAGTGAAGCAGTTAATCAATCATGATTATCCTTAATTTTGTAAAATATTACAGTCTGATACACGATAGCCTAATGACACTACTTTTTACTTGATAACAAAAATTCTAACAAGAAGACGTCAAGTACCTAACTTTTTACAAGTTTTAATGAGCTTCTGCAAATTATCCCGTTACGAAGCTCTTCATATAAAGTTTCAGATGTTATTGTAAAAATGCTAAAACAATGTCAGTTTTGTGACCGATTTAAAAGAAGGTGTTTCTGCTTTGTAAATAATGGATGAACGTTCATCTGTCACAAACTGTAGCAAAAACAGTGCTTGACCACGCCCTTTAATGTCGCGACATGTCTGTAACTGCAGCGAACAAATTTTCTTCCTGAAAAAGATATTCTTGGAAGACGAAAATTCACAGAAGATTAAAGAAATCAGATTCGACAAATTAGTCGAACTGAAAGAACCTGGATTATCGGAATTCAGGTAATCGATCAAGTGCAGCAGACAAGTCAGCAAATTCGTAATCCAAACGAATTTTACGATTTTGCCACTTCTAGAGAATCGAAATCTAATGCTTTAAAACCTCAATTTATTACTTTATTTATTAGCAGACTTTTCAGGACATAATATGTCCTTTATAGGCCCTAATTTATTTTTTATAAGACATAATTTATTATTCTTTACAGAATTTCTAAAGAAACAAGAACGTAATTTGTTGTTTTTTATAGGCTATTATTATATTTGTCAGGACACCAAATATGAAATACTGGATTTTTTAGAAAAGAATAAAAATTGTTTCTGTATCTAAATTAAACAAATATTTTATTTGTCAAAATAGGTTATGTCTAATTAAGCAATTAGGTCAATAAATGAAATTTTTGTTAGATTATAAAAAACGATGCTAATTCGTCCTTAAATAATCTAATATTTCTCATGCGACCTAATATTTCAAGTTTTAGTAGTATCAGTTGTTGGTGATGGTGACAGTCAACGTTTTATGAGCTTAACTCATCTTTAATCTAGCAGCGCATATGTTAATAAACCTATAAATTATTGCAGATTTCTGATAAATATCTGCGTGGAACACTCATGAACGTAAAAGATAAAATTTACTGATTTACATAACAGTAACAATGCTTCAACATCTAACTGACGTATAATGCACGTTCAATTTTAAAAGGGAAACGAAATAAAAAGTACATAAATCGAACACATAAAACAACATTAATATCTTTATAAAGATAATCAAATGTTAAAAGAAAATCCCATGAACTGGGATTTAAAACAAGGAACTGGAGGACCTGTCGACCACCATAACAGTAGTTACATTAAAAGAAAAACAGAAGACTAACATAAGGCATTTGAAAGATTTGTTGGATGTCCACATATGTACTGCTACATTAAGACCGTTTAACTCGACCACCTACAACTTTCCTACTAATCACCTGCTCTGTCATCTACTAATCAATTGTTTCCGCTAATCAAATCACTTAAATCAATCTCCCCCAGGACCTATAAATTCCCTCGTTTAAAATTCACGGACTCCTCTACTCCGTCATAAAACTTCTAAAACCTCAGAATCGCAACGACACGCCGTCATTCCATTCTCTCTCAAGTCTCCAAGTATCGATGGGTGAGATCTAGCTAGATGTGGCTGCCGGCCTGGCGATCACGCCATCTGTCCGTCGAGCAACCGAACTAGAAGAACACGCGGGAACAGGGAAGAACAGAAGCAAGAAGTGTGTACAGACAAGGTGTGTGACGTTAGAGACGTTATTATCACTCACTCGGCGTTGGTTTCCGGGGTGGGCAGATCGCCGATGGTGGTCAGGGTGAGTGTGGACCAGTACAGCGATCCTAGGTACTTTCTGGTCAGGGTTGCGTACTCTCCAGGTCGATACGGGTAGACCCAGTCCCCTTGAAATCCTTCGGCTTCGCTGAGCAAGTAGTAAAAGCAGCCGAACCAGTGCGCCAGGATCAGCAATATGTGGATGAGGTTCAACACACGCCACAAATTCGGATAAACTGTCCGCGATTCGACCATGTAATAGTAATTGTACACTCGGTAGATCTTGAGGAACCTCGGAAAACGGAGCATGGGGTTGCTGCCTAGGTTCACTTGCAGCAGATCGAGCGGCAACAACGCGAGCAGATCGAGCACGAACGACTTCGATTTCAGATAATGGCCGGCCAGTTTCTTGCTGTTGTAGACCATCAGACCTTGCTCGAGGTATCCGGTACGGAATTGCACCGCCACGTCCAGGAAGAACACCAAATCCGTGAAGCCGTCGCACGCGAGCCAACTAGCCGGCGCCAGCGCCTGCAGTTCCGGCAGACTTTGTCGTACGATCAGCGTCCACAAATTGTACAGCACGCAAGCGGACAGAAGCATCAGCCAGTAATAGTAGAAATTTTCGTCAGGATTCACCACGGTCTTCGGTGGCTTTTGGGGTCTTCTCGGCCGACGTCGACGACGACCGTTCGAGTCCTTGTCGTCTATGGCGTCGCCCTCGCCCTCCGCTGTGTCCAGCGTCTCCTGGCTCTCCGGGATCTGTCTGGTCGAGAAACGCTTCAGGAACGAGTCTTCGCGTTTCAACGGAGGCTTCTTCTGCATCGTCGACGTCATCTGCACCGTGGTGCGTAGCTTCATCCAACATTGGTTGCTCTTCGTTCTGCGAACAGAAAGAGGAATAGATCGCCAGTGAAGGACGGAGTGAACGGTGCTCGATCAATGCCCTTGCGGGAACCAGGTCGACTCTAAGTTCAGAACGATTCTGGGTCGAACAGATTATAAAGCTCGTATTTACGGACGTTCGACGCTTTACGGACCAGTTACTTTTTGGATAACGGTAACTTTGTTGGGAGTCTAACTCTCTTAGCGATCATCGTTTTTGGACATTGCTCTTGTGAGATTTGCGGAAAAGTTCTGCTACTTACGTGACAAGAAATGTGCAGTTTCTTTTTGTGACTAGTTGAGTGTTATATGGTAAGAGGAAATATTTGACAGATATTTTTTAGTAGAGGTTATGGAAGTATTAAAATGGTGAAAAATGTATTAATGTATCTTGTAAATCGTTTGATATAATATAAGAAAATAATAAGAAATGATGTAAGAAAATTGTAAATTCATAAGTTGTTTTAATTCGATATTTATTGACAACTTCTGTCGAAGTTAATTTGGAATAAAATTTGTTAAAACGTAATTGTAAAAACTTTGTAAAAATTGGAAAGTAAAATTTAGAGGTTAGAAATTGTTCTTTGTAAATAATCGTTCAATTGCATGAAAATATATGTTCTAATATCGTATGTCAAGACTAAAAATATGAATGAAATAGAATTTTTAATTTCATTTCATTGTAATAAAAATTATTGATAATTATAAAAAAACTGTATTTGTAATTTGCACTCGATGACTATTAGTTAAGTTGTAAGTATAAATATTTTTATCGACTTTTTGAGATCATCGGTAATTATTTTAGAAACACAAAAATATAAAAATTTATAAACACATCTATCATATAAGTAAGATATTTCTGCATCAAAGGTTTAAATGAAAATAAAGGAACTTTGAGAATGTGTAATTTAAATTTTGTAAATGTCGAAACAGAAAGGGGAAGAATAATTAAATTATTGTGGATAGTAATTAAAATTATGCCGTGTTTCCGCTTATTGCCAGAAATGAACAGAACTTTTCAGTAAATACAAGAGCAGAACGTATATGAAAACAAGTCACCTTATTAATAATCACGTGCATCCAAATTACGTTTAAAAAACGAGAAACGACAATATAGTGAAGTAAAAGTATGAAATAGAAAATTGTTTATATCTGAGAATCAACACCGGAACTTGCATATTCCATTTCAAACATTTGAAAGAACGGTTACGTAAAGAAAGAGTTCACAGCGTTCCTTAAACATGATAAATTTCGGTTGAAAGGAAGAAATACGAGTAAAGAAACAATAAATTCTGCAGCGTTTTGGAACTCAAAGACGCACGTAATACACGTACAATCCCCAGGGATTGCGCAAACGCTCGATATTCACCATTCAGGTAAATAGCGATTGTGTGTTGACCGAATTTCCGGTTATCGATGTTTATGTTGCGATCGAAGATCCGGTAATTTTGAATCCTCACGCTCTGCGAAATATCAGATCATGCCATAGGTAATGCGCGTGTAACGAGAATTCGACACTGAACCAATAAAATATTTCGTACACAGCTACCTATTAGTGTAACAAGCTTATAAACCTACGAGTAGAAATTTCCGTGTCAGTTACAATTATTTCGGGCAATTGTAACTATTGTGTAATGGCACCTATGAAACACTAATATTTCGGTAAATAAGTGACGATCGGTGATTATATTTTGTTGTTAAAAGATATAATTTTATTCGAGATTTAGTTGAAAATGTGTTGTTACGTGCGATTGTGTGATTCATAGCCAATATGTAAGGCAAATTAAACAATTACATTTTGCAAGGCAAAGGTAATTCAATATTTCTAGTGGCAAGTTACATATTTAATTTTTTCGAAAAACTTCAATTTTTACATGGTTTACAGTTGAGACATGAATATTTATTAATTTTGTTAAAAAGAAATATTTCTATTTTTAGGTTAGGTGCAAATATTAGATATACTCTTTAAAATCATGTCAGTTTAAAATTGAAATTTATTACATACAAAAGTTGTCTCCTTACGAAAAATATTGCAATAGGTACGAAATGACCAATATTATTAAAAAGTATTAATTAATAAAAGAAAAAATGTGTCCTATAATAAAAATTCTTCGTTTGTTTCGTTAAAAAGTTTCTTTACAAAAATGTGAAACAACATACTTTTGAATATTTATTTTTACAAAATAGTGCAATAAAAAGATTATAAATATTCATTTACTTCTTCAAATTATATTACATACTTATTTAATAATAAAATACCATACATTACAATTCTCAATTTCACAAAATTATTTACTGCAAAGATTCTATGCATATGCATATATATTATATATTTAAAATTATATTACTTTTATCATTATGAACAATTTCCATTAATATACAAAATTCTTTAAAATTGTGAATTAACTGTTACTTCATCTACAAAATTTAATATCTGATAATTTCATCCTATACACATATTTCTCCATTTACTACAAAAAAGATTTGTGTTGTAATGGATTAATAATTCACTGTAGTAGAATCCAATTATCATTACCACTAATTTGTTTGAAAATTTGAAATCCGTGTTTCAAATATGTAGCATATCATAATAGTGTGTACTGCATTAGTTAGTCCGAGTAAGCCATTTTGTTTTCATGCGATTACTTATGACATGATCCGATACAACGCTGCGCAACGTAATTCAAACGTGTTGAAATTGAATTTATGAACGTTTGATGCATCAAATATTGATACTGCAGAGATATTGCAAACCTACCTTTCGACTCTATTAATAGTTTTTTATCAATCTGCTTTCTTGTGATAGAAGCTGGTGAAATGTACATACACTTTGTAGAACCTCGATCAATTTTTATTTACGGCAAAATGCAAAAATGTTCGGATTTCTGTGTATGTAAAATGAAACACCTAAAACTTTCATATGTAAAATTATTTCTAAAATAATTACAAACTTGTAATATATGAATTGTTTATATAAAAGTATACATTTGGAAATATTCACTTTAAATATTTTTTTGTATGAATTTCAAAATTTTTAGATCTTTAAACTAGATGAAAGAAATAATATTAAATTCAGTGTTTAGTTTAATATTCATATAACTATGCGATTTTGTAAAATATTTAAACAAAGAAAAATAATATGCAAATATATTAATATTTAAAACTTGCAAAATGAAAATAATACTAACTTCAATTTCCATTAGGTAATTAATAATAGAATAATTATTGCAAAATTTATGTTACGTCTGATTTCGAAATTAGAAATCAACAAATGGTAGAATTAAATATAAGTATTCAATAGACAAAATTTCTCAAATGCAAAATACGAGTTCGATTGTTGTAAAGTAAATAACTAATTAATTAATTAACTAATAATGAATAGATAACTATGTAACTAATTAATTAACAATTAGTAAATAACTAATTAACTAATACAATGTAAGTACATAATATCAAAATATAACAACTAATATAATATAATAGTATCACAATCATTAATCAATCAAATTATTCAGTCTTTTAAAATTAAAATTAATAAACTTAATCACTTATTGGTACATAATTTTATTTTACAAATTTAAATGTTTAATATTTACACTCATTAACGAAAGTATTCGAACATTTGCATCTCAAACTGTTAACAAATGAAACACACACGTAAAACTCACATTTGAAAATAATATTCGAGCTTGATAATGCACGAGTGAAGTTAAATAAAATTACAACGACATATAAGTACAATAAAAATAAATTCAAAAAATTGAATATGAACCTACCTGGAAGGTTAGGAAAATATTTTATAATGTATGTTCTTTTTGAATTAGTTTATATTAATATTTAGCTGAATCACTATACATAGATGTTGGTTATATGGTCAATAGTGAATCAGGATTTCGTCTTACGTAAGTAAGTACATTGTTAGGCATGATAGAATTCCCTAGGGAAAATGGCGACATCACTTAGAAAGAAATGAGTCATCACTATTTTTTGTTGATAGGTTTATAACATTACAAAGTTCCAGAAATTAAACTTTAGAAATTTGAGGAATTGGAGTTCTTGGAAATTTTTAAATTGGGAAATTTGGACTGTAGAAAATTTGAAAATTTAGGAATTAGGGAATTTAAAAACTTGGGACTTTCAGAATTTGGAAATTTGAAAATATATGATTTTCCGGATTAGGAAAAAATTTCAAATTTTTAGAACTTGGGGATTTGAAAATTTTGAAATTTGTAAACTTCAGAATTGAAGATTTGGAAATATAAAAACGTAGAAATTTGATAATATGAGAACAAAGAAGTTTCGAAATCTGAAAATTTGAGGACATAGAAATAAAAAGTTTGGAAATTGATGAGTTTGCAAATCTGAAAATTTGTAAAGTCAGTAACTGAAACATTCGTAAAATCGTTCCCATTAAATATTCTATCAATGCTACAATTGTAATTTTTTCTAGTTATATCCATACATATTTCAGTCTCACATCTTTTTGTATTATTCTAAAAATATAAGCGTGTGTGTATTTCATTTATAATTATCACAGATGCGAGCATTCGAATACTTTTGTAAACAATTGTGCAATCATTTAAGCACCTCATTCTACACACAATTAAACGCATCAAACTATCTTACAATTAGTACTACACTAGGAAATTCTTTAGACAATTTATAAACGTCTTGTTATATTTCCAAACAGACCAAATGATTTCAAGTCAGTTCACCAGCTTCAAAATAACTTTTCACAGAAAACAAAAAAAAAAGAACTAGTAAACGTTAAATCATGTGTGTTCATCAGACAAGAAGATCAGCTAAAAGAGATTCTAGTTAAAAATCAGTTTCATTAGCACTTTCGTGAAACACATTCCACATTGGTTTCCGTCGCTCGGTGCATCGTGCAATCCGTAATCGACACAACAAAATAAATGAAAAAATAGGTAATTATGCAAAATAACCTCTACAAATTCAATACTCTTGAAATAAGTAGTCAAGGTCATTATTTTGAAACTTTTCTTACACATATAATAAGCGGACTTCTGCGAAACATTTGCAAAAGAGGTTAATTTTGTTCCATTTTGTAATATTTTGCGTTTAATATGGTTTTAGAAATATAGATATGTTTTGTTCTTATTTTCTAAAATTTATAATTGATATATCACTGTAGATATTAAACATGCTATTAATATTGATAGTTTTTGTGGTTGTCAAGATTTAAACGATTATTGTAATGTATTATTGGTGTTATTGTAAAATTATTGAAAATTGCATATTAAGTTTTGAGAATAGAATAAAATACCTAACAAAAATTTTTATATCAAATTTATAATATTTATAATATTTATAATATTTTGCCAATTTTAGTGGCAAAATATTACTTACATTTTATGTAACACATATGTTACATATGCTATGTTAAAGTATTTCACAAAAATAAAATAGTAATATTTTTTGAATTAATAATTTTTCACAAGAAGTGACCTAATACTATCATGTTCATAAACTGCCTCGAGCAGTATATGTATAAATATATAATTGACCTTCGTATTAATAAAATTTGACGGATACAACCTATAAAAATATTAACACTACACAAACACTATAAACATTTAAACTTAAGAAATTTAAAAAAATGCTTAGGATTAAAAATAAATATATTTTTGCAAATGTCCCAGAAATAGACTGTCTTATGTATACATGAAAAAGTTCATGACCTCGGGAACTTATATCAAGGTTACTGAAATCGCACACACATTTTGCATAATTACGAAAAACTATAAAAACCATTATCCGCTTGATTAGATCGCTGTCAAACCATACCCATGCATTATTTCTTAGGACTCATTTTCAAAGGGCCATGTCTCATTGAAACATCTCGTTCCGCAGTTTCGGCTACCAACAAAACGTGTAGCTATGACAATATAGTTGCAAGCAGACAAACCAATCCTAACGTTCCATTCGCCAAACCTAGTGAAACGAAAGAAACACATCGTTCTGCACGATTGACGATCGACGATCTCTTCTTTCCAACTTGCTTAAAACCGTTTTCTAATTCTATGATAGATAACAGTGGTAGATAGTGAGTGATTCTTGCTTGAGAAAGAAGTGAGCGAGAATTCGAGTAGATTCAGTTGAAGTAATCAGAGCATCAGATGGATGAGAGGCAGACAGACAGACAGACAGACAGATATAAACAAACAGACAGAGACAGAAACATCGAGAGAATTGTCAAGTTAGATAGAGGCAAGAAACTAAAGGTAAGATCTTATTATGCCACTACGCATTCTTTAATCGTTAATACACCCATGTTTAGTGTGATGTTCATGTGTGCATGTGTGTATACAGAGTGTTACGAAAAGAGTGTATGAAATTTTACCTGTCAAATCTTTTAGTATCACTCGTAGTTCAGAACACAAATAAATAAAATAATTTGTCAACACTTCCATAATGTCCACATCTGCATAATGATCTTCATAATTACTACATAAATATATTACAAAAATTCTCTATTCTTATATTACAAGAATATCTTCCTTTTTATATCAATACATGATTATTCAAATAATCCTCGACTTCACTTTCACTTAAAAAATATGAAGTATAATCCAGAAATGTAGATATACAGTTTAGATAATTTTTAATATTTTATATCTTACAATATTTTGTATACAACTCTCACCAAGGTTGCATACAAAATACTCGTACATGTTATTACAAGTAACAAGCTGAAGCAATAGAAAGTGAACAAGCTATTCACCCTTCGTACTAGAATCAGTTTTCAGTTTAAAACATTTTTGACTCAGTCTTGAACCCTCTTTAACACTCCGTATATGTGGTTTGTGCGCAATTTGTTCGTGTCTGATAAATAGTCGCTATGAAGGTACACTTGGGAGTCAGTTGTTCTTCTCTAATCATTCGAGCTGGCAAAAGGGATTAGAGGGTGAGAACGGTGTCAAGCATCAGCATACGTTGAAAAATAAACATCACTATACTCGGTGTCACCAAGTAGAAACTTCTAATCTAGAAAACAAAAGACACTTACACAGTCACCGACTTTCACTTGTTCTCGTAACTAATTATCGAGATCCAACGTTTCGCCTCCGAAGATTCAGACTCGCAAGATTCCTAGCAGCTACTTTCTCAGAAACATAGTTCTACGTTTCTTGCATTCTAACGTCTCATGCAAATGGTATTTGTGCATCGAGGACGATCCGAAACAAAAACTTTCAATACATTACCGAACATTGATCGATCGCAGCGTTGGCTTCTTTCTCTTGCTACGAATTGCGAAAAATACGTGAGTCGATCAAATACGGACGAGACTCTTTTGCAAAACCCTTCGTTTGATTAATGCGTTTACGAAAGAACTCCACTTTTTCTGTGGCTTTCACTGACGTTTAAAGTGTTCTCATTGCTGCTGTACTACCTACTGTTCTTTTTAAGACATGTACGTTTTGTAGCATTTGTATTATTTAGAAAATAGAGATTAAAGTGTGCTTGCTTTTTGATATTGAAATAGGATATTCATAGAGAGCTTCTTATTCGAACGAAAAATTGGGCATAGTTAGGGTTGGACAGTAACTGTTAGCGCCTTAAATATCTTCGAAGCTGTAAGACTCAGAGAAAAATTAGTGTAACAAAAATTGTAAGGTATGATGGAGTCTGTTATACAGCGATAATAATTTTTGTACAAGTGGAGGCGCTTCGGAGATATGAAGCTCACCACCGGTTTTTTTACTTACATTCTAATAGAGTATTTCAAGTCGAATACTATTTATTAGGAATAGTAAACTATTTATTAGGAAGGTCATTTATGGTTTGGGTGAAGCCAATAGTAATGGAAAATAATTTACTTTTAGGAAATGATCGAAGACCGTTGATTTATTTATCTAACAGTAATACATGACCACATACGTTCGGCATACGAATGGACTCCATCTCTTACAATTTGACGACATCCCATAAATGAAAAAATATCTACTTTTTCCGCTGTTGAATAACACATGTCAGAAACTTGAGATTCATATCACTCGGCAGAGGTTCTCATAAACGATTAATCGTGGTATGTGCAGATAAAGTGTACAGCGTGATTCAATTTTTATTTCTGTTCAATAAGACATGACAACAGATTATGAGACAGAGATGAAGTATGAAGATTATTTTCTGAAAGTAAATTATTTTCCATCACAATAGGCTTAACCTAAACCATAAACGACCTTCCTAATAAATCATTGTATTCGCCTTAATAATTCACTTTTTGCCTTAATACTCTATTAGAATATAAGTAAAAATTATACCGTTCCATTTAACAAAATGGTGATGATCTTCATATCTTCGAAGCATCTGCATTTGAAGAAAAATTATTATCGCTGTATAATAGACAATTTCGTACTGTACAATTTTGGTTACACTAATTTTTCTCTGGACCTTATAGACTCGAAGATGTTTAAGGTACTAATAGTTATTACCCTACTCTGTGTATTAAGAAACGAGAAATATGATTTTTCTTGCAAATATGAAAATATAAGAGTATGACTACAATTTTATAATTATAATTATAATATGAGTATGATTATAATTCGTTTTATTGTAATTTTACCACTTGTTTTCTTTCTTGTTTACGAAGATATTTGTACAATAATATTTGCAATAAAATAAAACAAAAAATAATAGTAATATGAAATTGTAACTAAATAATTTGAAATTATAGTCACACTCAAACGTTCTGTATGTAATTTTTTTAATATTCCTGAAAAAATGATTTCATTTTGTGAGGATGCATGAAGAATTATATTGTGAACGAACGTTTAATTCAAGGAAAATGTTCTAATCCGTTTTCTCCAATAGATTTTGTTAATTAAACTAGTTTTTGGATGTTTCTACCATTTTTGGATGTTAATTATAGTTGACGTTAACGTTAAATTCAAATTTTAATTTTAATTAATATTAATGTAAAATTTCAATGTCAATTATAATTAATAATAATTCAAATGTTAATTTTAATCAATGTTAATTATAAGTGATGTAAATTCTACATTCAAATGTTAAGTATAATTAATATAAATTTCACATTCTAACGTTAATTATAATTAATGTAAGTTTCATATTCTAATATTAATTACAATTACTGTAAACCTCAAGTTACAATCTTAATTATAATTAATGCTAAAGACAAATTTAAATATTAATTATTTTAATATAATTTTATTAATTATAATTAATATTTGAATCTGACTGTTACGGATAGAACTGGCCAATTGAGGCATTTCAGAGCAGGGGATGAGAATTTAAAGGTAAACATAAGATTTAATGAATTTAGCGGGGTTTTCGGGGACGACTGGTCAAAAGCAGCAGGCATGGCGAGTTTCCATGCCTCGAAGCCCTACGTGCACGGGGAAACCTGTGGCCGTATTCGTCGAACACCATGAGTGTCTCGGCATGAAAAACACCATCGTAGCACCGGGGGTAACCAATCCGCCCGGGAGTGGTGGTGCTCACCAAAACACCGAGGGCCACTCCGCTCGGGAGAGGTGAGAACCCGGGCGAGGGCGAGCTTGCTTGCCCTGCGCTCCGGCTAGCTGTCTGCGGGATCGGTCGCACTCGAAGACGATAGATAATTAATTTTTCTAAGAAATGTACACGTGCGTGGTGCACGTGGCAAGGGCACGTGGCAAAAGTGGCACGTGGCACATGCTCTGAAGTTCCGAGAAAAATGCCAATTAATAAGTATTTGATCCACCGCGAAATGCCGGCGAACCCAGGTGCGTACTTCGGCAGAAAAGAAAGACACTCCTCGGCGACGTCTCCTGATGCGTAATTTTCGAGAAACGAGTACAAAGGCGCGGACCGCTCCGTTTGACGGCGGGTACCGGCAAGTGCCGGCGCGACATCGGTATCGGCGCGCGGCGTGGCGGCGCGGCGGCTCGGCCGCAAAGGGCGGGCGGCATCGCAAGGATCGGTCGTAGAGGGATGACCGCGAAGCCAAGGTCGACGGAGGGCACGTGGCAGATTTCGAAGAAATCGGGTGGTTGCTAGGAGACGTCGTAGGGGAGTGAAACGTATAAAATAAGCGAGGGCACCGGGCCCGCACTTCTCTTCGATTCATTCTCTTATATTTGTTGCTACGCGTTTCATTCTTTATATTTGTTGTTACGAGGCTTCACTTATAACTTGTCACTACGGGACATACTTGTTGTCATTACGGACTTTACTTTATATTTTGCAAAGACTTTCGTTGCGGGGTCAAGTATTTCGGCTTTGATTGTAATATTGATGTCACTCGCAGACTAAATTATAATACGTGTGTTATATAATAATTGAAATAAACTGTGCGTATTCACCGTCGAAAAATTGAGTTGTTCTGATACAATTTTTGGTGCCGAAACCCGGGACACTTGACCGGACAGACGGTGTTTGACGCGATATCGTGACTTGTGTGGAAGTGCGAGTGACACACAAAGTGGACTTTACTCGAGACAATGGTACGAGGAAAACGAGCAGCAGCCCAACAGTCAGGGAAGCAGCCAGCGGCCAAGCGGGGCAGACCAGCGAAGGCGAGAGCATTGGCAGATCCAGGACCAGGACCGGCAACCATGGAGGACAACGATTCTGCGGGGCCTTCCAGGGCACCGTCTCCCATCCTACCTGTCATCCGACAGGGGCGTCGGGCAACAAGGATCACTGGGAACCAGCGGCAGCAGGAGCTGCCAGGAGGCAGCGGTCACGGAGCAGGATGGCAGCGGCAACCCACGGAGGCGAGCATCCCATCCGCAGCCGACGAGGACACGGACTTCTCCGACGAGGCGGAGGAAATCCAGGGCAGCGAGGACGACAGGGCAACGCATCAGCCATGGAGCAACAGCACCGCGTTACCAGTAAGGCGTCAGCGAAACGTGAGTGAGCAATCCTTTATTGACCCGGCTGATCGACTATCCGCGGCTATCGAACGTACGTTAGCGGCGGTACGTGAAGCGTCGCTCGCAGGGGAAGGGAGTTCGCGATTAGTAAATCGTCTCACAACCGCGAAAGCGTTACCTAGCTTCTCTGGTGATCCCTTAGAGTGGCTACACTTTAAGGAGGCATATATATCGTCATCCGAATCGGGCGGATACTCGGACCGCGAAAACATTGCACGATTGTTCGATGCCCTAAAGGGCGAGGCACGCGACGTGGTTAAAACTTTGCTCGCGAGTAGCCGCGACACGGACACAATAATAAAGACGTTAGAGTTACATTTCGGAAATAAACGGGCCGCTGCCGAGAAAATCGTCGCGGAATTAAAAACGTTGCCGGAGATAGATTCGGGGAGAATTTCTCTCGTACAATTCGCGACGAAGTTACGCAGTGCAGTGGTAGCGTTTAAAACGTTTAGGTTATTAGGGTACCTGCACAGCCCCGAACTAGTAAAATCCGTGGGACATAAGATACCGATAGCATTGCGATATGCATATAACCGGTACGCCGTAAGCGTTAGAGAAGAGAAATCGGAACTCGAGAAACTCGCGGATTTCATATACGCGGAAGCCGAATTAGCTACGGAAGCCGGGATTTTTGATATCGATTGCACGACGGAACGACCGACACAAAGGGTAGATCGCGGCGCGTTCGGTGGATCGCGGCGGCCGTCGGCGAAAACGGCTGTGGTATGCGTAGCAGAACGGCGAGATAGGCGCGTAGAAACAAACGCGACGGAAACTCGTAAATGCGCGTTTTGCAAAAAGGATAATCATCCGTCGCCGAAATGCCTCTTCTTCACCCGTGAACCCGTGAGTAAGCGCTGGGATCTCGTGAAAAAGTACAACCTATGCTTCGGGTGTTTGAGGCCCGGTCATTCAAGAAACGATTGCAAGAGTGAGATGTGTAAGGTCTGCAAGAGGCAGCATCACATCCTGTTGCATAAATATGTCGACGCAAATAGTGCGGAAAATGAATCTCAGCGCGGGGCGATATCCGGGGGAGAGAGTGCGTCGGGCAGGGCATACGTCGCGAGCGACAACAGGTCGGGGGAAAATCGCGGTTCCATAGATAGTTGACTAGACGGGCAAAGCGTATTGCTGAAAATTATAGCGGTACGCGCGGGTGGGCCGAAGCGAACAATAGATACATTCGCGTTACTAGACGAGGGTTCCACGGTCACCCTGATAGACGATAGACTGGCGCGAGACCTAGGGGTAAAGGGTTCGCGAATAGACGTGTCTATAAAAGGAATAGGCGAAGGAGAAATTCGATTAGAGAACAGCAAAAAAGTAGATTTTGACGTAGAGGGGATCTTCGGCACACACCGGATCCGCGGAGCGATAACCGTAAAAAATCTGAAGTTTCCCACACAGTCGATCAGCCGGGACATTATTGCGCGGGTACACGGTGCCGCCAAAGACGTGGAGATCCGACCGTACCACGGAGCACGCGTAGAATTATTAATCGGTCAGGACAATTGGGACCTAATCGTAACACGGGAACTGCGCGAGATAGTAGGTACAGATTTGGCGGTTTCGCGCTCCCGTCTTGGATGGACCGTGCATGGGTCCGCAAAATGCTCCTCACGCGCGGTATACAAAATAGATGTAACCGAACATCAATGTACAGGGGAGGCTCTGACTTCTTTGGACGACTTAGTAAAGGGTTATTTCGCGCTAGAATATACCGGAATAAAGGATAGCGTCGCGTGTAAAGGCGAGCAGGATCGCGCGTTGCGGATACTAGAGGAAACTAGTTCGCGCAAGGGAAAAATCTGGGAAACGGGCCTCTTATGGAAGGACGATCACGCGCCGAGCACGAACGGTTTGTCTACTGCGCGGAAAAGGTTAGAATTATTAGAACGAAGGTTAGATCGCGATCCCGAATATGCACGTTTATATTACCAGGAAATGCAGCGCTTTCTAGACCAGGGTTACGCTCAAAGGGTTGAGAACACGTTAGAGAGGGCTAGGACGTGGTATCTACCGCACTTCGGAGTGCGAAACGTGAACAAGCCAAATAAAGTTCGATTAGTTTTCGATGCCGCGGCAAAAACCGGAGGAATAAGTTTGAACGACCAGCTGATGTCAGGTCCGGACCTATTAAAATCGTTGCCGGGAATATTAATTCGGTTTAGACAATACGCGGTCGCGGTGAAGGCGGACATTTCAGATATGTTCCTACGCGTGCAAATTCGGGAAAGCGATCGTGGTGCGCAAAGATTCCTATGGCGAGGAAAAGACAGGAATAGAGAACCGGACATTTACGAGATGTCGACGTTAATCTTCGGCGCCAAATCATCCCCGTGTAGCGCGATCTACGTCAAAGATAAGAATGCGAAAGACTGTAATGAAGCTCACCCGGAGGCAGTTAGAAGTATTATTAATGATAGCTATATGGACGATTTCTTATCGAGTCGAAGAACCGTGCGCGAAGCGGCAGAGCTCGTTCGGGATGTAATCGCGATAAACGCGCGAGCGAATTTCGCCATGCATGGTTGGGCGAGCAACAAGGCGGAGGCCTTGCGAAATTCCGTCGATCACGGGCAACGGTTAGAGCAGGGCGACACGCGGTTAGGCGACCGAGGGGGAGAGAGGGTCCTCGGTCTTTTCTGGGACACACAGACTGACGAACTCAAATTCAATGTCGAGTTAAAGAACATACCAAAAGAAATTCTGCTAGGCGAAAGGAAGCCCACTAAACGAGAGTTCTTACGCGTTATCATGTCGGTTTTCGACCCGCTCGGTATCCTCGCGCCGTTCACGTTAAAGTCAAAAATCATCATGCAGGAAATATGGCGAAGCGGTATAAATTGGGACGACCAACTACGAGAGGAAGATTTTATCCGTTGGCGCAAGTGGGTGTCCATGATAGACAGGGTAAAAGAATGCCGGATGCCGAGATGTTACGGGGTAACGGAATCGCGGGAGTCAGAAGCGCAACTCCACGTGTTTTGCGACGCGAGCTTAACGGCTTACGCGGCGGTAGCCTATCTACGGTTCGAAAACGAAAATCAGTCTGAATCCGCGCACGTTTCCTTGATCATGGCCAAAAGTAGAGTCGCGCCGTTAAAACCGTTGACAATACCGCGATTAGAGTTACAGGCGGCCCTGATGGGGACAAGACTCGCGACGTTCGTAGAAAAGGAGCTAGACATTAAAATTAGTAGACGAGTTTTTTGGTCAGATTCGACTACCGTGATTTCGTGGATCAAATCGGAGCCGCGGACGCGTCAAGTATTCGTAGCGAACCGTTTAGGAGAGATCGGGGAAAACACGCGGACGACGGAGTGGCGATGGGTTCCGACCGGTCAGAATCCCGCGGACGACGCGACGCGCTTCGAAAATAGCTCCGAATTTATAAGCCCGCGATGGTTTGAAGGCCCGGAATTTTTGCGACGTCCGGAATCCGAATGGCCGATAGAAAAAACGTTGACCGCAAAAGAGAAGGCGACAATCGACGGATTGGAGCAGCGGAAAGCGTGCGTCTACGTGGCGGCGACGGTAAAAGCAGAATTTTCGCTACCGATAAGATTGATGGGTTGGCGTGGTCTTCTCGTCATCGCGCGACGAGTACACGCGATCGTCGGTCGTTGGAAGGGGAAGAACACCGTGAAAGAACCGTTGGAAATAGTTCAGATAGGGGAACAATATTGGTACCGCGTTATCCAGGAAGAATATTTCGGAGCTGAGATAGTTGCGTTGAGAAACGGCCGTAATATGAACAAGGGAAGTAAAATCGCCGGTTTAAATCCATACGTAGACGAACAGGGAATTTTGAGGGCAAACGGGCGCGTAACGGCAACGGGACTTGAGGGCTTTGACAACCGACCAATCATACTCGAGGGTCGACACCCCGCGACCAAATTACTAATTGCAGAATACCATCGGAAGTTCTATCACGCGAGTAGCGACGCGGTAGTCAACGAATTAAGGCAAAAATACCATATAATCGGTCTTCGACGCGTTTTACGTTCGCTCATAAGTAGGTGTATTGTATGTCGTATACGGCGAGGCAGGCCACAGAACCCGCTGATGTCCGCGCTACCGGTCGGGCGTGTAGCTTTTCGACAGAGACCCTTTACACACTGTGGGATCGACTACTTTGGACCGATGATGGTAAAAATCGGGCGGCGAAGAGAGAAACGTTGGGGAGTGTTATTTACGTGTCTCACGACAAGGGCCATCCACTTAGAGATCGCGCATTCGTTAAGTGCTAGTTCGGCCATAATGGCATTGCAAAGACTAGCGGCGCGGAGAGGCACACCGCAGGTAGTCTACAGCGACAATGGGACGAATTTCCGGGGCGCGGACAAGGAGCTGAAAGACGCGACCGCGAGTATGGACCGAGCTAAGATCGAGGAATACGCATTGTCGAAACGCGTGAAATGGGTTTTCAACCCCCCTGACGCACCGCATATGGGTGGGGCGTGGGAACGATTGATTAGGACTGTAAAAACCGCGTTAAACGTGATTTTAAGGGAACAAGCACCCTCCGAAGAAGTTCTTTCTACGCTCTTTGCCGAAGCCGAACATTCGGTAAACTCGCGGCCGCTCACGCACGTGTCGTTAGACCCTCGCGATAAAGAGGCACTGACGCCAAATCATTTCCTGATAGGATCGTCCTCGGGTGAGATTCAGCTAGGTAGATACGATCTTCAAAATGTATGTTTGCGAAAACAGTGGCGAACAGCGCAGAGTTTCGCGGAGGCGTTTTGGAAACGATGGTTGCGCGAATATTTACCTACGCTCGTACCACGTAAGAAATGGACCGAAAAGGAAAATCCCTTAGAAGTAGGCGATATAGTGTTGATCGTAGATTTACAAGCACCGCGAAATAGTTGGCGAAAAGGGACCGTTACACGAGTATTTCCCGGTGTAGATAAAGAAGTCAGAGTGGCCGAGGTGCGCACACGAACGGGTGATTTTATACGTCCGACACGAAAGCTAATAAAACTATTAGGCATAAATGAGGTACAAAATTAAATGAATTTTGTACGAGGGGGAGGATTGTTACGGATAGAACTGGCCAATTGAGGCATTTCAGAGCAGGGGATGAGAATTTAAAGATAAACATAAGATTTAATGAATTTAGCGGGGTTTTCGGGGACGACTGGTCAAAAGCAGCAGGCATGGCGAGTTTCCATGCCTCGAAGCCCTACGTGCACGGGGAAACCTGTGGCCGTATTCGTCGAACACCATGAGTGTCTCGGCATGAAAAACACCATCGTAGCACCGGGGGTAACCAATCCGCCCGGGAGTGGTGGTGCTCACCAAAACACCGAGGGCCACTCCGCTCGGGAGAGGTGAGAACCCGGGCGAGGGCGAGCTTGCTTGCCCTGCGCTCCGGCTAGCTGTCTGCGGGATCGGTCGCACTCGAAGACGATAGATAATTAATTTTTCTAAGAAATGTACACGTGCGTGGTGCACGTGGCAAGGGCACGTGGCAAAAGTGGCACGTGGCACATGCTCTGAAGTTCCGAGAAAAATGCCAATTAATAAGTATTTGATCCACCGCGAAATGCCGGCGAACCCAGGTGCGTACTTCGGCAGAAAAGAAAGACACTCCTCGGCGACGTCTCCTGATGCGTAATTTTCGAGAAACGAGTACAAAGGCGCGGACCGCTCCGTTTGACGGCGGGTACCGGCAAGTGCCGGCGCGACATCGGTATCGGCGCGCGGCGTGGCGGCGCGGCGGCTCGGCCGCAAAGGGCGGGCGGCATCGCAAGGATCGGTCGTAGAGGGATGACCGCGAAGCCAAGGTCGACGGAGGGCACGTGGCAGATTTCGAAGAAATCGGGTGGTTGCTAGGAGACGTCGTAGGGGAGTGAAACGTATAAAATAAGCGAGGGCACCGGGCCCGCACTTCTCTTCGATTCATTCTCTTATATTTGTTGCTACGCGTTTCATTCTTTATATTTGTTGTTACGAGGCTTCACTTATAACTTGTCACTACGGGACATACTTGTTGTCATTACGGACTTTACTTTATATTTTGCAAAGACTTTCGTTGCGGGGTCAAGTATTTCGGCTTTGATTGTAATATTGATGTCACTCGCAGACTAAATTATAATACGTGTGTTATATAATAATTGAAATAAACTGTGCGTATTCACCGTCGAAAAATTGAGTTGTTCTGATACACTGACATTAACATCAATTACAATTAACCTTAATGTGCAATAAAGAAGTCCATTTCAGACTTAAATCTTAATTCTATTTCCCGATAATATGAAATTCAAATTTTAATTATAATTAATGATAATGTGAATCTCAAATGTTCATTCTTCACCTTGAAGCATTAAATATAATTTATGTTAATTTCAAGTTCAGATGTTCAATTAATGTTAATTAACAATTAATGTTAACCTTAAATTCAAATGTCAACTATAATAATTAAGCTAACAATAAGTAAAGCACTTGTATTTAAGTCAAATTTTAATTTTTCTTCTTTTACACGTATAATAGAATATTTGTTGGAAGATTTGCAACTAACTGCATAAAATATTCGATATATTATGTAAGAAATTGTTGTAAGAAACCAGTTACATAAAGCACTTCCACGTGTGGAAATATTAACATAACACTGTATTGGAAACTATTAAAGAAATACTAACAAAAGGACATCAAAGAGCTATGCACGAACCAGTTTGCTCACAAAATCTATCGTCTTTGCATTACGTCTTACAGGGAATTCTGGGAGATATTGTGCATAAAGAAGTGCCAACAATATCGGAAGATACATGGCAACACATTATTGTAGCACGTGCTTTCATAAGTTCTGACTTTATGACACGTACGACTTAATCGATATTCTTTATGGTGAACTGCAAAATTAGTAATACTCTTTAGAAATGATTATGTTTGCACATGTTATCACGAAGTAACAGAATTAACCTGTATATAAGTTTTTAATTTAACCATTTACAGAAGTGATATTTAACTTTGTTGCTTTCAATTTGTTTCTTATGAATTGTAAGTAATAACATTTTATTATTAGTATTATAATATTCTATTGCAAATGTTGTAAGATATAACAGTTTACTGTAAATATTTAACAATTTGTCAGGTGATCTTTAATAAAAATATCACAATTATAAAATTAAAATTAAATAATATCTCAAAAATACCATAAAATGCTATTATGTCAAGAAAATTAAGTTAAGAATAATATATAATAACTAACAAAGTAAACGTAATGAGTTAAACCGTTAATTATCTTCTAAATTGAAACAGTTCTGTAATTAATGCCCCGGTTGAATTTGCCGCTACATTCTACTATCCCTTTGTGGCCATATTTCCCAGAGGTATAAATGCCGCACTGACCAAAATTATTTTACATTGAATAAAGCTAATTGTAAACTAATGGCGCAAGCACTAATTACTTATTTTGAAATCGAAATTGAAATAGCTCTACAAAATATTCCTCATGTTCTCTCGGAATTAATATTAGAATATTGACCTAAATAATTATTGAGAACACGATTATAAACGGTAAATATATAAATGAAATTATATATAGGATGGCTCCACATTTTGCCAGCTAGATTTGCATCATTATTATAACTCATAGCAAACAATGTTTCAGATGAAGTTGAATGGTTTTGAGACATATGCTGGTGGTATATTTTTTTGTAGGTGGACGTGTAAAGGACATATGAAGGTCATTAATGTTTTTTTTTAATGGAATCATATATTTTTTATCGCATCAGCTGATACTCCTTCATATTCTTTACAAAAAAGTATTAATCTATTTATGTACAAAAATCATTAATTTAGGAGATATTTTAATTCTAACTTGTTAAGAAATCGTGACTTTCTGGTCGATATTATGAATTGAACTAACTGAACAGCAAATGTTTTTCTGTATGCTTTGAGAGGTCACGTGTCACCAAACGAATTGTGAGTTTTTTTTTTGTTACGCAGTAACAGTGAAATTTTGTCTGTGTTACGTCACTAATACGGTGAATACGACGATATGGTGAATTATCACTTCATAATGAAGTATTCTAAAGAAGAAAAGATAGACATGTTATCAGTTTATTTTGAAGCTGGGAAAAGTGCTACAAATGCAGAAAGATTATACACTACGGGATGTTAGTAAGTCATTAATTTCTCGATTCAGAAAGTGTTCTGATGCAAATGGTCGCCGCATTGAACCTTTTCTGTAAATAGACATTAAAATTAAAATATCTCCTAAACTAATTATTTTTTCACATAAATAGATTAATACTTTTTTGTAAAGAATATGAAGGAGTATTAGCTTATACAATAAAAAATATATGATTCCATTTAAAAAAACATTAATGGCCTTCATATGTCCTTTACACGTCCACCTACAAAAAAAATATACCACCAGCATGTGCCCCTCTCAAAACCATTCAACTTCATCTGAAACACTGTTTGCTATGAGTAATAATAATGACGCAAATCTAGATGGCAAATGTGGTGAGCCACCCTGTATAATTAAAATATAACCAAAGAAAGCTACTTTGCTATTTCATGTTTTCTATTGTATAAGAACTTTATAAATTATGAGTACAAGTTTTATTTTTCATTAAAACTTCCGCAGTCAGAATTTGAAAAGAATGTTTTCCTCTTGCCATTGTGAATAACTTTACGTGCAAGTGGTTTTACTTATCTCAGAAACTGTTATCGTACACACAAGGGAAAAATATACTGATATGTTTTAGAACACGTACGGAGATTTTTGCATCCCTTAAGCGACTGGATCTACGTCCTATCTACAGGAAGCGTATGATTGTATAATAGCCTTGCCGTTTAATATGCTTTTTACTTCGGTAACATTTTTTTGATTATTATATAGGAGGTCTCCAATCTAGTACAACTGAAAAGAGGGGAAATCAAAGCAAAATATATAACATTCTTTTTCATGCACAACTTTGTTTTAAAAAAAATTTTTTTAAATTCGTTAAGTAGTTATAAAAAAGTTTACAATAATTTATATTAGTCCCATAAGAATTTTTTCACGGTAATTTATATTAATAATACATGAATAGTTTTGAAAATTTATATGAATAATAAAAAATGTGTCTACGACAGTTTATATTAATAATAATGAAAAAGTAGGTTGTTTATCTAAATCAACAATAAACAACTATAATGTATCAGTAAATGTAATTACTAATGTTACCAAAGTGTTTATTTTTATAATTTAAAATACATATTGTTGTTTACATGTGTTTCGATTGTTGACTAAATTCATGATGCAATTCATTAATACTTCTTTTAATAATATAAAGAACATTCACGTCTAATAATAAACTTAAATGACATTAATGACTGTATTCATTTATCATCCATTAAATAAATAAAAAAGTTGTCGAACATATTTTGTCCTACGAATAAAGTTGTTTTTCACAAATAATAAATTTTGAATGTTGAATAAACGATGAATTTAAACGATTTAATAGTAAGTTTTAAATATTAAATTGTCTTAAAAATGTAGCAGAATGTGAACAAATTTCAATGTACATATTTCTCCCTTTTTTAAATGCAGATTCACCCCCTTTTCAGTTGCAGCGCCAAATGAGCAGCACTTTATTTTAAAATATTTACAATAATATTTTAACTCAGAATTTTACTTTACAAGATTAATATGAACGTCTTCTACAAAGTTTGAAAATGTAGTTTAATATAGTAAGCTTGTGCAGCATGAAATTATATTTTATTAACGTTCCTTGCTTTTTTGAAATACACGAAACAAATTAAAATAAATAATGTGTCTGAAGTTTGGAATATAGATTGTGTCTGATGTTTGGAATATAGATTATTTGAATGGTTATGTGATGTGCAAAATTATAGTTGCAAATATGGGTCACAAGGAAAATACGACGGAAAGTTTCGACAGTGATTTAATAGGTTTCCTAACCTCTATTGTGTTATGACAACGATATAGCTCTGCACAAATGCACCTGGTATATTTCTTTCAGCTATCGTATTTGACAGAAAAAAATTACGGTTCAACGAATCTAAATAACGGGGTCTATTAATATTAAATGTTCCTACAATGATTAGTAATGGATAACCCAACACTTTTTAATTGCGTATTAAAATGTAATTGAAATTGAATTGAACGTTAACTGAAATATTTATGAGTTTATAATTGAAAATTAAAGTTTAATACTTAATTCAATGTTGTCAAATTAAACAGTCAAAATTATCTACAAAAGAAGCTTTTTCAGTTAACAATTAACTAAATTGTTAAAATATAAATTAAATTAATTAAAAAATTACCTAAATCGCTGATTGAAACGTTTTGCAGCAAAGAAGGAAAACGCAACTTTTTAAAAAATCAAGAACTTAATTCTTTTCAAGATTAAAAACCTAATTTTTTCAAAAGTAAAATTAATCGTCTCTAATTATAAAATATAATTTCTTTAAAAATTAAGAATTTAATTTCTTTTAATTACTAGTTTAATTTTGTTTAAAGTGAAAACGGAATTTTTAGTTTCTTTGCACCTAATGAAAGATTGACATTTATTTTGTAACTGAATCTGTTGAAAATAAGGATTAATTTTAAATCCTTAATTTTCACTCCAAATTGCACATTAGAATTTAATTTCATAATGACGAGCTTTTTAACTCTGTTGTTGACATGGTTTTAGTATTAATTCGCTTATTAAGCCATCGCATTCATCAATAATGCATTAACATTGTATCCATGAGTGTCATGTTACTTACCAAATTTATTTATTGCATTAAATTAATATATTATTTATTATATTACAACATACTTCTTAAAAATATTACAAATTAACTACAGCTGTTAAAAATATTGAATTCTTAACATTATTTTTAATTTGAAATTAAAATGTAATTATTAATCTGATGAAATTATCATTCCGGATCAAAATTAATCTATGATTGCACGAAATTTAATTAAATAAATTTGAATGTAGGGTTAGGCGTGATTGAAGTGAAATCGAAATTTTTAATTCACACAAGTGAACTAAAAATTTACTTTTAATTTGCAATTCGGAAACCATCCATTTAATAACTTCAATTTAATACCGTATTAAACATAATTTAATCACGAATTAAACGTTCAGTGATAATCAGTGGGGAATTAAATATGTAAATCGAGCGACTTAATTAATTTAAATCAAAATTTAAAATCAACCAAAATGACTGACATGAAATATGTAAATTGATTAAAATAATCAATAACTGGTCAATAATCGAAATCGTATTTAAGTTTGTTTTAATTTGTTATTAATTCTGTTAATTGTGTTAGTATGATTTGTGACTGTTTCTCTATTATTTTATCTTTTCGAATTCAATGTATATACTTTTTGACTTATTGAAATTTGCTTAGGTTTTCTTCAAGCCTTATTATTAATATTGTTAATATATGCTATTAAACAGTTTAAGATTATTTGCCTTAACTATATCTTTGTTATCGTATAATGTTTGATGTTTATGTAATATATAAGTATATAAAGTTTTGCTAATAATTTATAAATTACATATTATAAATATATGTTATAATTACAATTATAATATCACAATTTTTGCGAGGAATACAGTGATTGCAGCAACTGACAATTTTTTAAGAACTCAATTTTTGCACTTAACAGATTTACTCAGGAAAAAATTACGGTTGTTCAAATGCGAAATATATCACACGGAATAATTCCAATACATAATTTTAATTATATTATTAAGGTGAAGTGGGGTAAGTGCAGACTGGTTTTTGTAAAGTTGGTATTTAAACGTAAGTATTTTCAGTCTGCTATGTAAATACTTAACGCTGTCGATATCGAACGCTTTGCACAATTACTACTATTTAACTAATATTAACTAGGACCTTAATTTTCCTTGTACATTTTGATTTTGATAGGAAATTGTTTAAAATGTCAACTACTCTGCACTTTCCCCGAAAATGGGGTAAGAGCGTAACTCGAAGTTAAATACTTTGAAACTTTATTTTATGTGCAATGGGGCAAGAACAGAATTATTAACAAATCTGCTATAAAATGCTTTTTACTGCATTATGCAAGGGCTCTATACTGCAAACAAGTACTCTTAGCTGAAATATAAAAGGGGATATAGTGAAACAAAACAAGGAAACAAACATACTTAATGGAGAAATTTCGCTCATATTGTAATAAAAATAGCCTGTATACGCACTTGCCCCGTTTACGAACTTACTCCACATCACCTTATTATATGTAATTATATACAGTATTATTATAGTATTATATGTATAATTATAATTATATTTTAGAACCATTTGGTATGTCTTACTTCGTGTTTCTATAACCATAATCATTAACAGAGTAAATCTTGTAAATGCAAAAATTTATTTCTTCAAGAACTCTCAACCGCTACAATAACTGTATTACAAGCAAAAATTATAATTATAACCTATTATTATTATAATTTTAGTCCCATATTTAATGATATGCCTGTACAAAATATAGAATTAGAAATACTGTTATATTGCAGCAAAATTCAATTTATCCCCAACTTTAAAAAGATTGTACGATGAAAATAAACCTCAAATCATATTCCATATAGTTGAATCAAACTTGATATTTTAACAAAGTAACCTTGCGTGATCTACAGCTGACAGTAATGTAATCAATGTACGTTATTTTCATGAACTTGTTGGCTGAAACGGTTTAATCTAATTTTGTCTTTATGGTCTTTTGATCGTTGGCTTATTATACTCTCGGCCTCCTCGTTGTAGATTTTTCCATAAAAATAGAGGACGTAAGGGATCAGGTACGCAACTGGGTGGAGCTATAGCTCCTTTTCAACTGACGATAAAAAAGTTCCGTAGTATAACAATTTGTATGCTTCATTAAGCTTACTCCTTTCGTAAAATTCTGTTCATAAACACGTGTTACATTTATATAATAAAATATCGTTTTAACTTGAATTCTTTTGAACTTTCACGGGGTACTGTCAAATATACACGTTTTACTTCAGTAAAAAAATTGAAACGATCTACAATGAATTATTTAAACACAATTAACCTTAATAATTTTGTTTGATAAAATGTATGTTGATCGTCGATGTTACTATTATAAAATAAACGTTTATTAATAAATAATATAATCAAGTAAAACATCTTTCAATAAAGTAACGTTACTGTACAATACAGTAAAAACTTTACAGTACAATAATTAAAAAATGTCATGACTGTCCCTTTTTATACTTTTATATACAAAACATTTAAAAAAATCGATTCATATAAAAAATGAGGAACATACAGAAAGCAAGTAAGAAAAAATATTCTTTCTTTTCGTCTCATATGTATCTGAAGAATCATCACCACGAATTTTAAAATATCCCATATCAAATTTTAAAACTTAAATAAAATTTGAAAATTAAAAATTTTCTGATTAGCTCATGAAATTATCACCACAAGTGTTTATATTATCAACAGCTCAAGAAAAGGTCGCGTTTATACTTGATCGACCCCAGTAAAAGCAGTTTCCTCCGCCCATAATTCCGTGACATTTGTTCCTCGTTCAACCGTGAACATTCTTCTAAACTCATGCAATCGTCCTCGATTCGTTGGTCGATAATGCGTTAAGAGTTCAGCATCGAAACACAGCTTCTGAAATTCTCTCGTGGCGGATGCAAGTGAAACAAAAGTAGAAGAAACATTCTTGTTATCGAACGTCTAACCTTTTAAATCGAATTTACCTCGTTCGTTCTTTCTTCTTTACTTCGAACCTGCGGAAACGTTTATTTGCTCGGTGCATCGTAAATTCAGCGAATTCGAACGAGAAGAAAAAACGAACCAGAATTTATTAACGCATTTCGTTAACGCATGCCAAATGCTGGAGAATGCGGCAATCTAACCTCACTGCGTGCAGTTTCGAATTATTTTGTTACTATTTAATTGTAACAACACGTGTATAAAATGAATTTTTAAAGATGAATGCATTATTCGGTGACAGGGAAGTGTTAAGAAATAATCCAAATCACTTAAGGAATACTAATTTGTAGGTTAAAGTAGACTCCTTGACGTACAATTTGATACATCAGTTGTGACTAACTTATAGTTAGACTTCAAGTTGAAGAGAATTAAAAATTCTAGTTAAGGTTTGTCACATTTGAACTCTTGAGTTCGTCAGAAGTTATATTCGACAAATTACAACAAGGACTTAATTTGAAGAGGCTACTTGATGATTCTGTAGATATTTTTAATACAAAATGGTTCTTCGGTGGAGTAAATAGGGAAACAAATCAAACTTTCAATTTATAGAGCTGACAGTTTTAAAATTAGTACCCTAATCAAATTTTCAACTACTTTACGCCAAAATGATAATAAATTATTTATTGTATCATGAAAATACAACTTTCGAATTATATAACCTCGATTTGAAACTATTTCCGTTCGTATTAGGGACGAATATAAGACATTGAATTTTCTATTTTTTTCAGTCATTTTGAATTAAAAATATTGATCTAATGTTTGCACATTAATTTTCATTTAAACCAATGTATATATGCCATAAGTGCTTAAAATTGTATGTGTATTTTCATAATATCAAATCATGTTAAATTTAAACCATTTGGAAATCCGAAATTTTATAATATGACAACGTAGTAGTTTCCGATAATTTCTTTCTGTCTTAGCATCCCTGTCACCGAAATTTTCATAATTTTTTCGATTTCATGCGTCATATGAATAAACTAATTTCCTATACAGAATTCTAAGATTAATTATTACGACAGCTGCTATCAATCGAAATTTATTTAACTATAAAATGTAATAAATGGTACGTTCTAAAGGTGACAGACGAGATAATGACTTGATTAGTTAAATTTATAGGGAGAAGAGAGTTTAACGCATTTGTTGACAACGGGAGTGATTGTTATTAATACCAAACTTACTATACCTGTTAGAAATTATTAGATACTTTTAATTTAGGATATTAGATATGTGCAGTAATCTCTGCACATGACTTTCATTCTACACATTGTTTTAAATAATATATTTAATTACTAAAGGATTACGATATTGAAAGTAATTATTAAAATTGTAATCTCGACATCTTGTTAGTTTCGATTATTAACACCTTTCCTTGTTCGATTTGGTATTTAAAATTGAGAGTGTTAGAACCCAAATTTATATTTTAAATTTTAGAAACAGTGATCTGCAGTTTAACCAAAATTTCTGATACATTATACAATTATAAATATTAGAATTTATCAGTAATTTATACATTTTTACATTTTTCTATAATTAACCTCTTAGACACGACGCGCCATTAGAATGGCTTTCACGGATACCATCTTGTATACGACAGTCTACTATAATGTCTTTCGCGAATGCATCATAGATTACATATCGCCATAGTGGCTCACTCTACTGCCTCACTCGCTCACCGTTTCAATTGAATGATCGTTTTCATATGTTTTGATTTGCACATTTTGCCTTCACCACGTTTTGTAAGAATATTAACAAATCCCACAAGAGTACATTACATGTAAATAAAAGGTGCCAAGTAGTTTAGGCACCATGGGAGCACCGCTTTGCACTAATACACGATATTGGAAACATTTGGAAATTACATACTTTGTGAATTTTCTAAAAAAGTAAATTATCAAAGTTAAAGCCTATCATATCTTTTGGAAAAATTATAATTTAGTCATCAAAAACTTCATTCCAATGTACTCGTGTAGAGAACAGCATTGTCACATATTGTAATGTTGCATCGTTTGCGCGTAATTTGCATCGAACTTGGTAAAGACTTAATTTGTGTGTTAATGTATGGTTTGTTGTTTGTTAATTTACTTTTCAATTTCATTGTTGATTTCAAATTAAGTCAAATTATACGCATGTAGGTTTAGTGATAATTTCAGTTGCTTTTAGATTATTTTAGAAAAAGGAAAATAAGAAGCAGCGCCGAGCAAAATTCAACTGTGCCTAAGAAGTTAATAATTATGCTCTAATTCTTAACGAAGTAAATATATGGTACAAATAAAATTCATTAAATAAATCTTCACATGTTCAATAAGAAACTGAAGTAAACATTCACATCGAATTGTACAATACAATATTTTATATCAAAATTAAATTTAAATACATAAAAATGATAAAATATGTGGTAGGTACTTTGTACAGTACTTTAACTTTCCATAAAAAATATAAAATCCATATCATTATCAATCTCATATTTAAATACATATAATTATAATTATATTAAATATGTACAATTCTCCTTCATGAAACAGCTGTCTCCGTCAGTGAACGGTTCAAAATATAACCATGTTCGAGTTAGGTTCTCGTATCTATAGCAAGCTGTTCGATATTATTATTCAAACAGCGAAATTGAATATTAAGTATGCTAAAGTGATCGAGCCATTATTAAGGTCTGAGGACTTGTAGGTCAAATATTAAGCATACAAAATCTTGTATAGCTTATTGAAAATCAATTAAGATAAGTACAATAATACATCTCGATAGTGAATGCTCGTTATGCTTCATTACAGGTACAAACTAATTAACCACTCGTAGGAATAATCTTTCTGAATCAGTCGCTTATTTATAACAACGAAAGCATGTGTTTTATGAGTGGTTTATTTTGAAAATTGCCTACGTCTATCTGTCAGTTGTTTGTTAACTGTAGTGACATATACCACTCGATATCCTGCCCTTAACTGTCATAATAAACATTATGCGGTTAAGTATATTCAAAGTATACAATAATTTTGGACATATAAATTTTGATATTTATTTTGATAGTTGAAATATTCGAAAGTAGCCTAAATATTCGAAAATTTTGAAACTAGCCTAAATCCAATTTATTACTGATAATGTCAGAAACTACGGATTTCCAAATGTCCGAAGACAGTGATGATGATAATTGTAATAAATTATTACTTAGTTAATATTATAATTAATTAGTATTAATACGATATATACCACCGAAGCAGGATTTCTTCAAATTCCAGCCATATACAGCAAAGACTGGATAACTGCAACAAAATCGGGACCCAAGCGTTGCAGTTATCGAGTCAAGGTGGCGATTTTGTGTTTACATTTGGCTCGAGCCGACCGCTAAACGTAGGAAAAGACAAAGAGCGAACGAGAGAGGCTATATAAAATTAAATTTGTAGAAAAGTCCAACGAGTAATGGTCTTTTGGTTCCATATAAAATCGCACCTCAATACACTCGAAAAAACAAACAATATTACTACATAAACAAATGTTGTTCAAATTATGCCGTGTTTGGTCTTATTTTGATCAGGAGAATCTCCCAATTACATTGACAAAAGTAATATTTAGCAAAACCAAAAAATAAAAAAGTTTTACTGTTGCATTAGTGTTGTCACACCGATACGCCGGTTCGGATTACATTACATGCGTTGCTCGCTCGTCAAGTGTCAAAATTCAAGAGCGAACCCCCTAAGTGGTGGGGATAGTAACGTTGCAGTTATCCAGTCCATCGTTTGGCGCAGTTATCCAGTCTTTACTGTACATAAAATGTAGATGAGCAATAAATTGTAATGTAATTTATACAATAGTTAGATTTCCTGAATTGCACAAATGCTGTTCTGATGCACTTTAAATCATATCAAATGGACTTGGGCTTGAATTTTCTTGAAACACTAGATGTTTCGAACCTTATGACGAATTTAATTGTTAATTTTGAAAGTGCCTCAAATTCATTCTTGGCACGAATACACATATCATTCTCTTAATAATTGTTATTATTTTAATATCATTTATAAATATAATTCTCTTAGATATGACTCAGGAGTGTAATATATTGTTATTGGACTTCAATATTTTATTAAAGCATGCTTTACATATGTCATATGTTAGATAAGAATGTGCTAATTATGAAATGTGGGGCGTACCTTTATACTACGCAATATAGAACTGAATTCATAAAGGAAATTAATATTCAGTATTAATATCAGAATTAATATTGAAGGATGATAATAACATGGATTTAATATTTTGTACAGAAGACCGCATTGTACGAAATACTACATATTTTCTTTCATTATATTTTATGCTGAAACATAAAACAGAACATTATTTCTGTTAAAATTCCATGTGCATTCTATTTATCTCTCGTTGTAATTGCAATGTGTACGGCAGTAACAATTAAATGTAGTAAATTGAGCTTGTGTTGCATTATTGCAATTTTAAAAAATGCATTTATGAAGTCCTACAAATATTAGCAATAAGAAAATAAAAATATTTTTAGCTAAAAGAAATTATTTAAAGAAATAAAGAAATTGATATATTTTTATATATTTTGAACAAATTTATATCTTGAAAACGATTTTCAAAAAATTATAATTACGGATGATAAGAAATTTTACCGGTGATTTCATTAGTTACATTCACTGTTCATTTTACGTTTAACCTCTTAGGCACGGCTGAACGTTACCTGGCTTCCTTGTGCAATACAGTTCGAAGCAAATTATGCGCAAACAGCACTACAATATGTGACAATGCTGTTCTCCACACGAGTACATTGAAATGAAGTTTTTGATGATTAAATTATAATTTTTCTCAAAGATATGATATGCTTTAACTTTGATAATTTACATTTTTAGAAAATTCACAAAGTATGTAATTTCCAAATGTTTCCAATATCGTGTATTAGTGCAAAGAGGTGCTCCCATGGTGCCTAAACTACTTGGCACCTTTTATTTACATGTAATGTACTTTTGTGGGATTTGTTAATACTCTTACAAAACGTGGTGAAGGCAAAATGTGCGAATCAAAATATATGAAAACGATCATTCAATTGAAACGATGAGCGAGTGAGGCAGTAGAGTGAGCCACTATGGCGCTTTGTTATCTACGATGACATTCGGGAAAGCCACTATAGTGGATTGTCGTACAGATGGTATCCGCGAAAATCAGTCATATGCACGAGATTAACAAAATCTAAAAATTTTATGGTGTATTATTTCATGTAACATGAGCTACTACAGCTCAACTGTTCTCAGAAATATGTAAAAAAGATGTATGAATATAAGAATAAAACAGTGTACGAAAATATAATAAATAATGTACGAAAGAGTAAGAAAGAATAGTATAAAAATAAAAGAATGAAAAAGACAAGAAGAAACAAGCAATGAATGTATAAGAATGTAAGAATAAAAAAAGTTAGAACATGCAAAAGTAAAAAAGATTGCTAAAATTATGGAAGAAACATTCTTTCCTTCCCGTTACTTCTTTATGAGAAATTTCTGTTCCTCGTCTTTCTCTCTCTTTCTGAATGTTTTACGAAAATCAACATCGTAAGCTGTTGAAGATGGAAAACGGCTTCTGATGATAACTCTTCATCGCGTTCCTTCGAGGCTCATAAAAGTGATCATAAAGCATTGAATCCTTATCCAAATGCTTTTTCATCACTAACGTTAGAACGTTCGAATTTACGATCAATTGTGAACCATGAATTCCTGAGGGATGGTGTTAGAAGATGAAGATTCATCGAATCAAGATATCAAAAAGAACATAAGATTTGCTTGTCAGTTTTTGTGTGAATTAAGTGAATTCATCTTAATTGAATTTTAATATACTTTTAAAATAAACAGACATGATTTTAATTTGCAATTTTAAAACAGATAAAAGTCTCAAATATTACAAAATTAATATTTAACGCATTAAAAATATTAGCACACAATTTACTAATAAACAGAATTATTCCAGAATTAATTGTTTCAAAATTTACCTTCTACATCTACTATTTACAATTGAAAATTTATCTCAAAAATCTACAATTTATAATTAACTTCTCATTTAATTTCACCTATTTAACATTTAACATTTTTTGAAATAACTCGTACAGTAAACTCGTAAATATTGTTACACTGACTGTTCAATACGAAAAAACGTTTCATTAAATTGAAACAGAGATAATGTGAAACTGCAATTTCTTTTTAATACAAAACAAAGAAATCGTTGAATCTTCATCATGAAACGATCGAAGCTTCGCTTCGAAAGCCTCGTTGATTTTCTCATCGTGTAACTTTCAGTCGCGAAAAAAGTGGATGGATTCAGCGTTGTTAAAAGCAGATACAACGATCGGCCATCAGCAATGTTATCTAATACAAAGTGGAGCCGTGTAGGGTGCAGTAAAGTCGATGGTTGCAGAATAAAATGGGGTGAGAAAAGAGGATAGAATTGCGGTGACAACAGTGAACCAATACATTGCATTTGATGGCATGTTCAAGTGGCAAAAAGAACGAAATCATGGTTCATTTACAGCTTTTCATTCTTAAGTTTACGCTTATTCTTTAACTACTTCAGCTGAGTATCGAAATATTTAAATATTCTATTCAGAATTTATTCATTAAATTGTAGTTGGGAATTGAGAGAATTGTTAAATCTTCGTATTTATATATTTCTATTATGTTTGCGAATTTGGAAATTTATTTCTGGTTCTGCAAATTCTTCTAATTTAAAAATTCACAAATTTTGAAATTATCAAGTTTTTTAGATTATTAAATTTTATTATCTAAAAACTGTACAAGTTACACCAATTCTTAAATAAATTCAATCTCTCTACTTTCGAAATTCTTAAATTTCCAAATTTCGAACCTCTCAAATATTTAAATATTGAAATTCTAACGTTCCAAAAATTTGTAAATAATCAATATCTCAAATTTGCAAATTTACAAACTTTAAAATTCCCTAATTCTCGAACCCCGTAATTTCCTAATTCCCTATTACCCTAATTCCACAAATTCTCAAATTCTCAAATTCTCAGATTCTCAAATTCTCAGATTCTCAAATTCTCAGATTCTCAAATTCTCAAATTCTCAAATTCTCAAATTCTCAAATTCTCAAATTCTCAAATTCTCAAATTCTTAAATTCTCAAATTCTCAAATTCTCAAATTCTCAAATTCTCAAATTCTCAAATTCTCAAGTTCCCTAATTCCCCAATTCTCTAATTCCCTAATTACCTAATTTCTTGATTCCCTAATTACTTAATTCCCTAATTCCCTAATTCCCTAATTCCCTAATTCCCTAATTTCCTAATTTCTTAATTTCTTGATTCCTTAATTGCTACATTCTGAAATTCTCAAGTTCCTTAATTCTCCTAATTTCCGAATTTCTCAACTCCCTAATTCCCTAATTCCCTAATTCCACAAATTCCCGAATTCCCTAATTCCCACATTTTCAAATTCTCAAGTTCCTTAATTCCCCTAATTTCCTGATTTTCAACTCTCTAATTCCCTAATTCCCTAATTGTCTAATTCCCTAATTCTCTAATTCCCAAATTCTCCAATTCCCAAATTCAATAATTCCCGTATCCCCTAATTTAAAATCCTAAAATTTCTAAATTTTTCAATTCTTAAATTTGCAAAATCTCAAATACCCAAAATTTCTAATTCCAAAATCCCGAAATTTTCCAAGTTTCCTAAGTCTCATAAAGAAATCTTATTCACTAAGCACTAATATATTCCTCAAAATTATTTACATTTCGTTTCCACTAAAATTAATGTGTCACGTAAAAAATCATACGTTGCGCACATGTGAGTGACAAGGTACACCAAATACTAAGCATTCAATCAAAATGCATCATCACTAAACTACCATGAAGTTTATCCCTAACTAAAATACGACTCTTCATGCTTCCAAAATTGAAGGTCTTAACCAGTTAACTGTGTTAAGACGACTATATTCATCATGCGTAAAATTTTGTTACAATTTGATATTTAAATTGTAATTTTGGCGAAAACTAAATTATATTCGTAAATTGCAATATGTTTAAAATGTTTAGAGGTCAACACGAAATGAAATAAACGAATAAAAAGTGTAAATAATTTGAGATGGATTCATAAATTCTTGAGAGCTAACTCGTCATCGCTTGATTATCGCAACCCACACTGGTGCGCGCTTTGCAAAAAGATCGCCACAGTTAACTGATTAATGAAATAATAGAAATTCTGCAGTGTCACGTTCAAAGTTGAAACGTGAACCACGAAGAAATGAGACTGTAGATCAGAGGAAAAGCAAAATACCATAAGGGTTGCTGTTTCTGGTTCCTTTTACGAGGTAAGCGACCCGTGTCGTTAGTCGGGTTCACCGGCTTCCACGCTGCTGAATCCTAGACCAGATTTACCTCGAGAAACGAGGCCAAGTGGAACGTGTATGTACGCGTGTGTGAATTCGTAAGAGAGAGAAAGACACGTGTGCAAAACCGTGTACCTATACGTCACGGTTATTGCGTAAATTTCCATGCGGATATTAACCTGTTAACCGAGCCATTTTTCAACCAGGAAAGAGCTAACAAGGAAAGTTACGCAAGTCTGCCACATCGATTTTAGATGGCCTTTCAGTATGATGTAGTGCAACCATAAAATGGTTGACACGCACCTTTTTCGTTGACAGCCATTTGCCCCGAAGAGTAACAGTCTTTGTACTTTGGAAATTGTTCCTGATGGCTTTGTGAACCGTGTTCGAACGAATGTACGATATTTGTTGTAGAGAAAAAGTTTAAATGATTTGTTTACTTTTACAAAAAATTGTACGAGTGAATTCTACGAGTTTTAATTTTGTTGTCTATGAAGAAAGATTTTATGATATTGTTTATTGAAGGATAGTGAAGTTTTATTAATTTGGGTAAATGGTGAATGTTTTGAGAGGGAATTTGTGGAATAGTGATTTATTGTAAAAATATGTTAAAAAGTGGTACAGTGCTTCTTTGTGTGGTAAAATGTTGAATATTAGAATATTTGGGTTTCAAATGTAGATAGTTTTTATTAATAGTATAGACAACTTTAAATTTCCTAAGTAATATATTCTCTATAAATAAAAATTGAGCATTAACGATATTATTGCCCTTAGGTAATATAAGTTAATAAAATTCTAGTACTATTAAATTGTGTTATTGTACAATTGACATTAATAAATTTATATCAAATATTATACAAATACATATTATTTAATATTTATATCAAATATTATTTAAGAATATTATTTAACAAGACTGCTTCCAGATATAGAAACGTATATTTTTTTAATAAATTTATTTTTCAATGAAATTTTTCTTTTAGGTTTATATATATATATTATATATATATATATATATATCTATATATATATATATGTGTATGTATATATATATATATATATATATATGTATGTAAATTCCGAATTCAATTACTTTTTACTTATTTCTTTACAACAAACAGTTTCAAAAATATTTGACAAATTATAATTTGCAATCTGAATTTTAAGGACAGTTTTCATCTTTGTATAACATACGATTACAAATAAAAAAGAACGTATTTGAAATACATCTTTTGATTTAATTACAGTATCACACTAAAAGAACATCAAATCGACTTGTATCTCTTGCGTAATCAGTCATTGCACTCATTTATATTTTTCTTCCAAGTAAAACATAATGATTCAGTCATAAATGAATAAAAAACAAATACATGCTAATTTTGTTGATCGAAATTGCACTATAAATTGGTAGATGAACTATCTCATAAAAAAGTCGTAAAATTTCAAGACTATGTACGATCTTTACAAATATTCTATTAGATAAAAGTTGAACAACATTTAATATCCTCTTAGGAATTTTATAAAAATTGTTATATAAAATTTAAGTTATATTTATGTTACCTATATAAATTAATGTAAATGTACCTGTACAATTTACTAGAATGAATCACAAGAAATTTAACAATTACACACGTGCTACAGAAATGAACGTATGTACATAACCTATAAAAATCACCTCTACTGCAGTATTGCGGAATATTAAAATTCCCGTTGTGATAACATACATATTCGTTTCATGTATCATTGAAATAACAGAGAATTCAACTTAATAAGTAATAATAACAACTGCATTTCCCATGACTCTAATATCTGGAATATTTTCAAGATATTACCTTATCAAAAGTATCAGCGCAAACGAAAGTAACCATATTTGCTTTGCTTTCTTCTCTTTTAAAATTTCCATGAATTTTTACGTTCTTTTAATCCTACAGAAGACTTTTATACGTTGTTTATATCTCTGTGAATATCTCATTACAGCATTTTCTGTTATAAGTAGTGTATTACTATTACGTGTATTTGTATTATAGTAGTTATGATACTACATTTATATTCTAGTACTTAAACTACTACAAGTTGTACAGTATTATTCCTACGTATACTAGAAGTACTATTACAGTAATACCGTCCTTTTTCTATCTACATCCTCTACCAGCTCTTGTAGGGAATAACACTAGTTACGAGGCACCCTGTATAATGCAAATTTTACAAGTAATATACTGCTATTTCTACTTATAATAAAAATACTACTTATATACCTATAAATACGGTACATAAATATTACTACTATATGTATGCACATAAATACTACTTATTGCCGGATGTAAAGGGACTCCAGAATCGACTCAATCTGCATTTGTTCCTTTAACGGTACCACGCTATAGGCCGCAATTTAGGACCTTTTGACTTGAAATTTGGAGGGTAGATTCGCGAGACACCCTAATCTTGCTATACATATAGAACCCCATCGAATTAGGTCCACTATAAATTTTCAGCATTTCTCACGTACTCCGGAAAATTAAAAGACCTATTCAAATTGTAATGATATTTATTAGCTACTAACACTACTACTATACATAACATTATTAACACATGTTAATATCTCGTATTTCCTTTGCTTTGGTCACAGCTTGCGGCATGCTCCGTATACATTGATCATATGCTTTATATCTTCATTATTTTCCCAAATATCTGTAATTCTTTTCAATTCAGATAATGTAATTGGAGAGTTGTAAACTAGTCTTTTTAGTAGGCAGACATTTTCTATGGCATTCAAATTTCAACCTTACGCGTTATCGATACTCGAGCCTAACGTAAACGCTTGCATGGCCCTTAATCGCTCATCACTACACAATTTATTATCACGATAGTAACAAATTGCTATGTATATATCGTTATCAACTTTAGTAATAATTTTGCATGATCTAAGATAATTTTCCATATATGACATGATGTAATAGTCGTTAATATGAAATATTTGTTCGTGGTCCTAATTCGATAGCAGGGCCACTAGATTCGATCTGCAGGTCTTTGATGGTAGGCAACTATTTGATGATGAGAACCTGTCGTTATCGACGACGATCGTTGTCGAATCTATAAAAACCATGTTTTGGTATAGTTTTTAGCAATTTTTGATGCCTAGAATCGACTGAAACCACATTAAGAGCTCATCATTGACAATACTTGGTCGTCATTGATTTCACTTGTGGTAAAATCAACGATAATCATGTTTGGTATCGTTTTCGATAGTTTCAGTCACGTTTAATTGTTTACAACGACTTTAAAATCTCTATATCTCATTCTTGTTCTACCTATATATTTGCAGTAAATACGCAAAATTTTAAATGCATATTCAAATTCGTGTGAAATACCTGATCTGATCTAATCATAGAAGATTTAAAAGAGTACCTAACCTAATCTCACTGTTTTGTAGTTTTAAAAAAGTCAACACATCCGTGTAAACAGTCAAATAAAATTTTATTCATAAAAGATATAAAAGAGTACCTAACCTAACCTCACTTTTTTGTAGTTTTAAAAGAGTCAACACATCCTTGTAAACAGTCAAATAAAATTTTATTCATAAAAGATATAAAAGAGTACCTAACCTAACCTCACTTTTTGCTGTTTTAAAAGAGTCAACACATCCTTGTAAATAGTCAAATAAAATTTTATTCATAAAAGATATAAAAGAGTACCTAACCTAACCTCACTTTTTTGCTGTTTTAAAAGAGTCAACACGTCCTTATGAACAGTCAAATAAAATTTAAAAATGTAATAGTAATAATACTACTTATTAGTACATTTTCTTTGCATTCATCAAACACGAGTAGCATCCATTTAATATTACACAAATATAATGCAATATTATGTAACTTCGGTATATTCAATAATCGAAGGCAATTAAACACTAAGGTTTCTGTCGGAAATAGGTTTAGACGGTGCTGTTGCAATAAATTTCATTCTTCGAAAGGTCCAAACCGTAAAGTAACAGCTCAAACCCTATGGATTTAAATCTAAAGCCGTAACAGCTACAGTCCTTAAACGCTAGAGCACTTAAGCTCAAAGGACTCGACCCTAAATTGTGTAGAAACTCTGTCGGCCGATATTTTCCTCTGATGTATTTTATAATTTTCTGGTGATATATTTTCGTTCTTTTTAATTTTAGTTTCTCATTAAATTTTTGTTGAGCTTGTTTGCAGGGTTGGCGGGAATAATCTTCAGTGCAAAAATAAAGAATTTTATGAACTGGGGATTCGAAGACATGATTTTGTAGGTAATTGAATATTCTGAATTTGGAAAATTTATTTTATGGAAAATTAAATGTTTCAAATTTTCAAATTTGGGATTTTTGTTGTTCGATAACTTGAAAATTTGAAACTTTGGTGATATGGAAATTTGGTGATTTGGTGATATGGAAACATAGGTGTCTGCCAATTTGGGGTTTTTAGCATGCGGAGGTATAATAATTAAAAATGTTGACAATCTGAGAAATTTGAGTTTGTAAATTGTAGTATCTCAAAAATTCAGAACTAAAGTGCTGCAAATTTCGAAGTTCGAAAACGTAAATATTTGGAAACTTGATAATTGCAGACGTTGTTAAATTTAATAATCTCATAGTTTTGAAATTTGGTAATTTGGTGATTTAGTAATTTGGTCACTTGGTAATTTGGTAGTTTGGAATTTGAAAAATTTAGAAGTTTGAAATTAAAGAAATTTGGAAATCTAGATTTGAAGAAATTTTCAAATTTTAATTTAAGATTTTGGAAAATTAAAATTTAAGAAATTAGGAATTTTATAATTCAAGGAATGTGAAAATCAGGAATTGAGAAATTTGGAAATCTGAAATTCAAGGTATGTAAAAATAAAAAATTTAAGGAATTTTGATGTTGAGAAAAATGAGCGGTTAAAAATAGAACATTTTAAAATAACAACTAATAAAATGCCTTCCAAATTTCTGAGTACAGAATTCGCGCCAACCCTCATAATTACATACACAACTGTATTTAGTGATCGCAAAAATGTTCCAAAAGAATAATCATTTTCAAAAATTTACAATTTAATTACAAAAAGATGAACGGACTTAATTTAATCAGTGATTACCTTCCACGTGTATAAAATAATAATTATGTGTTGTGTAAAACAAGTAAGATACAACAACATAGAATTAGTGTTAACATCTTTACTTTAATCTTAAGAGCTTCAATAACCGTGGCTTAAATCCTCAGTCTTAAAGCTTCGAAAGCTCGACTTCCATATCATGTTAGTCTTAAAAGCTTAGCCTTTATGGTTGAGCTTTAAAGCTTCGAAAACTCAGGCTTTCTACATATATCACTTGTTTTAGCGTCATGAAAGATGCAAGCTTCATTGTTACTTAACAAAGTGGATTTTTTACAGTATTGTGTGAGGTAAAAGCTGCTATTGTTTTTTGAGTACTTTCATGGAAATACTTTTACTGAAATTGACTGGATATTTACACTCTCTATAAATATTTATTCGAATCAAAACAATTTTATTTTAAAATGATACTCTTTCAAATTCTTTTTATTAATAATGTTGCATTTAAATTAATTCAACAATTTAAAAAATATTTTGTCCTGATTTGAATTATTGTTGATATAAAAATATTAAATATTTTAATTATAATGTTAATACAAAATCTTAAAATTGCTAGAGAAATTTATTTAATTGAAATTGAAATTGAAATTAGAATTAATTTAAATTTTAAATTAATTACATTTCTAGTTTATTGAATCTTGATTATTGACTAATAGATTTTATAGATCTGTAAGTAATACTGCAGATAGATTAATCTTTTAAACTTTATCTGTATGAATTTTTTATAATGGGTGTGTAATTGTTCTTGTTATGGTTCATTCTAGTAGACAAATTTTAGACATACTTCTTTTACAAGAAAATGTAGATAGAACTATATAAAATGAATAATTTGTATACAGATATAATATACACAGCGAAACTTTGATCTAATAAAATTTTATGTAAATTTTGTATTGAGTCTTGAAAATGTATAACAACATTTTTTATATATGTGTATATGTATTTTAATAAAAATATAACTCAAAAGACTGTACTCATTGTACATAAAAAAATTTTCCTGTGAAAGTTATAGGATTGCAAGTTTATTGTTGCTTAAGATTATTGTTACTTGAAGCCTTTATATTTTTAGTGCATTAATAAACATATGTTGAATATACAAATTCTAATGTTTATTTAATATTTAATATTTAACTGTTTAATTACTACTTAACCCTTCAGAGAACATATGTCCAATTATAATAAATGTGTTGTACAATTTAATTATTATTTTCATATGTAAATTAAATTCAATTATTAATTATTCTGTACGTGACAAGAACTTGATAAATCGTGTAAGTCCCTTTACCTCTCTTTACAATGAAAATTGGCCATTCCAATATCGCCAAAAAAGTAAGAGGAACACTAATTTATGCCATTAAATGTTTGGGTTCACTACACTCTGTGTAAAATGAAAATTAGCAATGCTAATACCCTCATAAATAACCATCTCATTTATCTCCAAACATGCACCGCTCGTAAATCTGCTCTGCCTTTTCTACCTCGTAAACCAAACAATTGATTACCGCAAACCAAACAAAAACTACTGGTACGGTGAAATATGTAATAATAATGCTTCGTGTCAACAATTCCCGAAACAAAAGAAAACGTGCTATGTATCAGTATTTTATACATGGTGCCTCACAATTAGTGTAAGTCCCTGAAATGGGGGGTAGCTGACGTGATTCTGAATAAGATTTCCCTTTTCAAAAATGGGGTTTGAAGCTTCGTTTTTGAATTATTAAGGAAAAGCACGGACCAATCAGAGCGCGAGGATTACGCATGCGCAGACGCATTGTATTTACCACGCGTTCTTTACCACGTATTGTATTTACCACACGTTGTATTTACCACGCATTGAATTTACCACGCATTGTATTTACCACGCGTTCTTTACCACGCATTGCATTTACCATGCGTTCTTTACCATGCATTGTATTTACCACGCGTTGTATTTACCACGCATTGAATTTACCACGCATTGTATTTACCACGCGTTGTATTTACCATGCATTGAATTTACCACACGTTGCTTACCACGTGTTACACCTACCACGTGTTGTATTGACTACGCATTATATTTACCACGCGTTGTATTTACCATGCATTGAATTTATCACGCGTTGCTTACCACGTGCCGCACCTACCAAGCATAGTACTTGCCACGCCTTGTATTTACCACGCGTTACATTCACCACGCATTGATTTCTTACGCGTTGCACTCACCAAGCGTTGAATATACTATACATTGCATTTACCACTCAGCCGCTAACTCGAAGCTGTCACTCTCGCATCTGCGCACGCGTAATCCTCGCACTCTGTTTAGTCCGTGTTTTTCTTTAATAATTCAAAAACGAATCTTCAAACCTCATTTTTTAAAGGGAAATCTTTTGCAGAATTACGTCAGCTACCCCTTTCGGGGACCTACACTATTTGTGAGACACCCTGTATTTATATGTACCATAGGTAAATCTATAAATTCCCTTTGGACAGCTCACACTATAACGCACACGTGTTTGAGAGTATGTGGTATAGAATATTTCTTAAGTTCTGAGATTTTCATTTCGTTATAAAGCATAATTTCTACCTCTCTAAGTGGTAACTTGTCATTTTTACTACTTTTGTAGTACTCAAAGTCTGCCATATTTGTGTTCCACATTTTTAACATTCTAAATATTAGCCCTTTGCACTCTTCAATTTTCTTCACCTACCTACTCTTTAATTTACAAAATAGATTGAGAAAGGGGTTCTCAATAAAATGTATTGCCATAGGACGTAGTACATATGTGAGAAATACATTTTTCTTGTATTACAAGTAGCAAATAAATGATAATATACATATTCAACTAATCTATTTATCTGAATTATTTATGAGATCCAAGAGAAGTGTCACGTCGAGCCATACTCGACATAGGAGTGCAAAGGGTTAGGGGCACCGAAAAGTAATCATTTTGTTTGCTAGCGAAAAACATTTATTTATGAAAGAAATCTTAAATGCTAGTCAACAAAATAATTTCTATCATCTTCTAACGCTTTTTATCAGCGTAAAGGCAATTGTTCGAGTCTCTATTTAAAAAAGTCCTTTATTGGGATTTTTCATTGAAAAACTTTGAAATCATCGAAGAAATGAATACTTTTTGATTCCCAGTATGTGGAAGCCATTTAGCATCGTTGAATTGTAAAATGATTTGTTTTACAATGTGGTAAAATTTAATATTTCCTTTTTAGTAAATATATCTGTAGAAAAGAAAGTACCTCACCGATTTCAAAGACGTTGAAGTATAGTTACGGATTAACTGGTATCCAAGACTCTGAATATGATTTTTAGTGACTCTGGCGGAAAATTAAGCTCCGACGATCTTTGTTTATTTTATATCGTTTTAGTCTGGAGTCAAGGATAAAAAATTGGTTTTGAAAAATTTGTAAAAATACGACTTTATTTTGCCAAGATTTTAAAGCCAAATCTTCAGTGCGGTGAACAGGTTTTGTAATTTTATACGTAAATCTTCACAAGAAGAAAACACGCAAGTTTTTATAGAAGAAATTTTCTCACGACCCATTTAAAAAAAAAATGCTGTTTATTGCACTGAAGAATTATATAAAGAATATTTTGGAGAAGAAATCATGATAAAATATATTGATTTCAAAATTCTGGTAAAATGAAGTTGCATTTTTGCATACTTTTTGAAATCCAATATCTAGTGTCCTTGTCTCTCCTGGCCAATATATTGTAAGATAAACAAACATCGCTGGAGGTTATCTATTTTTTACCAGGGACAACAAAAATCCCCAAAAATAACACTCGAAGTATTCGGTTACCAGAGTTAATCCTTAGCAGCAACATTTTTGCGTCATTTTATTTTGTATGCGTAACTGTTCCATCGTTTTAATCTACGAGATATATGAAAAAAGAATTGAATTTAAATTCACAAATTTTCATTCTTAAAATTTCACTAGTTTACATATTGTCGAAGTTACAAATTATCACATTTTTAAATATCGTAATTTATTTTGATCCTTGTACTATATTTTTGTCCTTGTTAAATATCGAAATATTTTCTTTTCGTCAAAGTTTCGAATTTTCAAATTTCTATATTCCCAAAATTACGAGTTTAATAAAATTTCTTTTTTGAATAAAAATTAATTATTTGTTAATCTAACTGACTTTAAAGACCCAGAATGACCTTGAAAGAAAATGACTGCACTCATTTTAAAACACTGTTTTAAGACAGCAAAGCATACAATCATGTTTAATAAAATCAACTTGACTAACATGTAAGCAATGAAAATGGGACAGCTTTTTTTGTAAGAAAACTTAATTTCCAGTATTTTTCAGTTTTCGAATTTATACAATTAAATGCTATTTTTGTAATATTTCTATCATTTTAATGTAGCAAATAAAATTCTCAAGCAATAGAGTGAAAGTTCACAATAGAAAAAATGAGGAGAACCTAACAGACTATTTCATTAATTTAAGAATTAATAAATGTTGTAAAAAGGAATCTATTCAGTAATTCCATTGAAATTTATTGTCAATCATTAGTGAGAATATTATTGATGTACCTATATACTAATATACACATAATAAGATAAAAATTCACAAATTTAATTTAAATTCAAGAATTTAGTTCGTAATGAAACATACATAATTATCTGTTATAAATAATGAAGGTTTTTAGTAACACTAATAATTAACATCAAATATTTACAAATATTTACTGATTACTCATTTTTGCTTATTGCAGAAGTAACAAATAATTTGTTAATTGTATCATTCTCTGCGTTACAGAATTTTTCCACAAATGCTTGAAAAGTGTTTAAATTCAATTTTCTCAAAAATGAAGGAAAAATTTTATTCCACGTTTCTGATTTATTTTTTGGAATCACCCTGTATGTAATATTAGTTAATAGCAATGTAATAGTACCAATATATTTTTCTAAATATCTTAAAAAGTAAGGTTAAGCGACAGTTAGATGTAGTAAAAAAAGGTGTTCAGAATGTGGTCCTTGACACCATGTTTCAAGGTCAAGGTTATCGAAGGTCCGTAAAACCCCATATTTACTAAAAGTGCTTTTAAGGTTAAATTGCGTGAACCAGACCCTTTGCGAAACACATCGATGAATTACTGTTCTCTCAAACCCTATAAGCGAATTACACGAATGAACGCGTATCGTGACTGGTTCCAATGTGATACTATTTGTCGATAGAGAATTTTTGATTGATATGTAAATTCTTTTTCAGTTACAGATCGAATACACTGTGCATAGCAATAAAATATGCAACGTTGCGTATACTATTGAATATTGTAAAGTTATCTGAAGGTTTTTGCATATTTCACAGAAACTGAATTTAAGAAATAGTTACATACATAATTATTCAAATCAAAATAATTTTATTTTAAAATGATCCTCTTTCAAATTCGTTTTATTAATAATGTTGCATTTAAATTAATTCATAAATTTGATTATTAACGTTGATTACATAAAGTTACTCAAAATGTTGTCCTTGATAAAATATATTAAGATCATCGAAATTGACGAAACGTGTATCCTTTTGTAAAGGATTTATTATATTGAAAATATTGCTAGGTATACATCTGAAATTAAAACCGAACAACATTTATAGAGAAAAGTTGTTCACAATTTTGTCCTTGATAATAATTTTCAAAGTCACTGTAGTTGATGAAGTGTGCCTTTTTCTGAATAAATTACTTTCTCTATAATTTCTTTATGAAATTACAACTTTTGATTACGATCACATTTAATCGAATTAATTGCATTTTAATCTTTGATATATCTTTCAAGAATGTATGTATATTTCTTAATATGCGCTATTTGCAATATACAAGAATGTACAATGAATAGAATTCGATTCCACTATAACAATGCAGATAAGTTGGTGTCTGTATTAGAAATTTTCATATTAGAAAACTTTATTCAGCATTTCGAGGTAAAATTGAGTGACACATGTGTAATGTAATGTGTGACAGTGTAACACATCATTAGTACAGTTGTCCTTCACCGTTTTGGATCATTTTTGTCATCTCTTTTAATTTCTAAGATTTTAATGTTTTTTTCTGATATTGCAGTTTTGGAAATAATAATATTATTCAAATAGTATTCAAAAAACAGTATGTCCTAAATAATAATACTATACAAATAATATTCTTAATAATATCATTATTATTTACAAAAATAATTATATTGCATTATTTTAAAAAGTTATTATTATTCAGTCTATGAAGTCCAAATAGTAATTATTTAAGCAGTTAAATGTGTTTGACGACTATATCCGTCATGGAGATGTGTCAGAATTTTGTGTCATGACGACTATATCTGTCATGCGTAAAATTTCGTTACAATTTTATATTTAAATTGTAATTTTGGCGAAAACTAAATTATATTCGTATATTGTAATATGTTTAAAATGTTTAGAGGTTAACACGAAATGACAGTTAACAGGTTAAATTCCAATAACATCACAACAACGTTGAATACATTTTTTAATTGTTATTTGTGTCTCACAAGGAAAAGCACAAAAGTGTCCCCCTCCGATTTTGATGAAACTTTGTACGTTTGTTAAGCAGGTAAAAATAAGAGATACGTATTCTTTTTATCGGCTGAGATGCGATTTTAAAAGTTAACAACCCCTTAAAGTTTCAAGTTTTCTTTTCTAATTAGAAAAAACTAAAGATTGCTTTCATTTTGTTAAGAAATAACGCAAGTATAAAAAATTGATATGTATCCTCGTATATCCAAACTTTCTCCTCTTCCATATTTTTGAATCTTACTATCTACACGAAAAACGTTAGGTAGTCTATGAACACCCTGTATATTACCTAAAGGGCACTGTATAATAGTTCCATTGAAACATTTACTTGTTACCGCAACATACAAAGTTACTCATCAATGCAAAATTTCCTTTGATCTCACTCGATGGAAATAGACAACCTGTATCCACATTTTGGTCTTGTCAATGGCAACATTGAGGAATATTCAGGGACACTTTGAAACTTCCGAAGAGACAATGGGTAACGGATCAGGAATGCAATACATTGTAATTCAAATAAACTCCATAGTTTCAGTCGCTACATGCTACCTTAAGTCATAATTACTCTGATCGATTTAGTTACTTGGGCGAGTGTTTCAGTTTGTAATTCGTATACAGGGTGTTCTATTTGACTCTGTGTAAAGTTTTTTAGTATGTATCCATAAATAGAAAAGAAAATTAACTAGCGTTTATGGGTATCAAATATACGTAGAACAAAGAGTAAGAGTAATTTGAAGTATAGTTTGTTCGTGTAATGAAACAGTAAGTAAATATCTACTTTCACGAAGGATAGAAAGAAAATTACAATTTTTAAATGTAAAAGTTATAAGATTTTAGATTCTTGTATTTATAATTTTTTAAAGTTATGAATTTTTTAATTTTCAAATTTTCATATTCTGAATTTGAGTCTGCAATTTTTTTCTCAGTTTTCAAATTTTCAAATTTGTAAGTTTAAAAATTGTCAAATTTCTAAACTCTTAAATATAAAAATTCTAAAATTATTAAATTAAAAAATTTTTTAACTCTCAAGATTCTAAATTTTCAAATTTGTAAATTTTTAAATTACTAAATTCTTAATTTTCGAAATTTTAAAATTTCTGAACTTGCAAATTCCCAAATTTTCGAATTTCTGAACTTCCAAATTTCCAAATTTTCAAATATTAACGTTATTAAATTTATAAGTTAATAAATTTGCAAGCCTCTAAATTTACGAATTTCTGGTTTCTTCAATTTTTTATTTTCAAAATTCTTATACATATATCTAAATTACGTTCTTTCCAAATCTTCAATCGTCAAATTTCTGTATTTCTGAAGTCTAAAATCTAAAAATTTGGAGGTTTATAAACTTGAAAATTTGTAACCGAAATTTTGTGAATTAAGAAATTGAAAATTTTTTTATTTTCTGGTTTCTACATTTACAAATTTCTTAGCATCTCAATTTTTTCATTTCTTCATTTCTTCATTTCTTAATTTTCCAATTTCTAAGTTTGATTATTTTTTAATTTCTAAATTTCTAAATTTGTGAATTTGTACATTTTTGATTTCATCATTTATGAATTCGAAAACTTCTTAATTTATAAATTTATATATTTAAAAATGTTTGAAACAGAAATCCATGGATGGTACAGCTTATTTTCCTTAAACTGCATCAGCAATCAGCAACATTCTGTTTCAAAGCATATTATTACTTGTGTAATGGTGCTCTACAGAACTAATAAAACTAAAATGTTCCTTGAAACAAGTGCTTCCATGGCAACAAACTATTTCTACAAACTGTGACAAATCATTTATTTCTAGCAACAACTAGTAACAAAACGCTTATACGTATATGTGTTCGTAATGTTTTTACATGTATACATGTATATACATAATTTCAAATTTGTTGCATTTTGTTACATTTTGTTAATAAATATTGCTTAACAAAAACTGTTTGTCGAAGAATATGAACTGCTTTTATATCACAAATTAAATAAAAATCACAATGTTATTAGACAAAATTTATTAATAATAAGTGGAACGATAATTTGAATAAATAATAAATGATGCAGTTAGTTTAATGAGTAATAAATGGTACAATTAGTTTAATGAATAATAGATGGTGCAATTAGTTTAATGAATAACAAATGATGCAATTAGTTTAATGAATAATAAATGGGACAATTATTTGACTGAATAATAAGCAGAACAACTGTTTGACTAAATAATCATACTCTATAATATAAAATCGTAACGTAACGCGTAACGCGTAACGCTGTCACGGTTATATTGTATTCTATCATTCTATCATTCTCTATCATACTCTTTATAGTAGAAAATCATAACGCAACGGTGTTACGCGTTACGCTGTCACGGTTAGGTTAGGTTAGGTTAGGTTAGATTTAGGTTAGGTTACATCTGTCACGGTCCTATTGTACTCTATCATAATCTGTATAGTATGAAATCATAACGTAACGGTGTCACGCATAAAGGTGTCACGGTTAGGTTAGGTTAGTAAGTATGATAGTGTTACGCGTGAGACAGTTACGTTATGATTTTATACTATAGAGTACAGTATGACCGTGACAGATGTAACCTAACCTAAACCTAACCTAACCTAACCGTGGCAGCGTCACGCGTGACACCGTTACGTTATGATTTTGTACTATAGAGAGTATGATAGAGAATAATAGAATACAATATAACCGTGACAGCGTTACGCGTTATGCGTTACGTTACGATTTTATATTATAGAGTATGAAGAGTATGATTATTAAAAATGAAGTTTGGCCCGAAATTTTTGATGTGTAAACATAACATAAAAAGGTTTCTACCACAGTCATATTACACTTCAATTCTATTTTAATTTAAAAAACTACACTACTAAAATGAACGAATTATTCCAATTTTAATATAAAGGACAGATTTTCGGACTTAAAAAGCTGTACCAAAAATTGATTGAAGTTTGTCGAAAAATAACCTGTATAAACTTTAAATAAAATTTACACTATAAATTTAAACATAAAAATATTCCGGTAGAGCATGCACACGAAATAGGCGCGAAGCGCCTCGGGGGTTGGGCCGCGAAGCGGCCAGGGGGCGGAGCCCCCTAGTAAATGATATAATGCACGTTATGAAGGAAACGAAAATTGCTATCGATAAATAGATCGATTTTACCTGAACAATAGGTTAATAAATTATAAAACGATTTCATACGAACAATTGTTAGAATGCGATCTAGATGTGTTCCTCAATCTATAGAAAAAGTGTGCATTTTATGTAGTTTCTTTTGTTTTACACTTCGTGTGCTTTGTGCAGTTCGCAAAATGTCCTTGTTGTCACACGCACTCGTTCGTTCCACTTTGTATTTCATTTTTAATATACTTAGTTAATAGTGTTCTAAACGTGTAATTATTTATTCCACTGCATGCCAAACTCTGTCAATAATGATTAAAGTAGATTAGAAAATTAGAAAAATTAGAAAAATTTATAGTGCTACGTTGTAATAGCAGTAGATTGTGAAAATTTGCAGGGAAATTTGTAATTGAAAGAGCCTTATGGTGGATGCTTCACATTTGTTTCTTTCCGGCCATCGTACATTAACATCTGTTTCAAAATTTGAATCTTCCAAAACTGAACTTTATTCAACTCAGTCTGAATCACCACGTGGTTTACGTATGTTTTTAATTATATGAGCAGCGATTATTATTATTATTGTTTGTAGTATTATTAACAGTGATTGAAACAAGTGCTGCCAGAAGAATAAACAAAACTTTCTGTGGTAAACCTAAGGCACTAATAACGAAAACAAGCAATGAGCCAAGCAGGTGCCGCCAGATGAATAGACTTCGTTAAATTGCGCTGGCTTGAACGTGTTAGACATACATTATTTATTACTGTTCAAAAATACGTTACTACCTTGTGGTGAAGTCTACTGATGAGTGCTGTACTTGTAAAAACTTCATTTTTGTAATCATAGGAGAAATTGCGAAATCGACTCGTATCTCTCGCACATCGCATATATGTGCATGATTCTGTTTAACGAGTTGATTTCGTAAATTCGACTATGAGGTTCGATGATTGCAAAAATAAAGTTCTTACGAGTGCAGCACTCAGCAGACTTCACCATAGGGTAGTCAAGTATTTTTGAGCAACAATAAATAATGTTTGTTTAACCAGTTAACTGTGGCGATCTTTTTGCAAAGCGCGCACCAGTGTGTGTCACGATAATCAAGCGATGACGAGTTAGCTCTCAAGAATTTATGAATCCATCTCAAATTATTTACACTTTTTATTTGTTTATTTCATTTCGTGTTGACCTCTAAACATTTTAAACATATTACAATTTACGAATATAATTTAGTTTTCGCCAAAATTACAATTTAAATATCAAATTGTAACAAAATTTTACGCATGACGGATATAGTCGTCTTGACACAAAATTATGAAACATCTCCATGACGGATATAGTCGTCAAACACAGTTAACTGGTTAAAACCTTCAATTTTGGAAGCATGAAGAGTCATATTTTAGTTAGGTATAAACTTCATGGTAGTTTAATGATGATACATTTTGATTGAATGCTTAGTATTTTGTGTACCGTGTCACTCACATGTGCGCAACGTATGATTTTTTACGTGACACATTAATTTTAGTGGAAACGAAATGTAAATAATTTTGTGGAATATATTAGTGCTTAGTGAATAAGATTTCTTTATGAGACTTAGGAAACTTGGAAAATTTCGGGATTTTGGAATTAGAAATTTTGGGTATTTGAGATTTTGCAAGTTTGAGAATTGAAAAATTTAGAAATTTTAGGATTTTAAATTAGGGGATACGGGAATTATTGAATTTGGGAATTGGAGAATTTGGGAATTAGGGAATTAGGGAATTAGGGAATTAGGGAATTAGAGAGTTGGGAAATCAGGAAATTAGGGGAATTAAGGAACTTGCGAATTTGAGAATGTGGCAATTAGGGAATTAGGGAATTAGGGAATTAGGGAATTAGGGAATTAGGGAATTAGGGAATTAGGGAATTCGGGAATTAGGGAATTAAGGAATGAAGCAATTAGGGAATTAAGAAATTATGTAATTAGGGAATTAGGGAATTAAGGAATTAGAGAGTTGGGAAACTAGGAAATTAGGGGAATTAAGGAACTTGAGAATTTGAGAATGTGGCAATTAGGGAATTAGGAAATTAGGGAATTAGGGAATTAGGGAACTTGAGAATTTGAAAGTTTGAGAATTTAAGAATTTGAGAATTTGAGAATTTTGGAAGTTTCAGACAGGTGCTAATGTAAACAAATACGATGGCCGCAGAAAAAAGTGCGACGCAACCACTTTATGAATTGCTGTGTCATATCTTACACTATACATGTCAGTAAACGTCGTCTTCTTTCCGCTGTTTGCAAAGGATTTCGTAAAAACCCCGTATATAGTATCAAATATGTATAAGTATTAATTAAATTTGTAGATATATTAAACAGTATATAATAATATGAATACAATCAAACTACTATATCTGCTTGAAAATTGCAATGTAATAAGATTTACAGAGGAAGTATTGAACTTACTGTAATAAAATTATTTAGTTGTACTAAAGATTGGATAATGAAAGTTTCATTGTAAAACTGTACATTGTAAATATTTCGTTGTCCAACATAAAAACAAGAACTAGTGTTATCACTTAGAGAGGCAGATATCTATGGCACATTAGAGAATTTATTAATTTTTATCAATAAGGATGTTAAATTTCAATATGCTGAATATTCTCTCATAAAGCACGTAAAATTATTTATAATTAAATTACACTGTTCTTCATTAAAACAACGTTGTTAGAGCCTCTTCAAACTTTTATCACAAATAAATTTTACATGTGTTAGAAAACAATATAAACAAATAATTAGAGTTACATATGACGATAAAAAGTGTAAGAGAGAGAATTGTGTACAAAGAGTACTACAAGAGTGTAAAAGAGTACTACAAAGTATTGCAAAATAATTATAATAATTAAAAAAAAAAAAAAAACAATACAATATCTCTGCAATTTTAATGCGTTCTATGATTCATTTGCTAATTTGTCTTTTACATCTTTAACACCACGTAAATATTTAAGGACGTTTCACTGTTACATATATCATATCATCATGTGCACTACTTATTATTTTATATCGTTCTACAACACGTACGAATATCATTTAGGTGAAACTTCCTAAAGAACTTACCACATAAAATGTAACTGAAATTTTAAAGGCAGCTTTATTTTATGTGGAAATAATTCAAGCTGGACTTTTGGCGACTGGAATACAAATTTTTTATCGCTTTAATATTGTTTCCTTCGTTAGTAACCAAACGTAGAATAACCTCATAATAGAATATTCTTTTAAATATTTTTCGTAATACAATTTCAGTATTTACTGTTCTTATTGCTTGTAAAGTGTAGATTGTATAATGTGGAATATAACTCCATTGAATAATTAAAATTAGTAGAGTAATTACAGAAACAAACATAAGAACTCAAGGCGTGTATACGGTATAAATTATATTAGGCTATATTCTAATAAGTTAAAACAGAAAAAACCTTAGATGTATCTTTGTTATACTACGATATATAATTTAAAATTAATAAACTGTAGATATGCAAAGTGTATTGTATTCAGGTATATTACACTAAAGATATTACAGTCAAAAACACTCTAGTAACCGTTTTAGAGGATATATTACAGTAAAAAAATTATAAATTAGTTATTATATTAGAGGATATACTACAAGTGTAGGGTGGTGATCCGTTAGGTTTAAGTTCGTAGGTTAATCTAGAACAAGATAGTTTACGATAGTTTACGTTAATTTGAAGTTCATACGCCTAACGATGCAAGAAAGTTAACGGCTTCCTCCTCACGTGGCGGAGTATTTTTATATTCAGAAAACATCACTGGAGGATCAAACGCTAGGGCAAGAGGTCAGGGAATTTTTACGAAAAACCTTTCGAGAAAGTTAGTGTGTAGAAAAGCGTAGTTAGACCAGCGTGGGGTTTGCGTGGATAGTGTGTAGAAAAGCGTAGTGGACAAAAGAGAGCGTGGAATTTGAGTGAATAGTAGCAACTCTTAACCTCTTAAGCACGACGCGTCACTATACTTCGCCAAATCTCTGTACGACGGACCACTATAGTGACTTTCGCGAATGTCATCGTAGATTACATAGCGCCATAGTGGCTCACTCTTCTGCCTCACTCGCTCACCGTTTCAATTGAATGATCGCTTTCATATGTTTCAATTCACACATTTTGCCTTCACCACGTTTTGTAAGAGTACTAACAAATCCCACAAAAGTACATTACATGTAAACAAAAGGTGCCAAGTAGTTTAGGCACCATGGGAGCACCTCTTTGCACTAATACACGATATTGGAAACATTTGGAAATTACGTACTTTGCGAATTTTTTGAAAAAGTAAATTATCAAAGTTAAAGTGCATCATATCATTGGGAAAAAATTATAATTTAATCATCAATAACTTCATTCCAGTGTACTCGTGTAGAGAACAGTATTGTCACACATTGTAGTACTATTTGTGCATAATTCGCGTCGAACTCTGCCGTACAGAGAAGTAGCGCCACGTAAAGTTTCGCCGTGTTTAAGAGGTTAAGAAACAAATCACTTTAATTCCTTTAATCCCACATAACTATTATTATATTTTCAACAGGTATTATTACATCTTATAGATCATTGTATAGTCATTATATCATTCGTGTGGCACTTTGAATTCATTCTGCGTCGCGTTGGTAAAGTAGTGAATGATATTAAAATATTGCAAAATTTGTATTAAAGTCGCTAAAAATCTTTTTCACAAATAGTATTTCATTTATATATTTCCTGAAACTCTTTCTCGTAAAATAGAGCTATTTATAAAATTTCCGTTAAATCAGCCGCGACAGATTGTAGGAAGTAAAGCCTTCATTTATAATAAAAATCTGAAGACTCCAAGAACGAAATTGAGACGTTGCTATGATGGAGATGAGTGTAATATAAGCATAAATCTCTTCAGATGCTTGCATGGTTGGATACAATGGTAAACACATTCAATGGAAGACTCCCTATGACCTTGACCTTCCCATCTACTATAGAGATCAATCTGAATAATTTTTCTTAATAACCGTCGGTGATTACTTATTAAAAAATTACTAAGAAAAAAGTTAACCACATTAAATGTGTCGTAGTTGTAAAAAACTATCTTCTTGTAATTTGTACATAAGAAACTAAAATTATGATAAATGTGTATACATTTGTGCGTGTCTATATACGTCTTTCAATGTAATGAATTATATCCATTTGATTCACTCTATTATTAAAATTTCTGTTGGATTTAGACAAGATGCTGCACGTAATTGGAACGAACTATATCTTGAAGACTTTCAAAGATTGAAAAATGTGAAGGAAGAAAGTGAATGATATACCAAGACCTATTTTCCTACGACCTCAATGTTATTCTAACTGCGACAATGCACTTGAAAAATGCAAATGCACTCGCTCTTTAAGTGGAATCGCATATTGTTTTCTATGTAGATCGATCTCCTGGAACATTCTGAGCGAAAAAGTATTAAGAAAGTCGGTAGTTTGTAGGATACCTTAAATACCAAAGTGAGATATTTTGCACTACAATTTCAGATATTTAATAAATTGCTGATTTTCTTTTATACTGTATCTTAATATTCCCTTACGTAAAATTAGATGTGAGGAAGAAATATGCAATTGCATTTTTGAATATTTTTAATTGTTTGTTTTTAAATAGATCTTGTTGTTTTAAATTAGATCAATCTTTTTGAGCATTTTGTTTAGGTAAATATTAGGATACAGTGTCAAAATAATCAATTAGCAATATATAGATATTTCAAATTTTTTCAAATTCTTTGTGCAAAGAGTTTCACTTCTAAATTCAGAATATCTCGCAAATTACTGATTTTTTTCGATATTACACATTAATATTTTTTTACGCAGAATGTTCCAAATAATCAATCCATTGTATATGAAATAGCTTGCATTTCATTCAAAAAAAGAGTGTGTTCGCATTTTTTATATCAATTGCTGCATTTATAAAAATATTAATATGTAGTAGATATGTACTTATGTAGAACACTACATGTAGTAGATATGTACGTATGTAGTGTGCTATATGTAGTACATATGTACGTATGTAGTATACCATATGTAGTACATATGTACGTAAACAGTATACTATATGTAATACATATGTACGTATGTAGTATACTATATGCAGTACATATGTACGTATGTAGTATACTATATGTAGTATATATGTACGTATGTAGTGTACTGTATGTAGTACATATGTACGTATGTAGTATACTATATGTAGTATATATGTACGTATGCAGTATACTATATGTAGTACA